>NC_136065.1:2030333171-2030933171 GCF_964261635.1 Lissotriton helveticus | reverse complement strand
CTGGGTTTTCCCAGAACGAGCTCAGACCCAGATTATCAAACCATTTTTTAACATGCCCGAACCACCGAAGGGAATTGAAAGAGTCTAAGTTCAATACTTCTTGAAGACCATTTCTGTAATCTACCAGTTCCGGAGTGGACCAAATCCTTATCCAGAACATTAGTGGTCTTATGATAGTTAGGTGGTCGGTTCGTTTGAAGTTCAAATCGAGATGGAGAGGTATTAGTGGTGTGCTGGTTGGGACCTTTACAATTGTTCTCATGAATTTATTATCAAGGCCTTGAAAACTCTCCCTGGCCCAAGGTCCCCATATCTCAGCCCCATATAAGGCTGCAGATTGAATTTTAAATTTAAAAAGTTCAAGTACGGGAGTTATACTTTTACTTGTACTAGCATTCAATCTACAGATTATAGGTTTTGCATTATGGGCGTATGACACCTTACTTTTTTCGATTTGAGCCTTCCATGTTAACTTAGAATCGAGTACTACCCCCAGATAAGTAAAATTCTCCACAGTACCTAAAGTTTCCCCATTCAGGGTCAGGTTCCCTCTATCCGGTCTAATAGGATTTAAAGCCATACATTTTGTTTTATCAACATTTATTTCTAGCCCTTTGGTCACACAGTAGCTGCTGAAGGAGTTTAAGAGTGCCTGGAGGCCCTTCTTGGTTTGGGATATTAAGATGGTATCATCCGCGAAGAGCAACGCGGGCACTCTCTCTCCATTCAGCTGTGGTGAGTCATTACTGCAAGCATTAAGGTAATCAGGCACATCATTGACAAAAATAGAGAACAGGGTGGGGGCCAAGACGCATCCCTGTCGGACACCACGCTTGATCGGGATATCTCGCGTCAGTTCACCTTTCGGACCCCACCTGATGTTTGCGTGATTTCTAGCGTGCAATTCAATAATGTGGACCAAGAGACTTTCTGGCAGACCGGCTGTGTTTAACGATCTCCATAGCAGATTGCGAGGAACAAGGTCGAATGCCGCCCTCAGATCGATAAAGGCTACATACAGATGACCTTTCCGAATGTGAACATACTTCCAAAACAGACAACAAAATCTAAAGACCTGGTCTATCGTACTGATCTTAGACCTAAAGCCTGCCTGAAATTTGGAAAGTATAGCCGACTCCTCCAGCCAGTCATTTATCCTAAATAGTAGATGCTTGGCATAAAGTTTTTGCAGAATGTCCATTAAACTAATAGGTCTGTAATTAGAGGGAACAGATCTTTTTCCCTTTTTAAAAATCGGGACAACTTCTGCTGCGCGCCAACTATCAGGAAAATTACAACTTATGGACAGAGCATTAAACAAACGATTAATATAGGGTGCCCAAACTTCAGGTACATGTTTATAGAGGTCACCCGATATTTTATCTGGGCCGGGAGCTTTGTTATTTTTTAGTTCATTAATTGCCCTATATGTTTCTTCCAAAGTAAAATCAAGACATACAGGTAGTGAAAGTGAACATGGGAGCTCCTCTTCCTCACCATTATCATATGGTTTGTACAAATTGGAAAAGTGCGTCACCCATGTCATTTCATCAATGAACGAGTCCCTCACAGGTCTACCAGCATGCCCCCCATTTGCAACCAACCTCCAAAAGCCAACATTATCGTTATATTTTGCAGCAGACAGCATGTCAGCCCAAATTGACTCTTCCCATGTTTTCTGCGATACCCTTTGGACTCGCTTATACTCCTCCCTGGCGAGTCTAACATCATCTTGGGTTTTACTTCTGATCGCATATAGGAGCTTTCTCTTAGCCATTTTACAAGCATGGTCATACCAAAGTTTTCCGTGGCATCCCACGCGTACATTTTGCTGTTTCTTCCTCGGCAATTTGGACATTTAGACTCTTAATTCATTAAAAAAGACCTTATGTAGCTCAACAAAGTGGTCACAATTATCAGTAGACAAAGGTTGTCCTACAAGGGGTGTAAAGGTCCTGTCAAACAATGAATAAACTGCAGCCAGGGTCTTACCCTCACTTAAAAGATGTGGCCATTTTAAAGCACGTCTATTATTATTAATTGTATGTGCCTGCTCACATTGGACATCAGCAACTACCTCACATAAGGCGGGACCGTGGGTATCTCTAATTATATGAGGATCAATAAAAAGTTCCTGAGGAAAATGATCACTCTCGACCCTTGATGATACTTTAAAATCAATCATAAAATGCCAGATAATTAAAGAAACAAAAATAAAAACTAGTCTACTTTTCGATTTCCCAAAGGTAGGTTGTTTTATAAAATCTGAGGGAAGGCGACCATTGCAAGCTCTAAGGCCATGATCAACTGTTAGCCTCAGTAATTGAACCGCCAGAGTGGTACACGGGACATAATTAACGGTCTCAAGCTGAGGGATATTATATGCTTGATCCTCATCTTGGAAGACATCAGAAATCCCAAGGATCGGTTCGAAATTACAATTCAGGTCACCCCCTAGTATTACAGGGACTTCACCCACCACCCTTTTCAAAAAGGTATCCAGGATTTCCAAGGTGGACGAAACCTTGGAATGCCCTGTCGGTCTATTATAGACATTAATAATGTAGTATTCACCCCCATTGGTCGATACGATTTTTAGAGCCAAAATGTCAGGGGTTCCTGTATCTATGAGATCAACTCTTATGGCTAGAGTAATTTTAAGCCATATGATCAAACCCCCACATGGCCTTCCCCTATCGGACTGAGTGGCCTTGATACCAAAAGTTTTGTATCCCATCCTGTGCGGGATATCCAATGCCCAAGTTTCTTGTAATAGGCAAAAATCGCTGGTGTCGACATAATCTGCCCATTCTGGGTCTTTCAGATTTTTGCCCACTCCAGCGATGTTCCACGACAGGAAAAACAGATGTGGGATTGACTCACTGCCAGGGGAATCAAATTCGGCATTAAGAAACATTGGTGCCGAGGGGGGGGCTACACTATCTTGCTGTGGGTCATCTAACCTTATTTCTGCGTCCATAATTGGTACCCCGGATAAAAAGCTAGTCTTAGCACCAGCGCAATCCTCAACATTATCAATATGTGCTAGGGGCAAAGTTGGATAGCTTTCCATATGTCCATGATTGTGATCAGACATTACGGGGGGACTTACAAGAGGCCCTGCCATCAGAGTTGCAGAGGCCATTGAATCTACATTGGGCGTTGGTTGCCTTAAAAGTCAGTCTACCTCCTCAAGGCTGCCAAACCTATTCTGGGTAGGTAGACCATTCCAGCACATAAAAGAATCTTGGTAATTGGAGGGATAAGTCCTCCAAGGATGGCGCTGTACCAGGGTCCAACCATCGTGCTGTAGTTTTTTAGGAGGTGGAGGGTAAAAAAAAGACAAAAGTCTAGGGATAACGCAAGAACCTTCCCCATTGGGACAAGAACAAATATAACGTGCTGTATGTGGGTCCTCAAAGGTCACCACTACACAATCTCCAACCACAGATTTCTTTGTAGGGCCCACCCAAGGAACACGTCGTACCATCAACACTCTACTCTTCCTACCATTAGGAATTGAACGGTTTGCATTGAGCCAGTGCATTGTCTTGTTCTTCAGGGACCAATGGTTCTCGTGGTGGCCATTTTCAAGCTGAGAAACACCCGTCAAAACAACCACGTAGTCATTTGCCTCTGGGGGAAGATCAATGTAACCCCCTCTAAAATTATTCTTTACAGAAGTACCCTGGGAATACTGTTGGCGAGATTCTGTGGGGCATGGTTTAGTAGGAGGGACTAAAGTAGAGTTTAGGATGGGTACAGAACAAGAACGGGAGGGGACAACAGGTTTAACAAATGCAGCAGTTTGGTTCACACCCACAGTTCGTGGTTTCGGAACTGGACGTTCCGGTGGTAATACAGGTGGAGGAAAAGAAGATACCTGTGGAATCGAGTCCTCTACCCCAATGCCCTGATTTTCTAGACTTCTCAAGCCAAGAGTGGCCAAAGCTATAATGCTTTTCTCCATCTCCAACAAACTGTTTTCAATGGATGAGAGTCTATGAGCAAGAGGGGAGAGTAGTTTCTTGAGTGTTTCCCAAACTATGCCTATAAATTCCCCGTCCTTCCCTTCCTTCCCCTCCTGGCCCTCAACAGTTAAGCCCCCCTCTTGAAGTGTGGTAAAGGTTTGAGTGGGTACTGACCCCCCCTTGGCACCTTCTGAATGTATCTGTTCCTTAGGGATAATCCCTTCAGTTGTTTTGGGGATTTGTACAGGGGGCGGTTTTAATTTCTGTGCCACCGCAACTCTTGCCTTTTTCCCGTAATAGGTATACCGGGAGGTCTTTTTCCTTTTTGGGAAATTACCCAAATTTGAATTAATTCTAGATGAGTTAAAAATTACAGGGTCGGGGAAATTAGAGCTGGTGACCTGCGTGTCAGCAAAAGTTTTTGCAGTTGCTGGGATAGAAAAATTAAAACTAACATTCTTCACAGGCGACAATACAGGTGGAATCGTATCACCAGCATCAACAATTGGCTCTACAACCTGTGAGGCAAGTTGTAGAGTTGGAACCTGGTGAACCTCTGCCTGCACGACTAATGACTTGAGGATGGCAGGTCGCTCCGGGGTAACAGCAGTAGCTATGTGCCCCAGTGAAGATTTTTTTGAGAGAGTAATTACCTCCGATAATCTTCTAGCGGCTGCCAACTCAAGAGAAACACGAGTCTGCAGTTTAGAAATTTCCTCATCAATGGCCAGGTTGGTACGAGTAATAAAATCATCCATTGGGCCACTGATTGAAGTGTTTCCCTTACCAGTCTTGCTACGGGTTATCCTAACGGACATATTTATAGACAATAAAACCTTAATAAAACCTCCTATGGATTATGAATATTACTAGCAGCACCAACCACAATTTAACAATATAGCCAAATGGGCGAAAAAGGGTAGGCCAGTCCAGTCCTCGGCCGTCCTCGAACGGCCTCAAACGGCCCAGTCTTTGCCCTGTCTTCGCCCGGGCTGCGTCCCGCGCTGCGGGAGGCGGAAGATTTAATATAGGGGGCGTGGGGGGCGGGCCAGCAGGGAGAGCGGACCGGAAGCTCTCCGTCGGTCTAGCAGGGACTTCTGGGAAATGAAGTCCCTGCACGCTCGCAGCCCCGCTGACGCCTCGCGCCCACAGCCGCCTTACCGCCACAAAAAGATGCTCAGCTTGTCCGGTGACCGCAGCCTGTGAAGCGGCACCCGCGAAGCGGGTGCGGCGGAGAGTGGGCTTGGAAAGCTGGTCAAGAGGTGAGGTGAGCTAAATACCGCTGTGCTGTGCCTTGAAAGTTAAAAGCTGCCGCTGGTTCTGAAATGGTGTCCCATACGTTGGCGGTTGGAAACTCCTCTTAAGCACCTCGTGGGGGGGGCAGGGGGCGGGCCAGCAGGGAGAGCGGACCGGAAGCTCTCCGTCGGTCTAGCAGGGACTTCTGGGAAATGAAGTCCCTGCACGCTCGCAGCCCCGCTGACGCCTCGCGCCCACAGCCGCCTTACCGCCACAAAAAGATGCTCAGCTTGTCCGGTGACCGCAGCCTGTGAAGCGGCACCCGCGAAGCGGGTGCGGCGAAGAGTGGGCTTGGAAAGCTGGTCAAGAGGTGAGGTGAGCTAAATACCGCTGTGCTGTGCCTTGAAAGTTAAAAGCTGCCGCTGGTTCTGAAATGGTGTCCCATACGTTGGCGGTTGGAAACTCCTCTTAAGCACCTCGTGGGGGGGGCGGGGGGCGGGCCAGCAGGGAGAGCGGACCGGAAGCTCTCCGTCGGTCTAGCAGGGACTTCTGGGAAATGAAGTCCCTGCACGCTCGCAGCCCCGCTGACGCCTCGCGCCCACAGCCGCCTTACCGCCACAAAAAGATGCTCAGCTTGTCCGGTGACCGCAGCCTGTGAAGCGGCACCCGCGAAGCGGATGCGGCGAAGAGTGGGCTTGGAAAGCTGGTCAAGAGGTGAGGTGAGCTAAATACCGCTGTGCTGTGCCTTGAAAGTTAAAAGCTGCCGCTGGTTCTGACATGGTGTCCCATACGTTGGCGGTTGGAAACTCCTCTTAAGCACCTCGTGGGGGGGCGGGGGGCGGGCCAGCAGGGAGAGCGGACCGGAAGCTCTCCGTCGGTCTAGCAGGGACTTCTGGGAAATGAAGTCCCTGCACGCTCGCAGCCCCGCTGACGCCTCGCGCCCACAGCCGCCTTACCGCCACAAAAAGATGCTCAGCTTGTCCGGTGACCGCAGCCTGTGAAGCGGCACCCGCGAAGCGGGTGCGGCGAAGAGTGGGCTTGGAAAGCTGGTCAAGAGGTGAGGTGAGCTAAATACCGCTGTGCTGTGCCTTGAAAGTTAAAAGCTGCCGCTGGTTCTGAAATGGTGTCCCATACGTTGGCGGTTGGAAACTCCTCTTAAGCACCTCGTGGGGGGGGGCGGGGGGCGGGCCAGCAGGGAGAGCGGACCGGAAGCTCTCCGTCGGTCTAGCAGGGACTTCTGGGAAATGAAGTCCCTGCACGCTCGCAGCCCCGCTGACGCCTCGCGCCCACAGCCGCCTTACCGCCACAAAAAGATGCTCAGCTTGTCCGGTGACCGCAGCCTGTGAAGCGGCACCCGCGAAGCGGGTGCGGCGAAGAGTGGGCTTGGAAAGCTGGTCAAGAGGTGGTCAAAAGGTGAGGTGAGAGGTGAGGTGAGCTAAATACCGCTGTGCTGTGCCTTGAAAGTTAAAAGCTGCCGCTGGTTCTGAAATGGACATTATTGTTTTGTCACAGAAGGTTGGCAAGTGTGTTCTGCTGGCCATGATTATATTCCAATCTGAAACAGCCTTTCTAATGCCAGCTCACATGGTGCCACCATGTGACACATAATATCAACTCCCATCACATGGTCATCCGGCGAGGAGCCGATATTACACACTGGCAGGAAGAATGAGTTAAAAACTACTGTAAATAGTGGTTTTCCAGCTCTTTATCTGAGGCTTTGAAGTATTGATGTCCATTTAAGGTGTTAAAACACCCCAGCCTCAGCAAAACAATTTGGGGAGGAAGGGGATTGGGGGTACAGTGCAGTTCAAATGTGCCTTGTGGGTATTTCTCTGTACTAGGCCCCGCCCCCTCCTCACGATGTGAGATTGTTCTTCAAGTTGGCAGATATGCTAATGGATTGCACTAGACTACAAGTCCCAGAATGCAAAGAAAAGTCCTGTACTGAATCTGCTAGTCACACATGGACTTTAAGTGCAACCCTATACTGGCAGATGTAGTTTTTAAAGAACACTGTCTGATCATTGTACACAATGCCTTTCGGCTAGATGGACTTGCCGGAATGCTAACCAGGAAAATACTGGGCAATATGTTAACAAGTTATTATCTCTCTGCTGGTGGCTAGGGTTCAAGTTAGAGGGCACCTTCTCTGATCTCCATTCAGCTCTCCTCGATTCAAGTGTGAGCATCTACGCAGCTCGTGGGTAAAGGGTACAATCATTCGCAAAGCCAATAACACTGATGTGTGTATGGTGTACTGCAGACTTTAACAATACACGATTTTGTATTCGGCAGCGAGCGCAGACAAAAGCATCTGAAATAAATGGTGCAGAAAAAAGTGTTTCTGTCCGGGACTATGTGGGGAACAGAGTCAGGGACTTGAGAAAGGACTGTGAACTGGGTAGAAAACGTACACAGGAAGAGGAGTACAGCGCTGCCCAGGATCATACAGGGAGTCAGAGGAGAAAAGCTGATCCAATGGGTAAGCCTATACAAGTGAACAAGATGGGTAAGACTCAGAAAGGAAGGGCACTCACAAGACGATTTAGCATTCAGAATAACTACACCCAGGACAAATGTGCAATACATATATATGAAACAACGTTAACAATAAAGGGAGTGTGTGGGTAAAGCACTCATGAGCTCCACACGGTAAGACTGAAGCTCAGTAAGTTTCTCACCCACAATTGCGGTTACAGATACTGACTGCAAATACCCACATGTAGGATATGCATTCAAAGGCAGGGTCTGTGGAGCTTATACCTATGGTGATGTTATAAATGTAACTCAAAGACAATACTCACAGTGAGCAAGAAACACCACCTAGGTAGTCAGCTGTGCCTACGGATCCTGGCGATCAAACAGGAACACACAAGGCAGTAACAGCAAGGGGGTAGAACTAAACACAAGCACAATAGACAAGGAGCTAGCTAAGAGGAGTGCTTAACAGGAAAGGAGGGAAATCACAGGGCACATGTGGCAGAAGGCAGGTAACAAACATAAAAGGTAACAGAAGTAAGACAGCAGAATAGAAAGACAGCAAACTAGACCTGGAACCATGGAAATGGGAAGAAAGGCAGGGACTGTAAATGGATATACAGAAGGGGAGGCTACAAGGGTATACTAGAATAGTGCAGGTTAAGGAATCAAGAAAACAAAGTAGCATAGTAGGCAGTGCTGGGGCAGGAACAAGAAGTGAGCTAAGGCTCAGGAGTCAAGGCAGCACTGCAGACAGTGCCGGTTCAGGAACAGGGGCATTATTAAAGCTTCAGGAGTCAAGGTAGCACTGCAGGCAGTTCTAGTTCAGGAACAGGGAAATTACTACAGCTCAGGGGTCAAGGTAGCACTGCAGGCAGTGCAACCTCAAGGAAACAGGGAATAGCTACAGCTCAGGAAACAAGGAGTCTAGAGAGCACTGCAAGCAGTGCAAATCAGGAACAAGAACTAGCTGAAGCCCAGGAACAAAAAATAACTACAGCTCAGGAACTCAGGAAACAAGAGCACTGCAGGTAGTGCTAATCCAGGTACAAGGAATAGCTATAGCTCAGGAACTCAGGAAACACGGTAGCACTGAAAGCAGTGCTAATTCAGGAGAAGGGAAACTGCTGCAGTTCAGGAACAAGGAATGCTAAGGCTCAGAAGTCAAGGTAGCTCTGCAGGCAGTGCTAATTCAGGAACAAAGAAAACAGCAGCAGGTCAGGAACAAGGCATAGCTAAAGCTCAGGAAACAGGGATAGCCACAGCTCAGGGAGCACTGGCAACAAGGATCGGTCTTACAGCTACAATGACCAACCTGGGTCTGAAAGAAACTGGGGCTTATAAGAACTCACATTAATCACATGCAGCAGGTGTGAGCAGGATAACAGCAGCCAGCCACAGCTGAGCTGAATTCCTCCACCCATCCTTGGCCTGCAGGGGTGGAGACAAAGCAGTGAGCAGGGAGTTCTGGATAATGGAGTTTCAGGCATGAGTAGGCTGGCTTGAAGTATAAGCAGGCTGGCTTTCACAAAACCCGGCATGGATTGGGAATGGATGTCCGTTCCCAATAAGTGTCCAAATGGTTGGAAGTCAGGATATGCATGCAAAGGAGGGTCTGGAAGCTTATTAGAAGACTGGAAAGTCCCACTATGCGGCCCCCGGGTGGTGGGCACCAGAGCACAGGGAGCGACTTGTGACAGTTGCTTTCTTTTCTGTAGCATCCATTTTTCAGATGATATTGACAGTGCTCATTTCTTCAAGCTAACAGGCAGCTGGCTGACTGTAAAATAATCCATAATTCTGCGTGCATTACAAAGGAAGTAGAAGGACTGTTTTTTAGCTGTTACCTCTGGATCGTAAGATTTTCAACAGCAGCACTCAAGCTTTTGCAGGGAGTTTTCTCTGGTCTTACAACAAGGGAGAACCAAGGTGCTGAAGGCTTGGTTATTTTGTGACTGTGTGCATTTTCAGAGGTGTGATAGGATCCAATGCACTTGAGATTTATTGGTTAAATAGTTTTGCATCTGTCTGGATTCCCTGTGTGTGGTAATCTACATATGCTTTCTTATACATAAATGTTAATGTGGAATTGTATGTATGTCATATTAGAATTGATATTGTCATAGTGTGATGTCTTGAGTTCTAGATAACTTTGGAAGTAAACCTGGACAGCTAGATCCAGGTTGTCCTGCTGGTGGTTGGATGGGATTCCTACTACAATAAATCTAAGAAAGAAACCATTTCTGACTATATTCATTATTGGACCTGCTTCACTGGCGTAGTCGGCAGAGAAAACCCCCCAGAGAAGAATCTCAACAGAGGAAGATTGGTGAGGAGCACTTCATTTTTTTTATGGGCTTTAAAATAAAAAAAAGACAATTTGGCATTGGATACTCGATATCTTTAATCTTGGAATCATAGATCTTCTTATAAACATCCTGGGGATTGGGAGCTTTTCGCCGCATTTCCTAAGCTATTTAGTAAGTACTCGATGCAGGCTCATCCCAAATTATTATTTTGGCAATTGAATTTTTTTTTATTGTTGCTCCATTATTCTGTGCCACATCTCCTGTACCAGCAAAGATTAATTTTAGCCCATGCAAATTTGTGGAAGTGGCTGTTGAATACTAGTAGTAAACGCTTTTAACGTTAACTTCTACAAATACTTGGAAAAGTGAGCAGCTACATGTATTTCATTGCGCGCAGCTACAGAGTAAGGGGGGACCCAGGGAGAGCCAGGCGCGAGCTGGTCTTTCCCTGGGTGCGTTCGCGCGAGGGATCTGGGAACAGGTGGGGGTGATTAGGGGAGGTCATAAAGGGAAGTCAGGCTGGCGGTAGGGAACTGCGTAGCGGGAGGCAAGGGAAGGGAGGTTCTTTTTTCCGGATTCGCGTCTTGTTTACCTTGTTAGTGGGGCCATGGAGGAGGCGGCGGAGGTTCGGAGGGCTGTCCAGACGCTGGGCGGCCCGGAGTGCCGGCGGAGGCGTGGGTAGGGTTGGCCCGCTCCCCTCGGAAGGCTTCTGGGGGCATGTCGCGGGCGGTGACTGCGTGTCTGTCACCCGGCCCGGAGGAGGAAGAAGACGGTGACGCTGCCATGCCGGCGGCTTTGCCTCTGCCGGCCCAGGTCCCTGCAGCATTGGAGCCCCCGCCGGTTGACCCGGGCGCCCTCCAGCAGGTATGTCTTTTATCATTGCAGAGTGCTGGCTTGCGTGGGGCGCCCGGGGGGGGAGGCGGGGGCGTTCCGTGGGCCGGCAGAATCAGCGCTTGGGCGGGCCCCCTCTTGGGAAGGCTAAGAAGCCTCCGGTGGGTACTGGTGCACGCCGGGGGAGGAGTCTCGATTCTAGGAGCCTCCCTCGGGCCCATGTTCCTGCTACTGCGTCCGGGGGTCCCCCCATCCCGGGGTCTGGGTTGCTCGATGGGGCCTCACCCTGCTTATGGGTTAATGGGCTATGTTATTTGCTGTCCCCTGCCCCTGCTGGGCTGGGGCAGGCTCAACCCCCTTTACATGGTGTTGTGGTCCAGGGCTGCCCGGATGTTGGGGCATCCCCTGCTGCGTTGTCTGGCGTTGCCCCCCCCCCCAGGGGGCCCCCTTGGCCTCCGATGCTGTCCTGTTCAGTGAGGCCCCCCCCCCCCACCCCCTCTGGCCCCCAGGTCCACGTCTCCTGGTTCTGTTGCCCCCTTTGCTGCCCCTCAGCAGTCGCTAGCCTCTGGTGGGTTGGACTTGGACCTTCGGGGGGGGCCCCTGCCCCCAGCCAGATTCTGTACCCGGCTTCTCGCGAGATGACTGGTGTTTCACACGGTAGCTTGGTACCCGGGTTGGGTGGTACCCCTGGGTTTGCGGCGGTGGCCGGTCCTTCGGTGGCTGTCTCCCTTGGCTCTCTGGGGGGTGGCATTCTTGCAGGTTCTTCACGATCTGGCTCGAGCGGCCGCAGTTTTCAGGTCGCGACTCCAGCTGGGCGGCTGTTGGCTGGTTCTGCGGGCTTGGGAACTGTCCCTACGGCTGTTTCCAGTGGTGGGCTCACGGGAGAGTCATCTAGAGCGGATCTCTCTTCTGCAGCGTTGCGAGCACGGAGCTTTCATGACATTGACTGGCAGTTTTCTGTTGGGGGAATTGGTGATGGGGCGCTGCCGAGTGGCAGTACAGGAGTTTCATTTTCTGGGGGTGTTTTGCATATGGATGCACAAGATGATGATTTGGAAGAAGGGGAACTACGAGATAAGGAGGTTGGGCTTTTGGCAGCACGGGCCAAAAGGGGTGGGATGGGGCAACCCCCTGTTTCTCGTATCTTGCAGGAGTCATGTGCGGACCACGCAGCGGTACGTGGGGCAGCGAGGAGTAGACCATCTCAAGGGGATCATGTTGATTTTCAGCAGGAGTCGGCACAGTTGCCACGAGGTAAGGATGGATGGTGGGCCGTGTGGAAACCAAGGGAGAGTCTCCCTGTTAAGCGTACCAGATCAATCGGTACGGGTGATGGGGTTATTGTGAGCGAGTCGCTCTGGCACCGAGGCTTGAGCGGCCGGTGAGTTTGAATGTTTCTGATATGCAACCTGCAGGGGAAGTTTCTACTGTTGGAGTTGGGGTGGCTGCTACAACACCTGTTACGGAGGATAGTATCCTGCCTAAAAGATTGCCTTATTCTGGGGTGGGGATGCCGTTGGGGTCCCATTTGTCTGAGAAAACTAAAACTCGCATCTGGAGTGGTGAATTTGTAGATGTGTTTCGGCTTCTACATAGAGATGTCCAAGCTAAGGAAGGGTCGAAGGAAGAGGAATTGGAATTGGCTCGGAGGCCTCGAGTCCCGAAGTCTATTGAGAATTGGACTTCGGCCTTTTTAATTTATGCCAGCGTTTATTGCCAGCGTCATCCGGGTAAGGCTGTTGACATGTTTAAATATGCTGATGTCATACGTAAAGCTCATAGTTATTTTGGATGCTTTGCCTGGTTGTCGTACGACGAGGAGTTCCGGGCCCGTATGAGTGTTTTTCCGGAGCGTTCATGGGGTGAGGTTGATGCGGAATTGTGGCTCCAGTGGATGGCATCTGCTCATCCGCCCGCTACGACCCACACGGCTAGTGGACAGCCGGTGCATTATCGGCCCTTTCCATTTCGCCCCGCTCTTGCTGGGGCGGGGGTTTGGGGCAGAGGACAGTCCTCCTCCTCTGGCGCGTGCTGGCATTTTAACAGGAGTTCGTGTAACCGACCAGCATGCAGATATAAGCATGAGTGTGCGCAGTGTGGGGGGCGGCATGCTCTCACCCAGTGTTTTCCCGGACAGCGTTTTGGAGAACAAGGGAGGGGTTCCGGGGGCAGGGGACAGCCTTCTCAAAGGGCTCCTACTCCTATTAAACTGGACGTACTTGATTTGTGGTTGGTAGACTATCCTGATTTTGAGGCTGCTAAGATTTTGTCCTGGGGTTTCAGAGTGGGTTTCAGGATTGGGTATCAGGGCCCCCGTTTGGGTAGGTGGTCTGACAATCTCAAGTCTGCCAAGGAGTCCCCACAGGTTGTGCAAAAGAAGTTGGATGCTGAGCTTGCGGCGGGCAGGATTGCTGGTCCTTTTCTTAGCTGTCCTCTCCCTGATTTGATAGTCTCCCCGCTGGGTGTGGTACCAAAAAAGGCGGCTGGGGAGTTTCGCCTCATTCATCATCTTTCTTGGCCTGAGGGTGCCTCCATCAACGATTTCATTGACCCGGCTGATTCTACAGTGACATATGCTTCCGTGGACGATGCCTTGCGGCTCGTTCGCGCAGCTGGTATTGGTGCCTTGCTGGCGAAGAGTGACATTCAGTCAGCTTTCCGGCTTCTGCCCATTCATCCTTGGGATTTTGGTCTCTTGGGTATGCACTTTGGTGGGTATTTCTATGTGGATAAGGTGTTGCCAATGGGCTGCTCGGTGTCCTGTTCCCTCTTCGAAACCTTCAGTACATTTCTGCAGTGGCGCTTCACTTTCATCAGCGGCCACGCCCTGGTCTGTCATTACCTTGATGACTTCCTTTTCATTGGGGAGGGTCAGTCTGGGCAGTGTCAGCTGGCTTTGGATAGTTTTCAGGCTATGTCCGAGGAGCTGGGTGCTCCTTTGGCGCCGGATAAGACCGAGGGTCCGTGTTCATCTCTGATTTTTCTGGGGATTGAAATCGATACCCTGGCTATGGTGGCACGCTTGCCTGCTGACAAAGTGCGGGAGATGTCTGATTTCATCAGGTTGGTGTTGGTCGAACGCAAATTGGAACTGCGGAAGGTTCAGAAGCTTTTGGGGTATCTGAATTTTGCGTGTCGGGTCGTTCGGGCGGGTAGGACGTTTTGTAGACGTCTTGGCCTCTCGATGTCAGGCGCCAGCCTTCCTCATCATCGGGTGCGCATTACCACAGCTGTCCGTGCTGATTTGAGGGTCTGGTTACGTTTCCTGCAAGATTTCAACGGCGTGTCCTTGTTTTTTGCGGATGAGGACATTGTGTGGCAGGTACAGCTTGTCACGGATGCCTCAGGAGCTAATGGTTTCGGCATCTTTTGGGAAGGACGTTGGTGCGCGGCTGGCATTGGCGGGAACAGGGGCGCAGCATTGCGTTTTTGAAGCTCTTCCCTTTGTTGGTCGCTCTGTACATATGGGGGGAGGAGTTTCAGAATCGTTCTGTTTTGTTCCATGTGGACAATATGGCTGTAGTTCACCTTGTTAATAAGCAGAGGGCCCGTGATTTGCGTGTCTTGAAGCTCTTGCGTGCTTTCATGTTGCGATGCCTACAACTGAATATTGTCTTTAAAGCTCGGCATGTTCCAGGGGCCACTAATTGCATCGCTGATTCTTTGTCTCAAGAGCTCCAAGAAGAACTGCCGAGCCCTCGAGAAAGTCTGGAAAAGGGAACCGACACCGGACAACAGGACCCCCTACAAACTTGCCACCCGGAAACACCACCAGCTGATCCGCGCCGCCAAGAAAACAGCATTCAAGGACCGGTTGGACAACAACGCACACAACTGCAAGGAACTCTTCAACATCGTGAAAGAGCTTTCCAACCCCAGCGCAGGAAACAACGACATCACCCCATCGCAAGACCTCTGCAACTCCCTCGCTTCATACTTCCACAACAAGATCACGGACATACACAGCAGCTTCAACAACCAACCAACGCACACCATGACCGAACAACCACCCCCCACCACCACCCTCCACGCCTGGACCCCGATCAGCACCGAAGACACCATCCGCACGATGAACACCATCCACTCCGGATCACCGACCGACCCCTGTCCTCACCACGTCTTCAACAAGGCCGACACTGTCATCGCACCTCACCTGCGGGACATCATCAACACCTCCTTCTACACCGCCACCTTCCCTGAGAGCTGGAAACACGCCGAACTCAGCGCTCTACTCAAGAAACCAACAGCGGACCCCACCGACCTCAAGAACTACCGCCCCATCTCGCTCCTCCCGTTTCCAGCCAAAGTCATCGAGAAGATCGTCAACAAACAGATGGCCGCCTTCCTCGAGACGAACGGATCCCTCGACCCCTCACAGTCCGGCTTCCGAGCCAACCACAGCACCGAGACCGCCCTCATCGCCGCCACCGATGACATCCGAGCCCTGATGGACAATGGAGAAACAGCGGCTCTCATCCTCCTAGACCTCTCCGCGGCATTCGACACGGTCTGCCACCGCACCCTAGTACGGCGCCTCAGCAACACCGGAATCCAGGACAAGGCGCTGGAATGGATCATCTCCTTCCTCGACGGAAGAACACAGAGAGTCCGCCTACCACCGTACAAGTCAGAGGCCTCCGAAGTCATCTGCGGCGTCCCCCAAGGATCATCTCTGAGCCCCACCCTCTTCAACGTCTACATGAGCCCCCTCGCGGCCATCGTACGCAAACACAACCTCAGCATCATCTCCTACGCCGACGACACCCAGCTGATCCTCTCCCTGACCAACAACCCCGCCGCCGCCAGAGCCAACCTGCACGAAGGGATGAAAGAGGTAGCCGAGTGGATGACGACCAGCCGCCTGAAACTGAACTCGGACAAGACGGAGGTCCTCATCCTGGGCTCCTCACCCTCCGCCTGGGACGACTCCTGGTGGCCTCCCGCCCTGGGCACCGCTCCCAAACCAACAGACCATGCACGCAACCTGGGCTTCATCCTGGACTCCTCCCTCTCCATGACCAGGCAAGTCAACAACGTCTCCTCGGCGTGCTTCAACATCCTACGCATGCTACGGAAGATCTTCTGGTGGATCCCCACCGAGACCAGGAAGACCGTCACCCAGGCCCTCGTCACCAGCCGACTGGACTACGGCAACGCCCTCTACGCCGGTACCACCGCCAAGCTCCAGAAGAGACTCCAGCGGATCCAGAACGCCTCAGCCAGACTCATCCTCGACATCCCACGAACCAGCCACATCTCCGGACATCTGAGAGACCTTCACTGGCTCCCCGTCAACAAAAGAATCACCTTCCGCCTCCTCACCCACGCACACAAAGCCCTACACGACCAAGGCCCGAGCTACCTCAACAGCCGAGTCAACTTCTACGCTCCCAAACGCCACCTCCGTTCAGCCAACCACGCCCTCGCCGCCGTCCCCCGCATCCGAAGAGCGACTACAGGAGGAAGGTCCTTCTCCTACCTGGCCGCCAAGACCTGGAACTCCCTCCCGACCGACCTGCGCCTGACCCATGACCACCTCTCCTTCAGGAAGAAGCTGAAGACCTGGCTGTTCGAGCAGTAGCGGCACCCCCCCCCCCCCCAGCGCCTTGAGACCCTACGGGTATGTAGCGCGCTTTATAAGTGTCAATGATTGATTGATTGATTGATTTCAGTGGTCCGAATTCCGCAAATTGGCTCCTGGGGCGGACCTAGAACCGACGGCGATCCCACAGTACGTATGGTCGTTGGGGGATTGAGGGTACACCACTTGGTAGAGAATTCAGTGGCTGCATCCACCCGTCGGAGTTATTTGAAGGCCTGGCACGAGTTTTTGCAGTTTGGTGAGGAGATGGCGGGTCCAGCCCGGGCTGTGTTATCTGATGAACAATTCTTTTTTTTTTGTAAAATAATTTTTATTGCAGATGTCAATTCAAGCATTACAGTTATTTCGTATGTAAGTACATGCGGGATCCCAATTTCTCAAAGTCTCTTCAATACAATTTTTCACATCGTCGTTGCTCGTAGTCTTGGGGCTGGGTGATAGTTGTCTCACCGATTGCTTCCCCTTCATCACTACTCAATGGCGTATCCGATGATCAACCGCTGTCTGCTTTTAACTTTACTTTCCCCCCCCCCACCAACCCCCCCCTTCCAGCATCCGGTCCGTTCAAACTGTTAGGTCGGTGTCAATGGGATGCTGCAACCCCCCTCCCCCCCTTCCTTACCCTCCCCCCACCCACGGTGTTCCATGGTGTCTCGTGTCTGGGTTGCCGCACGCTGGAGCGTGTTGGTGACCTGCGGAGTCTGGAGATGTCTAAGGAGTGTGTGTGTCCATGGTGGGAGCTATGGTAGGCACCGCCACCCTAGGTTCCCCAGGGTCCTCTGCTTCCTCCTCCTCCTCGCTCTCTACCGTGCTATCCCTAAGTGCCTGGACTAGAGTTTCCCACGCTAGCGCCGCTTCCTGGGCCTTCTCGTCAGGCCCCCGTCGAGCCAGTTGATACCTGATCGTGCTCTCCGCCGCCGCCCATTTCTGGAACTCAGTTAGCCATTTCCTATGTGTCGGCGCTGCCTTCGCTTTCCATCCCCTAGTGAGTTCCCTCTTCGCAAGGAGTAGGCCCATGTCTATAAATTTGCTTGTCAGTTTATTCTTACGTGTGTGCGGAAACCAGTGTAGGAGTGTAGTTGCGCTATCGTAGTGTAGCTCCCTGTCTGTGACCGCGTTCATGGTATCGCCCACTTCCCTCCAGAAGTCCTGTAGGTGCGGGCAGTCCCTCAGCATGTGCAGTAAGTCTGCGTCCAACCGTGCGCATCTAGGACACGCTGCGTCCTCTGCTCCAAAGTATCGCGCTATTTTGTGCGGTGTGAGGTAAGCTCTATGAAGGATATAGAGCTGTATTAATTGGAACCGAGCGTTCCTGGTACTCTTCCTGGGCCTCTGAACCAACTGGGCCCACGTCGTATCCGGGATCTCCCTCTGCAGGTCAGTCTCCCATTGGGTCTTTAAGCGCGTAAGGGGTCGTAAGGTGCTCTCGAGTATTCTGGAGTGCAGGCACGTGACTGCCTTGACTGTTCCTGCGGCCATCATCACATATTGACATGGTGGCGACGTCGTGGGTTCACACAGTCCCTCGCCCCAGTGCGCTTGGATCCCTCGTACCACAGCTGCGTGCAGTAGATAGTCCCCTCTCGGAAGGTCGTATTGTTCCTGTAAGGATTGGTACGGCGTGAGCACCCCGTCAGTGAAGAGGTCTCCCACCATCTGTAGGCCAGCCTCCTCCCAGCTCCGGAGGCTCGACCAGTCGCCGCCGTGCGGCAGCGCCGTGAGCATACCCAGCAGAATTTCGGGTGCGTACGGGTGTCCGGGGCCAGCGCGCTTTTGCACGCGGTTCCAGCAGAGCCTCAAAGTCCGTTCCTCTTGAGACAAGTCTCTGAGTGCTAGCCTCTGTTGCAGGGTGATGTACGCCAGCACATGGCGAGGGGTGCCAGTGTCCCTCTCCTGCTCCGGGCCTCGGTATACCCTTGCCACTTCCTGCGTGAGGAATTGCAGCTGGGCGGCCAAATAATAATACTCGAAATCAGGGACCGCGAGTCCGCCCTCGTTCTTCGGGCGGGTCAGGGTTGCCAAGGCTATTCTCCGCCTGCCAGCTCCCCACAGAAAGGACACTACTTGGGATTTCAGCCGTCGAAATACGGCACTCGGTATCCACACTGGCAAGGTTCGAAAGAAGTACAGTAACCGCGGCAGGGCGATCATTTTAAGCAGCGAGACACGGCCTGTCATTGACAAAGGGAGGGTGGCCCAGAAAAGCATGTTACCCTGCAGCGCTCGGATGCAACGGTTTATATTGCCTTCTAACAGGTCTGTGGGTTCGTGGTAAATGTACACCCCTAGGTAGGGCAAACAGGCCGGCTCCCAGCGGGGCTCGGGACGGGTCATGGGGCACCTCTCCGCTCTCCGGAGAGGAAAGAGGCAAGTCTTCGCCCAGTTCACCTTCAGGCCCGATACATCCCCGAAACGCGCTAGTAGGTCTTCCGCCCCTTCCACTGCCTCTTCGGCATTCTCCAGGAACAGTAGGAGGTCGTCCGCATATAATGATATGTGATGACGAATCCCGTCCACCTCCAGTCCTTGGTAGGAGTCACCTTTCCTAGCCAGTGCCGCCAGAGGCTCTATCGCGAGGGCGAACAGCAAGGGAGAGAGTGCACACCCTTGTCTAGTGCCCCTATGCACTGCATATTTATCCGATATCAATGCTCCTACTCGCACCCTAGCGCCCGCTGATGCATATAGCAATTCCGTCCACCGCACATACTCATCCCCAATGCCAAAACTTCGCAGCACCCTGTACAAGTAGCTCCATTCCAGGCTGTCGAAGGCTTTTTCTATGTCGATCGCCATCACCACCGGGGCTCTGGCGGTCGGTGGAGGGTTCGCTACTAGCCTCAGCAACCTACGAATGTTATGAGACGTATTCCTAGTGGGGATAAAGCCCGACTGATCCTTGTGGATCAAGTCTTGCATATGGGCCATCAGCCTGGTGGCCAGTATAGTGCTCAAGATGTTATAATCCGTCGTGAGCATCGACAGTGGTCTGTACGATGCCGGGTCAGAGCTGGTCCTATGCGGCTTGAGCAAGGGGATCATGAGCGCTTCGCGCATCGAACAGGGCAGTTCCCCCCTCTCTTTCGCCTCATTATATATGATTTGGAGCCGTGGGGCTAGGATATCAATGTATTTACCGTAGAACTCGATGGGCAGACCGTCCACTCCCGGTGTTTTCCTGCGTGCCATTTTCTTTATGGCCCCCCTAATTTCCGCTAGGTCAATTGGGCCCCCGAGGGCTTCCGCTTGGTCCGGGTCTAGGCACGGCAATTGTATCTCAGACAACAAGTTCTCCAACACCTCGGTTCGGTCTACCGGGCCTCCCCTATACAGTCGCTCGTAGTATGCTTTAAAGCATTGTAAAATGTCTGGCTGGGTGTTACACTCGGTGCCGTTCACATCAATCAGGGATAATATTGGGGCAGCACCCCTATTGGGGTTTGCCAACCAGGCTAGGAGCGTCCCCGTCTTATCTCCCTCAGCGAGTGCTTTGGTTAAGTATGTTTTGTGATCAAAACAGCGAAGGCGCTCCACCTCTACCGCCATTGCTTCCCGTGCTGAGCATACTCTATCCTGCATGTCGGGGTGGTTGGGCCGTTGTTTCTCCACCTCCCGCAAGGCTTGCTCGGCCTTATCCACATCTTCTACCAGTGTTCGCCGTACGCCCGCGAACTTCCCTATACAGTGCCCCCTTACCACCACCTTGAGCGCGTCCCATTCCACTGCCCTGGAAGAGGCAGTCCCCTCATTTTCGGCAAAGTAGTGGGTGATTCTACCTTCCAACGCTCCGCTGAACGGCGGATCGTCCAAAGTGTCCGGATGAAGCCGCCACGTTGGAATTGGCGAAACTTCGTTCATCCAGGCAAAGGTAAGGAGTAGGGGGTTGTGGTCCGAGATCGTGCGTGCTAGGTATTCAGTTCGGGCAACCATTGGCAACACCGACTGGGAGCAGAGGAACGCGTCAATGCGAACATGGAGGTCGTGCATACCCGAATAGAAGGAGTAATCCCTATCAGTTGGGTGTTGGGCGCGCCATGCATCCGTCAGGTCCCACAACCCCTGCCAGTTTGATCTGTGTTTTGCCAGTCTGTGAACTGGGGATGCGTGTAGAGGTGGGTGTGACCTATCGAGGGTGGCATCCGCCACGGAGTTGAGATCCCCCCCCCAGTAGCACTGATCCCGTTAAATAAGAGGCTAACTGTTTGGTCAGTCTATTGAAGTACGATGCCTGTTCTACGTTCGGCGCATAGGCGCTGCAAAGTGTCAACTGACGACCCCGGAGCAAACCCTCAACTGCCACATACCTCCCTTCTGGGTCTACTGTGTGCCTAGTAACTTGAAAGGGAACCCCCGCCCGGATCCAAAGAAGTGTTCCCCTGGCAAATGCCGAGTACGTGGTGTGGAATAAGTGACCCCTCCATCTCCTCTGCAGTGCGGTGCCCTCCATTTTAGTTAAGTGGGTCTCTTGGAGGAAGGCAATGTGTATCCCCCTGCGGACCAGGTAGGCGTGTACCTTGTGTCTCTTTGTCATGGAATTTAGTCCCCGCACATTCCAGGACACACACTTCAACGAGCCCATGTCAGCCATCACCCCAGTCAGTGCAGATCAAATCAGTAAACGTGCGCTTCCGGACACCAGACACCTTCCCACCACCTCCCATCCCCACCCCCCCGCCCAACTTCCCATCCCCAAGTGCACCTCGAGTCACCCCAACTACTCCAGGTCCCCCCTCCCCCAGAACAGGACTCAACTGTGAAGTAGAGGCACCCATCCAAACTAGTGAGCAAACGTGCTCACGTAAACTTGTAGTCCGTAGTAATCACCACGGAGGCCTTATGGGCCCTGTGGCGCGTGAGCTGGCTACTGAACCTCTCAAGCCTCGGTCCCATGTCCCTCTGCCCCACAATACTCAATGCGACTTATAAAAGAAAAGTCTCACATTAGTCTGTTCCAATATCCATGGGGGGCGCCGCCTTCAGGTTCTCTTCTCTCAGAAGCCGCAGACAGCTGTCAGGGTTCAACGATTTCCCCCGAAGTCTGGGGGGTGACCTTCGGGCCCCTAGCCCCCTCCAGCCCCGAGAAGTCAGTGTCCGATCCCGTGGCCAGGGCCTCTGAGGCTGATTCTCTTGCCGATTGGACCGGCGCCGTTCCTGACACCTCTTTAACCGCCTGCAGCGCAGCTCTCCGTTCTTCTTCAGTTTGCGATGTTGAAGGCTTCTTGGATCTCCGGTTGCGCCCCTGGAGTCTTCTCGATCGCCTGATCGCATGGTTCTGGCGCTCCTCCTCGGCCCTAAAGCGAGCCCCATCCGTGCCCGCCTTGTAGGTGTCCCACCAGGCCCAGGCGTCCGCCGGAGTTTCAAAGAACAACGCCTTGTCGTCTACTATCACTCGTAGTTTGGCCGGGAACAGCAGGGAGTATTGCAGTCCCTCGGTGCGTAGCTCCTTTTTGATGGTGAGGAAGGAGGCTCGCTGTTTCTGGGTTTCAAACGTATAGTCCGGGAATAGCGTGACGTTACTATTGTCCACCTGGAATGGGCCCGCTTCCCTGGCCCGCTGAAGGAGCCAGTCTCTGTCCTTATAATGGAGCAATTTGATGACCACCGGTCGCGGCGGGAGACCCTGGCGCGGGGGTCGGGAAGGCACGCGGTGCGCCCGCTCCAGTGTGAAGAAGGGAGATAAGCCATCCGGGGCAACCACAGTTTTTAACCAGTCAGTCAGGTAGCCCACCATGTCCGTGCCTTCTTTTTTTTCCGGCAGGCCAACCAGGCGTACGTTGTTCCGCCGACTGCGGTTTTCAGCGTCCTCCGCTCTCTTCTCCAGGGCCTGTATCCGCTCCATCGCTTCCGTGAGTCGTCCCTCCATCGATTTGTGGGCCGGTACGACATCTTGTAAGGTAACTTCTGCGGCCTTGACCCTGTCCTGTAGCTTCGCATGATCTGCGCGCAGGTGCCCCAGCCCCGTCGCTACTTGACCAATATCGTGTTGTAGGGCCTCCTTCGTGGCAGCAATGGCGTCTAGAATCCGGTCCTGCATCAGCTGGAGCTCCGTGGGGGGTTGTGGGGAGTCGTCTGGCGTTTCCGTGGCTGGGCTCCCGTCCCCTTTGGGTCCTCTAGGCTTTCCCATCCTGCACCTCCCTGCAATGCAGGACCCTCAGGGTGGTCCGGCGTCAACGACGTCTCCCGCAGTAGTCTGCCGCTAGCCTCAAGGTAGTCTCGCTACCAGCCGTCGTCAGGCGGTGAGCCGGGTCTTTGGGGGGTCGCGTTGCAGAGATCGAAAATGGCGCCAGTGATCTGTTAGGGCTTATCAACTTCCCCTGGTAACCGGGCGCCAGGGGTCTGCACTGGGGTCCACCAGCCGATGCCGTCTGCCGGTCAGCACTCCTTGGAGCTCATCTCAGCGTTTTGCGGCGCCAACGACCCGAAG
The DNA here is from genome assembly GCF_964261635.1 of Lissotriton helveticus. Classification (NCBI taxonomy): domain Eukaryota; kingdom Metazoa; phylum Chordata; class Amphibia; order Caudata; family Salamandridae; genus Lissotriton; species Lissotriton helveticus. The sequence goes on along the minus strand of NC_136065.1, from coordinate 2,030,910,317 downwards.
TCACCCTCCACGCAGGGAGCACCACCTGGGGCCAGAGGCGGGGTGGAGAGTGTAGGATACACAAAGCCCCAGCGGGCGTATTCCTCCCTCCGGTCCCGGCTCTCCGCCTCCCACGGGTCCAGGGCCGATTCAATGCCCCTCCTTCGCGGAGACAGTTTCACCCTGCACGGTCGGTCCGGGTCGGGCCGCCGCCCAATCAAGTCGCAGGCCCCGTCGTTGGGCTATAAAGTGTCCCCTCTGAGCAAGGATGTACGTCCTCCGGGCAGCCTCCACTCTCGGTGTCTATGTAAGGCCTTCCCAAAGCAGGCCTGTTGTGTCTCGGCCGCTTTCGGGGGTATTGCGCCGGTGCAGGACTCAGCAGCACCCACAGGGATCGCAGGCCTCAAAGCCGGGGCCTAGAGTGAGCCCCTTGCGGTTGTGGGCGGAGCTCCGCCAGAACTCCACTCCCGAGCGGACCTCGCACTGACCTCAGGGTCCGCCGATGCTCCGGGGGGCCGCCGCCGCCGTTCTCCACAAGTCCAGTACTTCACGGCGCTCCACGCTGTGGCCTCAGGACCTCCGGGGCGGGTTCGTCGCTATTCTGCAGTGGCTGCGATGTAGGGAGCCGCCATCTTATCCCCAGCCGTCTCGGGCACTTTGCACCCTTCAGCGTCCGTTATACCTGGAGCTGCGGCGCACTTTCCCAACCGGAACAGACCTGTGGGTTGGCTCCGGGATCGACCCGATTTCCACGGGGATCCCGGGTCTAAATCAGGATTTAAGGCGGATTACGGGCTGAGGGTCGGGAGCCTCGCTAGGCTGCGACCGTTTCCATCGGCTGCTAGCCACGCCCCTCCCTCTGATGAACAATTCTTATTGCAGTTTGTTTTGCATTTGGCAGACAAAGGCCTCTCCCACACGACCATTTCGGGCAAGTTGGCTGGGGTGTCTTTTTACGGGCTGCGTTGGTGGGGCAGGGATCCTGTTGGAGGGGTGTTGGTTCGGAAAGTTTTAAAAGGTTTGGGTAGGCTTCAGGCTGGTGCTCAGAAGCTGACTTTTGATTTGCTTCAGCTGCTTTTATCGCAGTTGGAAGTGTGCTGTTATGATGCATTTGAGTGCCAGAAATTTCGTTTGTGTTTTGTGTGGTTATTTTTTGGGGCGTTTCGGGCCTCTGAGCTGCTGGGTTTGAGGGATAGAGTGGGTATGACCAGCAGTGAGGTAGTGGTGGAGCATGACAGGGTGCGTATGTGGTTGCGTATGTCCAAGACTGATCAGATGGGGAGGGGTAAGTGGGTGTTTTTGGGTAGGAGCGGTGTGTCTTCTTGCTGCCCTGTTGGGGAATGGGAGGTTTTTGTGTCTTCCCCTCACTTTGCTCCGGGGGCCATTTTTTGCCATGCTGATGGCAGCCCCATTATTGTTTCCCAGTTGTTGGCTGTCCTACGCAAGGTTTTGTTGGGTCTGGGGCGGGATCCTTCTCAGTTTGGTACCCATTCCTTCAGGATTGGGGCGGCGACAGAGGCCGCCAGGTTGGGGTGGGATTGGTCGCAAATTCGGCGTATTGGGCGTTGGCGATCAAGATGTTGTGAGAAGTATGTGAGAAAATAGACCGCCTTTGCTTTGCCTAACATTTTTTTTTCTCCTAGGTCCTTGGTCCTCGATCTCTGGAGCAAAAAGGAGGGTGTGGATCCTTGGTCACTCTTTTGTTAAAAGGGCTGCTGTGGCCGCTGCAACTCAGCTTTGTGGTAGATCTCTTGGTTTAAGCAGTCTGACACATGAAGTCTCCTGGCATGGCACAGGGGGCATGCGCTGGGGAGGTCTCTTTCCTGCCTTGGCTTCTTTGGTTTCAAGGGGTTGGGGGGGCCCTCCGGATTTACTGGTGTTGCACCTTGGGGAAAACGACTTAGTTTCTCTATCAGGTTTGACTTTGTTAAAACTCATGAAGCAAGATCTCGAAGTCATCAAGGCCACATGGGTGAGCACCATGGTGATATGGACTGAGTTCGTGCCTCGTTTGACATGGAGTGGGGCAAGGAGTTATTCCGCCATGGAGAAAGCCAGGCGCAAAGTGAATCGAACCATGCGACTTTTTTGTAACCATTTATGTATATACAGTTTGGCTCATCATCATTTGAAAGTTTCGGAAACGCATTTATTCTGTGAGGACGGTGTCCACCTGTCTAAATTGGGCATTTCTTTTTACGTTTTGGAGCTCCGGGATTTGATAGCCAAAGTTCTTCAGGTGCAGTTGTGGTGTGCTCCTTCCCTTCCTCCTGGTCCTTGAGTGGGGCAGGAAAACGCTAAAGGTTTTCCTGGGTGGCGGTTTTTGCTAGTGGGGTGGGCAGCCTGGAGCGGGTTGGCCATCCTGAAGGGTAGCTCGTTGGGTAATCCTGGGGGTATTAGTCAAGAGTTAGTTTCGGGTTCTGTTAGGTAGGGAGTTTAGGCATAATGTGTAGATTTGAATTTTATGAAATAAATAAATAATTAATGTGTTCAAGAAATGTATTATGCACCTGTCTTAAAATAAAGTGGCCTTTCTTGCTCCTTGAAGAAGTGTGGGCAGTGATTTCTTGCGCGAGGGGGGACCCAGGGAGAGCCAGGCGCGAGCTGGTCTTTCCCTGGGTGCGTTCGCGCGAGGGATCTGGGAACAGGTGGGGGTGATTAGGGGAGGTCATAAAGGGAAGTCAGGCCGGCGGTTGGGAACTGCGTAGCGGGAGGCAAGGGAAGGGAGGTTCTTTTTGCCCCACCCACCCTCCCCTTATTCCTTTAGTTAGGTTTTTTACTTTGCGGTGCTCTAGGCGCTGCTCTGGTCTTCGGGCCTTGCCACTGTTAGGACAGGTGTCTTTGTTCTTTTAGGAGGCGGTTTTTGCTAGTGGGGTGGGCAGCCTGGAGCGGGTTGGCCATCCTGAAGGGTAGCTCGTTGGGTAATCCTGGGGGTATTAGTCAAGAGTTAATTTCGGGTTCTGTTAGGTAGGGAGTTTAGGCATAATGTGTAGATTTGAATTTTATGAAATAAATAAATAATGAATGTGTTCAAGAAATGTATTATGCACCCGTCTTAAAATAAAGTGGCCTTTCTTGCTCCTTGAAGAAGTGTGGGCAGTGATTTCTTGCGCGAAGGAACTGACTGAAACTAAGTCAAGCGTGAAGGAAACTGAAGATAAACTGTAGTTTGTTCAGTGTGTTTAACCAAGCATGAAGAGAAGCCTGTTTAAAAGCTTTAGTACATGGAGTCAAGCACGTGAGCTTTAATGCATTTAAGAAAAGCTGTTTTAGTCATTTACAAGTGCGAGAAGAATTTAAATCATAAAGGGAAGTTTCCGTAGGCATACATCAATCAGACATGACGGCTGCATCGTAAAAATAAACAAAGTGTGAAGTTAAGCATGTGGAAAATTAATGCTGAAGGGAAGTTGCTGTGTAAATATCAATCAAGCGTGACGGCTGTATTTTAAAAGTAAACCAGGCATGTGGAGTTAAGCGCGGGGAAGTTATCAGCCTGCTGCATTCTTTAAAACTCACTGATTTGACATCTTTCAAAGATCGCATGTCATTCCGAACTCTGTGACAAAGGAACCGTCTTCATTTACTGAGTCTCCCAGCAATCTGTTGGAGAGCGACTTGAACTAGTAGGGATCCCATAGTTTTGCTACGCATGACATCATAACGTTTTGCGTGTCAGCCATTTTGGATACTGCAAGTCAATTTCACCGCTTCGTCGGATGTTTTTAAGTTGAGCTCTTTCATTTAAATTTGCTTTTGGCTCAAATACATTTTATTTTTCACCGTTTTATCTACCACAAACATCGAGTGTATTGTGCTTTGCCTCTAGACTTGAGGTACTATTAATTGTAACATTTCTTCATCGGAAGGTGGTGTAACACCGACATCTGGTGGATCCTTATGGTTACAACACTGACAATTTATTATTGTTTCTGTCATATTCTAACAACATCTTATTTTTTTGGGGAATAGTTATTGGTCACATTGTAAAGGCAGTCACATTTTAGTAATACATATATATATGTATTGCACACATATACAATACGTATACTTATGGTAAAATAAGTATTTATTCGAGTTATATCAATTTATTTAGAGTTATAACCAGGGAATAATTGAGTATTGGTTTTATTTAAAGTAAAGGTAACAATGCAAAATGTTACTGCTGCACCCTTTTTCCTAAGTGACCCTGGCGATCCTCCAATTCCTTGGAAAAAGTGGAAGGTGGTATTCGAAAGGTATGCGAGGGTTTGCGGTCCTTCGCTCAGTGCTGAAAGGAAATCATCCCTACTATTGCATTGTTTGGGGTCAGAGGGCCAGGATGTCTTTGACCATTTGCCGGAATTGTCAGGTGAAGATGCCAATGGTCTCAATGACTAAGAAATATGCATTAAAAATTAGATAAGCATTTTTTACCCAAAGTTAGCACAATTCTTGAGCGTTACCAATTTGCAAAAAAAATGCAAGGTGCGGAGGAAACAGTGGAAGGATACATTACGTATTTAAGGAAGCTTGCATCTTCTTGCAAATTTGGTAATCTCACTGATCAAAGAATTCGTGATCAGTTTATGTTTGGATGTAGTATGGAAAAGATCAGAGAGAAATTGTGGTTACGAGATGAACCAACCTTAGATGAGGTACTAAGTGTTACAAAAAGGATAGAACATTCTTTGAAATGTGTTGCAGTTTTGGAGAATGATACTGACAACATTTGCAAAGTCCAAGAGAGTAAAATAAAGAGCAGAACTGAGTTTCAGTTTAAAGAGAAACAAAAAGGTACAGCGGTGTATAACGGAAAAGTTCGTGAAAATTGGCTAAATGTCAAGTGTTTCAGGTGTGGTAAAACGGGGCACTTGGCAAATGATAAAAAGTATCCAGCTTTACATCAAACGTGTACTAAATGCAAGAAGAAAGGTCATTTGACTTCCCTGTGTAAAAGTAAACCCACACGTAAGGTCAAGGAGGTTGAAGTGTATGAGCATGGATGTGAGGAGTCTGGTAGTGATGATGGTGAGTGCGGACAGATTCTTGTACAAACGTGGATGTTGTCAAAAAAGAAGAGTAGTCCTTGTGATTGCATTTTGGTTGAAGGAGCTAGCACAAGGGTTTTGTTTGACTCCAGTGCTAAGATAACAACCATCACTGGTGAATTTTACTTAAGGAATTTGGAAGGATAAGTAAAAATGTTGAAACCAGATATTAGGTCTTTGGCTTATGGTGGGGAACCCATTAAGTTACATGGGTATTTCATTGGTCTCATCGAGTTCAGAGGATGATTTGTTTTGGGTAAGATTTATGTTTCAAGGAAGGGGGACAGTATAATTAGTTGGATTCATCAGGGTGACCTAGGTGTGTATTTAGATCCCAATGCCAACCCTCCTATTCAGTTGAGAGAACTAGTAAATTCTGTGGTGGTTGGAAAATCAGATTCCAACTTTATCGCTGGATTAAAGAATAGCTATCCCAAAGTTTTCAGTAATAAATTGGGCTGTCTTAAGGGCTATCAACATAAGATTGTCCTCAAGGAAGATTCTATACCTGTTAGCCGTAAAGGGAGGAGTGTACCTATTGCTGTAAGAGACGACATGAGAAGAGAGTTGGAAAAATTGAAAGATGGGGGCATCATTGAGGATGTAGAAGGGACCGAATGGTTGGCTCCGGTTGTGGCAGCGAGGAAATTGAATGGAGATTTAAGATTATGCATTGACTTGCGCCAGCTGAACAAATGTAGTCGATAAGTATAATTTACCCAACATAAATGAGCTTTTGATGCTGTTAAGTGGTGCTAAAATCTTTAGCACTATAGATCTCACCTCAGCGTATTATCAAATTGAACTTGAAGACTCATGTAAGGACCTTACCTCTTTTATAACTCCTTTTGGTACTTTTAGGTTTAAGCGCATGCCCTTTGGGTTAGTGTCAGCTTCTTCGGTCTTCCACAGGGTTATGGAGAGCGTTTTACATGGTCTTGAAGGTACTTATGTTTACCATGATGATGTATGGATATATGGGATGATGAAAGTCAACATGATGGAAGACTTAGGAAAACTTTGGAAAGGTTGTCTGAGCATAACTTAACTATTAAAGCTGAGAACTGTAGGTTTAGGACAGAGTCTATAAATTATTTGGGTCACAACATTACCAGTGGTGGTGTTAAGCCTAAGCCTGAATTGGTTAACACCATTCAGGAGATGAGTTCGCCTTCATGTAAAAGTGATCTCATGAGATTTTTGGGCGTTGTTGAGTACTATTCAAAGTTTGTAAAGAATTTTGCTGATTGTGCGGTCAACATGAGACACTTGTTAAAGAAAGTAGTTGACTTTGTATGATCTGAGGAGTGTGAGGATGAATTTTTGAAAATCAAGCAAAAGCTCAAATCTGCTCCTTCTCTCCGTAGTTTCAACACAGAACTCAAGCCCATTCTCATTACTGACGCGCGTGAGAAGGGTTTAGGTGCGGTTTTGCAACAGATGGGTCCTGCTGGAATGCAAACGATAATGTTTTATCTCGCACCCTTAGGGATCCTCAGACAAGATACTCAGTGGTTGAGAGGGAATCATTAGCTGTTTTCTGGGCGGTTAAATAACTGAAAACATTTCTTTGGGGTGTTGAGTTCGAGGTGTGAACCAATCATAAACCGTTAATTGAAATATTTAGCAAAAAAGGGCTTGATCTAATTTCTAGTAGGATAACGAAATGGGTGATTGGTTTGCAGGATTATAATTTTGTGATTCGTTATATTCCAGGATTGGAGAATAAAGTTGCTGATGTTCTGTCTCGTTTCACCCCTAAATCAGAGGTTTTGGATGAGGAAGCTGAAGATGGTGATGAGTGGGTTTGTGCAATTGAACATAGTGTAATTTCTGAGGAAAAATGGTGTGATGAGATCGTGGTGATGAAGTCTTAAATGAAGTGGTGAGATTGATCAATAAGGGTTGGACGAGTAATAAAGAAGGATCTGATGGCTGTAGGAAATTTTGGCCATTGCGAAATGAGCTTGCTATTGACAAGGGGTTGTTATTTCGTGGTGCAGGAGTCATTTCGCCTACTGCGCTTAGGAAGGAGATCATTGATAAAGTACATTCTACACATAATGGAGTATCAAAATGTAAGGAGAGATTACGTATGACATATTGGTGGCCAGGGATGGATAACCAAGTAGAGCGTATGGTACGTGAATGTGTTGCATGTTCATTTAGTGATAAGTCTAAATGTCCTCGTGTTCAACCCATGTTGCTGAGAAGACGACCCTCTGGGCCTTGGCAAGATGTTGCCTTGGATATTTTAGGCCCGAATAGTAGCAGTGGTACACACACCTATGTGTTAGCTGTTATTGACATGTTCTCATGGTGGCCAGAAGTATTTTTTTATCAAGCATTGATTCGAAGCACATCATTAAATGCTTGAAAGACTTATTCTCAAGAGCAGGAATTCCTGGTTCATTGCTGACAGACAATGGTGTTCAGCTCGTTTCAGAGGAAATGAAGACATTTCTTTCTTCTAAAGGTGTCATTCACAAGACCTGCTCTATTTATCATCCCGAGGGAAATGGCATGATTCAGAGATTCAATCGAGTAATTAAAGACACTATATCTATTGCAAAATCAGTGTCTATTGAATGGAAACCTGAAGTCTTGAGGAAGGTTGAGGAATATAGATTGTTGCCTCATTTTACAACAGGGAAAACACAGTTTTTGTTGTTTAGAGGTCGAGTTCCTAACACTAGTGTGGAACCGGGATGGATCAACAAGTATGAAATTAGCAGAGGAAAATAAAATAAATGTGATGGTGTTAAAATTAAGGAAAATGAAGAAGAGAAAGCTAGGGCAAGAAAATGCTATTTTGATGCAAAGAAAAGTGTGAAAACAACTAAGGTAATGGTGGGAGATTTGGTTATGATAAAACGTCCTGGTTTAATGTGTAGTGCTAGTTCAAAATTCTAGAAACCTATTAAGGTTATAAAAGTATTTAGGAATGCTGTTAAAACTCAGGATTACCGCATATGGAACTTGAATAGAGTGGTGGTTGTTAAAGGCAAGTTATATCACAGCTTGAGGGGTCATGTGGATGGAGATCATTCTCGTCTTGACAATATGGATGGAATTCGATCACATGCTGGTGGGAAAGATGGAACACGGAGTTCGTCGAGAGTTGGTAAACGACCACTGTATCTCTCTGATTATGTATGAGTTATTTGTTTTTGTATAGTATCATAACATATTTAATTCAAGTAAAGAGGGGAGGTGTGTGGTAATCTACATATGCTTTCTTATATATAAATGTTAATGTGGAATTGTATGTATGTCATATTAGAATTGATAGTGTCATAGTGTGATGTCATGAGTTCTAGATAACTTTGGAAGTAAACCTGGACAGTTAGTTCCAGGTTGTCCTGCTGGTGATTGGATGGGATTCTTACTACAATAAATCTAAGAAAGAAACCATTTCTGCCTATATTCATTACCGGACCTGCTTCACTGTGAAAGTGGGTAGAGTGGTTTGAAGAGATGGCGTTAAGGACTCCTTCGTGACATTCTACCAATTTTTCTTCTTTTCGGGAGCAGATTTGCATTCTGACTGGTTACATGGTCCATAAAAAGAAAACGAGACAAGGAGATGATTCGTCCACACCTGACAGATAGGAGCACTGATCTGGAGAAAGGTGATATTGGAAAAGCTTAAGTCCAATGTATGGCCTGCCTTAGAGGTGGGGGCGGTGACATGTTTAGTCAAGTTGAAACCTTTCATGACCTGGATCAACAGAGTGGCTTGGGAGCAGTTCAGGGCATCCAGAAGAGTGAAGTTGTTGTATTCTAGAGTTAACTGAGCAACGGCGTCACATAGCTGTGGGAGGCAGCTATTGGGGCTGTCCGGGGCTTATAAATCAACAAGTCAGCAAAGGAGAATGTGAAGGTTAGTTTGAAGCAGAAGGTGAGACCTTCAATATTCCCGATTTGACCCAGTATTGAGGATGAAAGCTCCAAGGTATCCCTGAAAATAATAGGCTGCCACCACCTATCTTCTCTCCACCCCAGTTAGGATGTATCATCTGACAGACTTGGGGAATTGCCAAGGCAAGGTCCGGGTTGGAACCTTCCTTGAGTCAGGTTACAGGCTGTAGGAAACATGAAATCCCATGTGTTGTCAGCTAGTAGGAGCAGTATGTCTACAGTGTATCTAGGGAGTGAACCTGCATTTGAGGAGGCAGGCTCTATACCTCACTGTTCTGTTAGGTGCCGCAGTGAACGGAGATACACCTACTATGTGCCTTTCTAGAGCGTCACATGTTACCTTTAGGTGGAAACTGGAGACTTGCACACAAATTACAGGGTACTTTCAGCACAAAGGTCATGAGGCAAGGCAGGAGAGCAAGAGCCATATTTCAGGGATAAGTGTGATTCTCTTGTGAGAGGGCTGGCCAAAGTGGAGGGTGGATGAGCAGCACATTTGGCGCTGGGCGAAGTCCAGGCACAGATGAACACAGACTGGCTTGCCTTTGGCTCGCCAGCGGCGCATCCGCGGAATGGGTCTCCTTAAGTAGGTAATTGGGAGCAGGTCTCACCAACACTAAAACACTCACCAATCCAAGATGGCACCCAGAAATGGCCCCGAGAGCAGGAGTAGAAATGACATTCTACTCTGTGTCAATGTGTGCTTAATAAGCCCCCAAAACGATCTGATAATGCCCCCAATAACGTGCAGCATGCTAAGTGCTAGTTCTGGTGGCAGCAAATTCAAACAAACTGTACGCTTCAGAATAGCAGTGTTTCCCTCCAAATTCCCATAGAGTTTGTTCAGCAACATTCATTCTCCTAGTAAACTGAGAAAAAAGGCTTGCACTGTTAGCTCTGGAAGAAAATCTGAACAATCTACAAAGTGGTTACTCGCAGACACTGAGGAGCTGAGGTCATTAGTAACTCCCTTGGAGGCTATAATGTAGCTTCTCAAAACCAGAGTTTATAAACATTGAGCTTTGGCAGATCAGAGAATGCACTTCTGCTAAAGACCCAGAAGGTGACCTTAACACCTAATTCAATGAACACTGCTCATTGATGAAAGGGATTTCAAATGAATCTAATGGAGTGAATATAAAATGGAACTATATGCCTGTGCATTGGGCATTAATTCATGCAAGTGTCTCCTTTTCCATGCATTGTCTGGTAAGCCATGTAGGGGCTTCCCATTTTATATTACTCAAGGAAGGCAGAGAGTGTGTAGTGCTATATGCGCTCATATGTATTGGTATCATGTTACGACCTTTGACTACTAGTGTTTTAATTGACTCCATGTGTTTTAACTTACTCCATCTTGAATGTGCGACCACATTTTGTGCTTTCTTCAGATTAGGATTGTTTACTTCCCTCTCAGCACAGAGCAAAACAGCCTTACTGGCTATAAGCAGCGGTGCACAAATGTGCATTATGTTGTACATTGGAAAATTAAGTTTTGACTATTGACTTTAACTTGCTCTCAGTGGCGGCTGGTGGATTTTGAAAGCGGTGATACGAAAAAGTGTATACTGGTATGACAAGCGCAGCGAGCGAGCCCTAACTGGAAATGGAGGGTGTGGGGGTTTTACCCACCCGCAAGAACATTTTTCAAAAAATTTATTCAAATGGTGGCTTTTACCCCACACATTTACTGCAAATTGTTTCAAGCGTGGGGTCCAAATATAGCATTTTAAAGCACAAGTGAGAAGAAAACATTCATTATTTAAAACAGTATAAAAATATAAAGCACGTCGTTACAAAATAGTATGCTATTAACTATAGAGAGGATGCAGTTCATGGCAAGTGCAATAGATATAGTTTAATTAACAGCCGTTCTTGTAATCTTTGTTAATATTAAATATTTAGCTTGCTCTTGCATAACATAAAATTGTAGGTGGGCAGTTGTCAACAAGTGGGTATTTTTCATTCAGGGTAAAATGACATCTGGATAATTTAAGCTTCTCTTCTCGTGACTAGGATAGAATGGTCAATGGAAACACCCCAGTTGTGGAAAGCTGCCCTTCTAGTTGGATGTTATTTTTCATCCAACACAGCTCATAGAGGCTATAGAGTTGAACCACACCGAGCGCCCACGGAACTCCACTCTTCACAGAACAAAATACCCCTTCATGACAACATACAACCTGATACCCCAATACCCATCAACTCCTCAGAGGTTTACTGTGGACTATAACATGAGGCCATACTTTAATTCATCTCAGACACATTGCATCTGGACAGTGCACATCCCAGTCCTGCCAGATGTGACATAATTACATTGATAATGAGCAGCGTCCTACAAAGCAGACCCTGGGCAGAGCCAGTTAGAGTCTCTGAGCTCGATGGCATTATCGCACAAGGTGGGGTATTGTGGCTGAAGAGGCGATTGTGCCCTGTGGAGTCATTGTGCCTTATGTTATTATTATGACCAGGTGGTGTCATTTCAAGTGATGAGAGGACTGTGCTTGGTGGGGTCATTGTGTCTGATGAGGTGACTGCGCCAAAAGGGATCCAATGGGGATGTGTAATTAGTATCCCGCAATGGCATTACTATGTTATTTAAGCACTAGAGCCAGCGCTGTAGGCCTATTGGGTGGTACCTGCATGTTCAGCTTCTACTCTGCTTCATGGCAAGTCACTGTGCTTCTTTTTTACGCTTTCAAGGTCTCTCTGTGTGTTGCTCTTGGGGTCCCTTCTTATGCCAGCCTTTCTGGTGCCAATGCTTCTTCATGTCTGCACTTTTCTGAGAGTTGGCACGTGACTTATGTATGACTCTCAAGATTTCTGACTCTTCCCTGTGAGTTGGGCAAGTCTATTTGCTACCTTTGCAGCCCCACACACTTTTCCTGTGTCATGGAAGTCCATGTTTATGCATCTCTGCCTTTGTCCTGTAGGTACCGTTTGCCCTTCCCTGCCAAGTAGTCCAATAGCATGAGTGCCACCTTCACCCAGTCCTGGATTTAGGCCACAAAAGTGTGCATGCAGTGACTTTAATGGGCATGCATGCTCGGTAAAAAAAAACTACAAGCCCACATGACAATGCATCTTAATATTGGCTTGGACGCATGTGGTGGCGGAAGGTGTCACACATGCAATAGGTCCATGTGCATGCCTTGTGTGTTCATTCCTATGCAGCCCACAGGGCACCTGTCTATAAGCAGCCATATTGTGTGTGGCTTTACCATGTCAAATAGAGTCTGTGTGCGTGAGTGTTTGTTGATTGGCTCCGCACAAGTGCATCTCTCCTAGTTATTCCTCCCAGTGCAGCACTCACAGACCCGTCTTGCTGGTTTTGCATTCACCTTCACTTGAGCCCCAGGGCCCTTTAATTGTATTCTGAAAGCAAGGAGATTCGTTACTACTGAAGGACTCCGACCCTTTAACCTTGGAACCCTGGACTAAAACCGGCCACCTCTGTCAATAACATGCCTTAAAAGTGATAAATGCATGATTAAGTGGCGTAATGTGGTACGTCAGGCCTGGTGGTGGTTTGCTGTACCGATAAGTTGACTTAAACAGACACACTATACAATGCTTTCAGCTATTACAGATATTGGCTTTCAAGAAGTGAATGCTAATGTACTCTGAGGACCATTAAGTCACGTATCGCGAGGTGAATTAATTGACACACTTGCCATTTGTTTTAAAAAGGCATTACTTAGCATCAGGGAAAATGTGGTCAAAGCGTTCAGTTCTCTTAACTGTATCGGTCACTATCGGGTCTTTTCTGCATGTTTTACATCACTAACATTTAGCATCAGAAGACCTGCTTTTTAACTATTAATGTGCAGTTCACACTCATATGCAGGATATTGGCAACTTTGAGGGTCAAGGGTTCTGGCATGTGCAGGGTCTGGAGGGGGGCTCTCCGGCGTACAGGAGTGTTTGAACTACTAGAAGTTACCTTAACACTGGAGTCTTTTTTGATGAGCAGTTATTACATTCCTGTGTATTCTACAGTGTTAACTAATGTAATAGAAATTTTGGGGCATTTACTCTTGACTTAGAGTATTCCTCTAAATGTAGACATTTGTGGAATCCTACAAATTCAGTCAGAACTAATGTTGCATCTCTAGCATTTCCCCAAACAAAGACCACCATAGACCTTTTTAGGATCTCTACTTGGCAGCTCTGCCTGCTATAGGTATTACCCTCTGGGCTCAATTTAGTCAGGAAGCTCACAGTTATTTGTTTACCGGAAGCCTGCCACCTGTTGCCAGGCCTTCATAAGGGGGAGGAGCCATCGGGACTGTCTGCCTTAGGCCCCACTCTATTCAGGACCCGCAGGATCCAGATATTTGACAATTCTATTTATGGGTTTGTAGTTAGTATCTTAAAGTGTCTCAGATACATGGAATGTACAATCCTATTTAGCAGGGCACTTTTGTGTTGGAAAAAGCTGCTCCCAGAGGCCCTACAGCACGAACACAGATGCAATGCAAGACAACATTATTTTATAATCGACCAGGACCTGCTAACTGAGCATGCTGTTCTTTCTCATAGAAAAAATGCATTTTCTAAAGGAGTTGACATTCTATGTGGGCAGGTGTGTGTCAATTTGTCTGAATTTGCGAGGAGCTCCTGGGAGCAGGGCACATCTTTCTTCCACGGCACTCGGAAGGTACTAAATGCCATCTGACAGTAATCAAGAAGGCAGCCCCCCTGCCCCCTGCCCCCCAGCTTTAGGAGGGGGCTCACGAGGAACAAAAACACATGCCCGAGAGGCATGCCCGGAGGCCTGTACTAACTCCCTCTGATGCGGGCCTGGATTTTTGGATTGGTACTTAAGAGGCCGCACACTGTTCCACGCTCGGAGGTAAAGTGCGCTCCGCAGCCTTTCAGAATTAGAAATTAAATGTAGCTTGTATCCCAAATGAAGAGTCCTCTGGTTTGTCTTTGTGCTTAGTCTAGATTCTCACGCAACAGAGAATAAACAACACTTCCCGCCCCTGTCGCATCCAGGGGGTTTCATGAGTCACGATGCGGTTTGTAATGAGAAGTGTGTTTTTTTGTGTCATTTACTTATTAAAGGCTGGAATGAGGATACAATAAAGAAGTCCTGGTAAATTGACACAGTCACACCGAAAAAAATAGTCAAATACAGCTACCACAATCCGAGCTCGATAATTTCTCTCGCGCTGGGCTCGGAGTCATGACTACAGTGCAGAGTGCATAAGACAGCGTGGCAATTATGCAGCAGGCTGCAGGCACATCCCAAACAAACTGAAAAATGCTGAATAGACGCCAGCACACCAATCACTTGAATAAACAACAACCGTTACTGGGTCTCTGGAGGAAGAGGCAGAGGCCACTGCCACACCCCACTACTTCCCCGAAGCCGGACTTGCCTGCCCCCAGCTATTGGAATTAATGGGGAGCTTCTCCCTGGGCTTTACCAATAACGCCCAAATTAAAAGCTGTATTCTGGCAGTAATACACAGATCCTGCCCACCTGTGTGTCGTCACTGCTCTGCTTTCTGGCTCCAGGTCAAAGGACTCTTCGCCCAGCCAAAAGCATGTGCAGCAGAGGCAAGAGCCATGATCCGCCACCCCTCAAAGAAAAACCCAGATTTGCCCATGTTTGTTCACCAAGCAGCCAGCACAATTTATTGCTAGCCGCCCAGTGTTCCAGCTAACATTTTTTTAATCCCCCAAGGTTAGAAGGGGATGTATGACGTTACAACGCATACTTTTACAACACCTACCTTTACAATGCGGTTTTTACCACGCATACCATTACAACGCATAATGCTTTTAGGCGCTGGATAGTGAATAGTTTAATTTACTATTCCAACTCCAGTCCCCGTGGATAGTAGGGAAGGTTATTGGATAGTAAATTAACCTATTCCCTATCCTAGAGCGCCCCCCAGCGCAATGTGTTGTAATAGTTTGCGTTGTAAAAGTTGCGTTGTAATGGTAGGTCGTTGTAAAAGTTTCGTTGTAAAGGTTACATACCGTTAGAAGGGTGGCAGGGCGGCACACATAAACACCAGCCACCCCTGCTTGCTCTAAATCCTGGAAACACAAGCAGGCCCCCTGGTTACTCACGGTTGTTTGCGTTCAAGATTGTTTTCCTCTTTGAGGGTGTTTTTTGTACTAGGGCTGTTATCTGGGACCCCCGTCTTGGGAGGGTGAGGATGAAGATATTGCAACCGGTGAAGTATTTCCTCTGATCATTGGTATTGAGCTATGTATATAAACGGCTATATATAGTTATCATTATGTGTTTTTGCCTGTGTGCACATTCATTTATTCATTGATTGTTGTTCAAGACACTCATTTTCATATGCTCCATTATTATAATCAAAATTCAAAAAGTGCTTTATTCGAGTATTACTCATAAAAGCAGACATACAAACATGTAATAAAAACGATTAAATTTACATAGTCAATTAGACATAAGCACATAGGTAATATATAAAAACAATACACATATAAAATAGCAGGTGCAAGTTCATTGTAAATAAAAGTGCCTAAATGGTAATCACAAGAGGCAAATATAAAAGAATTCATATCATAAAATTTCATACCGATGATACGTTAAAAAAGTATGTTGCATTAAAAAGAATAGACACAAGTCTAGCAGTCTCTGACCAACTAATCGGCATTTACAGAGAATAAACAATAGTCTAGCAGTCTCTGGATTACAATAAATTATTACAGAGAATAGACATGTATCTAACAGTTACTGTCGACTAAATGAAGAGTAGTTACCCTACCAACAATCTCTGCCTTATAGTCCAGGCCCACCCCAGGTACTTTGCAGTAGCAATTATAATCCAATTTACAGAAGTGGATCTTACAATCCGCAGTGCTACCATACTGCTTTTTGTGCCTAGGTTCCTGCACATAGGAGCCAACCAAGCTCGCCTTGGTGCAGAGTACATTGGGCAAGAGAACAAAAAGTGACCAAGAGTCTCATTTCCTACCCCACAGACTGGACAGATTGATACACCCCCTGCCTTCCATTTAGATGTTAGATTACAGAGGGGGAGGGAGCCTACCCTCAATTGGAAAAGCAGTTTCCTGTCCATGGGGTTTGATATGTAGTCCCAATACATTTCATAAATTGGGTACAGCTTGATCTCTAGGTAACTAGTGGTCATAGACCCACTATTTATGCCGAGCGTGCTCTTATTAACAACATGTTCCCAATAGATGTTTTTTAAGGTGGACTTGGAAGGAAATAAAGCCCCAGCTGGATCAATCCATAGAGCATTAAGTCCTAATTCGAACAAAGCAATCTTTAATGATTTAAACCATTTAATTTTATTATAGCAGTCGGCTTTGGCAACAACTTTAAACCCATTCGCGTAGTGGGAGAGCTCCGGCGTGGTCCAAAGTCTGCGCCAGTATATGATCGGGCGCAGTTTGGCCTTATCAGAAATCTCTCTCCTACCTAATTCATATCTTAGGGGCAATAGCGGACTGCTCTGTGGGGCACCTATCAGTGTCCTATAAAATTTGTTTTCTGAGGTTTGGAGTTCCTGAAGATTTTCGTGCCCCCATAACTCCGCACCATACAAGGCAGACCCTATTGCTTTTGCCTCATAGATTATCAATGGTGGTTTGATGGGCTTAGTGAGCGATTTCCTGTGCTCCTTAATGATTATGCCAGCTAATTGCCTGTGCCTTAAAGTAGCATGATTAAGATGTAGCTGCCATCTATTGTCATTTGAGATATGGATCCCTAGGTAAGTAAAGGACTTTACAACCTCCAGGGTACGACCACTCAGGGAAATTTTGGATTTAAAATTTCTGTGGGGGTTGAAAGCCATGAGTTTTGTCTTAGACCCATTCACCTCCAATCCGTGATTTACACAGAAATCATCAAATATTGCCAATGCTTTTTGTAACCCAGCTGGTGTTTTAGATAAAATTAAGGTTTCATCGGCGAACATTAAAATTGGAACTTTTTCACCTGCAAGAAAGGGAGCGTCCACTGCCTGAGTTTGCATACAAGAAACCACACCATTAATAAAAAAGGGTGAACAGAGTAGGGGCCATTGAACAACCCTGCCGAACCCCACGCTCAACTGGAAATTCGGCAGTGTCATTTCCGTACCCACCCCAGCGAATTTTAGCATAGTTGCCCTCGTGCAATCGCATGGTTAAGGACAACAATTCCCCAGGGACCCCAAGAGTCACAAGGACTTCCCACAATTTTGCCCTTGGTACCAGGTCGAAGGCAGCCCGCAAATCAACAAATGCTGCATACAGGCTGCCTCCGCCTAGCACCACGGTCCTCCACTGAATCAGTTGGAGACGGAAGACTTGGTCCACAGTGCTGGTTGCCCTACGAAAACCAGCCTGGTAGGGGGATAAAATGTTGTTATCCTCAGCCCAATCAAGCAACCTGTTAACAATTACTCGCCCCACTATTTTTTAGATAGTGTCGATCAGACTAATAGGGCGGTAATTACTAGGCTGAGCGCGATCTCCTTTCTTATATACCGGGATGATGATAGCACCCGCCATGTTACTGGAATGTCTGCACCTCTGGCTATGTGATTTATTAACAGGTGAATATATTTGCACCATCTTACAGTGTCGTTTAAAAAAACGTCTGCTGGAACCCCGTCAATGCCGGGGGCACGACCACTTTGAACAGTTTTGAGGGCAGTCAATATTTCACACTGTGTGAAAATATCATCTTCTGCCAAAGAAGAGAGTGGGCATATACTGTCAACAGACTGGTCACTGGAAGCGTATTGTACGCTAAAGAATTTTACCCAGGCATCCTGGGGGACATTGTTTGTACTGGCATCTTCAAGCCGGTCATGACCCCATTTGACTATATGCCAAAATAACCTGGAATGATTTTGGTCACTAGCACTCTTTAGCGTGTTCCAATGGGCTTCGTCCCAATCCTTTTTCGCTTTAGCTATGGAACGTTTGTATTGATTCCTAGCTATCCTAGTAGCCTCCATATTTTTGTTCTTAATTGCGGCGCCCAAGCGAGCCCTAGCCCCCTTACAGTCCTGATTATACCATTTAGCGGGCCTGTAGGCCCCAGGCTTCTTTTTATTTGCCGGTTTTAAGAAATGGCGTTTTATTTCTTTAAAAAGGTCATCGTGGACCTTGGTAACATTGTTTTGGATAGGAGAATGCCCGGCCTCTCCCTCAAGCGCCAGTATAGCCTTATCGGTTGCCATGCTTATTTTTTCTAAAACCAGCGGGTCTGTTCTAACACTTGTCCACCTCAGCCTGCGCAAATCATTAGTGGGTACAGTCATTGGTGGGAGAGATTCAACACGGTTACTTGAAACAACATCAGACAGCCACCATTTATGGAGAACACATAAAGGGTTATGGTCACTCTCGAGCCTTTCCAAAACAACCATATCTGTGACAGTTGGCCATAGGGACAAGCTACATATGACGTAGTCAATGCGGCTCTTATTTCTTCCATTATTAAATGTCATAGCTGGTACTCTGTCAGACTTTGTCCGACCATTCAAGGCCCTTAACCCGTGTTCAAGGCACATAGCATTTAGACCAAGGATATCCTCAGTCCAGCGTGTTATTGGGATTGTATTAAGAGCGGGGATATCCCAAAACCTATCTTCCTCCGTGCCCAAATGTGCGTCACCAATATCTAATGGTTCAAAAGTGCGATTTAGGTCGCCAGCTATTAGTATGTTTTTCCCAGATGAGTGAGTTTCTAGCAATTTATACAAAGACAAAAGGACCTCGGATTTTCCTACACTACCCCCCCTGGCATATACATTGTAAATATCAATGGAGGTAGATGGATTACCCTTTAGTCGAATGAGCTGAATGTCTTTATGATGGAGCTCGATGTTTCTCACATCAATCATAAGAGACTGGCGTACCCATATGGTAAGTCCCCCCAGCGGTCGCCCTTTTGGGCCCTTGGTGGCCGGAACATAGAAGTTCAAATAGCCCAATGCAAATACAGGATCACAGGCCCAAGTCTCTTGAAAAATACAGACATCATACAGACTGACAAATCCATTTTGGAACAAAGCCCAGCAATATTCCAAGACAATAAATTCCCGGTAGCATTTACCATTATTGGATAATTACTGTGAGCTGACCCAGTTAGCGTTGAGTCATCAATACCAATGACGTTTATATTTGCTGCAGTTAGTCCAGCACTAGTTACAAGATTATGTGTCACATTTTGTAAAACTGTTGAGCAGCTAGACACCTCTATTGAACGTGCAGCCGTAGGAATTTGCAACGGGGGATGGGGTTGGATGGTAGTCAATCACATGCATCTAGGTTGGAAAAAGTAGAAAATCTATTTTCCAATCCTAGGCCCCACTCAGCTAAATCAGGATTCTTACTGCTCCTCTTAGTTACAACATTCCATTTTGTTCTTAGTGTACTGCAGTTAGGGCCTCTGCCTTTCCGAGGATAGAAGAAATCTAGGGTCAATGGAACAATTGGAGTAGATCTTTTCTGTGGTGGGTGAAGGTTAGGCAAGATATTTGGCAAAACCTCGGGGTCAGAGAAGTTAAGCACGACACAGTCCCCCTTGAATTTTTTTACCCTATTCCCAATCCACTCAACCCTTCTTGCATTCACCAGCTCTTCAGATAATTGCTGTTTGCCCCAGGAAGTTATGGCCATATTGTTAGTTATTTCAAAAAGAGGGAGGAAGGAGAAGTGATCACTTGATCAACGGACACCGTTTACCACTCAGGTGAATGGAAGGTCCAGTCGCAGCGCGTGCCCGTTTCAATGATTACAACAAGGAGGGGTTGCTGGACTGTTCCTATGCGTGACTAAGGGAAGAACTAACTGGCGTGACCAAAGGTGTAAGTGTAACACCCTAGGGCATCCATTTTGTTGGATGGATTTGCCTCACACACCCAGAAGGGTGTCATGCTTCATCATCGGCGGTTGCTCCTCGTCGGGGAGGCGGTGCAATCCCCGACGGGCTCACCTCAAAGAGGGGCTCTTTGGCGGAGATCTTTTTTCCAACAGCCTTATGGTGAGGTGTGGGTGTGTGGGCAGGGTGGTATGTGATAGTGAAAAGGGATATTAAAATGTAGCTAAGGGTACCGGAATGAACTTTATTCTGGGGGTCCCCTGGCTGCAATTAAAAACAGGGTGCTAGCTCACTAGGAGTCAACGAGTAAGGTCAGGTGAACCTAGATGGGGCTAGTGGTGAAGACGGTCGACATGTTTCTCGCAGTGGGCAGTAGTTACCCGCGATTCATCAGGACCTATAAAAAGGTGATTTACAACATGCTGGTGTCATGTGTGAGTTGGTGTGTGTATTACCTCTGTGGGGGTTGTCCTATGCCTAACAGTCAAGAACTACCAGCCACCTGAGGGGTCGGCGGGATAAGGCATCAAGGATGTGTCCATGGGTCAAAACTCCAATCTCTTGTGCCTTGGCTGCATGACCTACCCTTCTCCGCCGAGCTCGAGCTCATGTCGACCGTCTTCACCACTAGCCCCATCTAGGTTCACCTGACCTTACTCGTTGACTCCTAGTGAGCTAGCACCCTGTTTTTAATTGCAGCCAGGGGACCCCCAGAATAAAGTTCATTCCGGTACCCTTAGCTACATTTTAATATCCCTTTTCACTATCACATACCACCCTGCCCACACACCCACACCTCACCATAAGGCTGTTGGAAAAAAGATCTCCGCCAAAGAGCCCCTCTTTGAGGTGAGCCCGTCGGGGATTGCACCGCCTCCCCGACGAGGAGCAACCGCCGATGATGAAGCATGACACCCTTCTGGGTGTGTGAGGCAAATCCATCCAACAAAATGGATGCCCTAGGGTGTTACACTTACACCTTTGGTCACGCCAGTTAGTTCTTCCCTTAGTCACGCATAGGAACAGTCCAGCAACCCCTCCTTGTTGTAATCATATTGTTAGTTAGCCATGATAACGATTTATTTAACAATGATGAAGTTGATTCGACATCGCCTGGAGCTAGTAGGGGTACATTTGCAAGAACGAGGACTAGTGGTGAAGCTTCCACAACAAGCTCAGATGATCCTTTCGAGGAATTAGGTTCCCCATAGAGAGAAGCAGTGGGTACATCTCCAGAGGGCCTATCAGATGGGTTTGTCAGTAAAGTCAACGGAGGGATTGGTGCAGCAGCAGGAGTCGGTCCGTTAAATTTGCAGGATTGGATTTCACTCATCAATGGCTGAACACTTGATGTAATAACTTCTGGGAGTTTTCTCACTTCCCCCAGAGTTTTTCCTAATAGACCTTCCAGTTTGCTTACCTCGGCAGTTAATTTATCTATTTTACTGATCAGGGGTTTTACCATCCCTTTAATTTTTGTGTCCATCAGGCAACAAAGTTTCTGAAGGAAATCATCAGAGAGGGTCACGTAAGTTTCCCCAGTCAGATCTTCCTCGTCTTCGTCAGTTGTTTTCCTTGGTGGCGTAGCAGCTTTGTTTTTGGCTGATCTCAGGCCTCCGCGCTTTTGAATGGCTTTTCTTTTACCCCCTGAAACCCTCGGTGCAGGAATAGGGGGAGCAGTGGAGGTAGTAAACTCACTATTTGTAGAGAGCACAGTCAAAGCTTCCATGTCATTGTTATCTTCAGTGCTGGCTACTATGCCACTGGGCTGAATACTATTTGTATCCTGGAGGGAGTCGTGTGCCTCACCCAAGAGGCTGTTATTTAGCAGAGCGAATGAATCCTCTGTCTCTTTATCTACCAGTGGTGATTGTATGGGTGATTCTAATCCCAAAGAAGTCCTTCTATCACTGTTAATTTTCGTCACAACTTGGACGAGATAATTCTCCATTGTATTTGAGGCAGGGATTAGCTTTTTGCCAGGCATTTGGTCGAGCAAAAGTACACTTGGAACAAAATGTTATAGCTCACAATAGCAATGAAATGTATGTTTACCTGGTATTCAGCGAGCCTGGTGTACTTTATCCAGTGATGAGCATTTGGTAATAAGGGCAGAATCCCTGGCCCAACCCAACCTTGTCCGACCTCGGACGGCCTCAGACGGCCCGCCCTTTGCCCGGGCTTCGCCCGGCGTCCCGCGAGACGGGGGTTACTGCGAATTTAAGCGCCTCCTGGCGCACGATTGACGCGGCTAGCGCCGCAGAGGCTGCTGGGACCAGTAGTCTCAACCCTGCACCGCGCTCCGCTCTGCAGCCCGACTCCGGGATGGTTTAGGAGTCCGGCAGCGGGAGGCGGGAGGGCGAGAAAGCAGATGGCAATATGTCCGGGTGGCCTCGCACTCCTAAACAGGCACAGAGATTCCTCAAGCAATCCAACAGGTGAACTCCCCCCCTCGGCCGGGGTTACTGCGAATTTAAGCGCCTCCTGGCGCGCGATTGACGCGGCTAGCGCCGCAGAGGCTGCTGGGACCAGTAGTCTCAACCCTGCACCGCGCTCCGCTCTGCAGCCCGACTCGGGATGGTTTAGGAGTCCGGCAGCGGGAGGGCGAGAAAGCAGATGGCAATATGTCCGGGTGGCCTCGCACTCCTAAACAGGCACAGAGATTCCTCAAGCAATCCAACAGGTGAACTGCTTATGCTTTATATAATCTATAATAAATAATATATATATTATAATCTGCTTATGCTTTGCTAGCTTGCATTTCACGTGAATATTTCAATTTTATCTGACTTGTGTTTCATTGTTTGCTTGTGTTTTACCATTATTATCTGCTTGTGTTTTATCTCATGCATTTGAACATTTTGTTAGGTTTCATATAATTATTTGCTTGAGCACATATACCTATACATTTGCATGGTGTTTTATCGAATTCATTTGACATCTGGGGAAGTCTTTCTCTTAGAGAGGGTTACATTAATAAAACCCCACGCTTTATTTTGAAACTGTCTTTTGATGTGCCTCATTTTATGAGTGATGAGCCCCCTTTCCAGGTGATTTCTTGTTTTACTGAGTGCCTCTCCTTGTGAGTGCTGAATTTCTTTTATTTGGGAGTGTAAAGTAAGACATTTTGGTACTAGCAGTGGGGTACGATTTTAAAAGGGAAAGAGGATCCAAAAATTCAATGTTTTCAGTTGTAGATTCCCAGATGCCAACTGAGCTATTGGGGATGGAAGATGCCTCTTATGCATGTTTAACGGATGGGGGGCAAGCAAACATATTTAAATGTTTGCAGAAAGTGTACTTTGAAGAAGAAAAAGAACTTAGCACTTCAGGGAGAAAAAGTTGGATTCTTTTGAGTACTTTTCATAGCATGTATGAAAAATCTGCACAGTTATAAAAAGAACATAACCAAATACAGCAACATTTGAGATAAGGCCCTGGCACACATACAAACAGTGTTTTAAGTTAATCACTTATATCAAAGAAACAAGCATGAACTGTACAGACAAATTTAATGTTCTCTTGTAGCTCCAGCCAACACGTGTTTCGTCGATCGGGAAAAGAGACCCGCTCCTTCCTCTGGGCTTTATATGTATTGAATCACGTATTGAGCCTTCTGGCTGGTTATAATTCCGTCCCAGCCTAAATATGGCTGGGAAAATTCCAAGGAGGATGGTCGCTTCTGTTCTAAATGTATCCGACACACACAGTTCCGTGTTGTGTCCGTACGCTCGTAAGTAATCAGTGTATATTGGCAGTTAGCGATGCGCTGTGTATGGCAGCGTCTTCGCTATGTCTGACCGCGGCACATCTGTATGTACATTAACAGTTGGTTGAAGTTAAAAAGAATTATGATGTGTGAAAACAAATCATTAAAAGATAACCTGGAAATGTACCAGACAGCGCTAGAGCAAGATACTGTGTGTGTGATGCAGTATAAATTACCAGATAGCCAGAGTGAGTGGCAAGAAAGGAATGTACAGTCAGTGCTTCAAAAAGAACTGCAGGTTAATTCACAGTGCCCACAGGAGGTTTTAATTAATTCTCTGGAGAATTTTCCTCAGCAAAAGATTAATAGCATTTTAGGCAGAAACCAGGGGAGGCTTTGCTAACGTGGATTGTGTGCTTGTTTGATTCAGGAGCCTCAGAAGTGATTACCCCGAGAAATAGCTGGAAAGGTTTGTGCACTTAGTGTGGACTTCACTGTGCAGGTACATTTTAGAAACTATAGAGAAGATAATCAAATCATCACATTACATTTAAAGGTTGCTGGGTGCAGTCACAAGTCAGACTGGCCCATGAGTGATAAACCCTGGTTTACATTGAGATGCTATGCAGAGACTTACAGTAGAGATGATGAAAAAATGCTATTTTTAAACAGGATTCTGAGTGGGGAGAACACAGGCAATGTGCTTTTGAAGTGACAAAAGATGCTGTACAATATGCTTTAGTTGTGCGGCAAATACAGATAGGAGACATTGAGTTGCATGTGACACTTCATGGGCAGTGTGCTACTTGGAGTATGTGGAGACAAACAAGGAAAGAAGAGGGTGCTCCTGGGTTTTTTGGACTAAAACATTGCCAGATCCTGGAGAGTGGTTTACTCCCTTTAAAACACAGTTGCTGTTGTTTCAGTGCACTCTGATAGACACTGGGCAGATGCAGTTGCTTTTGTGGTATTTCACTCTGATAGACACTGGGCAGATGACAATAAGGCACAATGTGATTCTGAGACGTGAAATCCTCTAATGCAATGGGTGATAGGTTCCCCTAAGTCACACAGAACAGGGCATGCAGAAGAGTAAATGTGATCAAATGGAAGTGGTACATACCAACAGAAACAGCAGTGTTCTATACGCAGGTGGTGCACCAGTGCAAAATACAGAGGTGTTACTGGATGTGTCTGAGATACAGGAGTCCCCTGTGAAGTGGGATATGGAGCTGTGGCAAGAAATCTGGGAAATGTTACTGCAAAACACAGTCACTGTGTATCATGTAGACGCTCACTATTCTACCACTTTTAGAATGCTGGTTTAATTTTCTTGCAGACAAAAAAAGCCAAAATCTTGGAGGCAGAGGTGACAACTGATCCAGCGGCCTATAGGAAATATGCCATAACCAACGCTACCCAACTCTATAACATGTTACCTAAAATATTACTCTAACTTATGGACCCATTAATCAAACATGACATATTTGACCTACTGAATCAGGTGATCAAATTAAATCTATATACACCTTATTCACAACCTATATACACATTATATACAACCGCGGTAAATACTGACGTCATTCGAACAAAACCTAACTATTTAAATGACCACCATGGCGATGGC
The DNA here is from genome assembly GCF_964261635.1 of Lissotriton helveticus. NCBI lineage: Eukaryota > Metazoa > Chordata > Amphibia > Caudata > Salamandridae > Lissotriton > Lissotriton helveticus. Next base: position 2,030,885,211 of record NC_136065.1, on the reverse strand, counting down.
ATCTAGCTAATAGTAACCTACGCTTCTGAATAACCAAGACCAGCTTGTTTCAAAAGAAAGATTTTATTAACTAATTATAGATAAATCAAAATATAGTTTTATAAATGCAATTTTATTAGCAATATAGCAAGCATATTTGCAAAGAATCATAAGAAAATATAGATTAAGCAAGAATGTATAAATTTAGCATTTCTAAAACCTAAGTCCCTAACTGAGCTAAATAAAATGGAAATAAAGTAAAAGTCTTTGAAGATTCTTACGTGCTCCACGCAATGTCCATCAGCACGACACCCTCATCGGAAAGTCAGAAAGCAGCAGCCAGCCCATCCCCAGGGCATGGACTTTTTATACCTTTCTATGCTAGCTAATCTAAGTAAAGGAAAATTTTCTGCAATTGACGAGATCTTATTGGACGAAGGGTGACGAAGGGTGACGAGTGACATGTCACCCACATTTCAAAACTTCCATTCGGTCATATTCTTTGGGACCATTGTCTTTTTTGTACGTGTTCCAACACATCCTTGGTTTGCAACAATTTAGAACGAGAGTTCATACTGACTCCATTGCACTTCCGTGGATGCCAAGTTAACACAGTTCTTTTCTACCGGTTTCTGACCTTGGCCACGTCCGCCAGAATAATGACAGCACATCATCTTTGCTGAATGAATGCAACTTTGATGGAAAGCTTTTTCTTTCTCAGAGACATCTCGTGCTCCATGCAGAATTAAATTCATCGTTTAGCAAACTCGAGCAAACTAGGCCCAAAAGCAGGCAACTTATTTTTCTAGTATAAAACAAACACAAGGAAAGTATTAATGTAAGAATTGTCATTTATTCTGTATCCACCCTTCATTTACTAATTGATTAACCCACCCAATTAGTCTAACGTTACCTAGCACCAAGCAACATAAAAGCAGCATTTTATATCTACCAGTCTTCATGAATCCATGAAACCTTATGTGCACCTAGAATAGTAGAAATGACATCACATAGACAAGGAAAGCAAAATAAGCACATGCTCTCTAAAATCTGCTGCAGTTTAGTAATGACAAAACGAAAACGACAAATTAATTTATTATTTTGCACGAACAAAAGATGCAACATTTATGCACATTTATGAGCACACGTGTTACCAACCCCATGTGTAAAGTTTAATCTAAGTTGTATTAGCAAAACATACCACAAACGTTAATATTATTATTTATGTTATGGAAATGTGACTTCACGAGTTTAAACAGAATTCTGTTTTCTATCTCGCTCCATCAACTCCCTCATCTGGTGATTAACAAATCACCACACCACCACCCAAAATTTGGTAATTTAAACTTGTCTGGAAAATTATTCAAATTCATCTGTGTCAGTATTTCTAGAAATCTGTTTCTGCAAAATCCTTGCAATTATCATAACGAGCTCTGTGTAATTCCTGCAACTCAATCTCCCTCTCCTCTTCTTTTTTGAGTTCATAAATTATTTTCTTTTCTTTTATTTGTCTCTTTCTCTTATGCAACAAACAACCAATTTTTGTCAAAACGAAAATGAGTATTATCACAATCAAAGGTGCCAAAATCTTGCCAAGAACTGAACTTCCAATGTCATGAAACCAATTTTTAATTGCTTGGAATCTTTTTGAAAGTCTTTCTGAAAAATCTTCTAACGGAATTATTTCTGAATGCATTTCTGTGATGTTCTTAATGTACATCTCAAGGTTCTTACTCTCATCAGGGATATAGGTACAACAATGTTGCACATGTAATATGCCACAGACTCCTCCCTCTTTTGCTAGGAGTATGTCTAAAGCAAGATGATCTTGAATCACCATGGATCTAATTGCAATGACCTCAACGTTTACTAATTGGAAACCATCTGCTGTATCTGTTGACAATCTATCAACAATTGTGGATAATTTTCTGATTCTTCCTGAGTTCAGGGTTATACCTACAATAGGTATTACTGCTTGAAAAATATCTCCCATCACTTCTGTAAAAGATTCTCTTTTAACTCTATTTACATGATTATGAATCTTGAATAAACCCTCTGAATCTCTGTCAACATGAAATATCTTAGGAAACACAATCCCAACATAACAAGTTCCGTACCAATGGTCCGGAAGGTTATAATAGGCTTTGTCACCACACACAAAATAAATCCCAGGGAAAATTGGATCTTTTCCTCCTTTGAATCCCCAACCTCCCATAATCTGATATGTATCTTCACAATTACTCGCACCCACAAAGTAGTTATCAAAAAGTGTATTGTCTCTTCTAATGCAAAGCTTACCACTAACTGGTTTGTCTATGTGAATTGCAACATTATCAAGCATTTTGCCATTAAGCTTCTCGTCTTCTTTCTGCCAGAACCTGGATTTAGTCTGCTTGACTATCTCATTTCTCTTGTAAATTGCTCTCCTTTCTTCAACCAGGTTTAAAAACTTCTTTCCCTCAGCACTTAGTTTGCAGGTTAAATTATTCTTATAAGCATATTCATAGGTGAGTTCATTAGTAACAAGGAAAAATTCCCTCATCTGTTTTGCTCTCTTATGCTTATTCAAAGCACCCTCAATTTTTAAATTAGCAAAAATCTCGTCAAAATCTGAATAATAGTATTCTAAGCGTCCAGTCTGATAGAACAGACTAGCTAACACACTGCATGTCACACCATATGTAAGAGGAAGCATGTTGTATGTCACTCCCTCAGAAACAGAAGCAGGTAACTTAACACAGACGTAACAGTCTTTTGCATCCATTACCTTGACATATTCACTCAAAAGCTTTGTGAATGTATTGCTTGAAAAATCACTAATAGAATTATCCTGATGAATGCTAGGTTGATGATCAATAACTTTGCCAGTTGCACTAATTTTGTTTTGACTAACTGAAGCCTTGCTTGTCATATTAGCTTTGTGAAAATCTTTGTTATATTCAAATGGAATAATCACAGCTAAAACTACCCAGAGCAGAATTAAAATGAGCAAACACACCAGAGTCATCTTACAGCATCTCCTAAAAATGGAACATCTCGAAGTGTTCTGCTCCATAACGTAAGGCATCTTTGATTAGTATTGCCTTAAAAAGAAAAATTAAAACAATTTTAAAAATTTAACTAAATGAAATATTTACACCCCCCTTTTAAAATATATATATATTTTTTTTCTTCTAAAAACCCTAACAGTATTTCTTCGACCTTATGTCACAAATGAATTTTCTCAACTAAACAACTTTTCTTCGACCTTGTGTCACCTAACAAGATTTCTTCAGCCTTCTGCCAAAAACTAAAAACCCAAAACCCAACTAAAATATCTGTACTTCAATCATCATCACTGATTTCTTCGATTTTCTCTTCTTCTTCACTACTATCATAAATGTCAATAACAGGTGGAATTACTAGATAAGTCCACTCAGGCGATTTGTACTTTTGATTTGGCCTTATAATCCTTTTTCCTTTTCTTGTCACAACTTCAATTTTCCTTCCAACTCCAACTTCCTTTTCCGAATCCTTCTGACTACTGATTTCTTCCACCTGGTCCTTCGGTTTCTTTATCAACCTAACTCTCAATCTTCCACCAGGCCAGTAATCTGCTTTCTTTACAAACCTTTTCTTTGGTTCTGAAGTTTTCAACTCAGATTTCCAAGATCTTTTCTTTGGACTTCTGTTTTCACCATCCACATCACTTTCTCCAGTATCACTGTCTGAAACTTCAATTATTGACTCAGGAACTTCTCTATTCGGCAGTTTTACTCCTTCAGGAACACTTCGTCTTCCATCACTGGTACTCGGCAATTCGTCTTCCTCCTCCTCTTCAATTACCTCCAACTTCCCAGATTCTGGACCTCTGTTCCTTACTTCAGAGCTTAACTTCTGCTTTTCGATACTCTCCTGGTCAGAAATTTCTTTCGGTTCAGCCTCACTGTCTTCAATGGAAGTCTTTCCATTAATTTTCTTGACTGACTCCTCAGCCGATTTTCCTTCTGATAGATTCTGTTCTTCTCCAGAATCTATTTCAATTATTTCAGAGCTTTTTCTTGTTACTTCATTCACAGGTACAGGTTCCAGACATCGACTTCCCTGTCGATCTTCAGTCTCTGGATTTGTCTCACCTTCTACTTCTGAATCAGAATCATCTGTAGTATCACTTTCTACATCAGAACTCTCAGGAGTAGGCACTGGAATGGTATGACTGGGATGTATCCACCTTTTCAATCCTCTGCATTTCACTGCATTTGTAGTAACCAGAATTACTTGTCTAGGTTTCTGCCATCTAGGAGATAGACAATTTCTTCTCCGATGTACTTTTGTTCTGACCCAATCACCAGGTCTCAAATCATGAGTTAGAACTTTCTCATTTGATTGTGCTTCAGTTCCCACCTGATTAGACACAGAAGTCACTATATCAGATAACCTTTTACAGTAATCCAAAATAGCACTGTCATTTATACTCAACAATTTGCCTACAGGTACAAAAGCCTGTCTCATGACTCTTCCCATCAGCACTTCGTGAGGGCTCAAACCTGTCTTTTTATCAGGTGTACTTCTTAATGACATTAAAACAAGTGGAAGTGCATCAGTCCACCTTACACCCGTCTCTAGACACATTTTTCCAATTCTGTTTTTGATTGTCCCATTAATCTGCTCAACCACCCCAGATGCCTCTGGTCTGTATGCACAGTGTATTTTCTGCTCAATGCTTAATGCCTCACATATTAGCTTCATCAGTTTGTTATCAAAATGGCTTCCTCCATCACTCTCAATAGTGACTGGAAAACCGTACCTTGGGATGATCTCTCTCAGCAGCAGTTTTGCCACTGTGATTGAATCACAATGTCTTGTAGGAAATGCTTCCACCCACCTTGAAAACAAACAAACAATCACAAGAACATATTTCAAACAATTGTGTAAGGGCATTTCAATGAAATCCATTTGCAGTCTGGTAAAGGGACCACCTTCTCGACCAATTATCCCTGTTCCCACAACTGATTTCCTGTTTGGGTTCATTTGTTGGCATTACAAACACCTTTGACAAAAAGATTCAGCAATCGTTCTAAATTTTGTGTTGAACCAAGTCTCTCGAAAAAGTCTGATCATAGAATCTCTTCCAAGGTGAGCTGGACCATGATATAATCTGGCCATGTCAGCAATTAAACAATTTGGTAGAACTACTCTGCCATCTTTATAGACCCATACTCCATCATCATCACGCGGTCTACAATCTGATCGCAACCATAGATCTTTTTCCTCATCATCTGCCTCATTTTGTAAGTCTCTGATTTCATTCCATGTTTCTACCACTGTTGTTAGCATTAATGAATTTGAATCAGTTTCTTTACTCCTTTTGTGTGCGCAGCACATTTTACAATTGCGATCTCTTTCGGCAACTGTATGGCTTCAATTAATCTTTTGATAAAGACTGCATTTTTAGTTGGTGAACCTGCTGAGGTCAAATAGCCTCTCTGAGACCAGAGCTGTCCATAATCATGTACAACCCCATACCCATACTGACTATCAGTAACAATGGTAACTCTTATATCTTTTGATATTTCACATGCGCGAATCAAAGCAATCAATTCAGCCACCTGTGCTGAACGAATTCCTTCAAGACATGATGCTTCTTCAACATCTGCAACTGTACAGACAGAATATGATGCTTTCAAAACACCTCCTTCTGTCCTCAGACAGGAGCCATCCACAAAGTAGACAACATCTGATTCAGGCAAAGGTACATCTTTAATGTCCTGCCTTGGTTTGGTGCAAAACTCCATGACATCCAAACATTCATGTTCCACTTCATTTTCATCAACGATTTCAGAATCAGGCAGTAATGTTGAAGGATTCAGATTTAAACACCTTGAAATGGAAACATTATCTGCTCCAAGTATGATTTTCTCATACTTTGTCAATCTGCTGCTTGTTAAATGTTGAGTCTTACCTCTTGTCAGTAATATTTCAACTGAATGAGGTACAAAAACTTTCACAGGGAATCCCATTATAATTCCTTCGCTCTGCTCAAGACTGACACTTGTAGCTGCAACTGCTTTTAAACAACCCGGTAGTGCTTTTGCAATGGGATCGAGAACTGCAGAAAAATATGCAATGGGCTTCTTTAGATTCCCATGTCTCTGGATTAACACAGACAATGCACATCCTTCTCTCTCGCTGCAATACAGTTCAAAATCTTTCTCATAATTTGGCATACCCAAAGCAGGAGCCTGACATAAGCTCTTTTTCAAGTTTTCAAAAGATTCCATCTCAGCCTCATTGAGAATAATTGGATCTTTCACATCAGATCTTGTCAGCCTTTGTAGTGGTTTCGCAATTACCGAAAATCCACTTATCCATTGTCGACAGTAGCCAACCATTCCCAAAAACATTCGAACCTGTCTCTGTGTTCTGGGTGGTTGCATCGCTTGAATCATTTTAATTCTTTCGACTGTCACCTGTCTTTTTCCCTTTGCAATTCTGTGACCAAGATATTTCACCTCCTGTTTGCAAAACTGTAATTTTGCTGGAGACACTTTATGTCCCTCATCTGCAAGATGATTCAAAAGTGTTATTGTGTCTGTCACACAATTTTCTCTCGTTTTAGCAGCTATCAACAGATCGTCAATATACTGCACCAACGTAGACCTACCAGGTAAGTCTAAATTTTCCAAAGATCTCTTCAACAGCTCATTAAAGATAGAAGGACTCTCTGTATACCCCTGTGGGATTCTACACCATGCGAGGGTCCTACTTTGGAATCTGAAAGCGAAGATTTCCTGACTGTCTGGATGTAAAGGAACAGTAAAGAATGCATTGCAAAGATCAATGACAGTATACCATTCAGCATCATGTGGAATCTGATACAATATCACTGCTGGATTTGGAACCACAGGACAACATGGAACCACAATCTGGTTAATTTTTCTCAAATCCTGAACTATCCGATACGTTCCATTTGACTTTTTAATTCCCATAATCGGTGAGTTACAAGAACTACTCTCGATTTCTTTTAAGACACCTTGTTTAATGAATTTATCAATCACAGGTATCACTCCCTCAATTGTCTCTGCTTTCATTTTGTATTGAGGTATATTAGGAAATTCTATTCCCTGCTTCAGTGTAATTTTGACTGGATCGACATGTTTCATCAGACCCATCTCATTCCCAGTCAAATCCCAAATCTCAGATTTTACAGTTTCTTTGAGTTCTTCTGGCAAATTTTCTTTTTCAAATGCAGAAAACAATTTTGTTTCCTCTGTTTCCATCAACATCATTGTCAATCTGTACAAACCATCTTCTTCCATTGTTTGTAATTCAACTCCTTCAGGAGAACAATATATTCTGCAATTCATTTTACACAGTATGTCTCTACCCAATAGATTCACCGGACTACTGTTACAAACCACAAATCTGTGTTTGTCTTTGAAATTTCCGATTTCAACTGGTACTGGATCAGTCAAATCAGTCCTAATTTGTTGGTTACTTACTCCTACAACTTGGATGGTATCCCCAGAGAGAGGTAGGTTTTCAATTTCCACTGATCTAACAGTAGAACGGGTAGCACCAGTGTCCACTAGAAAAGTGATGTCTACATCATTAACTTTCCCATTTACAAATGGACCAGACTGGTCAACCTCAAGAGTGGCTCCAACAACACACTCTTCCTCCTCTCTCGGGCACCGTCAGTAACAATCATCAGAATCACTCTCCTGTCCTTCTGTTAACAAAAATTGTTGTGCGGTATTTTGCACTCTCTGCCTTTTTGGTTTTATTACCTGATCTTCTCCTTGAAATCCCACACCTACATTATATTTCTGTGTTCCCCCACAATTTGGAAACGGTGCCTGAGTCAACTGATTTTGACGATTATTCACCTGATTCACCTGTTGCTGATTTACCTGTTGCTGCAACTGTCGTTGAAGACTCAATTCGTTTAGACTCTGTTGCAACTGTAGCTGTTGCTGCAGATCAACATCATTCTGCATCTGTGGATTTAATAATGGGCTTTTAAAATTTCTAGGCGGTTTCTTACACTCGTCTTTCCAGTGTCCAATTTCGCCGCAATTAAAACAAGGTAATCTTTGCTTCATCTCTTCAATCTTTGGGTTAAATTTTCTCACAAAAGTATTATTTTTAAACTTTCCTTGCCCTTGGTTCGGATTTGCAGTTTGCACAAAATTTGTGTTTTTATTTCCAAGACTAGCTATCTGTTGTTCAGCCACCTTTACCTGAGCCCACATGGCTTTTTCTTTGAGCTTCTTTTGTCTAACTTCCAGCTCATCGCTGCAGTACTTCGCCTTTCTCAAAATGTCATCAACAGATAGTGCTTGCCATCCGACAATACTATTCCTGATCATATCTGCAATTTCTGGTTTTAAACCATAAACAAATCTATAGACGAAATGACTCATATCTTTCTCGTCTAATTTTTCATAGCCACTGTATTGTTTAAAAATCAACAGTAACCTTTCGTAAAACGAATGAACTGATTCTTTTGTTTCCTGATTTGTTCTTTCTATTTTAACCCAATCAACTTCTTTTGGTGGAATTTTGTTTTTCATCCAAACAATCACTTTTTCATAAAAATCCATTACAAGAGGATTTGGAGCACCTGTTTCTTTGACCCTCTCAGGTTCCGTTTTTTGGCCAGCTTATAGATATTTTACATTCTGTCCAAAGATCTGATGGGACAACTATGTCAAAAAATCCATCCAGATCAATCCACAGAACTTTTGAGACTTTAATAAATCTATCCACTTGCCTATACCACTCCACTGGCTTTTCCCTCAGTTTTGGAAAATCATTTGTGAACAGTAGTATGTCTTGCCTTGACCATGGGACATGAACATATCCTCCACCTGCAATCTCTCTCATTGGAAATTGTTTTGACAATTTTTCCAATTTCTCATCTTCCTTCTTTTTAGTCCATTTCACTCTCCACTTATTCAGTTCTCCCAATTTCTTAATGTACACAATCAGATCTTTTATGTGCATTATTCTTCCCATGGAATTCAAACTTTCAATGTCGTTTTCTGAAAAGTCTAATCTGTAATGTTTTGCAAAATTCTTCTGTCTGCTCACATCAATTTCTAATTCAGCTGCCAGTTCTTCCAACTGGTCATATTTATTTTTTGTTTTCCACTGCATGCTTTTGCAAATGAACAGTAGTTCATCATCTCGATAATAATTTAGACTGTCAGGACCAATGGTACCAATTATTAATTCCTCAATATTTGCTTTTAATTTTGCAACATCAAGCTTAGGTTTGACCACCCTAACTTCAGGACTCTCAGCATCAGATTCTGCACCCATCGGTGTTTTTGGAGATAAATCCTCATTAAAAGTTAAATCAGGCATTCTTGATCTTGAAGAGTTTATTTCAGATAAATCTGAATAAAATTTTTCAGCAACCTTCTGGATTTCTGCATTTAAAGGAACAGTTAACCCTGTCTTATTAGTTTCTCTTTGTTCAAAAACCGGCTGAACAGGACCAATAGTTACTGGAACTGTCACAGCTTCCATGCTTTTCGTTATTTGTCGAATTAATTCTTCTTTTGTCGTAAATACTCAGAAGAATCAACAGCCTCAACATTTCTAGTTTCTCTTACACAATTTTTTGGAGCTTCCCTTGCTCTTGGAGTCGCTGAAAAATGTCTACCCTCATTACGGACATTTTCAAATTCAGGTCTTTTTGGAGTTTCAACAATTTCACAATTATTTGGATAAAGTCTCGGAGCTTCATTCATTGGAGGTGCACTCGGTGAAGTTTCTGTAGAAACCACCGGAGTCGACCATGACCTAGGAGGTCTAAAAGGCTGATTCCTTTTATCAGTAGTGTATATTTCTTCTAAGACTGCATCTTCCGATTCACTTTCCAAAGGAGCACTAATTCTTTTTTCGGTATCTTTCCCAGTAGGAGAACCTGAAACCATTTCTCTAATTACAAAAAGTCCCTCACTCATGTTTCCCTGTCTCCACATTCGCATCCTGTCCTCATGTGTCTCTCTCTTCCAACTTGGAGGTTTAGAAGATCTTTTCATTCCACTTGCTTCCCTTTGTAATTGGTACATTTCATCTTCCCACTCAACTAAAGCCTCAAATTGAGTCGGTCTTGGCTTGGGTTTAAGAGCATTTATTTTCTCTCGCAAATTTCTCAAAACCTTTATATTAAATGAACCATCATCAGGCCATGCTAAAACACCATCATCTTTTGTATATTGTTTCCAGGCGTCAAACCACAAAACAGTATGATAACCATATTCACCTTCCATATACGCTGCAGGTGTTTTGTACTTATGAAGTGATTTACCACCTCGCGTTTCAATTTTCTTGTCAGGCGATATAAAATTTTTAAGTTTCTGAAACAACGTTGGCTTTTTCTCAACGTGTTTAAAATGATAACTCATCTTTACAAGTTATTTCCAATTAACAAAATTATCCGTAAAATATTTCCGGGATGTTCCGCTAAAACAACCAATCCGTGCGCGAAACACACCAACAGACCAATGAGGGTTGAGCTACGTCACTTTTCTGCTCAACCAATAAAAATGAAGAATCTCTGAAAAACCAATCGGCTTACAGTTCGTCAGAGACTCAAGAACCAATCAGAGTACAGCTTGTGACGTATGTCACCCAATCCCAGCGCGGCTCTGTGACGTACACAGCAGCTGCGGTTTCTCGCTTCTCACTCCTTGCGCTTACCCCTCCTTCACAAAATCTTTTCACAGCGCCATTTTGAGAACACTTTCTTTGTTAAAATTAATTTTTAACAATGACAATAAGGACTCATCTGTCTGTTTCTCTAAATAGGATAGTTTACACGCATTCAAGTATTCACGCTTCGGAATAGTCGACGCTATTCTCGTTAAGAATATTTTTCAATTGCCAATAGAGAAATCTTTTTACTCTACCCTTCTAACAAGTAAAATATGAACTCATTTCCCTCTGAACGCACAACTAAGTGACTGTCCGAAAGTTCCACTTGAACATACCCTACAAAACAATCACGCACTTTCACACGGAAAAATCCCTAACTTCAAACACACATGAAATCCGTACAGGACTTTCACCTGTTTATAGAAATCATGCACCGTTAGCAAAATAGTGCCGTTATCCTTACAGGACTCTCACCTGTTTCTAGATATAAAACATGTACCCCTACAGGACTCTCACCTGTTTATAAGTAATCATGTACCGACATCACCTTACCCTTCACTCAAGCTCGAATATAACTAATACTCTTATCACAGTGAGTTTTACAACAGGCGCTTTGTCCCTATTCTCATGCTGCTCTAATTTCTTAGAAAATCCTCACTATACAAGATTCACACCTAGCCCTAAAATTTGTGTTGCACGACCACAACACGGTGTTGCACGACCACAACACGTGATACACGGCGATATCACTTGTGATACACGACGATATCACAAACAGATCAGATGTCTTGCGTGACTACCTTCTCATCACACAATCTGTACCGGTACAATTCACATATAGCACGAAAACTAACTCAACATATGTTAAACATCAATCCTATCTCTATACCATAACATATCAATAACACCCTAGTTACCCCTAGCAACGCCTTGGTTACCCTTAGCAACCATCAATTTCTGCTACCAGAAGAATTGATCCAGCGGCCTATAGGAAATATGCCATAACCAACGCTACCCAACTCTATAACATGTTACCTAAAATATTACTCTAACTTATGGACCCATTAATCAAACATGACATATTTGACCTACTGAATCAGGTGATCAAATTAAATCTATATACACCTTATTCACAACCTATATACACATTATATACAACCGCGGTAAATACTGACGTCATTCGAACAAAACCTAACTATTTAAATGACCACCATGGCGATGGCATCTAGCTAATAGTAACCTACGCTTCTGAATAACCAAGACCAGCTTGTTTCAAAAGAAAGATTTTATTAACTAATTATAGATAAATCAAAATATAGTTTTATAAATGCAATTTTATTAGCAATATAGCAAGCATATTTGCAAAGAATCATAAGAAAATATAGATTAAGCAAGAATGTATAAATTTAGCATTTCTAAAACCTAAGTCCCTAACTGAGCTAAATAAAATGGAAATAAAGTAAAAGTCTTTGAGGATTCTTACGTGCTCCACGCAATGTCCATCAGCACGACACCCTCATCGGAAAGTCAGAAAGCAGCAGCCAGCCCATCCCCAGGGCATGGACTTTTTATACCTTTCTATGCTAGCTAATCTAAGTAAAGGAAAATGTTCTGCAATTGACGAGATCTTATTGGACGAAGGGTGACGAGTGACATGTCACCCACATTTCAAAACTTCCATTCGGTCATATTCTTTGGGACCATTGTCTTTTTTGTACGTGTTCCAACACATCCTTGGTTTGCAACAATTTAGAACGAGAGTTCATACTGACTCCATTGCACTTCCGCGGATGCCAAGTTAACACAGTTCTTTTCTACCGGTTTCTGACCTTGGCCACGTCTGCCAGAATAATGACAGCACATCATCTTTGCTGAATGAATGCAACTTTGATGGAAAGCTTTTTCTTTCTCAGAGACATCTCGTGCTCCATGCAGAATTAAATTCATCGTTTAGCAAACTCGAGCAAACTAGGCCCAAAAGCAGGCAACTTATTTTTCTAGTATAAAACAAACACAAGGAAAGTATTAATGTAAGAATTGTCATTTATTCTGTATCCACCCTTCATTTACTAATTGATTAACCCACCCAATTAGTCTAACGTTACCTAGCACCAAGCAACATAAAAGCAGCATTTTATATCTACCGGTCTTCATGAATCCATGAAACCTTATGTGCACCTAGAATAGTAGAAATGACATCACATAGACAAGGAAAGCAAAATAAGCACATGCTCTCTAAAATCTGCTGCAGTTTAGTAATGACAAAACGAAAACGACAAATTAATTTATTATTTTGCACGAACAAAAGATGCAACATTTATGCACATTTATGAGCACACGTGTTACCAACCCCATGTGTAAAGTTTAATCTAAGTTGTATTAGCAAAACATACCACAAACGTTAATATTATTATTTATGTTATGGAAATGTGACTTCACGAGTTTAAACAGAATTCTGTTTTCTATCTCGCTCCATCACAACGCAGGAGTCTGATTTGGTGAAAATGGCTAAGTGGGTATACCACAAATGTGGACACCTGGGTGAGAAAGCCACTGACAGGTGAGCAGAGAATAAAGGGGGTCATACTCCCATAGACTGTGATTCCTATTTGTCAGCATGCACAACACAGACCAGTCCCACAGGTAGTGAAGGGCCAGTTGGAGAGAGGAAAATTACCAGACATTGGGCTTATGCCAAATAGTTGAGGGTGTACCTATTTAGCACTGTATGGAGGCACCATTAGAAAAGGGACTACCCCAGCCCTGATTGATTGATTGAACCCTCTTACTGTGCAAGAGGAAGGAGGGTTTGACTCCACTTCCAAGAACACTGAGGCCAAAGCGTGGGTAGAATCCTCAAAGCAACCAAAGAACCAGCATGGATCATTGACAAAGCTTTGCCATCAGATCAAAGACAGGAAAAGAAGAACATGTGCTTTCTGAAAAGTTTGAATTTCAAGACTGATACTTTTTCTGTCCTCTCTCTTTACCAACATGGAAGATATTGTAACTTCATTAGCCAGTTTCTCTTCTCGTGCTATCTGCACTGCTTTACCTTTGCACACATATCACTAATTCCACATAACTTCTTAAACAATTTTCAGTCTGATTTAAAATGTTACAACCCGGAGGCTATCAACCTTATACACGTCATCTAAATGCAGCCAGCATTTTTTTTAAATAATTCACAGTGTGCCACTCGTTCAAATGTATAAAAAAGAAGAAGCCTGCACTGCTGATTTCGATTTACCAAGTTCGGCAATCTTTCCTCAAGTAAACAACCTTACCCGGGTCCTATCTATGCTGTGCATCCTAACACCGACTATATAGTGTGCCTTTCCTTTCACCCGTCATTTGCTCACCGCCTATCTTGGCAAGTCGTGCCTTGTCTCGTCCCTCGGTGTCAAGTATCTGGAACGGCGGCTTTTACAAACACTGCTTGGGTGGCGTCTCATGTGATCATTCTCCGTTCACGTGGTATGATGTCAAACCGCGTCGGCGATCTTATAGTGCTTTTATTGCTGTGCACTTAAATCTTAGACACACTGCAGCTCTTTAAATACAAGGCAGTATTACTTATTTTCAGATGAATTCGATAAATTATAATTTTGTCTTCCATTATCACAATAATCCACATTTTTTAGGGAAAAACTATAAATAAACGTTGATGGTATAAAGTAAAATAGCAAGATATTCATTATTTTCGATCTGCCTCCTCATAAATATCTCATGTTCAAAAGTTGCTACAGAGTCTAATTTGGGGTGTTCTCTAGCTATGTTTATAACCACTTAATTTAAGATATTGTGTATATACATAGTAGCCATCTTAAAATGGAATGGTATTTCAATACACTTTATTGATACATTCACCACTGAACTTCCTGCAGTCTGTGCTTATGGTTCAAAAGAACCCCATTCGTGCCTCTCATGTTTATATTCATTCTTTACACAGTGGGCACAATGGGTACTTTTCTTTCAAACAATATTATTAATGTGTTTTTGTAATCAAAAGATGCCACCATTTGTTTGCCAGTAGAAGAGTTTAGTTGCATCCCTGCAGTCTATGGAATGCTCTGAGAATTGCATCAACATTTTTAAAGATGCAAATAAACCAACATTTAAACAATTGCTACGAAGTCCTAAAAATAAATGAAAATGTCCTACACACTCACTGTTTTCTATTCACATTGAGCATTTTGCATTAGTTTCCAAATGCGTTTATAATATTTGCAATACAAAATTCTTGCTATTCTTACATTTATCTCACTCAGAAGGATCCAAATATTCATTTTGGCCTAATGGGACTATATTGGCACCTCAGGCAGCACAGGAACTAACAATGCAATACAAAGCTAACCAGTTCTCACTGAGGCATTATTCTGTACTAGAGCATATAATGGAACAAACATATTGAGTTGGCCACTTAGCTCAGTTACGAAGAGGGCCCTAACTGGCAAGTAAAGCTTGCTTTCCAAGCACACAGGCTTGTGCAGTAAATGTGCCACGGCAGTTGATTCGAAAGTGATTCACACAACTGTTCCTACCACAGCTCCTTAGTTCCTTACAAGTTAAACATTATGATGTAACTTTACAGTGCCTGACACAAGACTTTTTTAAGCTAAGGCCTGGTAAGAAGTTACGAAGAAACGCACCCACAGAACAGAATGCACCTTTTCAGCCGCCAATACAATAAAGAACTCTTCAAACTGAAGAGTATCCTTTGTGTGGTACCAAAATTAATTCATAAGGCAAATGTTCGCTGTGTAACAGTCACTACCGCTTGATAGAGTACATGCTTATTCCACTACATGAAAGGACACATTTTGCACGGAGCTCGTCAGACTGCCCTGCAGCATAAAACGGTAATCAGAAATTGCCACAATGTTACTTCAAACCATCTCACTTCTTTGCCTTACTCCTGTATGTATGTATGTATTGCGTATTTGTATAGCGCGAACTGTCACCCGAATGGTATCATGGCGCTTTGACTTATCCAGACCAACGCAAAACACAGCACTACACTGCCGTGGGGAATAGATGGAACTTCAAGCCTTTCTTAAATGAGAAGAATTCCCCCGTGCTCCTTAGAGACACTGGCAGAGAATTCCAAAGTTTGGCCGCAGTGTATCCAAAGGAACGGCCTCCCATCCATATCCTCCGGATCTTAGGGACTGTGACCAGATATGCCGATGAAGATCGCAGGGTTCTGGAGGTCGAGTACCAGGAAAAAAGCTCTTGTAGCGGGACAGGCCCCTGATCATGGAGGGCCCTAAACACTATACACAACGCTTTAAAACAAATGCGCTGGTGGACAGGTAACCAGTGGAGGTCCTTAAGCGCAAGGGATGAAGAAGCCGAACGCAGTCGAGAAAGGGCCAGTTTAGCAGCCATATTCTGGATGCGCTGCAATTCTCCAAACAAAATACCAGGGGCACCCAGAAGCAGTGCGTTGCAGTAGTCGAGCCTACTGAGAATAATACTACGCACTACTTCTGGTCTAGCTTGAGCCGGAAGCATAGGGAGAATCTTACGTAGAATGCGGAGCAGCATCATACATGTAGCGACAGTTTTGTTTACTAAAACATTCAGCTGCAAATTTGGTCCAAACATAACGCCCAAATTACGAGCGGAATCTGCTGCCGCAACTGTACCCTGGAAAGCAGTGGGCCAAAAATCCGCCGGCAAAGGCCGAGGAATGCGATCCATAGAGCAGTGCAACACCTCAGTTTTTGAGCCATTAAACTGAAGAGAGTTAATGCGCAGCCAGTTCGCAGTGGCTGTCATGCAGCGGTGAAAGGTCTCCTGGGACACAGCCTCTCTACCTTCCAAGGAAAAAATAAGCTGCGTATCATCGGCATAGTTAATAACCGAGATACCGAATGATTTAATCAGCTTAACTAAGGGGCGGAGGTAGAGATTGAATAAAATGGGACTGATGGCCGACCCCTGAGGTACCCCTTGCCCCACTCTTTTTGTGCCAGATCTAAAAGGCGGTAGAGCCACTACTTGATGTCGATCCTGAAGGTAGGAGACCAGCCAGTCTCTAGCCAGACCACCCACCCCGGCTTCCTCCAATCTGCTGATGAGAATGGCATGGCTGACCGTGTCGAACGCGGCCGACATATCAAGCAGCACTAAAAAGGCTGCATGACCTGAGTCGACATGCGAACGTAGATCATCCAGGACAACCACTAGCGCCGATTTGGTGGCGTGGGCAGGCCTGAAACCGAACTGGGCCATGTCCAGCCAGGTGTTAATTTCCGAAAAACTGGACAGATGTTTAGTGACCCACCTTTCCAGAATCTTAATAGGAAATGGAAGCAGCGAGATTGGCTGGTAGTTCCCCAAACAAGAGGGGTCCAATGTTGCCTTCTTCAGGAGGGGAGAGACCACGTCAAGTTTCCAGCTATCCGGAACCGTAGCAGTGCTGAGGGATTGGCAGCAGATGGAAAACAGAGGCGAAAAGAGTTCCTCTTGAAACACCTTCCACAATCTATGGGGCAGCGGGTCCATAGGAGATCCGGAGGACACACCATTTGCCAATTGCCAGAACTCCTCATAGAGGGGGAGGGGAAAACTGTCAAGCCGTGCCTGTTCCATCACAGCCTTGGGGGTCCCAGAGATGGACAAAGGGGCCGTACCCATCTGGAACTGGGGGCAGGGGGAAGCTAAATCAGAGAGCCCACTCAAGATGGTGGCAATCTTGTCCTCAAAGGCCGCTGCCAAGGAGTCGCATAGGGACTGAGAGGCCGGAATGCAATTAGCCACACTGGCCGGATGGGATAAGTCCTTGACAATTTTAAACAGTGTTTGGGACTTATTTACTGCCTGCGTCAGCGTCTCCTCCAGAAACTTGGCTTTGGCACATTTAATTTGCGCTTTATAGCACAGGAGGGCCTGTTTATAGCAGGCTTTGTCAAGCTCTAGGTAGTGCTTCCGCCAGGCTCTCTCCGCCTGCTTACACCGCAGCTTCTGTTGGAGAAGGTCTTTAGAGTACCAAGGCATGGCAAGTTTGGGCCTATCCTTTGCTTTCCGTAAGGGTACCACTTTATCCAGGGATTCAGTAATTTGCTGGGTGAGACGCATATAGCTCTCATCCACATTTCCTCCCAAGATAAAGCCACCAGATAGCAAGGTGGGGAGACTAGACTGTTTCAGCAGTCTCGACCATTGCCTAGTAAGATTAGTCGCTCCCATCTTGTCACGACTCCGCGTGATGGCGGGGAGAAATAGAGAAAAATTAACCAAGGCATGATCAGTCCAACATTGGGAAACAATATTCCCAATAGTGACCTGATTCTCATCCGCAAAGACTAAGTCGAGAACATGACCCTTAAGATGTGTCTGGGAGAACACCAGCTGTTGTAAGTGTATGTTATCACAGGCCTGGCACAGATCTATAAACGCTGAATCCAAAGGCCCATTAGGCCAGAGGTTAAAGTCCCCAAGAATTAGTAATCTAGCGTGAGTATTGGACAGATCATAAATGAGGTCTACCAGCTCAGGTAGAGCTGACAGGGCATTTCCAGGGGGCCTGTAACACAACAACCCGGAGTGCAAGGCACCCCCTTGCCCTTTCAAAGAGAAACCCATGAGTTCAAAGCCCAACACTGCCTTAATCCCCAACAGCGAAAGGTCCAAAGTGTCCCTAAAAATAAAACCAACTCCCCCCCCCTCGGCTCCCTACTCGAGGGTTGTGTCTAATTTTATAGCCCGATGGACAGGCCAATCCCAATTCCACCTCACTCTCAGCCCTGGTCCACGTCTCCGTCATAAAGAGGACATTTAGCTCATATGACTCTATAAGGAGAGATATTTCCACATGGTGCTTGCTAAGAGATCTAACATTAAGCAACAACTCCTCCCTCATCCCCCTGCTCAACACTCCTCCTCACCTCTGCTTCCTCATTTCATGCTCACATTCCTGGTCCTCACTTCTGCAACGATGATTTTGAGGGCCAATGTTGATGATGCTCTGAAATGCAAACTCAGGAATCCATTTGAGGACTTTTTTTTCCATTTACTCCTGCTTCTTTGCAGTGATTGTGAGAACGCTCTGATGCTACCAACATTTATATAATTTATTATCAATATTGCTTACCATGGACCAGTATCATGGGCAGCAGAGCTCTTAAACATGAGCAAATAATATATGTAAGAAAATACCTCTTTTTGTATGGTTACTCACCTTTTTAGGTTTTGACTGCACAGAGCTTGCACTGTGCTTAAGGAATCTATTGTTTTAAATATAAACCTAAAAGAGACTTACATCACACCTCCTCTCTCTTCTGGCTTCTCATTAGTGCCTGTGTGTGCCACTTACCTTTACTCCATTTCTGTTGGCTGTAGCATATTTGCCTGCATTTATCAATGCTTGTTCCTCTTCTGCTTCTCTTATCAGTTTCCCGCTGCCGAAATACTGTTAACATTAGGTTTGGTGGAACTATATTTTGATAATGTTTTGCCTTTTAGTATTGCAGCATATTTATATACCTATTTATCACCCGGAGAGATTAGGGGCTATGGGCCAGATGTAGGTAATCAGATTTTAGCGATTCCTAAATACCGAATTTTACCGATTCGGTATTCAAAAATTGGTAAATGAGATGTAGGTAAAAAAAAAAATCGGTATTTTTTACCGAATCGGTAAAAGTCGGTATCGGACTTTCAGAATTTACCGAATCGGTATTTACCGAATCGGTGTCTACCAAATCGATATTTCCCATTCATCCCTATGGGCCAAAAGGCCCATAGGAATGCATTGGAAATACCGATTCGGTAAATACCGAATCGGTAAATATCGAATCGGTAAAATCCGAATCGGGAAGCAAGCAAAAGTGAAACTAATGAAAACAGCCAATCAGGTGCTACCACCCTCCCCCTCCCTACCAGGAAGTGGCTACCCAGGCAGCTGCAACTCATTAGAAGGTTCTGGAGAGGCAGTCAGAGCTGAGCAGAGACACAGAGCAGCAGGGAGTGATTTTTGGGAGTTTACCACAGTGAAAATGGCTAGCAGCAGTGAGAGTCAGAAGGCTGAGAGGAAAAGGAAAGTTAAGTTCAGCAGCATGGAGCTGCAGGTACTTGTGGAGGAGGTGGTGAGAGTCCACAAGCAACTGTTTGGCAGGCACTCCCTCACTGTAGCTGAGTCAGCAAAACGCAAGATGTGGCTTGATATTGGAGAAAGGGTCAATGCTGTGGGAGTCACAAGCAGGAGCATTGATGACCTCAAGAAACGCTTCTATGACATCAGGAGCCTCACAAAAAAAAGATGGCAGAGCTACATAAGCAGGCTGGTGTCACGGGTGGAGGCAGGAACCCAGCGCCCCCCCCTGACTGACCTGGAGGAGTTGATGGCCTCAACCATCGAGCCAGACAGTGTTGTGGGACTCGGAGATGTAGACAGCTCAGCCAGAGCCAAAGGAAAAGGTAAGAAGCATGCGCAGCATGACACCCCATACCAACCTGCTTCCCTTATCCCTTTGTGCACAGGCCAACCCCAGTCCAGTACTGCTAGCACTATACAGGAGCAATGCATTATGGTAAATGTAGGCAGCTAATATAAGACCATGAGTAACTGCACAGACATCAGCAAGACAGTGAAAGTAATGCAGAATAATGAAAGTAAAATGTGTAAAGCATTTATTTTAATGACTGTGACACAGTAGCACTCCGTTGACAAACGCTTATTTATACCTAGGGGCAACATCAGCCAGTCGAGTCACAGCAACAGCAGGGACTGCACCAGCGAGGGAGGAGAGTGACGAGGCAGGTCCAAGCCATGTACATGCCTCGCAGGAGGAAGAAGATACAACTGCCATCTCCCAGGAAGAGGAGACAGTCCAGACCCCCGAGTTTCCCCACTCCCCACACCTTTCACAATCCCCTCCATTGGTTTTCTCTCCTGAGACCTCCCCATCACTGTTTGTCTGCACCTGCAACCTCACCAGCCAGGAGGCGAGTCGTGGCCCCACTGCCAGTGATGGAGGCAGCAGAGGTTGAGGCTCAAGCCACTGTACATGTGAGTCCTGCTGCACTGCAGCCCACCACTGAGACTTTCACCTCATGCAGAGGGCAACGCAGGCCCAGCAGTGCAGGTGGACCTGGAGATGGCACTGTGTTCCGTGGGCTGGAGGGGAGCATGGTCCGCATACAACGCATGCAGGGGAAATCCATACAGGCCTGCCACCGCCAATTTCGGGTCCTAAACGAACAAATTGGAGACATGGGGAAGGGCATCAGAGACATTGTAGAAAGCAATAGGGAGGTAGCAAAAACAAATGCTGACCTTGCTGCAGGAATGCAGCAAATGAGCACTTCCATCACCCAGCTGTGCTCAAAACTGGACAGCCTGGAACACACAAGGCGCAGGGACGCCCGTGTCAACAATAGGGCCATGAATCGTCTGGCCACTGCCACATCACAGCTATGCCGTAGAGGCATTAATATGCAGGAGAGCCTCACTCAGAACACGGCCGAGGTCACCAGGGGCATGGCCAGGATCACTAGTGCCCTCGAGGCCATGATCATATCACACACTGCACTGAATCCTGCCCTGGATGTGGCAGAGGGAGACGACAGCAGTAGCCGCAGCAGCTTGGCAAGCGCTGTAGTTCAGCCACGTAGGAGCAGCAGGCGCCCAGCTGAGGCTGCAGGCCATGAGGAAAGCAGTGACCAACATCCCAGTGGCTCTGGGAAGCGCAGGCGCAAATGACTTTGCCGGTGTGGGTGATGTAACCCAGGACATGCAGTCCCCACGTTTATTAAGTTTAATTTGTTGCACTTCAGTGCATGAACGTTGTGGCAACATTAAATTACGTTCTTCTCATTCACAACCTGTCTGTGTCTCATTACTTACTCAGAAATAGTTGCGTGTAATCTCCTCACGTCTGTATCTGCCATCACTTGGTGTTGTCACTCCAGCAGGTTGTGTTTCTGGCACAGCAATGTCGTCGTCATGATCCTCGTAGTCAGACAACTCCACCTCAGTACCCTTCTTAACAGCAAGGTTGTGCAACATGGCACAGGCAGCAATTATCTTACAGCAGGTGGTGGGGTATACTGCGTTGCACCTCCACTCTTGTGCAAGCATCTGAATCTGCTTTTCCAGATACCAAAGGTCCTTTCAACAACATTCCGTGTGCTTTTGTGGGCCCGGTTATATCTCCTTTGGCTGGGTGTTGAGGGGTTGAGGTAGGGGGTGAGTATAAAAGAGCGGAGGGCATATGCACTGTCTCCTAAAAGGAAAAGCTAATACATTACTCACATGCATACATGTACTTCTTACTGCAATAGATATTATGGGGGTCAGACACTGTGTCTTACCTAGGAGGTATCCTTCACCAAATTCCCCTGCAGTCAGCCGTGCATAGATGCCGCTGTTTTGAAAAATATAGGAGTCGTGGGTACTCCCAGGGAATTTTGCCACAATGTCAGTGATGGTGCACTTTGCATTGCATATCACCTGCACATTGATGGTGTGGGTTGACTTCCTATTCCTGTAGATATATTCTGTGTCAGCAGAGGGACAAATGGGAATGTGTGTGCCATCTATGCAGCCAATTATATTTGTAAATCGAGCCATCTGGTAAAAGTCAGATTTTGTTTGCATTAGTTCAGCATGGGTAGCAGGAAAATAAATGTAATGCTCCATCCTGTGTATCATGGCGTCAAGGAATTTGTGGAAAAACCTTGACAGGCTGCTCTGTGTCACCCCACCTACCGCAGCAACCACACTCTGGTAGCTCCCAGACGCAAGCAGGTGGAGGCTGCACAGCACCTGCACATGGGGTGGAATTGCATGCGCCCTTGGGGTAGTGTGCTGCAACAGTGGTTGGAGGTCCCTGATGAGCTCCAAGATGGTGTCTGGGGCAAACCTGTACCTCTGCAGTATCTCTGCCTCTGTGAGCATGAACAAGGTGACCCTCTGCCTGTAGACCTGCTACTCTCTCTGCCATTCCCTCTCTCCTTCCTCCTGTAGCCGTAGCCGTCTTGCAATGACATAAAATGCCGCCATTGTGCAAACAGAATTGCATTTTGGGTCAATTTTTATAGGTTGCACCTGGTTACCACCTGATTCCAATCCATGGTAAATACCGACTCTTAAATACCGAATTTGAAGCAAATTCGGTATTTAAAAGCTTCCCTACATCTCAATATCCATTTTTACCACTTCTTATTTACCGATTCGGTATTTTACCGATTCGGTAAATTTACCGATTCGGTACATTTACCGATTCGGTACATTTACCGAATCGCAAACCGTTGCGATTCGGTAAATTTACTGATTCAGTAATCTTTCCGAATTGGTATTTTACCGATTCGGTAACTTTACCGATTTGGTAAATTTACCGATTCGGACTATTTTCAGTCTCCTACATCCCGAAAGCTCAATACCGGTCGGTAACGGCCGAAAATACCGATTTTCGGCCGTTACCGACCGGTAAAGGGCTTCCTACATCTGGCCCTATATGTATGAAGGCAATTTTGCTACCGCAAACGCCGAAATTTGCAGAATTTCGGCGTTTGCGATCGCAAAATACGATTGCAAAATAGCTAAGTGGTATCTATGTAAGCAAAACAGCCTTGCAAAATAGGTTATAACAAATTGCGAATCCCTATTTTGCGATTGCATTTAAGGAATTGCAAATTGCGATTCCTTAAATGCAATGTATGAGGACCAGAAAAAGGCCATAAGGAATCGCAAATTACCACCAACTTCAAGTTGGTGGTTGTTAGACCTGTCAGCCCTTTGGGTGGTCCCTCCTGTCATTTATTTATTTTGTCCACTTTTTGCCCCTCATAACCTCTTTATTTTTTATGTCTACTGGACTTTTCAGGTGTTGACCAAGGGGTTAGGTGCTCTTTGCCCTCATAGTCTCTTTCCTGAGGCCTAGGTGCCTTCCTGACTGGAATTAACTAGACCCACAAAATGGTGGCCAGTAACTGCCATAACTGTAATTTCAGGACAAAGGCCCATAAGATAGTACAGGGAGGCTCTAGAACCTTCTAGCTGGTTCTAGTAGCCTGAGGCCTGCCTATATAAGGGCCAGTGGGTGGGCGGACATTTTGTAATGACCAGAGAGTGAGGAGTGAGGCAGTGGTATGGGGAGGTAGGCGCACTAGAAGTGGTTAGATCGTCCCATAAGTCGACAGCCTCTTCTTTGAGGACGTCTCCCCCTAGCCTTTGACCGAGCCCTAACGCTCATCTATTGACTTTACTGGCCAATCCTCCTGAGGAGGTCCCTGTGGGAAGCGTCATCGGACCCTTCCCCCCTTTTTCCAGGGGAGCAATTGTTTGTTGGCAGAGATCAGCTGAGGAATCAGAGGCTGTTCTGCTACACCCCTTTCCCTCCTCTCTGTTGGACAACGTCTGTCACAGTGTCAGACCCACTACGTTTCCCCTAACCGGCTACTGGAAACGTCTGCATGGTTAGCGTGATACCGCGCAGGCCTGGTGTGGTGTTTCCCCATCCTGGGAGCGGGCGGAGTGCTGTCGAGGATGCGCCAGCCGGCGCGCAGGCCCAGGAGTGATCTTCCGATTGCCTGAGGAGAGAGGGGCGGCAACGAACGGAGTCACTGCTCTCCCGCACCTGCTCCGTAACGCCGCTGTCGGAAGGTCGGAGAAGACGACTCGAGGAGCAGTGCCACAGAAGAAGAGCCGCAACGCCACTAACCCAGGGCGGCCTCCCCTCAGTGCCGGCTTGGATATCCCTTGGCCTGGCCCATGAGGGAGGCGCTGCTGGGAAAGGAAGTCTGGCGCTGAGTGCCGGGTGGCGGTAGCAGTGCAGTAACGGCAGGAGAGACCCAAAACTCTGCTGGCCTCAAGTAAGGTGATAACTGGGGGCTGTTGTGGGGCCAGGAATTCATAAAGCGAGGTCCCAGTCAGGGGATCTTATTTTCCCCTATTTGAGTTCTGGAAGCTCAGCGCTGGCAAGACAGGGGAGGCTGAGACTAGGAAGTCGCCAGGACTCGTGACAAAGAGAACTAGTAAAGTAAAGGAGGGTGATTGAACAAAAGGAGTTAACTGTTCCCTTTTAATGTTGAAAAAGACTGAGACTGTTGCTTGACCTTTTTCTTTCAGAGGTGGAAGGGGAAGAAAACTCTCGCATCTATATGGGCAATTATCAGAGTTAACTTAATTCAGCTGATTGTAGAATTTAATCTTTCATCTGAATCCTTGTGTTTACTCACCTGTGCCTGAGAAAGAGTCAAACCCTATCTACGAATGTACCAGACCAATTTAGTGGAGTAGTGTGGCTCACTGGTTAGAGGCGGCAGGCCTGAGAGCAGAAGTCAGCCTGGGACCAGGGTTCAATTCCCGACGCGGCAGGGTCGTGGACCTTGGTCAGCGGACTCGATAATTCTCGCTTCGGTGCTTACTCTAATCAGCGGTTCCACTCGGCAACTCTGGGCATTAGCTTGCCTAATCTCCACAACGGCCCCACCAATTCCGGGGATGCCTGGCTCCACCTTGGGGACTCCCAGCAAGGGACCATCCCACAGGGAAAGCCAGGACGGGTTCCCCAGAGTTATACAGCGCCGGGACGCCCCATTGCTGGGGCAGCTGTGCGCTTTACAAGTCTACTACATTTACATTTATGATACCCGGGGTGATCCCAGGGAGTTAAGTAACCGTATACTGCTAAGAATTAACTGATTGTCAATGATCATATGTGGAACTAATTTTGCGTTGAAACTAGGATACTGCTAAGAATTAATTAATTGTCAATCATTAAATGTGAGGTTAATTTTGCGCTGAAACAGAAATTCTGCTGAGAAACAAAGAGGGAATGCACAAAAAGAATTTTTATAAAAACAGCCGTATTTTTCTAATTTGGTGTAGTGTCGTTATTTTTGAATGGATGAACGCTTCATTACTGTGAGGGTGTGACGCAAGCTTTACATGGTTGACCTCTAGTTTAGTACTGACCACTTGGTGCCAGGCTACCCTATGTGACTTGGAGACCCCAGGTCCAACAGTGGTAATTTGCAATTTCTCTGAAAAATTCACTTTTTTGCATTTTTCAAAGTGCCATGTGGCGCAAATACACGGACATTTCAGGGGTGCAACAGGGTGTCCTTTTGGCACCCTTGAAATTGCATTCTCAATTTGCGATTCTCCAATTGAGAATCGCAAATTGAGAATGTCTTCCCATTCATTCCGATGGGCCTCTAGGCCCATAAGATTCGCAATTAAGGAATATGTAGGATTCGCAAAATGATTTGCAAATCCTACATACATAGCATTTTGCGATTCTCAAATAGTGATTCTCTAAAAATCGCTATTAGAGAATCGCAAAATGTACGTTTCATACATATGGCCCTAAGTGATTTGCATAGAATCACAGGATGTTGCTGTGGCGCCGCAGAAACTCAAACCGGGATCCGTAGCTTTCAAGTCAGCAGTTCCCCACCTTCCCCCCTCATGTCCTCCTCTAGTTCAAAGGGTGCACTGTAGTTAACCATGCATGATTGGGAATAGTTCTGCGTCAGAGGTTAAGAGCCAAACTATACCAAAAGGTCAAAAAGTCTGTGTCTTCCATGATGGCAGCTCATCAGCACTCGTACTCAGTCGTTGCAGAGATCGCCATTTTCAGTTCGCGGGGAACAGCCGCGCTTCAGGACTTTGCCCACATCCGTTCACTTTAAAGGATTTCAGCACTGGATTCAGATTGTGTAGCAAGCAGCAGCTTGATAGGCCTAACAAGTCAAACATAGCCACAATCTAGTTGGGCATTTATACTTTCCTATCCACCTCCACAACCTCCACCATTGTCATATAGATATGCTTTGCCTATATGCTGTGTTAAGTTAGCATGAGCTTATTAGGAGTTTAAACGCCATTTTACCTTTCTGCTGCTTCTGCACACAACACATAACTGTTATTGTAGCTTTGAGCCTAGTAGAGTGTTTTGATTCACACACGAATAATATGTTGTTACTCTGATATCAGCTTTGCTTAGTGAGCCATGTCTGTACAGTGAGTGCTGAAGCCTTCAAGGATATCTCGACACAGTTGTTGTGAGGTCTGATCTTCGCACCTTCCTAGACATAACATACATGCAGCTGCTGCCAAATTCAGGCGGAAGGCGCGTTATATATTGCTTTGCACAGAGCATACACACACACTTGATGGTGCTTCGCATGCAGAGAGCTGGTGGAAGATGATGTGATCCCTTACCACAAAGATCTGAGGTATGGGCCCGCCCTGCTAAAACCCAAAGATATAATATAATATGCTAGTTAGGGAGGGTGAGAATTAGGTGTTGTTTTAACCCTAATCATTTTAGCATGCTGTCACCTTTTGTATTCTATGGACTAGTAACTATGCTGATTACTTTGATTCTTATAATATGTTTGCTTGTATTAGCTAAGATACTGCGTTTGAGAACACTGCATTAGTAAATAAACATTTCAAATGTGCATGCGTCCTCTTACTCCTTGTTCTGGATTGAACTGATGGTATAACGAAAGAGTGTTCATGTGTTCCACATTACCTGAGGTATTCTAAGTCCATGTTCTGGTTTGTCTAAGCATTGGGAGTTTGTAATGACCAATGAGACACTGTAGCTAGTCTGGTAGGGGATTTTGGGTACTAAGGTGAGTTTTGGCACACCCTAACTCACTGAGGTTCCAAGTCTCTATGCACAGTTCTGTAGGAGAATGGAATCCCTGCGACATGGCGCCCAACATTTTGGTGGTCTTATTACTTGAGTAGTACATCATTCGATCCTTAACCCCTTCGCTATTGTTTCCGGAAAACAGTGGTGTCGGGCAAACCTACCTATTTTTGTAATAGGTATTTTCAAGCTTGAATCTTTCTAAACGGTTTCCTTGAATTACAACCCAGTTGTGCTGCAAAGTTTGCTTTGTCCCTCTATCTTTCTGCGTCGTTATGGCCGCAGTGAACATTCCGCAACATAGTCGTATTGCGGTGCGCAATCATTTGCAACAATTTAATGTTCCCTTGGATGGCATGGCCGTGATTATGGTGGTGAGTGCAGAGGTGGCTTACCCATACGAGATCTTTTACTCGTGGGTGACCTTCCCAGCTGCGAACGCAATGACTACTGTGTTCGACACATACACTGCCACGGCTGTGCCAGTGGAATATACTCCGTATAGGGCACAGGAAGTTCCTATTGATGCTTGGCAGCACCGCGTTTGGTTTGATGGCGCCCTCTCCCACTCTTTGACAGCTCCGACGTTAGGTCCTTTGTCCATTCCAGGCGCAAATTGGCCGGTTTAGGCTGGATTTACACCTCATCTTCAGCACGGGGCACGTACCGTGGTTGAGTTACGATGACTACACGTAGTCACAATTAGGTCGTTAGTGCAATACATAACCCGCAATCCCAGGAGGTGCGGCGCTTCCTGCTGGACAGGGCGGTATGAAGCTCAGTCCAGTGATGGTCAACGCTGTGATGGGCAAGCGCCCCCAGGATAGGGATGATTTTCCTTTCTGGCTTGCCGAGAAATTTGACCAGCTGAAAGCAGTATTTCCTAACACGACTCCTGGTGAGAAACACAGGATTCTGACAATTAGCATGCCAAAAGACTTGACCCCTGAAATCGGTGACTGTGAGACCTGGGGTAGAACATTTGCGGCGGTCTATGCGAGGTGTTACGGCACACCGTATATGGCTGTTTTGCTAACGGTCCTTAAGCGTGTTCAGGATGAGCACGGACCTGAAGCTGCTGTTGAATTGGCTATGCGCCTCTGTGGCTCCTTTGATGTGGTTTACGATCTCATACTTTCTAATATCAAGGGGGATGCTGGTGAACTATCAGGTAGCCAATGCTTTGCAGGAGATACCCGAGGTCGAGAAACCCCGACAGTTAGCACAAATTATTGTGACGGCTTATAAAACAGTGGGCCTTAACAGTAGGGGTCTTAAGCCTTTTTCTACTAAAGAGAAAAAACAACCCCAATTGCAGAAGTCAGAAACTGACGAACAGCCCAGACCAAAAAACAAAATTGGCCAAAAAAACAAAAACAGGGTAAGCAACAACAACAGAAACAGGAGTCTCGTCCTGCGTCTCCATTGCCTGCACCCCCAGAACGTGTTTATGACTTACGCGATTTTAGGTTTCTGATCAACGCTCTCCTCATTCTTTTTAGGAGTCATCGGCCTCGACGACCGGTGGTGGAGGAGGCGGCAGAGGTCGGGTGGCCAGAAAGGACGCGACCAGCCCCGCCCAAAAGACGGTAAAGGCAAACAGGACGAGTCTACACCGAAGAGACCTCAGTTTCAAAAGAAGAAAGTCGCCGCTTTAACAGCGAGATATACCACAGATAGTGAGAACGTGGATTTGGAATCTGACATGGGCTCTGACCTTGCTGGACAGCGCGGCGGAGATTACCATAGTGCGAGAGGCCCGGCGTCCACTACTGAGGGTGACAGCGACTGACCGTTATGTTGTTGTGGAAACAGCTGACACTAGAGTTGCTCCCCATGACAGACTTTATGAAATCGTCTTATTAATTGAAGGTGACATACAACGTACCATAAAAGGGGTATTTTGGGAGAATCTTACAACTACCTATGACATTTTGTTAGCGGAGGCTGACTGGCCCCCACCTTTTGTTCTCGCAGCTCCGAGAGGGGAGGAGGTAATCCTCCCTAGTTTCGCGCACACGGTCTCGAAGGAGCATGCGCTGAATTTTGCAGAAGAGTGGGCTAGAGCCCTTGCGCCGGCACTGTACCATACACACTGTGGTTGGGATAAATTATCCCCTCACCACGAGATTCCTTTGTGGTCACAGCCACAGCCTCAACCTCAACCTCAATATCCCATCAGACGTGAAGCTAAGGCTTCCGTTGCGGAAATCCTTGAACAATTGGAATATCAAGGTGTGATTGAAACATGTGTCACCAATGAAAAACCCTCTTTTTACTGTGACCAAGCCTGACGGATCATATCGTTTGGTATTGGATTACTGGCATTTAAACTCGCATTGCCGTACCTGTGCAGTACAGAATACTCACGGCTCTGCCTTAGTGGATAGTCTTGTGCGTAAGCGGTTTAAGACCATGCTTGATATTTCCAACGGTTTTTATGCCCACCATTTGGATGGTCTAAGTTCCCAATGGACCAGTTTTACAAGCGGCGGCGTCCAAAAACAATTCAGGAGTTTACCGATGGGCTATAAGAATAGTCCTGGGGTATTTGCTGCCCGCATAGTCTCTCTCTTGGAGAGAATCGACCCTGATGCTTGCTCAGATGTGGATGACATCTATCTAACAGACGACGAACTTTGGGAGCATCTGTGTAGAGTTAACAGCATAATTTGTAGCTTTGCGGACTTCGGTTACAAATTCAACTTTGCAAAGTCGCACATTGCGGAGTACACAGTGTTGTTTCTGGGCTACGAGCTCAACAATGAAGGCAGAGGATTAGCTCCTCACTTGAGAAATGGGCACAACTGCGCGCTCCGACAACTCTGAAAACATTACAGTCTTGGCTGGGATTTTTTGAACTTCGGAAGAACATACATTCCTGAATATGCCCAGCGTTTCAAGCCTTTGTATGCTTTGATACAACCTACTTTTACCAAATCATGCTGGCTGCCAGAGCACTCAGCGATACTGCAATCTTTGCAGGCTGATCTGCTCACTTCTAAATACTTACTGACTTGTGATAACCACACCAACCTGGTGATAAGAATCGTCCCTGGGGCGGTGGGTTTCACTTACCTTACTTTTAACGAAGAAGACAGTACCTATTGCCTACAAGTCACACTTTTACAAGTCGGTTGAGATGCGATTTTCCACTGTGGAGAAAGTTTTGACAGCTGTACAGATGGCGATTCTTAAAGAACGTGCTCTGTCACAGGGAAAACGCATGTTGGTTGCTACCCCGTGTCCTGCTTTGGAGGCAGTGACGAAAGCCAGTGTACCTAATTCTAAAGCTTTGCACCCTCGGTGGATACAATGGGCAGCATCATTGACGTCCCCGGATGTCACGTTTATCTTTGATGCCTCCTTAAGGTCTCAGGAATTTTTGCAATATGAATTTGTACATCCTGCACCTTTGGCTATGCGTCCTTTGGAGGATTTCCATTGCATCATATACACTGATGGTTCAGCGCAGGTTGCGCATGGCTCTAAACATGCCCACGTTTCCGCATGTGCTATTGTGGTAGGTGCCATGGTGAACGATGAGTTCAAGTCCAGTGTCGTGCACACACAGACTCCTAGGAGACTGCACCGCACAGTTGGCAGAGCTTCGTGCTCGGATGCTTGCATTGGAGTACGCTGGTCCTAGTGTGACGACTCTTATGGTAAGTGATTCTTACTACTGTGTCCAGTCTTACAATGAGAACTTGTTCATTTGGATTCAGAATGACTTTCGTGATTCCAAGGGTAGCACAATAAAACAAAAAATGATCTGGGTCCTAGTGGCTGAGCTCAAAGCGCAGTTGCCTCTCGTGTTTGTACATACTCTTGGTCATCAGCGCGTTGGAGTCCACGCTCTTGGCAACTCGCTGACTGATGAAGCAGCGAAATCAGCGGTATCGACATATTTAGTTGCAGCTGTTACACGGTCCAAAAGTAAGATTGATGATATCTTGGCGGCTGTTTTAAAAAAAATCTTTTTATTAGTTTTCCATAGAAAAAGTACAATAGTGCTGTAGTTAAACAACCTGCAAAAAAGGAACAAAATGGACCATTCCACTTCTGCATTCATCGTCCAATTAGTAAAACATTGTGTTCGTACATTATCTGCTCACAGTATACATAGGTACATATGAAAGGTAAAGTCTGTGTAGGATCACAATATATCAACCACATTAATCATCAGGATGGCTACTTAAGTACTTTATTAAATGCACCCAGTAGTCCTTAGGCCTAGAGCACGTTGGCAACTCCTCTTCGAACGTTCGTAATGTATCCTGACAATATGACATATCGCGTAACCAGTGTTTAACCGTTGGCACCTGTTTGCTGTCCCAACACATGGATATCCTGCGCTTGGCTAGTAATAGCGCCACCATACAGAACTTATGTTTCGAAGCCCGGATCCCATCCAATAACCCGAGTAGACATCCCCGGATGCTGCATTCAATAGCACTGTCTACCATTTCCGACAGTATTGTCGTGATTTCCACCCAGTATTGATGAACTTTTACACAGTGCCATGCCAGGTGTATGAAGTCTGCCTCACTATATCTGCACCGTCGACACTTCGCCTCCATTCTCAGGCCATATCTGTGCATACGTACCGGTGTGTAATATGCTTGATGTAAATATTTAAAATGTATGATGCGCAAATTACCATAAGGTGTGAGTAGCTGGATCAGCGTGCAAGCTGTTTCCCAATCTTTCTCCGTTAGGGGGACTCCAGCACGGCATTCCATCTTGCTTGCGCTTTGGTTGTGGTGTGATTTATTTCTGCCTGCGCCATTTTATATAGCCGGGAGACCAAGTGCGTGGTACTTTGTGATGTCAGAATAAGTTGCAGTGTGTTGAGGGTTGGTGGTTCATTGGGATAGTCCGGATATAACTTTTTGATTGCCCCTTGGAGTCTATGGAAAGTAAATCGGAACAATAACGTCTGATTCTGTATATATGCTAGGTCTTGGTTTGTGATGAATACCCCATTATGATACAAGTCACCCATCGTCACTAACCCCACCTGACACAGCAGACCCATCCCTACATCCTCTCCAGTGACTGATAAATCAGGATTATGGTGCAGTGGCAGTGCTGGGGCATAGAGCGGCAATTTGTGTGCTAGTCGGCCCAATTGGTGCCACGCTGTATTCGTAGCATCGATAGTGTTTATATCTTTCTCGTGTAATGGTGGCCTACGATGCGCGATAATTGCAGTCAGAGGGATTGGTAGCGCGTCTCCTTCCTCAATAGCCACATGCGGCAAATATGGAATGGCATGGTACCAATAAGTAGCGGCTTGGGCACATAAGTAGTAAAGCAAAAAGTCCGGTACTCCTAAGCCACCTTTGGAATAAGGCAGAGTCAGAGTTGCCAAGTCTATTCGCGCCTGCCTACCAGCCCATATTAGTTTCAGTACTACTGACGTTATTCGTTTGAATGGTGGTTGGATGGGTATGTTATTGAATAAATAAAGTAGTTTAGGAAGCAATACCATCTTTACTATCGCAATTCGATCCGCTATCGACAATGGGAGCTGTATCCATCGTTTACTTTGTCTTCCAGTGCATCCACTACTCTACCATAATTCGTTCTTATAACCAACTCTGGATCTCTGTGGAACCACACCCCTAGATATCGGATTGGATCCGTTTGCCATTCTAGTGAGAATTCAGTCGCATGTGGTGATGTAGTGTCTGTCAGTGGGATGATAGATGATTTTCCCCAATTTATTTGCAGTCCCGAATGCCCCCCAAATTTGATGTAGGTTCGCAGTAGTGGGTCAAGATGTCGCTCAGGATCTCGAACATATAACAGCTTATCGTCAGCGTACAGGGCAATATGTAGGGGTCTACTCGGGAATTGCAGTGCAGAGGGATGGTGTTTCTGCCTCACCTTACAAGCAAGGGGTTCGAGGGCCAGGGCAAACAATAAGGGGGACAACGGACATCCCGGTCGCGTCCCACGTTCTATGTGGAATGCCTCCGATATATATCCGTTTACCTTGACCCTAGCAACTCGCTGTGTATATAGCAATTGTATCCATTGTATGAACATGGCGGGGAAGCCCATCCGGTGAATTATGGTCATCAAGTACGGCCATTCAATAGAATCAAAGGCCTTGGCGGCATCAAGCATGACCGCCACTGCCTTCGTGTTCGGGATTAGATAATGCGAGGCAGCGAACAGTGTTCTGGTATTATGTGTGGTGGCTCTAGTTGGTATAAAACCAGCTTGGTCCGGGAGAACTAGCTTCGTCATAGGTGGCTGCAGCCGTGTGGCGAGCAACTTGGCCAGAATCTTGGAGTCCAGTGACAACGGTCTGTATGAGTCGCATGTCTCGGGGTCTTTGTTGGGCTTGAGAAGCGCAATTATCACTGCTTCGCGGAGAGTTGGCGGGAGAATATTTTCATCAAATGCCGTTCCAAACATTGCGACCAGATGCGGCACCAGTATGTCTTTATAGGCTTTATAGAATTCACATGTGAATCCGTCTGGGCCTGGTGCTTTACCATTTGGCAGCTATCGGATCACCTCGGTGACCTCCTCCACAGTGATAGGTAAGGATAGGTAGGCTCTCTGATTATCAGAAAGCCATGCAATGGCCACGTCATCTAAATATCTGAGTATTTCAGTAGAGGAGGCAATCGGACGTGATTTATATAAGTCCCCATACGCATGGACAAAGCCTTGCATAATGCCCATGGGCTCTGTGCTAACAGTCCCATCGTTATTCCTTATTTGCGATATAGTTTGGGATTTGCGGCCTTCACAAATTTTGAATGCCAATACTCTCCCGGGGCGACCACCTTCCCCATATGCTCTAGCTGTTGGACGTTTAGCTATATATTTTATCTCATCTTGGGCGAAGGATTGGGGTTCCGATAGTGTTTGCCTAATCTCCCTAAGAATGGTAGGATTGGGCGTGCTATCATATTGTTGTTCCAGCGAGTGAAGTTTACTCTCGCACCTTGTTAGCTGCGCTCTAATATCTCGCAGTATCCCCACTGTGGTACTCATACACACTCCTCTTATCGTGGCTTTAAACGCCTCCCACAACAGGCCTGCATTGTCCGTAGATGGTTCGTTTAGCAGGAAATATTCTCTGATAGCCTTCTCCATGGTGTCAGCATAAACCGAATCTATGAGCGTTGTAGCATTGAAACACCAACTGTAGGGCGGCGGCGCATAATGTGGTATCTTGAGTGATAATTTAATGGGGTTATGATCAGATAGGGGTTTGGCCATGTGTTTTATGTTCTGGGTCCATAGGAGCACCTCCCTAGATCCCAAACTGACATCTTTGCCGCACTGGGAGCCAGTGCAGTTTTTTTTAGGCTAGGTACAGAGGCAGACCTCGGTGGTAGTCCCAGTACCAACCGGGCTGCCACATTCTGTAATATTTGGAGTTTAGTAAGCACACATTCATTGATTGACACAAACATGGCATTACCATAATCTAGACGGCTGATAATAAGCCCCTGAACCAGAGGTTTTCTTGCCTCTAGAGGAAGCCATTTAAAGATTTTACGCAGTTGTTTAAGTACACCATAACATATGCCTGATATTTGGTTAATATGTGCTTTCATCGAAAGAGTGCTGTCTAGCATAATGCCCAAGTCACGTACCACTTCTTTTGGCTCTGGGCAGGGTCCAAGTTCGTGAGGCCACCACTCCTGGGACCAAATAGTTTTGGCTGAGCCAAATAGCAAGATTTCGGTTTTGCTATAATTAAGCTGGAGCTTATTATCACTCATCCATCTGCTAATGTGAACCATGCACTGCTTGAACCTTATACATGTGTCCGGACACCGAGAATTGCAGGTGATTAATACCTGTGTATCGTCGGCATAGGATACTGTGGAGTAATGCCACAAAGTAGTGATCCTATAGCGCGATTACAGGGACTGCGCTTGCTTTACCACTTGTAGACAGCCCCGTGCAGCCCAGCCTCTGAGAAAGCACGCTAGCTAGGTGCCCATTTCAGCAATTCCGTCATGTTCGTTGTCTCGGTGCCAGCTGTGCGTTGCAAAGCATCTATGGAAAGTTGCAATCCTGCGTGGAGTGGGAAACTTCACTGTGCCGCAACTCAAAGTGATCCGCTATTTTGATTTTGATCGTAAAATACTGAGGCTCTTCACACCACGCGTGTATTCGCGTTTCCGCGGGCTGTATACACTTAGAACTTCCGCCTCTTTGAGTTTTGCAGCTTAACTGCGGGCTATATGCTGGCACTTCCTTGTGTGGGTTTTTGTATCTTTTTTTTTTTTAAAGATTTTTTATTCACAAGTTGATTAGGAAGACATAACTGTATACATATAATAAGAAAGCAATTGTTTACAAAGTAGATGTAGCTGGCTCCCTAACGGAGATGTATTTCGATTTCCACTTGGACCGCATTACAACATATATCAATTATCCATACAGAAAAAGCAGTAAGCGAAAACAGTAAAAATGCAGTTTATCGACAGCAGCAAAATATATATCCAACAGAAAAGTTAAGTAACCAAATAGTCTTCAGAAAAAATTACCCCAAATTTTCTCAAATTTTTTTAATGAACGAGCTCCTCTATGTTTTGCGAGCCCTAACTCCATAGAGTGAATTTCCTTAATTAATGACCACCATTCCCAGATGTTAGGGGGTTTGGGACAGATCCAGGCTCTAGCCAATGTAAGTTTAGCACAAGAAATAAGAATCGTTATCAAGGCAGATTGGGGGAGGGAAACAGGATGAATGTCAAGTAATACTGTTGGTACTGTGAGAGAGGGTAAGAAGATTTTCTTAATTTCCAAGACTTTGAGTATTTCCCCCCCAAAATCTTTTAGAGTTGGGCAGGAAAACAGCATGTGTCCTAAGTCTGCTGCATAAGCGGAACATTTAGGGCATTTGGTACGATCGCCTTGGATGTTATTAGGGACCACTTAGAGATCTTTTCCGGTGTATAGTATAGCATACATGTAGTTCGAAACTGCTGCAACCTTAAGCTAGACGATCGTACGGAATTATTAATATTAGATAGGGAGCATGATATTTGTTTGGGAGTTATATTTAGGCCAATTTTGTTACTCCATTTCTCAGCTAATTTTTGACAGTCGTCGATTTGAAGAGCACAAAGGTGTTTGTAGGCCTCACTTATCAAAGATTTGTTTTTGGTAGAATATAAACAATTCCAAATATCGCAATCTAAGATGTTGTGTATTTGATTCTTCCTTATTAAAAAATCATGTATTTGTAAATATTTGAATCCCATTGTTTCCGTCAAGTTATACAGAGTTTGAAGTGTATGATAATATAAGAACCCTTGTGCGCCGTATAAGTCTCCCAGAACCTTAATTCCCTGAGCAGACCATCTAAGGGCCATGCCATCGTGGAAAATCCACGGGAGACCCGGGTTACCCCATAGCTGCAATTTCGGATGGTAAAAGGATGTATTGCAGTAAGAAAGAATGTTAACCCATATCCTAAAAATATCTTTGGCAGTCTTAAATTTCACCCTCTTGTAGTAGTGAGGGTCATTCGCTCGGAGTAAAAACATTTTTTAGTCAGATTTTAACATAAAAGAAAGGGAAAAAAAAGTGTCCTCAGTGTGTAACAGAGACCGGAGGCGTCTAAAAAATGAAGACCAAAAATACAATTTAACATCGGGGAAATTTAGTCCTCCCTTATCTATGCTGTTTTTTAGAAATTTCAGCGACCTTCTATCTTTTTTGTACCCCCAGATAAAGCTGCTAAATATTCTGTCTAGTTGCTTAAAAAAAGAGTTGTTTAGTGCTAATGGGATAGATCGAAAGAGGTATAAAAATGTAGGTAGTACCTTCATTTTAATGAGATTGATTCTGCCAATTAAGTTCAAAGGCAATCTGTGCCATTTTTTTTTAGCAGTACAGTAGTAGATTTGATTAATTCGTTATAATTAAGATTGTTTATTTCTCGTATATTAGATGTAATTTTGACACCTAGGTAAGTGGCAATTTTACAGATCTCAGGGACTTTTATCGCTGGTGTATAGTTAGCTATGATTTGCGTTTTATTTATATTTAGCTTATAGCCTGATACTTTGCCGAATTTACGAGCCTCAGTGTTAATCCCTTGTAGTGCCTCAGTAATGTCAGAAGTATAGATGGCGATATCGTCGGCATATGCCGTAATTTTCAGTATTTGTTCATTAGACTTGAAGGGAACAATTCTAAGTTGTACTTGAAGAGAATGTAAAAATGGTTATCATATAATGCCTTTATCCATTTTAGAAAATGTCCGCTAAACCCCATTTTGGTCATAACGTGCCAGAGATAGTCCCACCCCACTCGGTCAAAAGCCTTTTCGGCATCCAGCAGAATCATGCCGAGTGGGGTGGACTCAATCTCAGCCACGTCAAACGCTGTTATGGCCATATTAACATGAGTGGTAGTGTCTCTCCCAGTGACAAATCCGTGTTGCTGCGGGTTAACTATTTTGGGCATAAGAGGAACTAGCCTAGTAGCTAAAATTTTAGCAAATATTTTTGCGTCGGTGTTGATCAGAGAGATGGGTCTGTATGACCCCCTCTCTTCCTTTGGTTTGCCCTTTTTGAGGAAGAAAATTATTTTAGCTCTGTTCCATGACTTGGGGGCCTTCCCCGTCACCCCAATGGATTGTATGACCTGTAGTAATAAGGGTACTAGTTCCTCTAGACAGATTTTGTATATCTCTAGAGGGATGGTATCTTCCCCTGCGGCTTTTCCTATCGGTAAAGCGGCGATGGCTTGGCGTAAATCTTGCCCTGTAATATTTTCAGACAGTGAGTCTATTTCCGAAGAGTTAAGTAAAGTTGTTAAAGTCTCATCTAAGTCATTGTGTATAATAGCTTAGTTCGGGACAGATTCGGGAGTATACAGGGTCCTGTAAAAGTCCACAAATTGTTCCAGTATATCATGCGGCTGATTGTGTAGTTTATTGTCAGAGCCTCGAATGTTTATAATTATAGTGCTAGCTCTGTCTTCAGCCACGTTGTACGCCAGAATGTTGCCAATTTTATCCCCACCCTCATATTGAGCAATCTTATATTTGTGTATATTAGCAATGTTTTTTTGAATGAACTTTGTTTCAGTTTCAGATTTTAATTGACTTAGTTCAAGGCCTATCTCTACTACCTCTGGCGAGTTTAGCCGTAATGCTGTGGCTAGCTGTACTTCCTGGGCAGCGATGCTGGAAATCAGGGATTCACTAAGTTTGCGACGCTCTGAGTTTTGTCTAAGCACGTATCCCTGCGTGAATCCTCGAATGCTTGCCTTGCAGGTGTCCCAGACCGTATTACATGTGGCAGAGTTCTGATTGATTTCTATAAATTCAGTGAGATGATTTTTTAACTGTGAGATATAAACAGAATCTGATGTTAAGTATCTGGGAAAAGAAAATGGTCTAGGACATGTACGAATGTATGGAGTATCAAAGGTCAGTATTATGGGATTATGATCTGAAGAAATTCGAGGACATACCTCCATTAGGCTAGTGTTCAATAATTTAACATTGACAAGAGCCATATCCAGCCGAGAACAAAGTTTAAGAGGTGCAGAGTAATATGTGTAGCCAGGAATGTGTAAATATCGCCAAGCATCTTTAAGGTTATGTCTAGAATTGAGGCTCTGGTTTTACGCATCCGCTGAAAACTCCCAGGCCTAGTAGTATCTAATTGATAGTCCATGATACAATTAAAGTCCCCCATTATGATGAGCTCCCCATCCCAATCTAAAAGTTTTATATTTAAATCGTCAAAAACCCTGGGTTCATCCTGGTTTGAACCATACACCACACAGACAACATATTTATGATTTTCAATGTTCATTTGAGTGATGACCCATCTACCATCTTTATCATGAACAGTTTGTAGAGTTTCTGCCCTGAATCGTTTGTCTTTAAGTATTGCCACCCCTCTGATTGAAGCCCCGAAGGTAGAACAGCTGACAAGATCATAGCCTAGTTGACAAAGTAATTTTTTGTCCTTTCCTGCTACATGCGTTTCAGACAACAGTATAAGATAAGGGTCATACAGTCTCAGCTCTTCCGACACGGGACGTCTTTTATTTTTACTGTTAAGCCCTGCGACGTTCCAAGCAAGACACTTTATTTTATGCATTTAAATAAATAAAAATAAAAAAACAACATAATGAAACACCAAGTGGAATTTTTTTTTAAGCCACACAAATATAGAAATGTACTTATAT
The DNA here is from genome assembly GCF_964261635.1 of Lissotriton helveticus. Taxonomy (NCBI): domain Eukaryota; kingdom Metazoa; phylum Chordata; class Amphibia; order Caudata; family Salamandridae; genus Lissotriton; species Lissotriton helveticus. The sequence goes on along the minus strand of NC_136065.1, from coordinate 2,030,845,765 downwards.
TTTTAACTTTAGTGAGATGTCTCCCAAGTTGTGAACACCTTTTTCCAGATTTTTACCACCCCCACCCTGCGGAGAACAGAAAGCACCCTCCCCCACCCCCCTGTCACCCACCCACAAAGGGAAGGGACCACCCTCCAGCATCTGCTGCCGTTGAAGGGGCAGCGGCTGCGGCAGACTGCCTGAAAGACCCCACCACCCCCACCTCTGAAGTGTTTTATTTTTTTTCCCTTTTAAATTTTTTCCCCTCCCTCCCTCTTTTCAAACAGAGTCACTTAAGAGTTGCTTTTCCTAAGGAGCAGAAGAGAGAAAACCCATCGCCAGCTAGGACTTATTTTCAACAACTATTGTGTCAGCATAGTTAAGAATCTAGCTAAATATTATGATAGCTAAAGTCTAAAGACTAGCTTTTACTTAAACCAGATAAAAATTGCTCAGCTTCCCTAGTATCATTAAAGAAATGTGTAAGCCCGCCTTTGATAACTTTTAGGCGTGCTGGCTCCTGGAGAAAGACTTGCCAACCCATAGCTTTGATTGGGTCGATCAATTTGCGCAGTTCCCAACGTCTGTCCATAGTGGCTTTGCTAAGATCTGAGCGAGCAAACAGAGACAGATTATCTGTAGTTATAGGGGCATTAGGTCGTGCTTTCTGCCAAACAGCCTGTCTTAATAGAAAATTACCAAAAAAAATAGGAAAGGGACGTGGGAATTTACTCTTTTTGTTCTTTTGAATTATGGGTAAGCGGTGTGCCCGCTGTATTTGAGAGTCCCAGTCCCAGTCTGCTAAGTCTGGGAAGGCTTTTTGAAGTAAACCAACAAGAAAGGCCCTGGGGTCTGAGCCTTCCGGTACCCCAAAAAGTCTCAAATTAGATCTTCTCTGCCAATTTTCCAAATCTTCAACTTTCAGTTGAAGGGTCGTTATCTGAGTGTCATGTTGGTTTACTACTATTTTCATATGAGACGTTACTTCTTCCACGCCTTCTACTCGGTGCTGCAGTTCTTCGATATCCTGCAAGACCCCGCTAAAGTTAGAGGTCAGTTCTAATAAAGAGGTCTGCAGTTTGTTATTATCCTCCCGCATTTGTAAATAATGTTCTTGTGCTTCTGTACGTTGATTGGTTAGTATTTGAAGAATAGTGTCCAATTGAGAAGAGTTCGGCTCTTGTTTATCTTGTTGATCTTCTTCTTCTGAATCTCGAGGTAGAATACTTATATCAGTCATAGCAGAAACTGTGGTTGCCGAAGTTAGAGTAATAGGCAGAGTTAAGGTATTATTGTCAACAATCGAGTGGTTGGTGTCGCTTCCTCTTTTTCCCCCTTTTCCATCTATGGTTAGTGTCTTTGAGTTGGTAGACACCGGCGAGCCACATATTGATGAAGTTGCTGGTTTGGATTGTAGCAGAGACAGAAGCGTTGTGTCTTGCTCGGGTGCTGTGTTTAATACGTTTGATGCTGTGTTAAGGTGTTCACATGCAGCGTTGTTCTCCAGGGAAACTGGGCAGTCTAGGAGACCCGAGATGAGATCAGGGTCCGTAGGACTCGTCCCGGATAACCTTAATGTCATACTCTTTACAAGCCCCTTCGCCTCTATCCATTTCCTAAGAGGACTTTTATCGATAAGGATTCTCTTAGTGTCCGGGGTATTATTTGTGATCAGTCGGTTTAAAGTGGTGTTAGTCTTTCCCCCTCTTTTAGTTTTGGGCTTGAATTTCGATTTGCGCCTTCTAGTCACCAGGGATCTTGTTGAAGTTTCAGGCGGGTCAGCCGTCTCTTCTTCCGTTTCTACTTCATATTCGTCCTGAGAGCCCAGGTCTCCATTAACCTCTTCCAGCTCCTCAGAAGCATGACCAGCCTCTTTATTTGATAGCCCAGTACCACTAGTTTCTGCGTCCTCACTTAAAGACGTGTTGCTTGTTGCTTGGTTTGCCATTACCATTTCTTTTGTGTGCCCCGATATACTGACAATTACCATATTGTTTGAGTCTCCACTAGCAACCAAGCTTCCACCAGCGGCTAAGTTCAAGTCGCAATCATTCATCAAACTCTCTTCAGTTATTATTGATACTTCTGTAGATGGTGACAGATTAGAGTTTAAATTTGAGCTTCTGTGAGGCTGTATCTGGATTGGAGCTGAGACTTTGCTATCGGCTGGAGGCTTTGCTACAGCTCCTGTGGCTTCAGCTATGCCTGCTGCAGTTACAGTTATTGAGCTCGCCGGGAGAGTTAAACAATCAATCAATCTCATCACCGCCCTCGCCTCCGGTCAGAGTTCCAGCTAGACCCCCTGGTTTTATTTTTAGCTTAGCAATGTTTTTAATAGCTTTCTTGGATGTGGTACTGGAAACAGTCAGAGTTGGGGGGCGTAATAGTAGCTTACCGGCAGCTGCTGCAGTTCCAGCGTCCTTATGCGCACCCTTGACTCCAGGCGCAGCTGCTGCAGAGGGGCTGTTCCTGGCACCGTCCATCGCTCCCGAGGACTCCGAAGCTGAAGAAATCACAGTGTCAGGAGGTGCAGTGTCAGGAGGCACCGCTTCTGTATCCTTTGCTCCTGCCGAGGAGGGGGTGGGGATGGGTGTCGAAGCTGTCACAATCGCCGTGGTCGACGCGCCCGTCATTGGAAGGGAGACAGCAGCCGCGGTAGTCTTGGTGTTTCGAGTGGTACGAGGCGGTTTTTTCAGCGACATTCTGTATCTCCCCTGTGCACGGGCTGCGGGCCAAAGACCAATCCAGCCAAGCTCCGAGCTAGTGAGCAGGCTACGGATCGCTTGCCCGAACGAGTGCCTGATGATCCGTGAGATATCCGGGAGCCAAAGCATCGGTAAACGCCGATATGGCTTAGTGTATAAATGTTTAATTTCTTCCTATTCTTGTAGTTTTTCGGAGGTTACGAGGGAAACGCAGTCATTGCATTTTCCCTATTCACTTCACTGCTGCTCGTCTGCGTCCTCACTCCGCTATCTTGGGTGGGTTTTTGTATCAAGAGGATCACTTTAACCGCATCAAGATCGCAGCGAGCCGCTTCTGTCTTACCGGTCACAGGGACAGCACGCAATGCGTGTCTCATCACGGTAATTGCTAAATACACGCACTACCCGTGCTCTTTATCGGCGATATCAAGCAGTGTCTCGCGCGTAGCAATCCCACTTTATGTGTGCGTTATGGGCGCCGCCATTTTGTCCCGCTGTAGATGATCAATACACCCGCATTGGCTTGTACATTTGCGGGGTACACAAGTGCACATGTCCGGCGATTACCGCACTCGCAGCGTCTATGGGCATCGGTGTTTGGCACATACCTCCAATCCTTGCAAGCACTGGGTTATTGAACCCGTCGAGTTCTGCGAAATTTAGCCCACGGGCGCCATCTTGCCCGGCCCCGGTCAGTTCAATCCGTGCGCTGGAGTGTTCGGATGTGGTTCCTCACCGCAGCTTAGTTCTTTTCGGCGGGGACACTGCCATTAGTAGCCACGCATATTCCGCCGCACAATTAAGCCCTTTATCGGTGAATTCGGTTATTATATCGCCTGGAAAATCGCAAATGAGAGTCCGTCCGGCGGAGCTGTCTGTTCAGGCAGCCATTCCGCAGGCCCCCTCTAGCGCCCACTCATCTTGGCGGCTGTTGCTGCCTGAGAAGGGGGGTAAATATCCTAAAGGGTTCCCTTTAAAGTACACATACCACTTAAGTCCCGATAAGGTTCCTTATGTGAAAATACTTGACATTGGGGAGAGATTGATTCCCAACGCGGAACGCAGATATACATTGATCACAGCGGCTCATGAAGGTGTTTCGGCCACTGTGTCTCACTTACAACAGCATTTTTGGTGGCGGGGACTGTACGAACAGACGCGCGATTATGTCCTTCAATGTGACATTTGCCAGCAGATTAAACCTTCAACGGCTTGGCAGTTCGGGCTGGACTGTTCCCATGAGGCACAGGGTCAGACTGATTTGCATATGGCCATGTCTGAACTGGGGTGGCGGAGTGAGCTAAAGAACGGTGATGGATTAAACCCAGATCAGTTGACTGGGGGTGAGTGTTTGTATTGTCAACGCTCCGTCCATCATCACCTTTGGTTTTTCTTTGTTCGCCCTAAGTTGGCAGGGTATGCTCAGACGTGAGTCCCTTGCTCACTTTGCCACTGGAGTCAAGCAAGCCCGGCTGAAGACGGCTGTAATGCCAGAAACCGGTCCTGGGAAGCTTGATTCCGGTCCAGGGAAGACATGGCTTGGCAGTTCGGGCTGGACTGTTCCCATGAGGCACAGGGTCCGACTGATTTGCATATGGCCATGTCTGAACTGGGGTGGCGGAGTGAGCTAAAGAACGGTGATGGATTAAACCCAGATCAGTTGACTGGGGGTGAGTGTTTGTATTGTCAACGCTCCGTCCATCATCACCTTTGGTTTTTCTTCCCTTCGAAGTACACATACCACTTAAGTCCCGATAAGGTTCCTTACGTGAAAATACCTGACGTTGGGGAGAGATTGATTTCCCAACGCGGAACGCAGATATACATTGATCACAGCGGCTCATGAAGGTGTTTCGGCCACTGTGTCTCACTTACAACAGCATTTTTGGTGGCGGGGACTGTACAAACAGACGCGCGATTATGTCCTTCAATGTGACATTTGCCAGCAGATTAAACCTTCAACTTCTGCGCGTCTGCCCCAAACACAGTTGTTCATATCTAACAAACCACTAGGTTGTGTTTTCTTAGATCACTGCGGTCCTTTTTCTTCTGATACTGCATATAAGTACTTCTTAGTAGCAGTTGATTCATGCACACGCTTTGTATGGATCTGGCCGCACCGCAGCGCTGATTCACGGACTGTCATAAGAGATTTGCGTGTCTTTGTAGGGATCTTTGCCTGTGGTACCTTCCATTCGGATCAGGGTCCTGCTTTCGCCTCTAAGGCGTATAAGGATGCCATGACTTCGTTGGGGGTCCAAGTCAAGTTTTCGTCTCCATACAGATCGGAGGGTAATAGTGTTGTGGAACAAATGAACCGTGACTTAAAGCAATCATTGACAGCTCGAGTTATAGGCACTGGCAGGAACTGGCTGGCCCATCTCAATGGCGTTCAGCGTGCTCTTAATAATCTCCCTAGAAGGTCTCTGGGTGGGCGGACCCTATACGAAATGCTCTTTGGTATCAAGATGTATGTACCGGACCTTGATGGTCTAGACTCGGTGGCTGATGCTACCTCCTTTGACGTGGATAAACATTGCAATGTTTTACAGACTCTACAAAAGACGAGAGACAGTCTTGCAAGGGAACATTTGCCCTCGACTTCGGATGATGCGTTGCAGATCCCGGTAGTTGGCTGGCTACCCCAAGTCAGAGAATTGGTTCGAGAGAAGATCGAAAACAAGAAAGAATTTGGTCCCTCTTACAGAGCTTCCGTTCCTGTGCTTGGTGTGAAGGGCACAAGAACAGTCATTTTACCACCATTACCAGGTTGTAAGGAAAACAGGTATATCTCCATTGACAATGTCAAGATACACAGAGTGGCCGATTCTTCTTAGTATGACACCGGCGGGCTCTTGTCCTTCGATGGTGAAAAATTCTGTATTGGCCACTGCTTCGAATCCTGAACCGGAGGTGGGCCTCGAGATGCCTGCTATTTCTAGTCCTTTATTGAGTACATTGCCTGGTACTCAACAAGATGAAATTGACTACACTTACCCAACTGACTTATCAATGCCTGATTTGCAAACCCGTTTGGCCACAGAATCCAGATTTTCATTTGACACTGTCTCACACACATCAGGAAAGCCTTCACGGATTGCAGTATATACAAGTGTATTTAAAAAACATTTTTTGATCCCGCCTTGGACCTATATTTGGCTGGTGCTTTTTTCAATGTACTTTATGTCAATTGGTTTTGTGTTTTATTTTTTCCGATTCGTCAACGGACACTATGTCGAAGAGAGAACATGCATTCGAAATATCATTGGCACCCCTTTCCTCGTCACATTCTGCCCACAGACTGAAGAGAGACTTGGCATTTGTTAAAATCACTGCATTGCCTGTCCTAGATGGGATGCTGTTAAATTTCAAATCCATGGCCCCACTGAAGTCATTAATGTCCCTAATGTGCTTAGAGTTAACATGGGGGATGTAGTTAAACAAAACATACATTCTGATGATTGGGATGTTCAAGCCGTAGAGGCATTGTTTTCTGATTTGAAATATTATTCTGCCTTTGATGCTGAAGATTTGTATTTGGAATCTGCAAATTATGGTGATTTATTTTGTTTCCAACATTTTGGCAACCACTACCTACATAAAACTAATTCCAGAAGAAGTGCTGTCAATTATACACAGTGGGGGCATTGCCCAGCTCCTTTGCAAGGCAGTTCGAGTACTTTTTTGAAAAAGTACACCTATTTTACCGACTTTAATCAGTCCAATCCCGCTTCATTTTATTTTAAAATGACAGAAAAATCCATGTCCAAAGTTAGACTTACCGATACTAAGTTGTTGTATTCGAAGTCCTTTCCAGACCAGCTAGCTGTTGGAGGCTACGAGTTATGGAAGGAAAGGGTTGACCTTAAATCAGTTTGGGGTTCTAAAAGTTGGCAGGTACAAGGCACTGAGGCTTTGCACCGTGCATGTCTCATCCTGAATCATATGTTGTTTTTTTAATTCTACCATTTCACAGACAACGTACTTTGGATTGGCTACTTCTAAAAAATGTAATACTCCTTCCTTCCCTGATTTAGAAGAGTATTCAGGTTGGAGTAATACTACAACATTTTCAATTAGAGAGTTGCAAACTCTATTGCAGAATTCTTCCTTTAACATTTCCAGTTTGGATCCCAAGGGTTGGTTGATGTGGCACAAAAGTGCAGATTTGTGCCAACATCGTTTTCTGGGTTTGCTGCTGGTTTTAGACAAGTCAGGGCCGAACCCAGTTTTGAGAATGACCATTCTGTCACTACTTATTCAGTAGGCAAATTATGTCAGAATTGGCTCAATCATTCTACCTTGGCATCAGTTAAACTGCATCTTTCTAAGCTGACTGACGATTTAAATGATTTCGTAAAAGGCCCGGCTAGTGGTAGATCTAAAGGATGGATATATGCGGTTTATAATGAAATCTGGAAAACATCACAGATCGAGGCAGCTACACGCCTTCGGGCTATTGATCAAGCTAATTTGGAAATAGTGCTTGCTGTTGTGGATAATAGCATTAACACGCTTTCTTCCCGCATTTAAACATTAGATAACATTGTGTCATCTGTTGTTGATATTGTGCAAAATGAAGTGTCTGTATTATACCATGGTCAAAATCAATTGCGTTCCATTATGCAGTTTGCATGGACCCTGCAGACGCTTAAGACCGGTAGAGTGCTTTGGAATTACATGAATGTCTCCTCTCTCTTTGCCCCGTTTAATTTGACTGACAAGCAGCGTTTGCTTTCAATGAGAGATGCATCTTTTTCCATTTTACACATTGAACGGTTGGAGTCGTTACCATTCTCTGTGGCAGAGGCCACCGCAGCAACGTGGCTTATCCACGGATTAATAACTTTACCGTTCGCTCTTTTTAAATTTACAAATTGTATGAAGTATTTTGCCATTGGTAGATACGAGCCTCTTGGTAGTTTCTACCTTCATAAAGCCTGGTCGCTTCCTTTTACATACAGATGTCTTAGGAAAGGGAAGGAAGTTTATCTCAAGGGTGAAGAGTGCACGGAAACACCAGATCACTCATTAATGTGTAGACATATTCAATTACACGGCTCTTGTAATCAAGCACAGCCTAATTTAGCCTGTGTTTTGAATGGTACCCCCATTCCCGCAATCGTCCCCACGTTCACATTACTGGCAAACGGCAGTTATTTACTTTTAAATAATGTGGATTGCTGTGGGTTAATAAAAGGCATTGCTTATGTGGTTACAGTCATTGAACGTGTGGTTTGCGGTAAAAATGTTTTGTATCCACCCCCGCATGGGGACTTGGATGTTTCCATCTGGCCGAGAATTACAACCTTGAAGGCAGAGTTCAATGGAATGAGTAGAATAAGAGCCCTATTGTCACAAAAAGAAGTGGCGCTGACTTCAGCTCGTGAAACATTTGTCCTTCACGTAGCTAACACCCGCACAGAGGTGCAAGCTTTATTAAATACTGACCTACCGTTACATTTCAGCGAGCCGATTCATACAATCTTTAACGCGTCCCCCACATCGGGGCGCGCGCATTTTTTTTAAAGTGGTTAGCAGTGGTCTTGATCTTCTTTTGAAAAAATATTTGGAGTCATTCCTGCTTTCTTCCATTAAATTTTTTCCAGCCTCTTTGGTGGATTTCCCGTTTTAATGGCACTGGCTGCGGGCTTTCTGGTGCTGTTTTGTTTCATTAAAAATGGATGCACTTCCTGTGTTCCAAAACGAACTGCCGTTACTGGCGCTGTTTCGCAACAGGATGCTTGAATACTATGGCACACTGCGGCTTGCCACCTTAAGTGCAGCATATGGATTATCGTTTCGATTTTCCTATTTTACATGTGTCCAGTCTATCTTTCATTGCCTGAGCTGCGATTTCGACTGGGCCCTGGATTTGTGTCTCTGCAAGATGGTGTCTCCTGACGTGGATTTTAATCATCTCATAAGTCCCTTAGTGGCTCATGAGTTGCTTTGTTCTGACGGAGGGATTATGGTCTTAGCAGCGATGCATGGAGTTCTGGGTCGTTGGAATGTATTAGCAGCGGCGCAAGATTTCTTGGCACACAGCTTCATTGAGAACCCACCGAGTTGTCCTCTGATGGTGCTAGAGGCTCCGGTAATTGAAGAGCATGAATGTTCTTTCCCGCTATTGAATTGGATGGCTGACCTGTTTTCAAACGATAACAGTGACTTCCTTTTGGAAGCAGTGGCTGCTTATTTTGCATATTCAGTCCTAGGCTGAGACCTATGGAGGCCTTTGTTGTCATTTAACTTTTACGTTATACATTTTTGAAATTATGAAGAACTTTTTCGCTCCCAGACCTATTGACTTGGATTCAAGTGAACACTAAATTGTCATGATCATGATATTTTGGTTTTTTAAGTGACGGAAATATTTTTTTTCTCACTTCCTCAAATTTGAACTATCGTTCCTGAACTCTGCATTTAAAAAAATGAGCCCCATATCTTATCCGTGCTCGGATCATGGGGGGGGAGTGTCATATAGATATGATTTGCCTATATGCTGTGTTAAGTTAGCATGAGCTTATTAGGAGTTTAAAGGCCATTTTACCTTTCTGCTGCTTCTGCACACGACACATAACTGTTATTGTAGCTTTGAGCCTAGTAGAGTGTTTTGATTCACACACGAATAATATGTTGTTACTCTGATATCAGCTTTGCTTAGTGAGCCGTGTCTGTACAGTGAGTGCTGAAGCCTTCAAGGATATCTCGACACAGTTGTTGTGAGGTCTGATCTTCACACCTTCCTAGACATAACATTCATGCAGCTGCGGCCAAATTCAGGGACTAGGCGCGTTTTATATTGCTTTGCACAGAGCATACACACACACTTGATGGTGCTTCGCATGCAGAGAGCTGGTGGAAGATGATGTGATCCCTTACCACTAAGATCTGAGGTATGGGCCCGCCCTGCTAAAACCCAAAGAGACCTTCTTAGATATAATATAATATGCTAGTTAGGGAGGGTGAGAATTAGGTGTTGTTTAACCCTAATCATTTTAGCATGCTGTCACCTTTTGTATTCTATGGACTAGTAACTATGCTGATTACTTTGATTCTTATAATATGTCTGCTTGTATTAGCTAAGATACTGCGTTTGAGAACACTGCATTAGTAAATAAACATTTCAAATGTGCACGCGTCCTCTTTTACTCCTTGTTCTGGATTGAACTGATTCTATAACGAAAGAGTGTTCATGTGTTCCACGTTACCTGAGGTATTCTAAGTCCATGTTCTGGTTTGTCTAAGCATTGGGAGTTTGTAATGACCAATGAGACACTGTAGCTAGTCTGGTAGGGGATTTTGGGTACTAAGGTGAGTTTTGGCACACCCTAACTCACTGAGGTTCCAAGTCTCTATGCACAGTTATGTAGGAGAACGGAATCCCTGTGCCACCATGTTCTCCCACCCTCCTCCCTCATGTACTTTCTTTAAAATCTTAAATCAGGTCGTTTACGTATTTCTTTTACCATTTTATATATGTCAAAAGCGACCCAAAGGTATTGGAGGGCTTTACATGAGCACCAGCTCGATTTCACATGAACACTTTAAATGTTTTTTCCCCCTGTTACACAGGGTGGTATTAAGTGATTTGCCCAGAATCACAGGATTTTGAGCCAAAGCTAAGACTGGACCCCGGATCCCCAGTTCCAAGGTCGGCAGCTCTGACTTTGACTAGGCCTGAGCAGTAAATTCTGATCTGCTTGCGGAATTTGGGTAATTACACATTCCGCGGAGAACGCGGAATTGGCAAAAAGTCTGCAATCCGTGGCTTCGCAGAATTTTTTGCTTGTTCGCACTTGCAAAATTCGTGTTCGCAAGATATCTCCCTCGCCTCCCCCCCCCCCCCGAGCATGGAAATAGTGTTCGAGAACAGGAAAAAAAGCATTGCGCACGGGCGGAACAAGCAATTTTGCGTGTTTTCGGATCTCTGTGTGCAACACGGAGATTTTTTACCGTTTCACTGAGCTTTGCGTAGCGCGACTACGCAAATTCCGCCTACCTCTAACTTTGACATACATTAGTGTAAGCTCGCCACCCACCCTCCGTTGAAGTTATTTTGTTTACTTTTTGTCGAGTGCATGGCTCTGTACACTTCATCCCCATCCCTCATGTTCCTCTACCACCCCTTTTTCTTCCTCCCATGCAGCACTTTAACTGTCTCAAATCCTCGTCTCGGCCCTTGTGAGACCGCTGCCATCTTAGAGTTAGGCAGCAGTCGCGCTAATATAAATGAGGAAATTACACTGCTCTAGGAGTGATTATTGCCTGTGCTTGATTGCATGCTGTTCGTACCCTTTGTAAACTGGCTGCTGTGTGCAGGGCTGCATTGCAGCAAGTAGTGTCTTCCATGTGCACATGCATAGTCCTTTGGTACCTGTGCGACGGGCCATGCATCTTGTGTGCACATGTGCAGTTTTTGCAGTAGCCGGGATGTTTTCGGCACTGCCGGACAGTCGCGGCTCAGATGTCACTGTGGCACAACACAAAACCCGTGCCTCGCCAGGTGAGGTGAGCACCACCCAGGCTCCCAAAATTTAGGTTAGTACTTACTATGATCCTTACTCATTCCAAACAGGGCTTGTCTACCAGAGACAGAAAACTTTCGATACTTGCTAATTACTTAAGCAGGATCACACACTCAAGCTTTGAAAAAGTCCAATATTTATTTGATGAAACATGTTTGGGGAAAAAAAAATACATGAACCAAGTGAAACTACTAACCGACTGAAGCCATTTAAGGTATTCAGATGCACAGCTGGTGTTCTTGTGTAATCGAGTATGAATAGAGCTTTCACTCTCCAGAAATTACAAATCTCGCTCCAGAGAACAAACTCTGAATACAGCTTTCACTCAACAGAAACTGCAACACTCAATTCAACAAACTGCATTGTGAATATGCCATTTGGTCTTACAATCAAAATATTTTAAGAACCCAATTACCCTATCCTCGCACACCTCTTACCTTATAAAGGGTAACATCTTGTTAAAAAGTGGATTCCTTGATGAATGAAGACACAGGAAACTGGATATACTCTGAAGTAGATTTAATCTTCAAGTTGTAGGAATAAAACAGCTCAGCCACCCAACTGACAGCAGGCTCATCTCAATCTAAACCAAACATTCTAACACTGAGCCAGGGCAGCTTTGTATTCTAGAACACATACAGGTCGCCAAAGGATCTTGAAGGATATTAAATATATAAGTAACATTACAACATATCTCCCTCCTTTATATAAACAACTAGCAGCCCGTCCCGACGTCGTCTGGGGATGAAATCGAATATCTGTAATGCTTTCAATCTGCAAGGCAATTTACTTTTAAAACTAACTCTGAATCGCCCCATCACCTGGCTCAGGCCCCGCGTTTTAAAAAAAACTTACTCAGAATCACCCCATCACCCGGCTCAGGCCCCGCGTTTAAAAAAAACGTACTCTGAATCGCCCCATCACCCGGCTCAGGCCCCGCGTTTTTTTTTAAAACTTACTCTGAATCGCCCCATCACTCGGCTCAGGCCCCGCGGCTCAGAATCGCCTCATCACCCGGCTCAGCCCCCGCAGGAGAATGCGTCCACTGTGAAGCCGTGTCCTCAATGCAATATGGGAACGTTTGCGTCCGCTGCAGAGGCAAACGTGTTTGTGCGCCCCACCTGACGCTCCGCTCCAGCCGGCGGCAATTAGACGCCCCACATCGCGTCAACATGCAACGCCCACAGCAATGGTAAATGCAACGCCCACTTGTATTGAGACGACGCCCACTCGTATTCGGACGGCTCGGCTCCATCCAGCGTAAATTACATGCCCACATCGCGTCAACGGCCAACGCCTACCACTATGGTAAATGCAACGCCCCCTCATAGTCCCAGCAGGCCGCGCCCATCGCTCTATGCATATGCCCATGCACACACCCAAATGGTAAATGCAACTCCCCCTCGTTTCGGGACGGCAGTCCCAGCATGCCGCGCCCATCGCTCTATGCACACACCCATTGCTTACCAGCAGAACGCCCATGCCCACAACGGATTACTTTCCCCGAACGTTCTTTCTTTGGCCCACTGTTGCGGTAAATGCCACCACCCTCTCACTTAGCGCGGGGACACGCCGAGATGGCGTAACCATGCGCTTTATAAAAAAGAAAAAAGAAAAAAAAATGTATATGGTGGCCAGCTGTATAGCCTATGTCCATCTGCTGCAACTGTCCTGTCCAATGCTGTATTGGTGCTGTGGTTCCTGAGATTACCCGCCTCAAAGGTTTGGGCTCTCTCTTTATTATATTAGTATAGATAAAGAGAAAAACAAGAGAAGAACAAAATGCATATGTCGAAAAACAAAAGAAACATAAAAATGCATATGTCAAAAAACATTATACAACATAGTCATGCAAATATGAGGGAGCACAAGTAACCCTGTTTGACCTTTTTATAACAACAGGAATAGTTTTATCTCTAACACTTTCTGGAGAGGTAGCTAAGAGATCTTTTTTGGTACACACAGCAACACGGTTTAAATTCCAAACTCTATGATCAGAAGTTCTTATAGCGTCAAATACCTTAACTCTTACAGGTTTTGGAAATTTAGCACCAGAAACACAGAAACCAGGCCTTTTAATCTTGACTAGATCACCAACAGCAACTTTGGTTGTTTTAACAGCATGCTTCACATAATAGTATTCTTTGCTCTTTAAGCATGGGATAGATAGAATCTAAAACCCCACCCTTTAGCGAAAGAAATATATTGACCCATGGTGGTTCAGGAAAAGTATCAGGTTGTCTCCCACGAAACAAGAGAAAAGGAGATTTTCCAGTCATAGTATGGGGAGCAAAGCTATACATACAAACTCTCTTTGAAACCTCATCTTTCCAGTTAAGACCATTCTGCTTTGCGAGAGAGACAGTTTATTTTTGTACACTGTTAAATCTCTCAACGGTACCGTTGGACTGGTTTTAGAGATTCCTAGGTGTGCTTCATGAGCTAAATCTAATAAATCTTTCCTCAAAGATAAAGGTGGAACGAATCTGTGACCTCTCAGAAGCAAACCTTCACAGCAGGAGAGCAGATCCCTCACTGTCCAAAAATCTTTTACTGACGAATCTCCCTGTTCCTTATGGTGCCAACCATCACGAATCAGATTAAAAACATTTTGAATTACTTCATCATCCTTACAGGCATTTAACCAACATTCATGTGAGATTACCTTATATTCAACCACCCAAACAAAATCATGAGGGTGATCAAAAGCTGGATCAGTATGGTTGTCAGATTTCTCCAATGTAACTAGCCTTGAAAGTGTGTCCACTACAAAATTGTCAGAACCAGGCACATGTTTGACAGTAAAGTTAAAACCTTGTAAACCAACAATCCATTTAGAAATCTTTGGAGAAATAGAATCAATACCTTTGCTTGCCAAAACCTCACACAAAGGTTTGTGACCAGTTCTTACTACTAAGGACGTTCCCCAAATTAATTGTTTAAATTTTTAAATGGCCCAAAAGACCGCAAGAGCTTCCTTCTCGATTACTGAATACCTAGACTCGGCACCTTTTAAACTTCTTGAAATAAACATAATAGTGTTCTCAGGACACGTGCCACCTTGATATGAGACAGCACCAAGACCTTTAAGACTGGCATCAGTAGAAATGATGGAACATTTAGTAGGGTCAAAATTACGAAGATAAGGCGCACTTTGAAATTTTCATTTTATCTCAGATTCTTTTTTACACAACTCATCTCACAAAAATGTCGTACCTTTTTCAAGCAAGTTCCTCATATTGAAGGTGGCGTCTGCGAAATGTTTGATAAACTTATTATAATATTCAGCCATCCCCAAAAATCGCATGAGTTCTTCTTTGGATATGGGGGCAGTTAAGTCTCTGATGGTGTTAACTAACTCTGCCTTGGGAACTACTCCTTCGGCAGTTATGGTGTGACCCAAATAATCAATTTTGTCAAGACCAAATTTGCACTTCTCATGTTTAATAGTAAGATTGTGAGCTGTGAGTCCATCTAACACTTGTCGGACTCTCTTTTCATGTTCCAACTCATCACTCCCATACACCAAAATATCGTCCTGATAAACACAGACTCCAGGAATATTAACAAGTACTTTCTCCATAACAAGCTGGAAGACAGAGGCGGCGGACACTAAACCTAAGGGAAGTCTTATGAATCTAAATGTTTCAAAAGGTGTAACAAAAGCGGTTAAATCTCTGAAGAACTGCTCAAGTAAAATCTGGTGGTATGCGGATGTCATATCAAGTGTGCTAAAAATCTTTGCACCACATACCATGCTCAAGAGTTCAGAGATATTTGGGAGTGGATATTTATCCACAAGAACGCATTTGATGAGCTGTGAGATCGACACATAATCTCAGCGACCCATCAGCTTTCCTGGCGGCCACGACCGGAGCCAACCATGATGTTCCTTCAACCTCCTCAATGATACCTTTAGATTTAAGCTTTTCTAATTATTTTAACATTTCATCTTTAGCAGTGAAAGGAACATTTCGTACTAGATACTGGAGCAGATCCTGGAGACAAATTTATCTTATGACAATAACCCTTTAAACATCCTAGCTTGTCCCCAAATACTTGCGGATACTCTTCCATCAGCTGGGTTTGCAAGGCAGAGTGATCCACAGATAAGGAAGAGTGGCCTACAGACTTGATAGTCTCTTTTATAATGTTGGGAGGAGTGCTACTGGGGTCCAACATGACACCCAGATCTTTTTGATGCTACCAACTAATTATACTGTCACACTTCTTGGAGACATAGATTTTACCGGAAGTAAAACGACCTCCATACTCTATTAGACCTACAAAATAAGCTCTCAACTCAAAAGGATCTCCACCATAGGCAATAGGTCGGATATCAGCTTTTAAAAGATTAACTTTCGAACTTAAGTTATCACTGAAAAATTTACTAGAAATTATAGTGATTTTACCACCGGAGTCAAACAACACTTTTGTTTTATGACCTTCCACAAGTATAAAATCTAAAAGGTCCATCACCCCCGACCTGAATTACGATCTGTCCACATTCAAAATCATGTTGAACATTTGTATCATCATGTGAAACCTCATTGACACTTCGTTTAGAAGCTTTGATTCTGCAGGCGCTAACAAAATGCCCCCTTTTTTTTTTTTTACAATAAGTGCATGTGGCATTCAAAGCCGGAGAAGACGTATCATTCGCCCAGTGTCCAATACTGTTACATCTATAACATTTGTTATCTTTACTAAATGTAATATTATATTTGTTAGTAGGTTTGTCTTTAGATTGAGGTTTTACCAGAGACTCTTTTGACTTAGAAGTTAAATTTGTGTTAACCACAGGAACATCTTTCTTAAGATCTTTCTTAATCTTCTTGACACACTCCAAGGAATGCTCTATTCTTTTTGCTATAACTAGGACTTCATCTAGAGAGGGTTCATCCTTGAGCCATAATTCATCATGTACTTTCTCAGAAGCACACCCAAGCAGGAATTGGTCAAGTATTCTTTCATCAATGAGTGTATCAAATTTACAAGTTGAAGCTAAACGTCTCAGATCAGTGACATCATTTTCACTACTTTCTCCTTTTTGCATGCGTCTACCAAAATGGTAACATTCTAAAATAGTACTGACCTTAGGCAAATAACGTGCATCCAGTTTATAAATACACAGTTCAACTTCATTCATATTTGCTGCAGCACTGTCTGGAACATCCAGGAAATGATCAAAAACCTCCTGCCCCTCTGGTGCAAGACAATGCATGCGCAGAGCAGTTTTTCTATCAACGCTGAGAGAGGTGCCTCAAACACGAGCATAGCTTTCAAACACTTTTTTCCATTTAGACCATGTGATAGGAGGATCTCCTGGAGATTGCAGGAAAAATGGAGCTGCAGTCACGTTTTGCATGACTTGAATATATTCTGGACAAACAGAGAATGTTTTTAAAGTAAATTCTTTATGAATATAGTTGATGTTATAC
Organism: Lissotriton helveticus; assembly: GCF_964261635.1. Lineage (NCBI taxonomy): Eukaryota > Metazoa > Chordata > Amphibia > Caudata > Salamandridae > Lissotriton > Lissotriton helveticus. The sequence continues at coordinate 2,030,829,109 of NC_136065.1, read as the reverse complement.
TTATCAGTGCCGAAGATGGAACTAAAATAAAATGTAATGAAAACACACTTAATCCAGATGTCAGCACAGTTGTGGAAATACGCAGTATGTAGAGAAAACTGCGTGCAGAGTTTTGTAGATAGGCTGTGCGTGTCAGCGTTGAGAGCAAAGGAAAAAAACACGCTATCTTTAAAGGTACTAAGTTATCAACTCAGTAGTCAATTAAAATGAAGAGACATAAAAACAAAACCCTGTAATTGAAGATGCTGTGCGTGTCAGCGTTGTATGGAAATGTATTCGTGCACAAAAGCAAAAACAAAGCTGTGCACATCAGCGGAGGAGGTGGAACATGCACGAAGAAAAACACCCTTTAATTGGAGGCTGTGCGTGTCAGCGCTGTGATCAGAAGTAAAAGGTATTAAAAGGAAATTCTGTGCACATCATCGTAGAAAGGTGAAGGCACGAGGAAAAACATTGTGTTGACAGGCTTCAATTTAAATTTGCTGTGCTAGTCAGCGCTGTCGGCAAAGAAATGTGTTGCTAGGAGACACAGACTCTCAGGCCTAAGACGCTGCGTTCCACTGACAGCAGTAGGCTACGCTTTGAATTGAAAGTGCTGTGCATGTCAGCGCTGTCGGCAGAGAAATGAGTTGCTAGGAGACACAGACTCTCAAGTGTAAGACGCTGCATTCCAATGGGAGCGCTAATGCATTCCTAGGAGACACAGATTATCAAACTCTGAACGGTGAGCGTAGGACGCTGCGCTCCACGACAGCACGTCAAACTTCCTGTGACGAGTGTTGGTAGCGTGTCTCTCCATGACAATGGAACGTCATAGGTTGTGACGAAGAAGGAGCCGGACACTGCGTAGAACGTCGTACGCTGTCTAGAAGAAACGTAGATGTCTCACTTGACCAAGACGCTGCGATACAATGCGAAATGAACTTCAAGCTTACTATGACGAGTGAAGAAAAGGTAGGGGAGAGTGGCAGCGCGTGAGAGAAGTGTGAGTCATTTGAATAAAAATACCGTAACTGTTAGACCCACAGAACAGTAAATCAAGAATTTGTTTTCTTTTTTTTAACGTCGATAAACAGCAAATCTCATCAAATTCTTTAAACCCATGTAGGCAAAATGAAGTCAGAGGGAAAATTGACGTGCTGTTAAGCAATATCTTGATAACTTTACGTGCTGTTTTTAAAAGAGTTGTAACAATAACTTTGGCTTTCCTTTCTCCGCACTGAAAGTATTCTGACAAAGTTAAAATCTTAGTAAGTACGTTGTCAAAATGACCTCCCTTTACTAAAAGTAAAATAGTCTTACTTGAGGGTCTTGATAAAAAAGGTACTTGCAGAACTCGACCTTCTATGATTTTTGTAGAAATGTAGCTGGAGTTGAGCTGTAGTTGAATTAACAAAATCGTCGCCAGTGTTAAAATGTGGATTCCTTGATGAATGAAGACACAGGAAACTGGATATCTTCTGAAGTAGATTTAATCTTCAAGTTGTAGGAATAAAACCGCTCAGCCACCCAACTGACAGCAGGTTCATCTCAATCTAACCCAAACATTCTAACACTGAGCCAGGGCATCTTTGTATTCTAGAACACATACATGTCTCCAAAGAATCTTGATGGATATTACATATATAAGTAACATTACAACACATCTCTCACCCTGTACTTTCACACAATTCTCATTCTGCACTAAACACGTCAATCACCACTCATTGAGGCACTTTCACCCTGCACTCTGGGGCTTATCAACTTTCATTCATGCACCAGTCACCCAGTACTGAGAGCACTCACACCATTTTCCCTGCATGAATACGCTGCTCCCATACTTCTTAATTTATTATTAATCCCATAGGCAGAACCTAATGCATCGACCAATGCTTGTTAAACATGGTAACAATGTCTGGGCAATGATTAGTACCAGTTTAACTCTCAAATATAGAAATAAGCAACAGAAAGGTGACCAGTCCAGTTTTGTAGAGATACTTGCAGTGACAAGTGTTGCAGCGCGCTGGATTTTTAGTAACTTTTGAACAGTTTCAGCTAGAACCAAGTCATCTTCAGCCACACCACCGAACTCCACTGGACCGACCACTGCTGCATCCACTTCTCCTTTGAGAAAAACACCGCACACAATCACCCGCAACAAATTCCCCATCGCAGCTGGAACAAGGTCACTGAGGATCAGCTAATCACCACCCTCGCCCAAGACCCACCTACCGACCACACAGACACCAACACAGCCACCCGGAACCTCAGGCAATGGATCGACGACTGCGCCAACACGGACACTCTGATCAAGAAACCCTCAAACAGACGCACTGAAAGAAGGGCCATCTGGTTCACCACCGACCTCCAGGCATCCAAACAGACCTGCCGAAGACTCGAGAAGCAGTGGCGCCACGAACAGACACCGGACAACCACAGAGCACTCAAGAACATCAGCCGCAGGCACCACCAACTCATTCGAACCGCCAAAAGGACCTCATTCAAGGAACGTATCGACAACACCGCACACAACAGCAAAGAGCTCTTCAACATCGTGAAGGAACTTGCCAACCCCAGCACCAACAACATCCTGCCGTCACAAGACCTATGCGACTCTCTTGCCACCTTCTTCCACCGCAAGATCAGAGACATCCGCGACAGCTTCAACACTATAACCCCCCCCATAACCGCCGACACCCCAGACCCACCTTCCCCAGCCATACCGGCCTCCTACTCTCCAGGCACCATGTCAACGACGAAGACACCATCAAAACCATGAACACCATACACTCCAGCTCACCGTCAGACCCCGGCCATCACCACATTTTTAGCAAAGCCAGCTCCATCACGCACCCCAACTCCAGAAGATCTTCAACAGCTTCTTCGAGACCACCACATTCCTGGAGAGCTAGAAACATGCCAAGATCAACGCCCTACTCAAGGAACCCAAGGTAGACCCAAAGGACCTCAAGAACTTCCTGTTCATCTCCCTGCTCCCGTTCCCAGCGAAAGTCATCAAGAAGATCATCAACAGACAACTGACCCACTTCCTCGAAGAGAACAACACCCTGGACTCATCCCAATCCGGATTCCGCACCATCCATAGCATCGAAACTGCCCTCATCGCCGCCACCGACGACATCAGGACCCTGCTGGACATCGGCGTAACAGCGACCCTCATCCTCCTAGACCTCTTGGCCACCTTTGACACCGTCTGCCACCACAACCTATGCACATACCTCTACAACACAGGGATCCGCGACATAGCCCTGGACTGGATCACCTCCTTCATCACCGACAGAACCCAGAGAGTCCGCCTCCCTCCATTCTGATCCAAAGCCACCAATATCACCTGCGGCATACCCCAAGGATCATTCCTAAGCCTGACCCTTTTCAACGTGTACATGGCACCGCTCGCCAACATCGTCCAATCGCACAACCTCAACATCATCTCATATGCCGACGACACCCAGCTGATCCTCTCCCTCACCAAGGACCCCTCCACCGACAAAACCAACTTCCACGAAGGAATGAAGGCCGTCGCCGAATGGATGAAGGACAGTCGCCTGAAACTGAACACGGACAAGATGGAGGTCCTCATCCTCGGCTCCACCTCCTCTGCCTGGGACGATCCTGGACTCATCAATGTCAATGACCCAGCAAGTCAACGCCGTCTCCTTCTCCTGCTTCAACACCCTCCGCATGCTTCGCAAGATCTACAGATGGATCCCCACAGGAACCAGAAGGACTGTCACCCAACCACCAGCTTCGCACCGCTGACCATGCCCTTGCCACCGTTCCACGCATACACCGAACGACCACCGGCGGCAGATCCTTCTCCCACCTCACCGCCAAGACATGGAATACCCTCCCCATCCACCTGCGACAGACCCAGGTTCTGCTGACCTTCAGGAGACTCCTCAAGACCTGGCTGTTCGTGCAGTAGCAGCTCCCTCTAAGTGGGGCCCTTAGCACCTTGAGACCCTCGCGGGTGAGTAGTGCAGTCTACAAATGCATGATTGATTAATTGAGAACGATTTTTTTGTTAAAATCTGCACATTATGCACTAGATTATGTCACAAATGCAGCAAATCTATAATTATGTGAAAATCGCCGCTGCCACACAATCACATAATTCCAGTGGCCCTGACCATAGCTAGGAGCAGAGGTAATACACTGGAGGTGAAGACCCTCTGGGGTAGGATAGGCAGAGTCCAAATAGCTACTCTGTTCTCCACCTTGTGCCAGAGTTCAGTGTCACAGTATCCTTGCCAAAGTAGGGGTTCACTGAGGCAGGATGCAGCTGCTGGCATCGTTATTGATGGAGCGAGATAGAAAACAGAAATCTGTTTAAACTTGTGAAGTCACACTTCCATAACATAAATAAAAATATTAATGATTTGTGATGTGTTATGCTAACACAACCTAGATTAAACTTTACACACGGGGACATTAACATGTGTGCTCATAAACGTGCATAATTGTTGCATCTTTTGTTCGTGCAAAAATAACAAATTAATTTTGTCGTTTTCGTTTTGTCACTACTAACTGCAGCAAATTTAAAAGTGGCATGTGCTTATTTTGCTTTCCTTGTCTATGTGATGTCATTTCTACTATTCTAGGTGCACATAAGGTTTCATGGATTCATGAAGACTGGTAGATATAAAATGCTGCTTTATTTGTTTGCTTCTTGCTAGGTAACATTAGTCTAATTGGGAGGGTTAATCAATTAGTAAACGAAGGGTGGAAACAGAATAAACGATATTTCTTACATTAATACTTTTCTTGTTTTTGTTTTATACTAGAAAAATAAGTTGCCTGCTTTTGGGCCTAGTTTGCTCGAGTTTGCTAAAAGATGAATTTAATTCTGCAAGGAGCACGAGATGTCAATGTTGAAAAAAAGTTTCCATCAAAGTCACATTCACTGAGCAAGAAGATGAAGCGTTGTCATTATTCTGTCGGACGTGGCCAAGGTCAGAAACCGGTAGAAAGAACACTTGCTAACTTGGCATCCGCGGAAGTAAAATGGAGTCAGTGAGAACTTTTGATTAAATTTGTTGCAAACCAAGGAAGCTTTGGAACACGTACAAGAAAGACAATGGTCCCAAAGAATATGACCTAATGGAAGTTTTGAAATGTGGGTGACATGAAACTTGTCACTCTTGGACCAATGAGACATCGACTTTTGCAGAAAATTTTCCTTTACTTAGATTAGCTAGCATAGAAAGGTATAAAAAGTCCATGCCCTAGGGATGGGCTGGCTGCTGCTTTCTAACTTTCGGATGAGGGTGTCGTGCTGCTGGACTTTGCGTGGAGCACGTAAGAATCCTCAAAGAACTTTACTTTATTTCCATTTATTTTAGCTTAGTTAGGGACTTAGGATTTTAGAAATGCTAAACTTATATTTCCTTGCTTAAACTGTATTTTCTCATGATACTTTTCAAACATGCTTGCTTTAATGCTAATAAAATTACATTTATGAAACTATATTTTGAAATATCTACAATTAGTTAATAAAATCTTACTTTTGAAAACAAGCTGGTCTTGGTTATTCAGAAGCGCAGGTTACTATTAGCTAGATGTCATCGCCATGGTGGTCATTTAAATAGTTAGGATTTGTTCATATGTTGTCATCATCTACCGCGGATGTATATAGTTGTATATGATTTGTAAATAAGGTTTATATGGGTTTAATTTGACCACCTGATTCAGTAGGTCAAAGTATGTCACATTTGGTTAATGGGTTCATGAGTTAGAGTGGTATATTATGAAGTAGGTTATAGAGTTAGGTAGCGTTGTTTATGACATATTTCCTATAGGCCGCTGGGCCAATTCTTCTGGTGGCAGAAATTGATGGTTGCTAAGGGTAACCAAGGTGTTATGGTATGTTATGGTATAGAAATAGGATCGATGTTTAACACATGTTGAGTTCGTTTTCGTGCTATATGTGAGTTGTACCGGTACAAACTGTGTGATGAGAAGGTAGTCACACAGAACATTTGATCTGTTTCAGAGTTGTGATATCGCCGTGTATCACAAGTGATATCGCCGTGTATCACGTGTTGTGGTCGTGCAACACAGTGTTGTGGTCGTGCAACACAGTTTTAGGGCTAGGTGTGAATCTTGTATAGTGAGGATTATCTAAGAAATTTGAACAGCATGAGAATAGGGACAAAGCGCCTGTTGTAAAACTCACTGTGATAAGAGTATTAGATATATTCGAGCTTGAGTGAAGGGTAGGGTAACGTCGGTGCATGATTATCTATAAACAGGTGAGAGTCCTGTAGGGGTACATGTTTTATATCTATAAACAGGTGAGAGCCCTGTATGGATAACGTTGTTATTTTGCTAACCGTGCATGATTTCTATAAACAGGTGAGAGTCCTGTACGGATTTCATGTGTGTTTGAATTTAGGGATTTTTCCGTGTGAAAGTGCGAGTTTGTTTTGTAATTTATGTTCGAGTGGAACTTTCGGACAGTTACTTAGTTGTGCGTTCTGAGGGAAATGAGTTCATATATTACTTGTTAGAAGGGTAGAGTAAGAGGAACTCTACTGGCAATTGAAAATTATTCTATGAGAATAGGGCCGACTATTCCGAGTTGAGAATACTTGAATGTATGTAAACTATCCTATTTAGAGAAACAGACAGATAAGTCCTTATTGTCATTGTTAAAATTAATAAAAAAAAAAAAAAGTTCTCTCAAAATGGCGCTGTGAAAAGATTTTGTGAAGGAGGGGTAAGCGCTAAGAGTGAGAAGTGAGAAACCGCAGCTGCTGTGTACGTCACAGAGCCGCGCTGGGATTGGGTAACATACGTCACAAGCTGTACTCTGATTGGTTCTTGAGTCACTGACGAACTGTAAGCTGATTGGTTCTTCAGAAAATCTCCATTTTTATTGGTTGAGGAAAAAGTGACGTAGCTCAACTCTCATTGGTTTGTTGGTGTGTTTCGCGCACGGATTGGTTGCTTTTGCGGAACATCCCGGAAATATTTTACGAACGAATTTGTTAATTGAATTTAACTCTTAAAAATGAGTTATCATTTTAAACACGTTGAGAAAAAGCCAACGTTGTTTCAGAAATTTAAACGTTTTATTTCGCCTGACAAGAAAATTGAAACGCCAGGTGGTAAATTGCTTCATAAGTACAAAACACCTGCAGCGTATGTGGAAGGTGAATATGGTTATCATACTGTTTTGTGGTTTGATATTTGGAAACAATACACAAAGGATGACGGTGTTTTGGCTTGGCCTGACGATGGTTCATTTAATGTAAAGGTTTTAAGAAATTTGCGAGAGAAAATGAATGCTCTTAAACCCAAGCCGAGACCAACTCAATTTGAAGCTTTAGTTGAATGGGAGGATGAGATGTATCAATTACAGAGAGAAGCGAGTGGAATTAAAAGACCTCCTAAACCTCCAAGTTATAGAAGAGAAACACATGAAGACAGGATGCGAATGTGGAGACAGGGAAGCATGAGTGAGGGACTCTATTTAATTAGAGAGATGGTTTTAGGTTCTCCTGAGGGAAAAAGAACTGAAAAGAGAAATAATGCTCCTGTAGAAAGTGAATCTGAAGATGCAGTTTTAGAGGAAATTTATACTTCAGATAAAAGGAATCAGCCTTTGAGACCTCCTAGGTCATGGTCTACTCCGATGGTTTCTACAGAAACTACACCGAGTGCACCTCCAATTAATGAAGCTCCTAAACGTTATCCAAATAATTGTGAAATTGTTGAAACTCCAAGAAGACCGGAATCTGAGATAAATGCAAATGTCCGTAATGAGGGTAGACATTCTTCATTAATTCCAAGATCAAGGGAAGCTCCAAAAAATTATGTGAGAGAAGCCAGAAATGTGGAGGCTGGAGATTCTTCTGAGGATTTACGATCAAAGGAAGAATTAATTCGACAAATAACAAAAAGCATGGAAGCTGTGACAGTTCCAGTAACAATTGGTCCTGTTCAGCCTGTTTTTGAACAAAGAGAAGCTAATAAGACAGGGTTGACTGTTCCTTTAAATGCAGAAATTCAGAGAGTTGCTGAAAAATTTTACTCAGATATATCTGAAATAAACTCTTCAAGATCGAGAATGCCAGATTTGATTTTTAATGAGGATTTATCTCCAAAAACACCGATGGGTGCAGAATCTGATGCTGGGAGTCCTGAAGTCAGGGTGACCAAACCTAAACTTGATGTTGCAAAATTAAAAGCAAATATTGAGGAACTAATAATTGGTACGATTGGTCCTGACAGTTTAAATTATTATCGAGATGATGAACTACTGTTCATTTGCAAGAGTATGCAGTGGAAAACAAAAAACAAATATGATCAGTTGGATGAACTGGCAGCTGAACTTGAAATTGATTTGAGCAGGCAAAAGAATTTTGCAAAACATTACAGATTAGACTTTTCAGAAGGTGACATTGAAAGTTTGAACTCAATGGGAAGAATAATGCACATAAAAGATTTGATTGTTTACATTAAAAAACTGGGAGAATTGAGCAAGTGGAGAGTGAAATGGACTAAAAAGAAGAAATATGAGAAATTGGAAAAATTGTCAAAACAATTTCCAATGAGAGAGATTGCAGGTGGAGGATATGTTCATGTCCCATGGTCAAGACAGGACATATTGCTGTTCACAAATGATTTTCCAAGACTGAGGGAAAAACCAGTCGAGTGGTACAGGCAAGTGGACAGGTTCATCAAAGTCTCAAAAGTTCTGTGGATTGATCTGGATGGATTTTTTGACATAGTTGTCCCATCAGATCTTTGGACAGAATGCAAAATAGCCATAAGTTGGCCAAAAATGGAACCTGATCGAATTAAGGAAACAGGTGCCCCAAATCCTCTTGTAATGGATTTTTACGAAAAAGTGATTTACTGGTTGAAAAACAAAATTCCACCAAAGGAGGTTGATTGGGTTAAAATAGAAAGAACAAACCAGGAAACAAAAGAATCAGTTCATTCATTTTACGAAAGGTTATTGTTGATTTTTAAACAATACAGTGGCTATGAAAAATTAGACGAGAAAGATATGAGTCATTTCGTCTACAGATTTGTTTATGGTTTGAAACCAGAAATTGCAGATATGATCAGGAATAGTATTGTCGGATGGCAAGCACTTTCTGTTGATGATATTTTGAGAAAGGCAAAGTACTGCAGTGATGAGCTAGAAGTGAGACAGAAGAAGCTCAAGGAGAAAGCCATGTGGGCTCAGGTAAAAGTGGCTGAGCAACAGATTGCCAGTCTTGGTAATAAAAACACAAATTTTGTTCAAACTACAAATTCAAATCAAGGGCAAGGGAAATTTAAAGGTAATAATTTTGTGAGAAAAATTAACCCAAGGATTGAAGAGATGAAGCAAAAATTACCTTGTTTTAATTGTGGCGAGATTGGACACTGGAGAGACGAGTGTAAGAAACCACCTAGAAATTTAAAAAGTCCATTGTTAAATCCACAGATGCAGAATGATGTTGACCTGCAGCAACAGCTACAGATGCAACAGAGTTTAAACGAGTTAAACCTTCAGCGACAGCTGCAGCAACAGGTGAATAACCGTCAGAATCAATTGCCACAGCCACCGTTTCCAAATTGTGGGGGAACTCAAAAATATAATTCAGGTGTGGGATTCCAAGGAGATAATCAGGTAATAAAACCGCAAAGGCAAAAGGTGCAAATGCAAAATGCTTCACAACAGTTTTTGTTAACAGAAGGGCAGGAAAGTGATTCTGATGATTATTACTGACGGTGCCCGAGAGAGGAGGAAGAGTGTGTTGTTGCAGCCACTCTTGAGGTTGATCAGTCTGGTCCATTTGTAAATGGGAAAGTTAATGATGTAGACATTACTTTTCTAGTGGACACTGGTGCTACCCGTTCTACCGTTAGATCAGTAGAAATTGAAAACCTACCTCTCTCTGGGGATACCATCCAAGTTGTTGGAGTAAGCAATCAACAAATCAGAACTGATTTGACTGATCCAGTACCAGTTGAAATTGGAAGTTTTAAAGACAAACACAGATTTGTGGTTTGTAACAGTAGTCCAGTGAATCTATTGGGCAGAGATATATTGTGCAAGATGAATTGCAGAATATATTGTTCTCCTGAAGGAGTTGAATTACAAACAATGGAAGAAGATGGTTTGTACAGGATGACAATGATGTTAATGGAAACAGAGGAAACAAAATTGTTTCCTACATTTGAAAAAGAAAATCTGCCAGAAGAGCTCAAAGAAACAGTGAAATCTGAAATTTGGGATTTAACCGGGAATGAAATGGGTCTGATGAAACATGTCGATCCAGTCAAAATTACACTGAAGCAGGGAATAGAATTTCCTAATATTCCTCAATACAAGATGAAAGCAGAGACAATTGAGGGAGTTATACCTGTGATTGAAAAATTCATTAAACAGGGTGTTTTAAAAGAAATTGAGAGTAGCCCTTGTAATTCACCGATCATGGGAATTAAAAAGTCGAATGGAACGTACAGGATAGTTTAAGATTTGAGAAAAGTTAATCAGATTGTTGTTCCATGTTGCCCTGTGGTTCCAAATCCAGCAGTTATTTTGCATCAGATTCCACATGATGCGGAATGGTACACTGTCATTGATCTTTGCAATGCATTCTTTACTGTTCCTTTACATCCAGAGAGTCAGGAAATTTTCGCTTTCAGATTCCAGAGTAGGACCCTCGCATGGTGTAGAATCCCTCAAGGGTATACAGAGAGTCCTTCTATCTTTAATGAGCTGTTGAAAAGATCTTTGGAAAATTTAGACTTACCTGGCAGGTCTACGTTGGTGCAGTATATCGACGATTTGTTGATAGCTGCTAAAACAAGAGAGAATTGTGTAACAGACACAATAATGCTTTTGAATCATCTTGCAGATGAGGGACATAAAGTGTCTCCAGCAAAATTACAGTTTTGCAAACAAGAAGTGAAATATCTTGGTCACAGAATTGCAAAAGGAAAAAGACAGGTGACAGTTGAGAGAATAAAAATGATTCAAGCAATGCAACCTCCAAGAACACAGAGACAGGTTAGAATGTTTTTGGGAATGGTTGGCTACTGTCGACAATGGATAAGTGGATTTTCGGTAATTGCAAAACCACTACAAAGACTGACAAAATCAGATGTGAAAGATCCAATTATTCTCAATGAAACTGAGATGGAATCTTTTGAGAACCTGAAAAAGAGCTTATGTCAAGCTCCTGCTTTGGGCATGCCGAATGATGAGAAAGATTTTGAACTGTATTGCAGTGAGAGAGAAGGATGTGCATTGTCTGTGTTAATTCAGAAAAATGGGAATCTAAAGAAACCTATTGCATACTTCTCTGCAGTTCTTGATCCCATTGCAAAAGCATTACCAGGTTGTTTAAAAGCAGTTGCAGCTACAAGTGTCAATCTTGAGCAAAGTGAAGGAATCATAATGGGATTTCCTGTGAAAGTTTTTGTGCCTCATTCGGTTGAAATACTACTGACAAGAGGTAAAACTCAGCATTTAACAAGCAGCAGATTGACTAAGTATGAGAAAATCATACTAGGAGCAGACAATGTTTCCATTTCAAGATGCTTGAATCTGAATCCTTCTACATTACTGCCTGATTCGGAAATTGTTGATTAAAATGAAGTGGAACATGAATGTTTGGATGTCATGGAGTTTTGCACCAAACCAAGGCAGGACATTAAAGATGTACCTTTGCCTGAATCAGATGTTGTTTACTTTGTGGATGGCTCCTGTCTGAGGACAGAGGGAGGTGTTTTGAAAGCATCATACTCAGTCTGTACAGTTGCAGATGTTAAAGAAGCATCATGTCTTGAAGGAATTCGTTCAGCACAGGTGGCTGAATTGATTGCTTTGATTCGTGCTTGTGAAGTGTCAAAGGATATAAGAGTTACCATCATTACTGATAGTCAGTATGGGTACGGAGTTGTGCATGATTATGGACAGCTCTGGTCTCAGAGAGGCTATTTGACTTCAGCAGGGTCACCAATTAAAAATGCAGTTTTCATCAAAAGACTAATTGAGGCTATACAGTTGCCGAAAGAGATCGCAATTGTAAAATGTGCTGCACACACAAAAGGAGTGGATTATATCTCAAAAGGCAATGCCTATGCAGATGAGACGGCGAAGTACTGTGCAAGAAAATGTTGTGCATACAATCGGGAAAAGAGTAAAGAAACTGATTCAAATTCAATAATGCTAACAACAGTTGTAGAGACATGGCAGGAGATCAGAGATTTACAAAATGAAGCAGATGATGAGGAAAAAGATCAATGGCTAAGGGCAGATTGTAGACCACGTGATGAGGATGGAGTGTGGGTCTATAAGGATGGCAGAGTAGTTTTACCAAATTGTTTGATTGCTGATATGGCCAGATTGTATCATGGTCCAGCTCACCTTGGAAGAGATTCTATGATCAGACTTTTCCGAGAGACTTGGTTCAATACAAAATTTAGAACGATTGCAGAGTCTTTTTGTCAAAGGTGTTTGTCATGCCAACAAATGAACCCAAACAGAAAATCAGTTGTAGGTACAGGGGTAATTGGTCGAGAGGGTGGTCCCTTTACCAGGTTGCAGATGGATTTCATTGAAATGCCCCTACACAATTGTTTGAAATATGTTCTTGTGATTGTTTGTTTGTTTTCAAGATGGGTGGAAGCATTTCCTACACGACATTGTGATTCAATTACAGTGGCAAAACTGCTACTCAGAGAAATCATCCCAAGGTACGGTTTTCCAGTCACTATTGAGAGTGATGGAGGAAGCCATTTTGATAACAAACTGATGAAGCTGATATGTGAGGCACTGAGCATTGAGCAGAAAATACACTGTGCATACAGACCAGAGGCATCTGGGGTGGTTGAACAGATTAATGGGACAATTAAAAACAGGATTGGAAAAATGTGTTTGGAAACAGGTGTAAAGTGGACTGATGCTCTTCCACTTGTTTTGATGTCATTGAGAAGTACACCTGATAAAAAGACAGGTTTGAGTCCTCATGGGATACTGATGGGAAGAGTCATGAGGCAAGCTTTTGTACCTGTAGGCAAACTGTTGAGCATAAATGACAGTGCTATTTTGGATTACTGTAAAAGGTTATCTGATATAGTGACTTCTGTGTCTAATCAGGTGGGAACTGAAGCACAATCAAATGAGAAAGTTCTGACACATGATTTGAGACCTGGTGATTGGGTCAGAACAAAAGTACATCGAAGAAGAAATTGTCTGGCTCCTAGGTGGCAGAAGCCTAGACAAATAATTCTGGTCACTACAAATGCAGTGAAATGCAGAGGATTGAAAAGGTGGATACATCCTAGTCATACTATTCCAGTACCAACTCCTGAGAGTTCTGATGTTGAGAGTGATACTACAGATGATTCTGATTCTGAAGTAGAAGGTGAAACAAATCCAGATTCTGAAGATCGACAAGGAGGTCGACATCTGGAACATGTGCCTGTGAATGGAGAGTTGACTAGAAAAGACGTGGAAATTATTGAAATAGATTCTGGAGAAGAAGAGAATCTATTGAAAGGAAAAGCAACTGAAGATTCAGTCAAGAAGATTGATGGAGTAAGTTCCATTGAAGACAGAGAGGCTGAACCAAAAGAAATTTCTGACCAGGAGAGTATCGAAAAGCAGAAGTTAAGCTCTGAAGTAAGGAACGGAAATCCAGAATCTGGGAAGTTTGAGGTAATTGAAGAGGAGGAGGAAGACGAATTACCGAGTACCAGTGATGGAAGACAAAGTATAGTTCCTGAAGGAGTGAAACTGCCGAATAGAGAAGTTCCTGAGTCAATCATCGAAGTTTCAGACTGTGATACTGAAGAAAGTGACGTGGACGGTGAAGGAAAAAGTCCAAAGAAAAGATCTTGGAAGTCAGAAACAAGTGCTTCAGAACCAAAGAAAAAATTTGTGAGGAAAACAGATTTCTGGCCTGGTGGAAGATTGAGAGTCAGGTTAATCAAAAAACCGAAGGAGCAGGTGGAAGAAATCAGTAGTCAAAAGGGTTCTGAGAAAGAAGTTGGAGTTGGGAGAAAAAGTGAAGTAGTGACAAGAAAAGGAAAGAGGATTATAAGGCCGAATCAGAAATATAAATCTCCTGAGTGGACTTATCTAGTAATTCCACCTGTCATTGACATTTACGATAGTAGTCAAGAAGAAGAAGAAATTGAAGAAATTAGTGACAATGATTGAAGTACAGAATTTTTAATTGGATTTTTGGGTTTTTAATTTTTGGCAAAAGGCTGAAGAAATCTTGTTAGGTGACACAAGGTCGAAGAAAAGTTGTTTAGTTGAGGAAGACTAACTTGTGACATAAGGTCGAAGAAATACTGTTAGGGTTTTAAAAAAATATATATATATATTTTAAAGGGGGGTGTAAATAATTAATCATTTCATTTTTAAATTTTTAAAATAGTTTTTGTTTTTCTTTTAAGGCAAAACTAACCAAAGATGCCTTATGTGATGGAACAGAATACTTCAAGGTGTTCCATTTTTAAGAGATGCTGTAAGATGACTCTGGTGTGTCTGCTCATTTTAATTCTGCTCTGGTTAGTTTTAGCTGTTATTATTCCATTTGAGTTTAACAAAGATTTTCACAAAGCCAACATGACAAGCAAAGCTTTAGTTAGTCAAAACAAACATAGTGTAACTGGCAAAGTTATTGATCATCAACCTAACATTCATCAGGACAAATCTATTAGTGATTTTTCAAGCAATACATTTACAAAGCTTTTGAGTGAATATGTCAAGGTAATGGATGCAAAAGATTGTTATGTCTGTGTTAAATTACCTGCTTCTGTTTCTGAGGGAGTGACATACAATATGCTTCCTCTTACATATGGTGTAACATGTAGGCTGTTAGCTAGCTTGTTCTATCAAACTGGACGCTTAGAATACTATTATTCAGATTTTGACGAGATTTTCGCAAACTTAAAAATTGAGGGTGCTTTGAATAAGCATAAGAAAGCCAAACAGATGAGGGAATTTTTCCTTGTTACTAATGAACTCACCTATGAGTATGCTTACAAGAATAATCTAACCTGCAAACTAAGTGCTGAAGGAAAGAAGTTTTTGAACCTGGTTGAAGAGAGGAGAGCAATTTACAAGAGAAATGAAATAGTCAAGCAGACTAAGTCCAGGTTCTGGCAGAAAGAGGATGAGAAGCTTAATGGCAAAATGCTTGAAAATGTTGCAATTCACATAGACAAACCAATTAGTGGTAAGCTTTGCATTAGAAGAGACAATACACTTTTTGATAACTACTTCGTGGGTGCAAGTAATTGTGAAGATACTTATCAGATCATGGGAGGTTGGGGATTCAAAGTTGGAAAAGATCCAATTTTCCCTGGGATTTATTTTGTTTGTGGTGACAAAGCTTACTACAACCTTCCTGATCATTGGTATGGAACCTGTTATGTTGGGATTGTTTTTCCTAAAATGTTCCATGTTGACAGAGATTCGGAAGGATTGTTCAAAACTCACAATTATGTAAATAGGGTTAAAAGAGAAACTTTCACAGAGGTTTTGGGAGATATTTTTCAAGCAGTGATACCTTTTGTAGGTATAACCCTGAACGCAGGAAGAATCAGAAAATTGTCCACGATTGTTGACAGATTGTCAACAGATACTGCTGATGGTTTCCAATTAGTGAATGTTGAGGTCATTGCAATCAGATCCATGGTGATTCAAGATCGCCTTGCTTTAGACATACTCCTAGCAAAAGAGGGAGGAGTCTGCGGCATTTTGCATGTGCAACATTGTTGCACATATATCCCTGACGAAAGTAAGAACATTGAGATGTACATTAAGAACATCACATAGATGCATTCAGAGATAATTCCATTAGAAGAAGAAGATTTTTCAGAAAAACTTTTAAAAAGATTCCAATCGATTAAAAATTGGTTCCATGACATTGGAAGTTCAGTTCTTGGCAAGATTTTGGCACCTTTGATTGTGATAATATTCATTTTTATTTTGACAAAAATTGGTTGTTTGCTGCATAAGAGAAAGAAACAAATGAAGGAAAAGAGAAGAATTTATAAAATCAAAAAAGAAGAGGAAAGGGAGATTGAGTTACAAGAATTACACAGAGCTCGTTATGACAATTGCAAGGATTTTGCAGAAACAGGTTTTTAGAAATACTGACACAGATGAATTTGAATCATTTTCTAAAAAGTCTAAATTTCCAAATTTTGGGTGGTGGTGTGGTGATTTGTTAATCACCAGATGAGGGAGTTGATGGAGCGAGATAGAAAACAGAAATCTGTTTAAACTCGTGAAGTCACACTTCCATAACATAAATAAAAATATTAATGATTTGTGATGTGTTATGCTAACACAACCTAGATTAAACTTTACACACGGGGACATTAACATGTGTGCTCATAAACGTGCATAATTGTTGCATCTTTTGTTCGTGCAAAAATAACAAATTAATTTTGTCGTTTTCGTTTTGTCACTACTAACTGCAGCAAATTTAAAAGTGGCATGTGCTTATTTTGCTTTCCTTGTCTATGTGATGTCATTTCTACTATTCTAGGTGCACATAAGGTTTCATGGATTCATGAAGACTGGTAGATATAAAATGCTGCTTTATTTGTTTGCTTCTTGCTAGGTAACATTAGTCTAATTGGGAGGGTTAATCAATTAGTAAACGAAGGGTGGAAAAAGAATAAACGATATTTCTTACATTAATACTTTTCTTGTGTTTGTTTTATACTAGAAAAATAAGTTGCCTGCTTTTGGGCGTAGTTTGCTCGAGTTTGCTAAAAGATGAATTTAATTCTGCAAGGAGCACGAGATGTCAATGTTGAAAAAAAGTTTCCATCAAAGTCACATTCACTGAGCAAGAAGATGAAGGGTTGTCATTATTCTGTCGGACGTGGCCAAGGTCAGAAACCGGTAGAAAGAACACTTGCTAACTTGGCATCCGCGGAAGTAAAATGGAGTCAGTGAGAACTTTTGATTAAATTTGTTGCAAACCAAGGAAGCTTTGGAACACGTACAAGAAAGACAATGGTCCCAAAGAATATGACCTAATGGAAGTTTTGAAATGTGGGTGACATGTCACTTGTCACTCTTGGACCAATGAGACATCGACTTTTGCAGAAAATTTTCCTTTACTTAGATTAGCTAGCATAGAAAGGTATAAAAAGTCCATGCCCTAGGGATGGGCTGGCTGCTGCTTTCTAACTTTCGGATGAGGGTGTCGTGCTGCTGGACTTTGCGTGGAGCACGTAAGAATCCTCAAAGAACTTTACTTTATTTCCATTTATTTTAGCTTAGTTAGGGACTTAGGATTTTAGAAATGCTAAACTTATATTTCCTTGCTTAAACTGTATTTTCTCATGATACTTTTCAAACATGCTTGCTTTAATGCTAATAAAATTACATTTATGAAACTATATTTTGAAATATCTACAATTAGTTAATAAAATCTTACTTTTGAAAACAAGCTGGTCTTGGTTATTCAGAAGCGCAGGTTACTATTAGCTAGATGTCATCGCCATGGTGGTCATTTAAATAGTTAGGATTTGTTCATATGTTATCATCATCTACAGCGGATGTATATAGTTGTATATGATTTGTAAATAAGGTTTATATGGGTTTAATTTGACCACCTGATTCAGTAGGTCAAAATATGTCACATTTGGTTAATGGGTCCACGAGTTAGAGTGGTATATTATGAAGTAGGTTATAGAGTTAGGTAGCGTTGTTTATGACATATTTCCTATAGGCCGCTGGATCATTATCACTGGTGCACACTGCCACAGGGGGTATTTCCAAGAACGGAGAGGTTGGGGTTGTCGTCCCAGCCCAGCTTATATGATTGCGTTCTGGACATAACCTTTAGATTGATAACAGTGTCCATGATGGTAACCAAAATGTTCTTATGACACCAAAGGGAACAAACATTCTTGCCATTGTTTGTATTTAATTTACTTTTATATGGTTCTTATTTGCTGACTGATAAAAGCTCCCAGTCCATCAAGTGTGGATGCTTCAACTACCCGGTGAAAACGGCCACCTCTTTCAATGCTTGAATATGGCAATCTACAGCTAAAAGGTGACTAACTAAATCTTGGCAGTCCTAGGTTGACCCCAGATAAAGCATTATTTTGTATTACTTTTGAGGTGACTGTGCAACAAATATTCTTGGTTACACTGCATATACCTGACAGATGATGAGTGGTGAAAGTGTTAAGTTCATATCTGAATGTAAAAAAAGCATCTATGGAATCATATTTTTACCATCAGCCCTGATTAATGCAGAGTCTGTGTGTTTAGTCTCTCACTCACCTCTACTGCTCTCTCTTCCAGACTACTGTACGTGTTTCTCACTAATCCTGGCACTTTGCTAAATAAGCCCCACAGTGCAGCTTTACAAACCCGCACTACCTACTGATAGAAAGTAGTCAGTAAAGTCCTATTTTTGAAAAAAAGTGTCAGCCTCTGCACTGGGCCCTCCCATAAGCTCTTCGTCCATATTTTCAGTCATGTTGTTTACTACGCTCTGCAGAAAACTCGGGGTCTGCTGACTACTTGCATCTTTAACACCAGTAACTTACCTCAGATAAACAAGGCGCAGGGGAATGTGCAGGATTCCTTTCATATATCTGTGTTCATATTCTCTCTATCTTCCCTTCCCACACTGCATGTTCTCTACCCAGGGGCACCCGACATTGGTAGACTCAGAGCACGTCCTGGACCTCAGCAGAAAATACACTCTAATTGGCAGTGGTAGCCACCTCTGTCACTTCCAAGGTCCCACCTTCCATGGCCGCCTCAAGAGCAGTGACGTTTTCTGCAGCAGGAAGCTTCTAGCCCTTCAACATCAGAAGACTAGAGCTACTGGTCAGAGAAAGTAATATTAGCCTACAAAACCAACCACTGAGCCCAGGGCCACATCCTTCTCAGCTTTTTAGCCTAATGTCAATGTATATCTGTGAGATGTGTCCCTCATCACATTTTGCAGGAGGCCCCATCATTCTGCGTTATGGCACTGCAACCTGTTTGAGTAGTGCGGTAACAGGGTAATCAGCAGTATGAATGTATGTATGTATGTACCTGCCTTAAACAGTGTGTTTTACCGTAATGTTGAAGACACCTATGTCAACTCCACTTTACGAACTACCAACATACCGTCAAAGCAGCAGATGTGGAGATAGGAGTAGTAAATCGACACGTGCCTATGGCTGCCTCCCTGGACTATATGTTGGTTATTGTGAAGTGCATACATAAGCAGGCTGACATTCGTGACCTTGATAACAAACAACACTATATACTGGTAACCCAGTGATAAATAAATTGAGTGCTTTACAAGAGTCAAGACTAGTACGACTAGGGAGGGAGTCTAGGTACAGAAGAGGAGACGTGGTGAGAGAATACCCAGGGCCAGGAGCGGTGGGGGAGGAGTGATGAGGAAGAATGGCGTACCACCGGGTGAAAAGGGAGGAGAACATTGGATTGAAGACAACCACGGGTGAGAGAAGAAAGGAAACAATGTATAAGAAAGTAAACAGAGATAAATGGTAGCGAGAGGTTTAAGAAGAGAGATTGAGGCTGTGTGAGACAAAATGTCACCTTTCATGTCATCTTTAGGGTGGCAAAAATACACTCCTGACTACAGCCTCACTTGAGCGGAAAGTAGTGAAGTCATGATTAACAGATGAAAATGTAATAATGTTGATGGCTGACACAGTTTTTAATGGAAGGACTGCTGGTCTTTATTAAAACTAATAAAGGAAACAAGGGCACAACTGGATCCATTCAACTGAGATGCTCTAGTCAGTACCAAGACAATTTCCAAATCAAAAAGACAGATATGATAGGGTTAACATTATATTTTTCAGCACTCCCTGATATTTGAGAGGAATATGGAGGGTGGGCTGCATTGAAGAATGCGCCTGAAAAGTGTGGGCTGCATCCTCGCTCACTGCAGTGTCCCGGATTGATGGAAGAGGTGTATTTCATGGGCTCGCAGGTGGGGGTGGAGGGGCAGCAGGAAGCCATTTCCTAAACTTACTGGCTATGCTCAGCAACACTCAACTACTAAGGAGATACACCGGCCTTGAACAGCACAGCTTCGGAAACTAATTAATTGCTGGTTTCCTCTTTAGTGGAGAACTGGAGCACAGAGGTTGATATAGAAACTACACTGCTGTTCTAATGTGACTACCAGCTTAAAAGAATGAAACTAAACAATATGTGGTGGAGGAGGGGGTGATTGGGGCTAGTGGATATTAATGTGCTGCTGACTGTACGCTGTGAGTTATAGTGAGCGCCACATTACATTTGTACTGGGCGCAGCTGCTGAGAGCAGCTCTCACTTTTGTGTCACCGGCAGGACCCGCAGTGCCCCTGCATTCTTCCCTCTCTCCCCGAGTCCTGGCATGAAGTAGGGCCGCAGGGTGGAAGGGAAGGAGGCCCCAGAGAAGGTGAAGAGCAGAGACCGGTCATCCACATTGTAGAACGAGAGCCTGCCTGCCTCATAGTCCAGGAAGAGACCCACAGCTCTAAGGGGCACAAGGAGGGTCAGGGTGATAGGAATGGAGGAGCCAGCTTGATAGTTACCATCTCTGAGCCACACTGTCCAGTATCCACCCTTAGGCGCTAGTGTGACCTTCCCCTTTCTGTTCACATCCTCGTCACACACCCCCAGGCTCCAGCGAGTCTTGTTCCCCACCTCCACCTCCCAGTAATGCCTCCCAGAGCTCAGCCTCTCTCTCCCCAGGACAATGGGGCAGAGATTGAATCTCTGGGGCGTGTCCGGCAGATCCTGTGCTCTGTCTCCGTGCCTCACGCTCCTTCCGGCCTCGGACAGGATGAGGCTCTGATGAGCAGTGTCCGGATCCAGGGTCACCGCAGCTGCGAATCAGAGAGAAGCAGAGACCAGAGGTCAGAGATCACCCATCTAATATTAATACGTCACTCATACTCAGCCAGTCCCAGCAGAAGAAAGAGAGCTTCATTCAATATTGATGCACCACCCACGCTAACTTCATCCCCCATATCAGCAGCTCCCATTTAATCGCAGTAATTAATAGTGTATAGTCATAGCTTTTTTTCAAAATCAAAACACACTTCGTAGTGCACTATTGTTGTCTATAACATATTATTATAGCACAAAACTGAATCAATATGAGACGTGGGGAGCCGGCCCCCGTGCAGCTGAGGTACTGGCTTTCTCCAAATGTTTAACACTTGAAGCAGGAAACCATCTCACAGATTCCACGTGCACCATGAAGCTGTATCTAAAAGATACGCCACATTCCTGTCAATTTCCCCAGCGCTAGCGCACAATAGGCTGCCATGCGCTGATGCAAGCACCCTTGTGCCAAGGGTGCAGGCATGTCTGCGTTGTAGGGGGTGATTGTTTTTCTGCAGGAAAGTACACCTTACTGCACAAAAACAATCACAAGAGGTGTTTTTGTCTTTGTGTGTGCTGCAGAATGCAGTACACATAGAAAGAGGAAAAAAGTGGAGAAATAAGGTTATTTCTCTTCGTTGCACCTCCCCAATGCCACCCCTGTGGTGGCGTTAGAATCAAACACATTCCCTGGTTTACAATTCCTCGTAAATCTGGGAATGCTTCAGATTCCATGAGTGTTGCATGGGAACACCCACAGCAACACCCCAAGAAACGCCACTTTCACGCAGTGTTCTGCGTGAAAGAGGCACATATTTACAAGGTCATGAAGAGCCACACAAGGTTAGGTTTGCGTGGCCTTTTAAATATGACCCAGCACTTTGTTCCACAGAAAAGTCAAAAAAGTGATGCTCTGGTAGTACAACGTGCCGCTAGGGGCCGCGTAAAGGAGTCCCTCTGTGTCTTCAGAATGATTTTTCAATTGAGATACAGTTTGGAGTTGTCCAGGTGTTAACTTACGTCTTTCACAAGTATAGCTGGAAATGCATTGGTTAACTAGCAGCCTGTCCCGACGTTGTCTGGGGATGAAATCGAATGTCTGCAATGCTTTCAATTTGAAGGCAATTTACTTTTAAAACTTACTCTGAATCGCCCCATCACCCGGCTCAGACCCCGCGTTTTGTTAAAACTTACTCTGAATCGCCCCATCACCCGGGTCAGGACCCGCGTTTTAAAAAAAACGTACTCAGAATCGCCCCATCACCCGGCTCAGGCCCCGCGTTTAAAAAAAGCAACTTACTCTGAATCGCGCCATCACCCAGCTCAGGCCCCACGTTTAAAAAAAAAAACTTACTCTGAATCGCCCCATCACCCGGCTCAGCCCCCGCAGAAGAATGCGTCCACTGTGAAGCCGTGTCCTCAATGCAATATGGGAAAGTTTGTGTCCGCTGCAGACGCAAACGTGTTTGTGCGCTCCACCTGACGCTCCGCTCCAGCGGGCGGCAATTAGACGCCCCACATCGCGTCAACATGCAACGCTCGGCTCCATCCGGCGGAAATTACATGCCCACATCGCGTCAACGGCCAACACCTACAACTATGGTAAATGCAACGCCCCCTCGTAGTCCCAGCAGGCCGCGCCTATCGCTCTATGCATATGCCCATGCACACACCCAAATGGTAAATGCAACTCCCCCTCGTTTTGGGACGGCAGTCCCAGCATGCCGCGCCCATCGCTCTATGCACACGCCCATGGCTTACCAGCAGAACGCCCATGCCCACAACGGACTACTTTTCCCCCAACGTTCTTTCTTTGGCCCACTGTTGCGGTAAATGCCACCACCCTCTCACTTAGCGCGGGGACACGCCGAGATGGCGTAACCATGCGCTTTATAAAAAAAAGAAAAAAGAAAAAAATGTATATGGTGGCCAGCTGTATAGCCTATGTCCATCTGCTGCAACTGTCCTGTCCAATGCTGTATTGGGTGTTGTGATTGGTGCTGTGGTTCCTGAGATTACCCGCCTCAAAGGTTTGGGCTCTCTCTTTATTATATTAGTATAGATGGTTCGAATTTGAGAGGAGATTGGGAGTGACAATTGTCTGGTGGAAAAATTGAGCGCAATCTTGGATTTCTCCTCTGGTTCAAATGGAAGAATGGGGATTGGTAGGTTTTAATGAATTTGAGACTTGATGAAAGATCATATATGCTTTTTTATACGTTAAGATAGTTTTTTCAGTGTAAACTCTGACTGGTGTTGGTTCCATATCATTAAAGTAGCTCCAAGTGTTTTTCTTTCTTCCAGCAAATCAAAAGTGAAGAATTGTGCTGAAACTATCCTTTTACTCTTTTTTCTTAAAGAGGGGATAAACCATGCTCTAAATGGGGAGCAAAGATAACAAATTCATTCTTCGCAAACATCATATCTTGTGGGGTAACCAATACTTCATACACCTTGACCGGGGCCACACTGGATCAGTACTGTGGTCTGTGCTATTCTTTAGAGGTCCCTTGCAACCTCGGCAATCAACATACAATGAACATCTTCAGCTTCATTAGGTAGGTCATGTTTTTAAACCAGTCCGAGTACTCAAGGACTTGGCCTGAAGCCAGCCTATACCTCTACATCTATGCATGTACTTACCACACCCCAGTGATTGCCAGTAACTGAGATTAACTCAAGCATTCTATTCATTACCTTGCAGATGAAGCCCTAAGTGAGAAGGCTATGCCTAGAAGTGGGTCCTGCCCTCATTGTGCCACTGCAATCAAGCTGTACCTGGCCTAAATCAAATGCGCCTCCTGGTGCACTGTTGCTTGGGGGAAGATGTCCACTTTAGTCCCGAGGCCCTCAGGAGGCAAGGGGACCTCATCCCCCCACCAGCAGGGCTCCGTGAGGGGTGTCTGCCGAATGGTGGACAAAAGGGTCGTGGCCTCCAACCACCTCTCAGCAATCCCACTATGTGGGACTCACTGGAAGTGACAGGAGGTCTTATTGGCCCCTATGAACCCACGGCAGCCTAATGGAATTCACCCCCTCCACCCCCCCACCCACAACAAGCAGCATGCCAGGAGGTGCAGTTGTAGATTAGTGGAGAAAAGGGGAAGGGCCTCCAGCGAGTTGCCAGATTTTTTCTAAAATCTATTTTTTAAGAAGGGAGGCCACGTGGCCCCCTTCCCTGTACTGTTTAAAGCCACCTGGGCCTGCCCCCTTAAAAAACAAGTTCTAAAAAAAGGGGAGAGGGTGTGCATGGCCTCCCCCTTGTAGCCAGATGTTGGCCCTGAATGCCCAATCTCTGGGGCCCGGCCTTTCTTTTTTAAAATTATGTATTCATATAAAGTGAGGGTGGAGGAGCAGACACCTCCCTGGCTATTTTCCTCCCGGGGCCTGCCCCCTTTTTTAAAAAAAAATCTAAAAAGAACAAGGGAAGGTGGGGGGGGGGGGTGGGAGGGGGGGCTGCGCGGCTTTTCTCCCGGGGATCCCATGTCCTGGGGCCCGGCCTGTAGTGTGGAAGCCCTGGTCCCTCCTAGGGTACCCACATTTAAAACTTTGGGGACCGCAGGTGAGCCTGAATGCCCCCACAGTCCCTGCCAGCTCCCTACCTCTTGCGGGAGCAGGCATTTCTTTGACACCCAGGGAGCTGCAGGGAGCTGCAGGGAAGTGCTAACATGCAGCTCCCTGGATACCAAAGCAATAAGTCTGTTTCCCTGCTCACTTCACAGCAGACAGGAAAACAGAAATGCTCTGCTATCAGCAAGCAAGAGCAGATAATGCTCTCACTTGCTGAAAGCAGAATACTGTTTACTATGGTTTGGTGGGAGCGGTAAGATAGGGCACCCTGGGACATTGCTGGAGCAGGCCCTGGGGAGTGTCAGTGTGGAACCCCCCCTCCCAAGAGGCCTAGAGGGTCAGGGTGTTTCTAACCTGCACCTTTTTTGTCTTTTAAATGTTTTTTCTTGTGACTCGGTTCAACCAAGTCAAAAGATGGATGCCTGCTTGAAAGTGTTGGTAGCCAATCAGATCACAGGCCAGAATTTCTCCTTAACTACTGAACTGATTTACACTATTTAACAAAAAATGCGCTTTCTTGACCAAGAGCTACCTTTCTGCCACATTTGGTGTGATTCCGTTCAGCAGTTCGGGCTGTAGCCATGCCTTAATTTTCCTATGGAATTAACATGGAGAAAAAGCGTTTTGGGAACCTCACCTTTATTTTTGGCCCCCGCTTGACGGATCACCACAAAAAGGTTTAAGACAGCAGCGGAAGTGAATGGCAAATTAGTTCTGAAAATTTCCCAAAGATTTGTCCAATGACACCAAAGTTATTGGCAAATGAAAAAAAGCTCTTCCTAGGGAAACTACATTCTAACTAGAACTACATACTGGCGACCACTAGTAGGAGATATATATATATATATATATCTCGCGGAATCCTCTCTGCACAGCAACCACGTCTTCACTCACGCACGCCGGCAAACAGGACACTGACCCAAATGTCGTGCTTAGGATTTTATTTACCCAAGTGTCAGAGACGTGTTTCGCAGGGCGAACGCCGCTTGTTCACTCGACAGCTTGTTTGAACTCAGGAAGCACTTTTAAAGTGACAGTGCATTGATTCAATGAATCACAGGAATTACTTTCACTATGGGCATGGAAAAAATACTCTTTACACTTGCAGTATATACATTGGTAAACTACTATTATGTCGCAATGTTAAATATATAATTAACCATGATAAAATATGCATATAATTATATATATATACATATATGGTCAGTCTTGATTAAATACATAAATATTCGTTAAATAAATTTTTGTACCATTTTTAAACATCCTGTAACCATATTAGAGATGTATGTAAAATACATAGACCCCATTTCAGTTGGATTTAATTTTCTGTGTAAGTATAACTATTTCCATAGTGAATATATATAATTGAAAGTGCTCGTGAGTTAAAATCATGTCATTTTAAATTCTTCGAAAAGACCATTTTTCAACAGATCTAAGAAGCCTAAACTAGATACTCACATTAGTATACCCATGTTTATTCACCTGTATATTGTATTATCATCACCGTTTCATCATATTTGTTACTTTTAGTAATTTTGTTGATGCTGTTGTCATTTGTTACCATCATGCACAGTCTGCACATGTTAGAACTTCATCATGTCAAAGGTTTCCAAGGTCTCCAATATCATCCTAACTAACTCTAAGCAATAAAATAAATAAACAGTCATCTATCTGATTTGCTCCGATGTCATCTGTGTCATTTGTATGTAAATTACGATGTCTGAAAGTATCATATACGAGTAGGAAAAATACTTAAAAATATCTGAAACATCCTAAGATATTTAAAAATATTTAAAACCATTTAAAAACCCCAATTCAATAAGTTATACAAAATTATTAAATAAATAAACCTAAAGTTCAAACATTTACATCTTATCTACCTTCTGACATATATTGAGTTGTTGGTGATATTGTATCGACCTCTGAAATAACTTATCGTAAGGCATGTGTATGGAGAATCAAAATAGCCCATTCCTGGTCTAATTTCTTCTTATTCTAGGCAAGTATATAAATCCTCAGTCAAATTCAGACCTTGAGGGGGTTTCAAATCTAATAACAAAATATACCTGGTTTCTAACTTGCGTAGTTTGCTTTCCTTATTACCTCCGCGCCTATTGGGATATACTGAGTCTATTAAACAGCGCCGGGATGCCCCTGGGTAACTGCGCGCGTTACAAATTTTATATAATAATTAAATAATAGGACAAACCTTTGTTGTTAGATCCGTGGCGTTCCTTAAAATGTCGCGCCACCGGATAGGTGTTGTCCATATTAGTTATGGCGCGGAGGTGTTGGAGTATTCTAACATGAGCTTGTAATTTGGTGCTGCCCACGTAGATAAGACCGCATGGGCTTGTTAGAACATATACCGTGTATTCGGTTTTACAGGTTAACATTTTGTTTATTGAATACGGTTTTGTCTTGAATGGGCTCAAGTAAGTTTTTGTATTGACCCCATGGGTGCATGCCTTACATGTTGCGCATTTTTTAAAACCTTTTAAGTTTTGGTACCAAATTGGTTTGGTTATTATTTCTGGATCAGGTACCACCAAGCAATCTCTCATGGAGAGAGCTCTGCTGTATGTAATGGACACCCTCTGCGGTAGCAGGGGTCCTAATACGGGGTCACTAAGTAGTATAGACCACTCGCCCTGAATAATATATATATATATATTCACTGAAAAAATCATAGGTTTCAGGGACGTTATAGTTAGAAATTAGCATTTACAAAACCATAGAAATTCACTGAAAAAACCACAGGTTTCAGGGTTGTTATAGTTAGTTGGACATTTTACTCGTACAAAACCAGAGAAATTTGCCTGCTATAGTTAGTTCAGCTAACTATAACTAGCGCCCCCGCAATGCACTGCTGATGACATCACACATTAATTCATTCATGACATGGTCAGTGACATAACTGATGACATCACTGATGACATCTCAAAAGACATCCCTGATGACAGCATCCCGTGAATGTGTGTTTCTGTAAAGTTTATGTGTATATATATATATGTATATATATATATACATATATATGTATGCCAAGGTATATTGAAGAATGGGTGGGTGGATAAGTGTCTGAATGGATGATTTAGTAGATGTGTGACTGACTATAAGTGAGTGATTAAATGTGTCTTACTGAATGCATGGGTTAGTGACTGATACAGACATTCACACAGTTTAGTTTGTCAATTGGTGTGTATGCGGTTGCATGGGTTGGTGAGTAGCTAAATGAGGGTCTATATATGTGTTATTGATTGGTTGTCTGAGTATCTGTTTGGGTGCCCGAGTGTCTGTGTGGGTGGGTGGGAGGTGTGACTCCGTGCACTGGGTGTATGGGTTCTAGAGTGTATCTGGGAAGGTCTGTATAGGTGGGTGAGTGTGTTTATGGGTGTGTTGGTGGGTGAATGGATGCCTCAGTGGTACATGTGTGAGTAACTGCTTATGTGAAGGCAGTATATGTGGCTGTTGGAGTATATAAATGACTACATGTGAGAGTGGCTGTATGGATGAGTGTGCGCTTGTATTAGTTATTGTATAAGAGTGTAAGTATGTGTTAGTATATGTTTGAATAAGTGAGGTGGTGTGTGTATAACTGTGTAGGTGAGTAAATGGGAGTGTAATTAACTATGGATGGGTGGCGGTGTGTGAGTGTCTGTATAGATATGTGAGTGCACATAATAGGGTTGTATTGATGGATGACTGCATGTATGAGTGACTGTATGGGTGAATGAGTGGATGTGTGTGTAGATCTTGGAATTATTGAGTGGGTATGCACTAGCCGGTATTGGTGTGTGTACTGTTTAGAAAATGGTAGTCTGTATTTTAGAGTGGGTGTATCAAAGGTTACATTTGGGTATGAGGAGGTGCATCAGATTATCACATGGATGATGTCATTTGAGATATCAGTGATGTCACTGACCAAGTCATGAATGATGTAATATGTGACGTCATCAGAAGTGCATTGCGGGGGCGGGAGTTATAGTTAGCTGGCCGAATTTCTCTAGTTTTGTCCAACTAACTAGAACATCCCTGAAACTTGTGTTTTTTTCAGTAAATTTCTATGGTTTTGTAAATGCTAATTTCTAACTATAACGTACCTGAAACCTATGTTTTATTTCAGTGAATTTCAAAGGTTTTTTAAATGTTAATTTCAAACTACAAAGGTAGGACATGTGCAGAAAGATGAAGAAAGTCGCAGAAAGGAGCAAGAGGAATGCAGAAAGAGGTAACAGAAGTCCAGAAAGACAAAAATAGGTACAGAAAGAAGCAAGAGATGTGCAACAAGAACCAACAGAGGAGCAGAAAAAGGCCTTGTTCCAAAGTCATTCTGTGCCCCCAACTTTTTGCTGAAGGGTACTGGCGATAACTGACTGACTAACCAGGTCCAGAGCCAGTGCTATGCTGAAAGACACTTAAAATACAGTGAACACACCTACATACACTAGGGTACACTATGGGTTGGGGTTCCCCTGTGACTGGCATGACCTCCCCTGTATGGCCCTAGTACATAATAGGACAAGAGGATTAAAACTACCTCTAACTAGGAGGTGCAGAAGGAGGCAAGAGAATTGTTGAAAGAAGCAAGAAAAGTGCAGAAAGAGGCAACTACGATGCAAAAACAGGCATGAAAGGTACAGAAAGAGGGAAGACAAGTGCTGAAAGAGACAACATGGGTGCACAAAGAAGTAAATCAGGTACAGAAAGATGGAAGAGAGATGCAGAAAAAGGCAGGAAAAGTGCAGAAAAGGCAAGAAAAAGGCAAGAAAAGTGCAGAAAGAGGCAGAAGAGGTACATAAAGAGGCACCGGGGGTGCAGAAAGAAGCAAGAGAGGTGCAGAAAGAAGCATTGAACGTGCAGAATGAAGCAAAAGGGGTGCAAAAAGAGGCAGGAGAAGAGTAGAAAAGAACAAGTTGGTCACTGCATGAGTACCTGGGTACTGACTGAATGATTAGAGTACTGAAAGGAGGGTGCCTGGGTGAATTTATAAGTTTTTGGGTTTTGGTGCAGTGTTTGGATTAGTACATGGTGCTGGATGGCTGACTTGAGGAGTGCATGGGGAGTGACTGGGTGATTGCTGGAGTGTATAGGTACTGCCTGGGTAACTGAAGGTGTGAAAGACAAGTATGTAGGTAGTTAGAGGACTGCATGCGTAGTGGACAGGAGTTTGTAGCAGTGCATGTGTTAAGGCCTGGGTCACTGCATACCTACTTGGGCACTGATGGAATGATTAGAGAACTGCAAGGAGAGTGCCTGGGTGAATATATTAGTGTTTGGGTTTCGGCGTAGTGTTTGGAGTATATGTGCTGGATAGCTGACTGGAGGAGTGCATGGGGAGTAAAAAGGTGTTTGTTGGAGTGTATAGATACTGCCTGGGAATTGAAAGTGTGAAAGACAAGTGTGTAGGTGGTTAGAGGACTGCAAGCGTAGTAGATAGGGGATTGTAGCAGTCTATGTGCTAAGACCTGGGTCATTGTATGAGTTCTTGGGTACTGACTCAATGATTGGAGTACTGCAAGGAGAGTGCCTGGGTGAATGTATAAGAGGTTGGGTTTTGGCGCAGTCAATGGATTAGTACATGGTGCGGAATGGGTCACTGGAGGAATGCAAGGGGAGTGACAGGTTGTTTGCTGGAGTGTATGTGTAGAGCCTGGGCAATTGAAGGTGTGAAAGACAAGCGAGTAGGTGGTTAGAGGACTGCATGCGTAGTATATAGGGGTTTGTAGCAGTCTATGTGCTAAGATCTGGGTCATTGTATGAGTACTTGCGTACTGATTTAATGATTAGAGTACTGCAAGGAGAGTGCCTGGGTGAATTTGGAAGTGGTTGGGTTTTGGCGCAGTGTGTGGATTAGTACATGGTGCTGGATGGCTGACTGGAGGAGTGCATGGGGAGTGACAGGGTGGTTGCTGGAGTTTATAGGTACTGCCTGGGTAATTGAAGTTGTGAAAGGCAAGTGTGTAGGTGTTTAGAGGACTGCATGCGTAGTGGACAAGGGTTTGTAGCAGTGCATGTGTTAAGGCTTGGGTCACTGCATCAGTACTTGGGTACTGACTGAATGATTAGCGTCCTGCAAGGAGAGTGCCTGGATGAATTTATAAGTGTTTGGGTTTTGACACAGTGAATGGATTAGTACATGGTGCTGGATGGCTGATTGGAGAAGTGCATGGGGAGTGACAGGGCGATTGCTGGAGTGTATATGTACTGCCTGGGTAATTGAAGGTGTGAAAGACAAGTGTGTAGGTGGTTAAAGGACTGCATGCATAGTGGACAGGTGTTTGTAGCAGTGCATGTGTTAAGGCCTGGGTCACTGCATGAGTACTTGGGTACTGACTGAATGATTAGAGTACTATATATATTCTCAGTTCATCTTTATTTAGATCGCACTGATCATAAAAGACATTGAAAAAACTGTACAATATTATTGTGAAAAAAACAGAATAAAAGTATAAGAACCAATTTTAAAAAGATGAACAATCGTTGCGACGACGTCGGTGGTCGTTGAACAATAACATAGAAGTTAGTTACAGTGCGAGTTCATAATATTTATACAAATTATCAATTGGAAAACTGCTTATAAAACCATTGTGAACTTTGTCTACATAAGATACGATTAGGTTTACAAACTGCTTGATTTTATGTGAGAAGCCTCAATATTAAGAGAAAGGAAAATGCTACTTACCAGTATGCATCTGTTCTTGGCATGTAGAGCTGCAGAGTTGTACACTTAGCATTAGATTGCCACCTGGTGTTGGGCTCGGATGATTGCAGGTTGTTGTCTTCTTCGAAGAAGTCTTTGTAGTCACGAGATAAGTGACTCCTCCCTTGGACAATACTGCGCACGGGCATCGGCTCCATCCTTAGATTGGTTTTCGCCATGATGGGAAATGATGGAGTTAGTATAATTAAAGAAAAAAGGATGTCCATGCGTGTGCATCTAAGTAAGATGAAAACTGGAACGGATACAAGTTGCGGGGAGGCGAGAGGGCGTGTACAACTCTGCAGCTCTACATGCCAAGAACAGATGCATACTGGTAAGTAGCATTTTCCGTTCGAGGCATATGAGCTGCAGATTGTACACTTAGCATTGATTGTGCAGCAGTGTCTCCCCTAGCGGTGGACGCTTGTATCCGTTGCAGTGGTTTGAAAGACAGTTCTAAGGATAGCCTGGCCTACTGCAGCTTGCTGCTTGGCTTGCACATCGACACACTAGTGTGTAGTGAAGGTGTGTGGTGCAGACCATGTTGCTGCCTTGCATATGTCCTCTAGGGGTATATTTCCTAAGAAAGCCATAGAGGCTCCTAGTTTGCGAGTGGAGTGCGCTCTAGGAGGAACTGTTAATATACCTTTAGCCTTTAGATAGCATATTTGTATACACTTTACAATCCACCTTGCGATCCCACCTTTAGAGATGGGGTTGCCTTTGTGTGGAGGAGAGAAAGATACAAACAGTTGTTTTGTTTTTCGAAAGGATTTAGTTATATATATATATATATATATATATATATATATAATATATATATGCTCTCTTAACATCTAGAGTGTGGGTTTTGGAAAAACACAGGTAACTCTACGGATTGATTTAAGTGAAAAGGAGTAATGACCTTTGGAAGAAATTTTGGATTAGATCTAAGAATCACTTTGTTAGGATGTATTTGTAAAAATGGTTTTTGTATAGTGAAAGCTTGTATCTCACTTACTCCAGGGGATCAATTTGATTATTTTTGCAATATATTGCGAATCTTTTCCATTTTGCGGCATAACACGCTCTGGTAGTGGGTTTCCTAGCCTCTTTAACGATGTTCATACAGTCTTGTGGTAGGTTTAGATAACCAAACTCTAAGACTTCAGGAGCCAGATCGCCAAATTCAGTTGGTTTGGGTCTGGGTGTCTGATTTCTCCATGGTTATGTGTTAACAGGGAGGGTGTGAGCTGTAACTTTTGATGTGGAACCAGAGAGAGATCTAGCAGTGTGGTGAACCCCGGTTGGCGTGCCCATGTGGGAACTACCAGGATCAGTTTGAGAGACTGTTGTCGGAGCTTGCGCATTACTAATGGAATCAGTGGGAGAGGCGGAAAAGCATATGCAAATCTGCCTGACCAATTCATCCATATTGCATTGCCCTTGGACAACGGGTGTGGAAACCTGGCGGCTAAGGTTGGGCATTTTACATTTTCGTGGGTGGCAAACAGATCTATTTGTGGATGACCCCACCTGTGGAAGAATGGCTGAAGAACTTGTGGATGTAGTTCCCATTCGTGAATCTGTTGTGACTGCCGACTTAACAGATCTGCTATCTGATTGTGAACTCCTGGAAGGTGTTCTGCCAACAGATGTATATTTTGAGGAATGTCGCATCTCCAAATGTCCTGTGTGAGCTGGGACAGTTACAGAGAATGTGTCCTCACCCTGTTTTTGTATATAGTACATGGCTGTCATGTTGTCCGTCTGGATTAAGACAGCTTTGTTTTGTACTTGTAGTTGAAAAGTCTCGAGTGCTAAGAATATGGCTAGCAGCTCTAGATGGTTGATGTGGAACAGTTTTTGTTGATTGTTCCATTGACCTTGAGTTGTATGATGTAAGAGATGGGCTCCCCATCCTATGAGAGATGCGTCGGTTGTGAGCACTACTTCTGGAACAGGTTCGAGGAACGGCCGCCCCTTTGTCAAATTGTTGGTGTTCCACCACTGCAGAGAGCGGTGCGTGCAGCTGTCAACCAACACCAGGTCTGTTAGTTGACCTTGAGCCTGGTTCCACTGTTGTGCTAGGCGCTCTTGTAACGGGCGCATTTGCAATCGTACGTGTGGCACTATGAAGGTGCAAGATGCCATCATGCCTATTAGTCTCAAGAACACTCTGGCTTGCAGAGATTGTTGTTGTTGGAAGACTGTGACTAAGGCTTGAATGCTCTGTATCCCTGCTGGACTGGGATACGCTAGAGCTGTAGATGTGTCTATTGTAGCCCTTAGATACTGGTGCACATGAGAAGGCTGCAGGTGCGACTTGGTGTAGTTGATTGTGAACCCCAAGTTGTGCAACATTTGAATTGTTTGGTGTGTGTGTTGGACACATTGATTGAATGATTTGGCTTTTATGAGCCAATCGTCTAGATAAGGGAAGACATGTATCTGCTGCCTTCTGAGATGTGCTGCTACTACTGCTAAGCACTTTGTGAAAACGCAAGGCGCTGTTGTTAATCCAAATGGAAGGACTTTGAACTGATAGTGTTGTCCTTGTATTACAAACCTTAGGAACTTTCTGGGAGCAGGGTGTATAGGAATGTGAAAGAAGGCGTCCTTTAGGTCTAGTGTTGAAAGGAAATCGCCTTGTTGCAGTAGTGGGAGCACTTGTTACAGAGTGATCATATGAAAATGATCTGACTGTATGTACTGATTGACGGGCCGGAGGTCGAGAATTGGTCTTAGTGTCCCGTCTTTTTGGGGAATTAGAAAATACAGCGAGTAAACCCCTGTTCTTCTAAAGGAACTAACTGAATGGCATCCTTTTGTAAAAGTGCCAGAACTTCTTGTTGAAGAAGAGTCAGGTGGTCTGTAGACATTGGACGCTGCCTGGGAGGTATGTGTGGAGGGGTTGCTGTAAGTTCTAGGCAGAAGCCATGTTGGATAATCGGCCTCACTAACTTGTCTGTTGTTATGGAGTTCCAGAAAGGCAGGAACCGTGTTAATCTGCCCCCTATAGGAGTGGAATGCTGTTGGGGGAGCAGAGGGAAGTCACCGTCTTGTGGCGGAAGAGGATCGATTGCTGTTGTTACCGCGGCCTCTATAAAATATCCCTTATTAGAGGATGCTTGTGTGTGAGATTTGAAAGATGTGGTAGTGTCTGCTCCAGTTTGTTTGGAGCCTCCTCTGTAGAAGGAGCGACGAAAGGACCCTCTGGCTGGTGTGGACTGTAAAGCCCCCATAGACTTGGCGGTGTCCGTACCTTTCTTCATCTTTTCGAGTGCAGTGTCCACTTCTGGGCCAAATAATTGGTTCTGATTAAATGGTTGGTTTAAGATGGTAGTTTGCATTTCCTGTTTAAACCCGGAAATGCGTAGCCACGCATTTCTCCTAAGTATGACACTGGTATTCACAGCTCTAGATAAGGTGTCTGCTGCATCTAGAGCACATTTTATTGAGGCATTTGAAATTAACTTGCCTTCCTGTAAGAGGTCAGTTGCCTGAGCTTTATATTGATCTGGTAGGTGCTCAAGTAGTTTTTCTAATTGATCATAATGAGCCCGATCGCAACGAGAGTGGAGGGCTTGTGTATTAGGTATACGCCATATGTTAGTGGCTTGTGCAGCTATTATTTTACCTGACGCATCAATTACTTTGGATTCTTTGTCAGGTGGGGGTGCTTCGCCAGAAGTTTGAGAATTTGCCCTTTTCCTAGCATAGGACACAACTAAAGAAACTAATGGTAGGTGTCCTTTAATGTAGACTGGGTCTGTGGGTGCAGGCCTATATTTTTTCTCAATTCTGAGGTTCAAAATTCTAGCGCGTACAGGGTCCTTAAATACCTCTGGAGCATGCTTGATGACCCCTCTAATCATGGGCGGCAGGTCCTTCTCTTTCCTAGGTCCCAGACTCTGGAATTCTCTTCCCCTTGACATCCGTTCAGAAAACTGTTACGGTTGTTTCTGAAAATCCATTAAAACCTGGCTTTTCAATCAGTAACCTTCTGGCTTTCTGTGTCATACTGTTTATGTTTCTAATAGCGCCGGGAAACACTTTTTGGGTGGCTGTCGCGCTCTACAAGCTTAATAAATAAATAAAATAAATAAATAAATGGGAAGAATTTGAACAGACTGTTGAGACTGTTCAAAGGTGTCTGAGAGAAAATCCTCCTCAGCTTCTTTAGAATGCATAGTGACTCTATGATATGCAGCAGGTCTGTTTAACAAATGACCAAAACCAATGTTATCCTCTGAAGGGGAAGGTTTTGAAGGATATAATTGCGGGTCAGGAATATCAGGTGCATTTTGTGGCTTTGGCAAGCCCCATATAACGTCATCCACATCGGAATCAGGCCTTGTGGGCTTCGGCACTGAAGAAGGTGTTTTCGGTGTGGAAGCTGGTGTCGTCAGCTTAGAGGCGTCGGACGATGGCTTCACACTTTTATGTTTAGAAGTGGACGGCTTCGGAGCCGGTACTTCTTTTGGGTTCGGTGCCGATACTTTTTTAGGCTTCGGTGCCGAGAGGTCTTTCTGTTTTGGTGCCGAGCCATCCTTTGGTTTCGGTGCCGAGCCATCTTTGGGTTTCGGTGCCGATGGAAGAGGTGGAATCGGCACGTGCAGCTTGCTCGGTGCCGAGGCCCTAGAAGGCTTAGTTGTTTTCTTCGGAACCGGGCTCGAAGGCGGGGCTTTCGAAGCGGGTGTTCGGTCTCGACTGGGCCCTGCGGGCGGAGTGCTGACCTTTGCCTTCGGTTTGGGAACTATATGTGGTGCAGGGGCAGTAGTACTCACTCTATGGAATGGAGTCATCTGAGTCGTCTGCCTCTGATACATGGAGATCAGGTGAATCTTCTTAGGGAACGAGCGGAACCTCTTCATCGAAGTTATCTTCCGGTTCCGGAGCTGATCTCCTCATTTCGTGTCGACAGGCCCTCCGATCCCGGATGGTTTGCTTCGATCGGAAGGATGCACAAGCTGTGCAGGTCGATTTGTCGTGTTCTTGCGATAGACAGAGGTTGCAGACCTTGTGGTGATCGCTATGTGGAAACTTTGCTCAACATGCCGGGCATCTTTTGAACGGTGTTCTGTCCCTGAGGTGTAGGCCACACGGCGTTGATGGGCCCAACGGCTCGCGTCGATGACCGGAATGGAGCTGATGGCGTTGAAACTATTGTATTCGATGTCGAAGGTAGTTGTTAGAAGTTTGAGGAAGTTTTGCGCCTCGAGATGCTTGAAAAGTATTTTTCAAGCCGGAGCGGAGAAACTTTTATCCAAACCCAGTGGCGGAAAAAAACAATCTAAGGATGGAGCCTATGCCCATGCGCAGTATTGTCCAAGGGAGGAGTCACCTATCTCGTGACTATAAAGACTTCTTCCAACAAGACAACAACATCCAATCATCCGAGCCCAACACCAGGTGGCGATCTAATGCTAAGTGTAAAATCTGCAGCTCATATGCCTCGAAGATAGTAATACACCAGCCATTGGAACAAGGGAAAGGAGATGCATACGAATCTAGGTGTCATAACTATCAAATACATAAATTCCTAACCAAGGCCATGTCAATAGAGTTAACCATTGCTACAGCTAGTCTATTCATGATTACATCCAAGTGTTAGGCTATGGAAAACCCCCTGATTAGAACTGACCTATTGAGGCAATGGCAAATTCATCTTACTAGGTGTTACTACTTAACGTTGTCGCCTACTACTTTAGGGATTTGGCACGAATTCGCCAAATCCAACGTAAAAATTTAGCGATAGCTATAACATAGGGCTCATTGGTATTCGTCTTCAATATTCCTACCGCTGTAGCACAAGACCTTGTACCCAAATTAATAGATAAAAGTTTTAGCATTTGTCCCGAGGAGACATGCAAAAGGATGTGTGGGACTGTCTCCTCCTGCTCTATACATAGATGGCATTTGCTATCTGTAATGTTATGCCATTTATAAGTATAGGATTTGACCGGAAGTGTGCTTAGTTATTACATCCCAGAACATTTTGTACATGGTACTTGGCTTGTGCTCCATGAAGATACCAGTCAGTGTGTTGTTCTCGGTGGTGCGTATGCAATTTGTTTTGACCAAAGACCAATAAACATCCTTTAGATCTTTTTTCGAAGGGAATCAATGGCCAGCTGGGTCATACCATAAGTGGCTCAGGCCCATGTTGGCCGGTGTGCTCTTCACCTTTTGGAGCCAGAATATCTTATAGGAGGTGTTGGCATCTCTGAAATCCTTTAATGCTTTGGCGTAATGTGATAGCTCCGGGGTGGACCATAATCTAAGCCAGAATGCTATCGGTCTTAACCTTGCTACCTCATCCAGACTGTTACATCCCAAGTCATAATAAAGGGGCTTTAGAGGTGTATTTTGCGAGAGACCTGTGAAGCCTCTCACAAATGTATTCTGGGCTAAGACTAGTGGTGTCAGATTGTCGAAGCCCCAGAGTTCCACACCATATAGTGTGGAGGCCCTGACTTTAGTGTTATAGATCTTTAATGCTGGGCCTATCGGCTTGGTTTGCGAGGAATTACGTTCTTTCAATAACTGACTATATTTGAGAGCCATCATTTCGATCTGGGGTTTCCAATTTAATTTTCTACCTAGTGTGATCCCTAAATAGTTGAAGACATCAGTTTGATCAAGTTGCTCCTTGTTTAAGTGGACCCTGCCCTTTACTGCTCTGTGTTTGTGAAGAAGAAACATGAATTTTGTTTTGTTCACATTCATCACAAGGTCGTGGTCTTTGCAGATGTCTTCAAAAAGCATCAGCGCTCGCTGCAGCCCACCTTGAGTTTTTGAGATGACAAGCGTGTCATCCGCAAACAGAAGTATCGGTACCTTTGTACCTGCCAAAGAGGGAGCGTCTGTCGGATGGAAGGAAAAATAATTGACAACCCCATTTAGGAATAATGAAAATAATGTTGGGGTCATAACACACCCTTGGCAGACCCTCTTGGAGACTGGGAACTGGTCGGTAGTGTTATCCTGTGAGACCCAACGTACTTGGGCGTAGTTGGCCTTGTGTAGTCTCACAACAACAGATAGTAAATCTAATGGCATCCTTAAGTCCTTTAAGACCGCCCACAGTTTTTTTTACGGGGGATCATGTCGAATGTGCACTTGAGGTCCACAAAGGCAGCACAAATGGTGCCTCCTGTTACAACTCGCCAATAGATTAAAATGAAACAGAAAACCTCATATATGGTGCTTACAGGCGTGAAATTCTGCCTGTAATGGGGTTAGTATATCATTTCCTGTGATCCAGTTTAGTATTCTACTCAGCACTAACCTTGCCATGATCTTTTGAAATTAATCTATTAGACTAATTGGCCTGTAATTGCTGGGGCTGGATCAATCACCCTTTTTATAGATGGGTAGGATTTCTGCGCCACGCCATGATTCAAATATTAAGGCTCATCTAGCTATTGCGTTTGCTAACCGCTGTATGTACTTAAGCTAAATATCGCTATTGTGTACTAACAGGTCTGCCGGTATGCAGTCTGGACCCGGGGCTCTTCCTCTGGTACTGCTTTCAATGCCAATGCGACCTCCCCTACGTCAAAGAACAAAACCGTGTCAGGTTTGAGGATTTGGAACAGATAGTCTATACCCCTCTCAACATCAGCTGCAAATTGCACCTCAAAGTATGAGACCCACAGATCTGGTGCTACATAGTTTTGTGGTATTGGCCCTTGCCTGCCGCTACGCCATTTAACTAGTTGCCAAAACATTTGAAGGTTTTTCTCTTTACTGGGCTGATAAAGGTTGTGCCATCTTTGCTCGTCCCATTCTTTCTTAGTTGAATGGCTCTATAACTCATTCGTGCTTGTTTGATTTTACACATCTCTTTTGTCTTTATTGCTTTAGCCAGTAGCTTATAGGCTTCTCTGCATGCCTTGTTGTACCAGTTGCATTTGTTGTTGCCCTGCTATGTTGTCTGTGGGGTTTTAGAAAGTGGGCCTTTATTTTGCTGAATAAATCTTCATGAGCTTGGGTGATGAACTTGTTTAATTTGTACTGTGTGATGGCAGTTTGGAGCTCAACTAGAGTGTTAACAACAGCTGCCCTTATTTGTGCAAGTACAAGATGCTGTCCCATTTGACCCACCTCATATCTTTGCAAATCAGGGCATCTGCTGTCATGCATTGGGTTACCTGTGGCTGAGCAATTGCAAAGCCTGGGGCCAGCATCTTTAAGATGAGGGGGTCGTGATCACTTTCGATTCTCTCACATACCTCCATATCAATGAGGAACAACCAATGTTTTAAGTTAATAAGGAAGTAGTCCATGCGACACCTCCTCTGGCCGTTGCAATATGTGTGGGAGCCAGATCTATCTGAAGGAGTACTACCGTTCACCCTGATACCCCGCTCCATACATAGTGCATTTAGTTGGAGGGCTGCCTCTGTCCATTTCCTGATCGGGGCAGCTCTACTGAGGGAATGTTCTATTGAGCATCTCCCTCTGCACTAAGATTGCTATCCTCTTTGTTAGATTTGGGGGTCTCTAGTTGGCACAGGTAGGTACTTGTGACAAATAGGGACCCTTGCCTCTAGTCAGGGTGTGGGGGTACACTCCTAAAATAAGCCCTGCTTACCCCCTTGGTAGCTTGGCACGAGCAGACAACCTTATCTCAGAGGCAGTGTGTAAAGCCTTTGTGGCCACATACAGTAACCCAGTGACAACACTACAGATGGACACCACACAGTTGCATATTAAAAATAAGGATTCTTTATATAGATTTACCACAAGACCATAAACGACAAAAATACACAATACTATACTTAAGATGGTATTTTTAGCTTAGATCAGTTCAGTTCTTAAGATGTGACACTTTGCGTCAATGTACCTTACGGTGCGTTGCGCTTCCACAACAAGCAATGTTGCAGCGATGGAAATGCGGCAAAGTTTCGCTGCAAAGAAATAAAGACGTGAAGATCTTCCAGATGCGGCACGCTTCACCCATGATGCGAGAAGTCTCGATTCCAAACGTCAGCTGCAGCGGCGATACCCTTGTTCAGCGATGCGACGGCAACAGCTTCAGCTGCAACACTCTTCTCCGACGTTTGCGAGAAGCTTCCGCACGATTCAACAACAGCAGTGACATCCTTGTCCAGAAATGCGACGGCAGCAGCTCGGACGGCGGCGCGCTTCTTCGGGGATGTGAGGCGCTTTCCTCGATGCGGTGCAATACGACAGCTATAGCAGCGCCACCCTTGTTCAGAAATGAGATGGCAGCGATGGCGACACGCTTCTTCCTCGTTGTGAGACACTTCTCTCGATGTGGTACAATACGACAGCTCCAGCGGCGACACCCTAGATCAGAATTGCGACGGCACCAGCAGCGACTGCAACACACTTCTTCCTCGTTGAGTAGTGCTTCCAGCTCCTTGCGACACGCAGTCCCTCAGAAGGCCCCAAAACAGCAGCCGGCACTTTCAAAGAAACTCTGGGGAGCTGGGGGTTGAAGTCTGTTGAACCCCGGGACTTTAGCAGGAGGCAAGCTCTTTTCCAAGCCCTTGGAGATCCTTCACAAGTTGAAAGTAAAGCACACAAAGTTCTTTCTCCTCTCTTCGGCAGTCAGGCAACCACAGAAGGCCAATCCCCTAAGCAGCACTTCAGCTTAGGAATAGTCTCTCCTCAGTTTCTTTAGGTTCCTCTCCTCAGCAGAGGTTTCTTCTTGTCATCCAAAAGTGATCTAATTTCTTGGGATCAGGGTCCCAATATTTATACCCCAAAATCCTTTGTCCTCTGAGGGCAGAGGGGTCTTTGCCTAGTCCAAACCAGTTCTGGAGCACTCAGTTTACATGACTCCTTTTTTCATTTCACAGTGCAGAGCAGAAACATCAGACGCCCCACAGGAGGTGGAACCAGCATTGTGGAGGGAAAACACAGCCCTGGAGCACTCTGTTGACATGATTCCTTCTCTCCTTTCACAGTGCAGGGCAGAGACATCAGACGCACCACAGGGGGTGGCAGGCACAGTCCTATTCAGGTCCCAGGTGCAACTCCTCCCTCCCTTCTAGATGCAGATCTCTCTATTCACCACTGGGCGGACTCACCTGGTCTCCTGAAATCCTACAGCCCTGTCACTCATAGGGGTGTCTGATATGAAGACAAGGGAATGTTTAGTGACTGGCAAGTGGGTGCACTTGCCCAGTCAGCATGGCAGTACCAGCCTGCACACAGGCTCTGCAATGGCAGACCTTAGTCACATTTTACAAGGATGCTTCTGTGGGTGGCACAACCAGTGCTGCAAGCCCACTAGCAGCATTTGGATTTACACGCCCTGGGCACACTCAGTGCACTGTACTAGGGTCTGACAACTAAACCAAATCAGTCAATTATGGAATCACCAATTCATACATCAATTTACAATAGGGAGAGCATATGCACTTTAGCACTGATCGGCAGTGGTAAAGTGCCCAGAGTCATAAAACCAACAACAACAGGTCAGACAAAATACAGGAAGAAGGCAAAAAGTTCAGGGATGACCCTGCAAAAAGGGCCAAGTCCAACACTCTTGTTCGAGGGGCTCAAAAGTGGTATTAAAGTCACCTGCTATTACAAGGTTGCATGATCCTCTGTAATGGTCCAGAAAACTATCTAGTAGGGAGACTTTGTTGGGCTGTCTGCCACCCATGAGACCTCTCGCATATACATTGAGCAGGTGCGGTTGACAATTTGATCGTAATTGGATAACCACTATATCGGGATGGTCAATGTGCACTTCCTCAATCCTGTAACAAGAACACTGCCTTACCCAGATGGTAAGCCCTCCTGATGGTCTACCTTTCTGCCCACCAATTGCAGGTTTGGAAAAATTAAGATAACCTGGACGATGGATTGGATTAATAAACCATGTATCCTGAAATACGTAGATATCCTGGGCTTAAATTAATTCTGACCATTCTATAGATGATATTTTGGATTGCAAGCCCCAATATTCCAGGAAATATATGCCAGCTGGGCTGGTTCCTACGACTTTGTGGGACTGTGTAGGTCTCCAGGGATACTTTCCTTAGTTCCGATTTTCATGGTGGCCATTACCGGATCAAGACTACTGCTAGGGGAGGGAAATGGCAAACAGCCTGTGGCTTCACCGCCCTTTTGTGCAATTTCTTTTGGTTTGTTCAATTTAGATGTGAGGTGTTAATATTGAAAGCCACTAGATTATCGACCAGATCACTATTAGCTAATGTTAGACAAACGTAATCTAGATTAGAGCCAGTGGCAGAGTATCTTTTGGCTGAGAATATATCTTCCATAATAATTGATCTGCATTTCCTCACATGTCTAAGCCATTCTGTGCATTGGTTTATTAGGGAGTGTTTGTCTTCTTAAATTAAGCTAGGGGTTGGTTTAGGGATGTTGGTTAGAAAGATTTGTCGTTTTGGCGTGTGGGCCATTAGCTTCTTATTACTAGGGTGTTCCTCCGGCGGCGTTAATCCTGTAAAAAGGTTTGTTCTGGGAACCATAGGATAATCAACTTGGGCTTCCAAGCACCGAGATCCTGAACCATGTCGCCTATCTTGATTATAATGAAGTAGTGGGGGAATATGGGCCGTACCTTTATGGGACGAGTAACAAACTTTGCTAGGTAAAAGGCAAATTTAGTGTTTGGAGCCCCTACTATTCTAATCTGTACTGCCAATATGCTGTTCTCTGAACTTGGGCTGCTGGAGCATAGTCGGTCTATCCTTTGCACGCGGTGTGTCTTGTATCAATGTTTTTAAGGAGTCAGTTAACGTGCCAATCATTCCCTTAAGTGTCCTGACTTCCTCCGTTAATTTACTGGTCTGAACCTTTAGGTCCACAATCTGACTAATGAACTGATCAGGATACAGGTTCATACACCTTACGATGAGAGGCTGGAGCATGTAGAGTGTTGCCTATCCCGACTGTGGACTGCTGGACCAAGGCATCATCGTTCAGATCCAATAGGGGGGGGGGGGGGGGATTTATTAGTACACACTGGTGTGGACTCAAGTTGGCTTGTGAGGCATGCCATAGAACTTGAAGGTGGCAAATTAATTCTCACTGTATGAGATGTTTCGACTTGGTTACTCGATGGGAGCCCCTTAGCTGGTGGTCTTCTTAACATTTCTGGGATGGATGGTACTCAACTTAAAGTAGTGCATCTGGGGGAGGGTTGCCGGTTGGTAGAGCGGGAGTCGGGCCCAAGGGAACTGCTAGTATGTCTTCACATTCGCTAATCAAGTTGACAAAGCAGCCCATAACGCAATTACTGCCTTTGTGCTTTGGCGGTTTGCTTGACTTTTTTGCCTTCCTGCCCTTCCCGGCTGATCCTTTCTCCATGACTTCTGTGGCTTTCCTTTTTCCCTTGCCTCACTATCACAGTTAAATAACCAACACTTTATACTAGGCCAGATCCGTTGTTACATAGGTTATATCTTAGGGAGAAAGTA
This sequence comes from Lissotriton helveticus, assembly GCF_964261635.1. Classification (NCBI taxonomy): domain Eukaryota; kingdom Metazoa; phylum Chordata; class Amphibia; order Caudata; family Salamandridae; genus Lissotriton; species Lissotriton helveticus. The sequence continues at coordinate 2,030,785,577 of NC_136065.1, read as the reverse complement.
GTGGGTGCTTGAGCAGCAGCACTAAGTATGGTACCAGGAAACTATTCCCCCGCTTCTGAAACAGTGAGAGGCAGGAAACACTACCGTGTGCACATTATAGAACAAAAACAGTAAAGCAATATAAACAATTCAGTCTATCAGAATATCAATTGTCCTGAAAGGGGCAGAGAGCAACTCAATAACCAGTCAAGGAAAGCCGAAACTGTCGCCAATTATAGGGCTACTGAAGGTTAAGCCGCAGACCTCCAATATCCAGAACAGAGAAGTGACAGTACCTTACAAGTGTTCGTAGCTACTTGACCAAAAAAAAAAAAAACGCAGGGTGGGTGGCTCTGACCTGCCTCCTCCTGGGGATGAGGAGCATGGACGGGCCCGCCCTTTGCCTGGGTGCGGCCAGTGCCGCGGGTGTTGAGGCAGCACTTTATGCGCGAATGGTGACGCCTCCCCCTTGCTGGCAGCTGCAGACAGTCAGAAGCGTTGCACCATGGGACATGAAGTCCTCCCCAGGGTGTTGTAGGGCGTAGGGTGCGCAGGTGAATCTAACTGGCTGCAGCAGTGGTTCTCTACTGCGCTGGGACAGTACCCCACCAGAGTGTGGAGAAGGCAGAATGGCTATCCCCTCACTGAACCAGAAGAGCGTCCCGTGCTGCGGGGGTTGAGGCAGCGCTTTAAGCGCAGGTAGCGACGCCTCCCTCTTGCTGGCAGCGGCAAGCAGTTAGAAGCTTTGCAGTATTGTAGGGTGAGCGGGTGAAAGTAACGAACTGCAGCGGTGGTTCCCTCCTGCTCTGGGACAGTGATCCCACCAGAGTGTGGAGAAGGCAGAATGGCTATCCCCTCACTGAACCATAAGCGCCTGGAAAAAAGTGTTTTGGGACCCCCCTCCCTTTTTCTTGGCCCCCGCTTGACGGATCACCATAAAAGTTTTAAGACAGCAGCGGAAGTGAATGGAAAATTAGTTTTTAAACTTTCGCGAAGATTCGTCAAATGACGCCAACGTTATTGGCAAATGAAAACAGGCTCTTCCTAGGGAAACAACATCCTAACTATAACTACCTACTGGCGACCACTAGTAGGACATTAATATAAATATATGTAGTAACATTGCTTTTAATGCACAGTGTTAGGAATTAAATACTTATTTTTATGATATAAAAAAAGTCTGTGACTGGAGATGGATTATTTTGGCACTGCTGTGCACACTGAGTTATGAGTCATGCTCACTGACCTGCATCCTTCCCCCCTGGGGTAGCTTTTGACTGCTCGACCATAGCTACCACAGAGTCAAGTGCAGAAAGGGTACTTGGCCCAGTTGCTTAGGATACATAGTAGGCAGGACTCAGGACATCAGGAGTAAACAAGCATTGGAAATGCAATAGGTCTCGCAATAGAATAGTTAGACATTTTTCTTTTTGCAAATGGAAGAGTGGCGTTGCGTGGATGAGTGGCGTTGCGTGGATGAGTGGCGTTGCGTGGATGAGTGGCGTTGCGTGGATGAGTGGCGTTGCGTGGATGAGTGGCGTTGCGAGTGGCGTTGCGTGTGTGAGTGGCGTTGCGTGTGTGAGTGGCGTTGCGTGTGTGAGTGGCGTTGCGTATGTGAGTGGCGTAGCGTGTGTGAGTGGCGTAGCGTGTGTGAGTGGCGTAGCGTGTGTGAGTGGCGTTGCGTGTGTGAGTGGCGTTGCGTGTGTGAAGGATTGGTAGTGCGGGCACTGCTGCTTGTGGTATCTGCGAGATTTGTGTAAGTAAATGGAGAGGGGGGAGAGAGTTGGAAGAGAGAGTGAAAGAGGCAGAAACGTTGAGAGGAAAAGAAAGTGCGAATCTGTAAGCTGAGAGATGTGGCATAACAGAAGGATTGGTAGTGCGGGCACTGCTGCTTGGGGTATCTGCGAGATTTGTGTAAGTAAATGGAGAGGGGGGAGAGAGTTGGAAGAGAGAGTGAAAGAGGCATAAATGTGGAGAGTAAAAGAAAGAGCGAAGGAATCTGTAAGCTGAGAGATGTGGCATAACAGAAGGATTGGTAGTGCGGGCACTGCTGCTTGGGGTATCTGCGAGATTTGTGTAAGTAAATGGAGAGGGGGGAGAGAGTTGGAAGAGAGAGTGAAAGAGGCAGAAACGTGGAGAGTAAAAGAAAGAGCAAAGGAATATGTAAGCTGAGAGATGTGGCATAACAGAAGGATTGGGAGTGCGGGCACTGCTGCTTAGGGTTTCTGCGAGATTTGTGTAAGTAAATGGAGAGGGGGGAGAGAGTTGGAAGAGAGAGTGAAAGAGGCAGAAACGTGGAGAGTAAAAGAAAGAGCGAAGGAATCTGTAAGCTAAGAGAGGTCACAAGTCCCAGGATAGAAATAAAAAACCTGGACTGGCGTACCACATCACTTATGGGTTTGGGGCACTTGGAGGGGCTGCAGGCGGAAATCAGTAACTCCACGTATGGTTCCTGCATAATTCCTTTTAACCCCAGAGTTACAACCAGAGATTCCTTACCTAACAAAATGGTGAAAGCTTACGTAGACTAGTGCGTTTATCAGCATAATGGCGAGAAAGAGTACTTTGAAATTGAATTATTTGTGAAGCAATTTAATATAAACTGGAAAAATGTTTCTTTATCAATAAAGTCTGTGCTTGTAGAGCGTGCGTGCAGAAGGTTCTTAAAGCTGCAGTGAGGCCTCTTCATTATTTGCTACATTGTGAGGTTAAACAATGCACTCAGTGCAGAACCGTGCCCGAGTGAGCTAAGGGTTAACATTAGCTGTGTGTGAATGACGAGAGAAATGGAATGGAGCCTCGGAGTCTGCCCTTTACAACCTCACTCCCCCGCCCCTCCCCCATCGGTCCCGGGAAGCTGAATGTAAACACCTGAGAGGAAGCTGACATGCAGAGGGCGAGCAGTTGCAACATTTAAAGGCGAAGGCACAAATGTACCATAGGTAGGTCTGATCAGATGCTAATCTATTAAAGACGGCTGCTAATCGATTAAAGACAGGGTTTATCAGAAAGATATTAGAAAGCAGTGTAATGTATACGGTCCTAAAATTCCTTCCAGGTCAGGACATTTCCAACCTGCTCGCATGAAAACGTTATACCACCCTATGCAGCCCCATTTTCCATACACAAACGTAGACACACAAACGTACTTATATATATCTCGTAAAACACACTTTTTAAATGCAGCTTGTAAACGATAGCATTGCAGATGATAATGACTGCTGCTAGCATAGATGCCTTTTCCCATGTCCCGGAACATTTTTTTATTTGCATTCTGGGATTTGTAGTCCGGTTTTTTAGAATGGCCTAAGCAAGTCTTAGAATAGAAAGAAAGCCCTGGTCTGGGGCAGCTAGACAGGGAAACTTAACAGAACTGTACTATTGCCCTCCTTTTGAACTCATTGACCACAGAAGAATAGTTTGGTGATTTGCCCACAACATTATGCAGTAAGAACGTTACTTCACCGAGCTATCTTGCAGTATTCGGTCGTTAAGTGTATCTCATCTAGCACGGTGGGTTAAGAGAGGTCACAAGTCCCAGGATAGAAATAAAAAACCTGGACTGGCGTACCACATCACTTATGGGTTTGGGGCACTTGGAGGGGCTGCAGGCGGAAATCAGTAACTCCACGTATGGTTCCTGCATAATTCCTTTTAACCCCAGAGTTACAACCAGAGATTCCTTACCTAACAAAATGGTGAAAGCTTACGTAGACTAGTGCGTTTATCAGCATAATGGCGAGAAAGAGTACTTTGAAATTGAATTATTTGTGAAGCAATTTAATATAAACTGGAAAAATGTTTTTTTATCAATAAAGTCTGTGCTTGAAGAGCGTGCGTGCAGAAGGTTCTTAAAGCTGCAGTGAGGCCTCTTCATTATTTGCTACATTGTGAGGTTAAACAATGCACTCAGTGCAGAACCGTGCCCGAGTGAGCTAAGGGTTAACATTAGCTGTGTGTGAATGACGAGAGAAATGGAATGGAGCCTCGGAGTGCACAAAGTGTAATGAATGAAGATCAGGAGACGGAGGGCATTGCTGTGGGGAGGGGGTGTAGGAGAAATGCACAAGGCGGGCAGGGGAGGGGGCGGAGCGGGGAGAGCGGCATGACCACAGAAGAATAGTTTGGTGATTTGCCCACAACATTATGCAGTAAGAACGTTACTTCACCGAGCTATCTTGCAGTATTCGGTCGTTAAGTGTATCTCATCTAGCACGGTGGGTTAGATTTTGTAGCGATTTCCATGTATTCTGCAAAGTATTGTACAATACTTGAAGTGTCAGTGCACAAAGTGTAATGAGTGAAGATCAGGAGACGGAGGGCATTGCTGTGGGGAGGGGGTGTAGGAGAAATGCACAAGGCGGGCAGGGGAGGGGGCGGAGCGGTGAGAGCGGCATGTGGGTGTTAAGAAGCCGGGCCTTTGAAGTGAAGCTAAGCTTCACTTCAAAAGCTGTCGGAGGAATGCGGGAGAGAGGAACAGATGGCGATTGCGGCTGTGCACGCGCTTTTAAGCTCAATGCACATGCGCATTGAGCTTAAAAGTCACGGGCACTGCAAGGAATCGCCACGATTCCTTGCTTCTCAGTTAAAAGTTGTTTAAGCCGCAATAGGCTCGCAAGTAAGCATGAGCGCAAAATCCGCTCCGATCGCGGATTTTGCGGATTTTCGGCAAATCCGCGATCCGCGAACTCTCGCGGATTTGCCGAAAATCCGCAATCCGCGATCGGAGCGGATTTTGCGGTCAAAAGTTCAAGCGCGCCTAATTAACGATGGCGCCGGCAAGCTGCCAGCGCCCATCCTGCAATAGTTACTTAATTAGCTTCAACAGGAAGCTCTAACAGATAAGATACAGCAGGGGCTCGAGCGCCTGCTTTATTTTAGCAGTTGGAGCTTCCTGTTGAAGCTAATTAAGTAACTTTTGCAGGATGGCGCTGGCAGCTTGCCGGCGCCATCGTAAATTATTTCAACAGTGGTGTCTTCTTGAATAAATATGAAGGGCAGGGTTCATTCGGGCACGACGGTCCTGGCACAAAAAAATAAACCTCAACAGGAAACACTTGCAAATATCAATAAAGCATGTGCCCTAGTTGAAGCTTAAATTCAGTGACTCATTCATCAGCCCAAAAATTAATCTGCTGCTCTGATCGGTCTCTGACCTTTTATACACACAAGAGGCATGCTCGCATGGACGCCCCGTCCGTTTGGCCCCGCCCACACACTCGAGGTGTGCACCGTCTTCCCGCCATTTACCCACTATGATGGACATTTCACTCAAGGGACCCCTGCGCACTTCGGCGCGATTGCATAGTGACACACACTTGGTCGCTGGAACTAGTTGAAGCGCAAATGCAGTGACTCATTCAGCATACGAGCGCAACCCCCGTGCTGTTCCTGTGACCAGGGGCTTCTGTCTCTTAATCTGCTGCTCTGATCGGTCTCTGACCTTTTAGACACACAAGAGGCATGTGCGCTCGCGTGGAAGCCCCGTCCGTTTGGCCCCGCCCACACGCTCGAGGAAGCCCCGCCCCCAAATCCGCAAATCCGCTGAATCCGCGGATTTTGCGGATCCACGATCCGTGAATCCGCTGAATCCGCGAATCGTGGATCCGCAAAATCCGCCCATGCTTACTCGCAAGCTCGATGCGCATGCGCATCGACAGGCGAGACCTAAAAAGCCTCAAAGGTTGGTCCCCGTGGCCACCTGGAAGGATTTCTGACACCATTTTAAGGAACTTCCATCGAAAACAGTGTCCATAAGAAATAAATAAACATGACTTTGCTTGACTGTGTACAGCATTATTGAACAATAAACACTGAATGGGACTTCCATTTTGAACAAAATGGCATCAAGGCCTACTTAGCATAAGGAAAGAAAATGCACTTTAACAAGTTGTGTTAAAACCGTTTCAAAGGCAATAACAATTTCAGAGTATAAATGCAAATTCAAGCGTAAGACCACGTTCTGCACTCTGCTAATCATGCACACAAAAATAAAATGCACACAAACTTCTCCATAGGCGTCAAAATAGTGATAGGTGATGAGTTCTGCAATGTCTGGTGTGTGTGGTCCTGCAGAATGAAAGTTAATAAGCATGAATTTGAAGGTTACTTCTGTAGTTTGAGGATGTGAGGTAATTAGTGGGATGAGTAAGGAGGTTGGATCTATATGTCGTGAGAATGCTATGAGAGTGTCTGGGTCATCTAGATCTGGATGTGACATTTGAGATAGGCAGTATGTGGAACTGAAAGAGACACGGTTCCACTCACCTTGTAGATTTTCAGCAGAGCAGGGGTTCTCACACAAGGCCCTTCCTGGCCTTAACAGACCCAAACAGGCGATGCCCCTGTCTGTGTCACCTTCTTTTATGGGACACCCAGGCGATGGGAGTCCATGAAAAGTTGACTGAAGTAGGAAGAAGGCAGAAAGCGATGTCACATCCTTTGACGATGGAAAATGCAGTGTTTATGCTCGAGATGGATGATGCAAAGTTAAGTCATCATATTTGGCTTCTTTTAAACAAGGTTTTGACAGGAAACCAGTGATATCACTTCCTGTGCTAATGAATGATGGGAAATTAAGTCTTATTGTGTGGCCTCTTCTTTGAAAGGTAGTGTTAGCATGAAACTAGTAATGTCACTTTTGGCAGGGATGAATCATGGTGAATGAAGCCCTCTTATAATGCTTCTTTTAAAGATAATTTTGGAAGGAAACCAGTGATGCCACATCTTGTGCATATGGATGATGGGAAATGTCCCTAATGTCACACCTTTTTAACACGTATTGCAAAGCATAAGCTGAAAACTCTGCATTGCATGCCAGGTCTATTCAACAAGTCTTATGTTTATTTGAGAAAACTCTGGCAGACAGAGTTAAAAAAAAAGGTGCCAAACACCCTCCGGATGTCCATTAACATTAAGCCTGAACTGAGTCAGAAGTCTACTATGTCCCCGCCCTTGCTCCCATCAGCATCATGTACAAAGTAAGAAGGAGCCTCAGCATCTGGACATAGATTGCTATTCCTGCGATGCAGGCCAAAATAATTTCAAGCATTTAATGTTACAGAGTGCCTAGCTAGGTCAAATTTTTAGCAAAGCTGAAAACGTTCAGCCTCACTCTAGGGAAATATCCACTGGAAACTCGCAGGAAATAAACAGCGCCACTCAGGAAGCACCCCAGTAACACAGGCAAGTTATGATAAGCCCCAAAGCAATGCAGGAATACCACCCCCATGGAACACGCCTCCCAGCAATCCGATCCTCCCACCAGCTGGCCCTTGTAGTGACCAAACGTAGCAAGGCCTTCTAAGCAGCTTGGATGAGCAGCTCACCTGTTGACAGGGTCCGGCCACCCACACTGCTACCAGATGGTGAATGCTCCCGAACCCTGAGGTCTTCACACTATCACGATCAGCCCAGAGACAGCACTGTAGTGAAGCTTCCTGATAGAGGGGTCACTGCACCCTTCTGCTATCGCTTTGTAACTTCATTGGATCCAAAAATCTCCATCAACAAGTCAGAACAATGTAGCCCGAGACATGTCCAGTGTAGGAAGGTGGATACCCGACTATGGTTACCCCAGATTTTGTGTTTAGCTGGTTTTTGACTTAGTTGGCCTGGGATCCTGCTAATCAGGGCCCCAGGCTATCTGCTCTCTCTATAAAATGGACTCCATGTACCATAGGTACATAACTAATTGGATATTGGGTCACCTTATGAGCCCCTGTATAGTGTACTATAGGTACCCAGGGCATAGGTGCATCCAAGGCCTACCAGGTGCTGCAGCATATCTTTTGCCACCCCTGGCTGCCATCCAAACTGACACAACTGGCTGATCACTCAGCTGGGGCAAGGTCGTGTAATCACCCCTTGCTAAGGTGTAGTATTCCTATACTTACCATTATATATAGACACATATGCACCTATAAGTCACTCCTATGGCAGGCCTTGAATGAATGAAATGAAAATGATTTTTGTAGAGCGCACATAGCTGCCCTGAGGCGTCCAAGCGCTGAGACTGAACAAAAAAAGTGCGATTTAGATGAGATAGTATAGGCCGGGAGGGGGGGGGGGGTTTGAGTCCTACTTATTAAACAGGAACGTTTTTAATTGCTTACGGAAAGAGGTCAGTTCCGAGTTGGAGCTTAGATATTGGGGGAGAGCATTCCACATCTTGGTCACATTAAAGGAGAAAGAGCGGCCTCCCGCTCTAATTCTCTTGATTTTGGGCACTGTAGCCAAAATGGCATGGGTTGAGCGCAACTGTCTGCTAGGGTGATACGGGGTGATTAGGGAGAGGTTGATTGCCGGGCCAGTAGCCCAGAATGCCTGATGGGCGAGACAGAGGGACTTAAAACTAATTCTCTCCCAAACGGGGAGCCAGTGTAGGCTTTTCAGCCCGGACTTAACAGATAACCTGTGAGGGATTTGCAATAGTGTCCGGGCAGCACAGTTTTGAATTGTTTTCAATTTACGCAGGGTAAAATCGGGTGCTCCTAGATAACAATCCTGGAGTCAGAGTGCTGCTTGGTTTTATGTGAGATGGTGCTCTAGCATGAGCTGAGCATGTCTGCAGCTTTCGGAACCATGTCCTTATAGCTGTTCTATGATATTGCCATACCATATACTCTTAAGTGCATTATGTACCTCGCGGTCAGATGCTAACTTTGGTTTGGCTTTATCAAAACATGTCGTGTAAGGTGTCATACGCTTTGGAATACTACCCCCTCGCCAGTTCTGGCGACGGGGGTAGCATTCCACCCTTCTAGAGGGAGAAGACATGTTACTTCCATTAATCCCGGTTAAAGTTAACCAGAGCCTCAGCATCACAAAATGGATGCTGCTGCCACAGACATAAGTCTGACCTCCTGCTGCTGGGAGTCCTTCCAGCGAGGGAGGCTTGGACAATAGGTTTCCTGTCACAAGGAGGTGCTAGCACCACCCCAGACAGGCTATAGTGTATTGGGGCAGGGAGGGCTGAATGAAATGAGACACTGCCTGGAGCACACAAGGTGTCCCATGCATAGTCCAGTTCAAACCGGTGCTGTGGCACTCCAGCCCCAGCTCTGGCACGAAACTGGACAAAGGGAAAGGGGTGTAACCACCCCCTTCCTGGGTCCCACCCATAGGTGGGACCTAGCAGGTAATCCCGCCCCTAGATTTGGTATATAGGTAGGAGCTGTGTCCTTAGACTTTAGATATATCCTGACTGAAACTCTGATACGAAACTCTGGACCTTCGACATCCTCCTCGACGTAGAAGACTGAAGAATCTCCCTTGTGGTCAAGGAGTGACCACCCTGTGCAAGCAGACACCATCAAGCGCTCAACGGTTTGCTTTGTTGTTGCTCCCGCCGGAGCTTGAACACAGAGCCCGACAGGACCCGGACTTCCAGACATCCAACAGCCCGATCCACAGCCACAGCAAAGCTGAGACCCGTGGAGGCGACGAGAGACGTGGGACCGGCCATCTTGAGAAGCCAGCGAATTGCTTTCCGTGCAACTTCTGAGGCACCCTCGAAGTTGTGCATTGGGGATTGAGAAGCCCCAGCCCCGAGCACCAACTGCACTGAAGATCACCTCTCCACACTCACCGAGTGCTGCGTGGGGCCTTTTGCATTTTCCTGCTCGACGCGTCTGTCCAGTCACTTGCCCGTTGGCTAGTGGCCTCTGTGACGACGAAATCTGAAATCTACACCACTGGTCTGGTTGCTCCAGACTGGCCCTTGCTTCCCTGCGAAGGAGAAGCCCCTCAGTCCTTGCTGGCCTGAATAAGAAGCCATCTTCGATTCCTGCGTGGGTTGCATTTGCCAATGCCTGTTGACTCCGAATCGAGTTCCGACACCGCCAACAGCGAGACCCTTCGTGGGACAGTCCGTATCCAGCTCCTGGTCGTCGTCGACACCTCCTGGTCCACGTGGCTGCAGAGGCAAGCTTCCTGACATTGCCTGGTTCCTTCCTGGTTCCTTCCTAGTCACTGGCTAGTGACCCAGACTCTGTCCCCTCTGCTTTCAGGTACTCTTCATCCTCGATCCACCCTTGGATCCAACCGGGCTCTTCTCTCGTGGTCGCCTGCAGCATCTTTTCTCCAAGGCTCCATAGAACTCTGTAAAAACCTGAGGCGGGTCGGGGACAATCGATATTTGCCCGGCGGTATTGCCTCTGTGACCCTCTAGTTATTTAATCAAATGAAGAGGCAGGCGCTGGAGACTGGAAAGCAGGAAACAAGGTTTTTATTCTCTCCGGAGGAGAACACAACGAAACGGACAGAAGGTATCGTTCTGAGGTGCTCTAACTGCATCCCTGAGGCCTGGCCTCTTATACACAAGTTTATGACTTTATTGTACATTACACATTCATGTTAAAGCTTTGATGTATGAAAAAGACATTCCCGGAAATCCCCTTTGGGCCCGTTCCCACACACATTTACAGTTGAAGTCCCCACCCCAGTCACAACAGGTGATGAGTATCACGCAGCTGGATATTCCGCCGATTCACGGAATGTAGGGGGTTCGATCGGATCTCATGGAGTGGGGGCTTTGATCAACCCGGGGATCCTTTGATGGGGGAAGCTTTCTATTGTACGGGGAGGGGCAAGGGATGGTATCGGCAGAGCTGGGTGTCGGCCTGGGAACGGGGAAGACAAAACGGGCACACGGGGAAAAAGGGGTTTGCATCTAAGGGCCGGAGATCATGAAAGGGAGGCAGGGAGGTGTCGCGCTGGGAACAGGATGAGGGCCTGGGGCAGAGCAGCGCCGAAGAGGGGTTTATGACTCAAGGCAGGTGCAAGCAGGGGGCGGTCAGCGTGCAGGCTTAGTGAAGGCGAAAGGCTATGTCAGGGGCCAGCGGCATGCAAAAGGGTTCGTTCTGATCGGGGCATCTAACAAAATGGCGGGCGCGCACGACAAAAGTGTGGCATCAGGGGGAGAGGCAAGATGGCGCAGATAATGTTCACCAAAACGTACTAATTTTCAACAGTCCTCCCTTTAACATATTCAAGACATCTTGCTGGTTCATTTTCTACTCGGTTCTATTGTGGTGGGCATGAGAAAGGAAACGGTAGGAACCCTAGAGGGAAAGAGTTGTAAACAATACATTTTAACATTTCTAGTTTTTTTTTTTTGGAGGTGGGCCTATTTGATAAACTTTGATCAATTTGTTTAGCAGGAAAGTCATAGGAATGCAATACAAAAACGATTTTGTAGCGAGAGCAGCAAGCATATTTCATACTGGCAGGTTATTACATATATATCAGGTTCGGATTGGAGCATGATCAATACAAGGGCGGCTGGGAGAGAAATGAGGTCTAGCAGAAGCAGCGATTGGGGATGTCAAATGTTCTTTGCTGCCTTTCGTTGGCGCTGTTGAGCACCGGCGGTGGAGCTACGAGTCCAGCTCGGTTCTAAGTTCTGCGTTGCAGGGCACGACCCTTTCCTTGCGTTCCTGGTCGGAAAGGTCCCTTTCGCCCTGTGTCCTTTGAGGTGATTGTCAGAAAGTTCAGATGGAAGAAGAGCGTTCAAAACAGTCCATAGGGTAGGTCAGAGGAAAAGGGGGATGGAGCAAGGCCAAATTAGGAACAGACTAGGGGAACGAGAGACTTCAAATAGGCGAGCGTGTGACCGAATTCAGAGAGCGGGGACTTGTCGACAGACACTGGGCATCGAGCAGGGGCATCAGGTCGACCCTTTCTTCTCATGTTGTCGAAAACAGTGCCTCGTCCTGCAGCTCTTTTCTGTCGTGGTCTCGCCTTGGCTAATGTCGCAGGTGTTCCTTAGTCTGCAGTCAGGCCTCGTGCTCCCACATCCGGTCCTTCTCTCCTCCAACAGCAGTACCCTTAAACAAGTTTGAAAAGACAATCTTTAGAGAATTTGCAGGTGAAGATAATCAAAAAAAGTCTATTTCTCTCCCAGCTCCAGGCAAAGAATGAAAAATGCCCGTTATTTAGTGTTCACAACTGGCATATGAATGACCGGTGACGGGCCTGTTGGATTTACTATGACTTTCCTTTACAATTATTTATTACAGTCACGACAGTTCATCTGATGGTGACCCACCTTCGTGAGACGTTAACATGGTACTACACAGGTATTTTGCTGAGAGGCGAACATGGCTAAACATTTCCTTTCTATCGATGCATCCTGCCTTCTAACTACTACGGGGTTTATTTCGATGATTTCTTTACCTTGGACTAGTCTGTTAACCTTGTAAAACATCACTCTGGATCCTACGTAACCTTTTACAGCCCGATTACTTAATTAGGAAGGACAGGGGTTTTATGGGGAACAACCAGGGACATAGGAAACTTGTGGTAAGGGCATAAATCGACCCATCTCTCACAACCGGAAATGAGGGGTAGTTTCATAATTCCAGTTTTTGGGCGGCTGATACAGGGGGGGGTAACAGGGGTGGTCATTTTTCTGGTTTGGGTATTGCGACAATTCGGGGAGGGGAGGGTCGCGTATTCTGAGGTCCTTGTTTTATACCATAGGAGCCGTCGACATGTAGTTCCCTTATTTCGGGCCAGATTAGGGAACTTCTGTCGTCTTACCTGTCCTTTCCCTTACGGCCCAACCTGGGTTCATTGACTTCTAGCGGAAAAGGAGAGGTAACGACGCGGCCTCAGGGTGATTGTATTAAAGACAAGTTTTTGTGCAAATACTGATGGTATTTGAAGCCAATTAGGTGGTGTGCTAGGGGTGGCGGTCTGCCAATTTCGGGGCTAACCACTCGGAAGAGTGGGAGTGCAAAAATAGAGGGAGAGAGAGAGAGAGAGAGAGAGAGAGAGAGAGAGAGAGAGAGAGAGAGAGAGAGAGAGAGAGAGAGAGAGAGAGAGAGAGAGAGAGAGAGAGAGAGAGAGTGCAACGGCAGGCTAAATAGTACACGTGCAACAGAGAGGGTGGCAGTGTATTCAAGAAAGGCTATTTAGTGCATTACACAGTAAAGGGCATTCACGGGTCTGCGTTAGAATCTTGTAATCATGCAGTTTGAGCATTAGACAGGGTGGAGGGGACGTGCTTTGAGAAAAAGGAAAGAAGAAAGGAGGTACCATGTTGTCGCACTTTCTCGCATTTTCGGTCCTTCGACCAGTTGGGTCAACGCCTCAGTCACACACACACATTCCCTCATAGTTTCGCGTCATACGTGACATGGGTTCATTCGTCCGGTCTGGTTTAAGGGTGATCACTTTTTATCAGGTTGTGCTAATTTCTTTCGGGTTTGTTCGATACGTGAGTAGTTTGCAGGCGTGCTTAGACACCACCTTGCGGTGCTAGTCCGCTTCGTGTATTAGACATGGCAAGGCTTCGGATCTTCGCCACACCTCGGCTGTAATTTCTGATGTAACCTGCAGAGGGAGGGAAAAAGGGGGTGGGGGAGACAGCGTTCGCGCACATTCAAATACATGGATTCATAAGTCCTTTACTTACCTCTTACGCGTCTTTCCTCCTCGGGGCAGGGTCCCCGGGGATATGGTTTCTGGAGTCGGGGGGGGTAGTGTGTCCATATAGGTCATGGGCGGGGAAACGTAAAAAAGGAAACCAGAGGTGCCTAGTGCGAGGTATCTAGTCAAAGGATGTATCTCACTATCGGGGTCCTTAAAACCTCTTTCAACGCTGTGGCGTTCTAAGGTTCTTCGGTTCTTGGGTCAGCTCCGTTCCCTGATACTTTGGAACGTTGTACTTTATCACATTTACATTATTTCATTTCACCCTTCTTTTACATTCCCTCATTTACACCGTTCGTTTTACCCATCCTTGGAAGTCAAGGTCTTCCTCTACGCGAGAGTTCATGAGTCAGTCGCGTACTTTGAAGGCGGAGTGTCGTGTTGTCGATCCGATCCGTCCTCCGGGGCTGGGCAACCATCTTCTTTTAACCTTAAAGAGAGAGCAGAGTAGGGTGCACAGAAAAGAACTTTCCCACCGATCCCACATTTTTTTTAAAATAAAGCATGCAATACCCGTTCATAGTTTCAAAAAATTTTATTTTGCAAAATCATTTCAGCATGTGGATTATGAGGGTGCGGTCGTATTTGGCCGGTCGTGGCAATGGCTAAAGTGCGTACAGTGGGGGGTGTCGTTTGCAGCAATAAAAACATCGGAAAGTTTTACTCATTCATTTGTAAGAAACTAAAACATCTATTAATTGGCTGGGGGTTCGGGGGCGTTTATTTTCATAATTCAGAAGCATAATCATAATGGTTGTAATCAGATTTCCTATATGCATACCGTACGTGTACGTCGTAAATGAGGTTTACATCAGTTATAAAAAATATAATACATTTGTACATTTGTAATCAACATTTGTAACGGGGATCCTTTCATACTGTTCGTCGAGTGAGTTCTCCTTGTCTTTTCTAGCCAAGTGTACAAAGGATCATATAAAATCTTAGAACATCAAGTTTATATCAGTGCGAAGGAACACCACGAGGTGTTCGTAAGTTCCGATTGATACCAGCGCCATTTTGGGCGGGGCCGGCTCAGTCCGGAAGCAGCATCAGGGGGAAATGTTTCCCATTACTGGCAGTTTGGACCAGAGTCCTTTTCGGCAGTTCTAGAATTCATGCTAACAGAAGGAGTGGCAATGTCATGTTTGTTTCGTTGGCGGTCAAGGCAGCCGTCCCTTACCGGAAACCTGCAAAGGCCGAAGGTTCCGCCGGGGACCTTTGTAGGATCTTCAAGGCTGCGGAGACGCTGTCGGAGATGGGGGCTCGTGCTCCAGGGGGCAAATGTTCGAGTTATGTTGCTGGTCAAAGTTACTCTAGTGGCCGGGGCCCGCCTTCCAGCGGACCCAGACGCCATTTTGAGGCCCTGCAGGGGCCACTCTCGTCGAGTTTGCAAGAGTGGGAGAGATCCTTCGGAGTGAAAGGAAGAGGTCTCTGTTTTGTGAAAGCGGGACGTTCGGCTGGGGTGCAGCTGTGATGCCCCCACCTGGGGGGGCGAGGGAGACTGGTTTGCATCGTCTCCTTCTCCCGGTGCACTCCAGGCCGCTCCTTTTCATCGCCCCGCATGAAGGTTTCTCCACATCCGGTGTTCCCCAAGACCTGTGCTCGGTGCTGTGGGAGTATGGCCACCATTGCACGTTCGGTGCTGCGCAAGTACTGGGGTGCCACCATGGTGTGTTCGGTGCTGTGGAAGTATGGGCACCATCGCCTGACTGGGGGTGTTCGGCGTCGGGCCGGGGGCTGGGAAACCTCCTACCGGTGGAGGTGGGAGAGGCTCGTCCGCGTCGCCTCTCCCTCCCAGCCCAACTTGGACAAATTGTTGTGGAGGTACGTGCAGGACATCCCGCCGTCCAGAGCTGCTGCGGCTGTTACGGAAGAGAAAAGGAAAAAAGGTGCCTCGTTCTCCTCTGGACATGTGGCGGGACTACCTACAACAGCCCGGGCTGCTGGCTCCTGCCTCTCCTCCGGCTCCCCCATACGTTAAGATTTCCTGACCAAGAGTTGGCGGCCGGGCCCGCCTTATATGGGTTGCCGTTGGTTGGGCGTAGCCGTAACCCTGCCCAACTTTGGAAGGGTCCAGAATGGGGGGGGGGGCGAATGTTCTGTTTGACTTTCATTTTTCTACAGTTTTACCGTTATTATTCCTTGTTTGTTGTGCTAAATTAAAAGTTCAAGTTCACTAATGGTCTACGGATTTTTTTTTACCATTTCTTTCTTTCAAGGTTGCTTTTATGCTAAGTTTCTGCTAACAGAGGTTGAGTAACACGGAAACACGTGTAGAGGGATGACGCAGATTTGTACATTACATACACACAAACTCAGACGGGGGACAGTACAAGTACGACATACAAAGACCCAAGACGAATATAAAACAGTTATTGGTCATAATTATCTCTTTCCGTCTGTGAATTTGAAACGAGGCTGGGTTCCTGTCTTGACGTTGCCCGACCTAGGAGAACTTGAGCATGCCGCTGAGATTTTCCTGGCGAAATCTGTGCCATCGGGCATAATCAAACGTGGTGGTTCTGTCTGGTCTGTCTATGTAAGTCGGGTTCTTCTTTGTCTCGCGCTTTTTCCCGTACTGCCGGTCTGTCGTTCCTGTCGGCCCTTTGCCTTTACTCACGCTCAGTAGAGTCGGGCATTGGGCTTTCCAGTGTCCGACATACCTACAGAAAGCGCATTGGTCTGGCCCTAAGTCTAGTCGTCTTTTGCACAGTGTCGGGGGATAAGTTGTGGGTAGCGGTGTCCTGGGGTTGTCCTGTCGGTATATTTCTCTACTTGGTTTGTCCTCGTCTTTTCTCTGTCGTTTCGTAGCCTCTCTGCGCCACATACCGAGACTGTCGAGCATAATTGGCGTTGTCTTATTATTTCGAAGGGCTATTTCTAACGTTTCTATTTTATCAAGGTCAAAGGATCCTGTCAGTGGCCACTGTTTGTCTTGACTCTCTTCGGTATACCTGTGCCACAATTTATTATAGGCTATGGTGACTAATCCATAGTTTATGAACATGTCCTTATTAGGGGTGCCTTCTAGTGGAGCTATATGGTCCACCTCTAATACGCGGTCCGGGCTAAACAGGCTATTTATCAGTGGGGAGAAGACAGACATGACGGCTCGTAACGAGGGACTAAAAAGTCAGCACTGCCTATCTTATCACTAGGTGCAAAGACCGTACAGAATATTTCTATTCGACGTTGTTTGCAGGCAGTGAATACCTCATGGATCAAAAAAAATGATAATAACCAAACGACCAATAAATAACAATGGGGAGAATGAGTAGGTCCGCAAAGATCTGCGTTACCTACCCTTTTCACTATCTGCAAAAAGGGTGGTCTCTTCCCTGTTTGCAGACAGGGAATCTCCAGGAAACAATAGTTTTGCGAACAACAGTTCAGTTTCAAGTAATTATTGCGTGGGGGAGAAAAAATAAGCACGGTTGCTGCCCTACCTATCCTCCACTGCTTGCAAAGAGAGAGAGCCCGTTGTTTCTCCTGTTTGCAGACAGTGAATCTCCAAACAAATAAAAAAGAGCAATACTAGTATTTTTAAACAAACAAGCAATCAAGCAATTTTTTCGCAGCTTGTCGTGGTAACACGACCTTACCCGGACCGTATGGACAGTTTCTTGTCTTCCGAATCCAGCGCCCGATCGTCCTCTTTTTCTCGTATTTCTCACGGCACTCCTGATGGTTCCCAGTCAGGACCGTAGATCACTCGAGAGAGGTCTGTTCGGAACTAGTGAAGTTCGGATGATCGGCTGCCAGACGAGGGTCTATTGGGCAAGAGCTCTCCCGATCGTTGCAGTCGTTCACTCTGTCGTCGGGACCTCTCCCACTGGATCCACGAGTCGCTGATGGGCCCCACGCTTGGGACGCCAATTGTAAAAACCTGAGGCGGGTCGGGGACAATCGATATTTGCCCGGCGGTATTGCCTCTGTGACCCTCTAGTTATTTAATCAAATGAAGAGGCAGGCGCTGGAGACTGGAAAGCAGGAAACAAGGTTTTTATTCTCTCCGGAGGAGAACACAACGAAACGGACAGAAGGTATCGTTCTGAGGTGCTCTAACTGCATCCCTGAGGCCTGGCCTCTTATACACAAGTTTATGACTTTATTGTACATTACACATTCATGTTAAAGCTTTGATGTATGAAAAAGACATTCCCGGAAATCCCCTTTGGGCCCGTTCCCACACACATTTACAGTTGAAGTCCCCACCCCAGTCACAACAGGTGATGAGTATCACGCAGCTGGATATTCCGCCGATTCACGGAATGTAGGGGGTTCGATCGGATCTCATGGAGTGGGGGCTTTGATCAACCCGGGGATCCTTTGATGGGGGAAGCTTTCTATTGTACGGGGAGGGGCAAGGGATGGTATCGGCAGAGCTGGGTGTCGGCCTGGGAACGGGGAAGACAAAACGGGCACATGGGGAAAAAGGGGTTTGCATCTAAGGGCCGGAGATCATGAAAGGGAGGCAGGGAGGTGTCGCGCTGGGAACAGGATGAGGGCCTGGGGCAGAGCAGCGCCGAAGAGGGGTTTATGACTCAAGGCAGGTGCAAGCAGGGGGCGGTCAGCGTGCAGGCTTAGTGAAGGCGAAAGGCTATGTCAGGGGCCAGCGGCATGCAAAAGGGTTCGTTCTGATCGGGGCATCTAACAAAATGGCGGGCGCGCACGACAAAAGTGTGGCATCAGGGGGAGAGGCAAGATGGCGCAGATAATGTTCACCAAAACGTACTAATTTTCAACAACTCCACGACGAAACCCGACACACTTTGACACCTATGCACCCGCTTCCTGTGGGTGAGGTAACGCGAGTACTGAGGTGCTCCTGTAAAGAGTAACTCTCCTAGTGTCCTAGTTTCAAGTGGTTAGCTTCTAGTCCAGTCGGAAGACGCCTAAACCTTTAACTTTCTAACTTTTACACACCCATTGACTTCTATGTGTGCACGCGTGTGCATTTAGACACTGCACCCACATCCCGTGGGCCTCCTGCTCCCTAACTACTGTTAGTCCAGTGTAGCCCCAGCGATTCCCAAGGCCCTAGGCCTTACCATTATTCGTGACGTGGTTCTTATACCACTATTTTAGTATATGGTTTAGCGGGCCACCAGGGCCTATCCATATTTGTGCAACTTTTGTATGTTATATTAAGTAACTTGTTATGCGCTTGTGCTTCTGTTCTCATAAAGAGTACAGAGGGTTGTTTTAGAAATAAATACATATATATTTTGAATCTATAACCTGTGTGGTGTCCTTTCATTTGTTATTAAAGGGATTGCATATGGTAAAATAGCTGGCTTCACATGCCCTCTTGAGTTTAGCCTAAGACTGCTTTTGTCCATGCTACCACTAGGATAGCTGGTCTATAAGGTTGACTTTACAACCATCACCATAAGGGTTGTTTGGACTGGTGCAAGGTGCTCCCTAGAATACTGAACATCATATACCAGGCCAACTTCTCACATCCAGTAACTAATGCACATATTATTTCTTTAAGCTCTCCCTTCTTGATCTTCCATTCTGGAATGCGCAGCTTTTTAAGTTCTTGAGTTAATGTCTGTACCCTTCTTTTCAAAGTGTGTGTCCATCCTGAATAAAGCTCAGCCAGTCTTACATTTCAGTCACTCTCCCATTCAGAGTTCAAATGCTTCTGCTTTATGTCCAATGTACTACATAAAAAGTACACTTTGTATGTTAGGGTGGCTTTCATATCCCTCATTATGCCCGGAGAGAAACATATTAAGTGGAATGTCTGAATTCAACAGAGATAACGAATTAGAAGGTAATCAGAGTGGTCTGACCAGATTACTGCTATGAGGTAATTCCCTTATAAGAGACCTGTTTAAAGAAAATGTGGTCCAATACGCGGCTCTTCTCGTGTTGAGGGTAAGTAATGCATCAGATCATTACTCTTGAAATGTAAACTAGGATACAACGGAATCATTGTCACCACCCAAATGTAGATTTAGATCCTCAAGGACGACATTAGGAATGGCATTAACCCAATGCAGCACAAAGGAGTAATGTTCACACAGAGGAGAACCAAATAAAAACCCTGGTACAACATGGAGCTGAATGATGAACGGCGTCAACTCAGAAAAACGGAAAGGTCTTGGAGACAAAACCCCTCTTCCGTGCACCTGACGCATCTTAGATCTGCTTGGCTGCCATACAAAAAACACATCTTCAGTGAAAAGGGATCTTTTTTCCGCAGCCAACTAGATCTGGCAAAAAACAGACCAAGAGAACTCTTCAACATTGTTAAAAAGCCAAACTAACTGCACTCCCTCTCAAGAAATCGAAGCCACCAATGAGCGATGTGAAGACATTGCCACCTTCTTCATTAGTTAAGTCTCTAAAATTGATCAATCATTCTTACAAACTGCTAACCCTCCTTCCCCCTTAACCTGCCCCACTACAACCTCCCTTGACCACTCGGAAAGAGCTCTTAACAAGGACAATCAGACCTACCTCCAGCTAAAAAACAATGCGCATTGGTCTGATTTGAGCCAGTGTTGGTAAGCGAAGGTCTTCAATATAATTTCTAATCTAAATCCTTCCTCCCACACTATGGACCCACTCCCATCCACACTTATAAAAGAACTCAACCACACCATTCCCCCTTTTTGGACAAAAATCATCAACGCCTCTCTCACCTCAGGCTGTGTCCCAGACTCCCTTCTACTAGGACAAATCACACCCATCCTCAAGAAACCTGGGGCTGGCCCTAATGATCTTAACAACCTCAGACCTATCTCTAACCTCCCATTCCTTGGAAAAACATTGGAGAAATGTGTTCTCCACCAACTCAATAAACACATTGATGAGTTCAACCTCCTCGACGCCTTTCAATCTGGTTTCATAAAAGGCTGTAGCACGGAAACAGCTATGCTAAACGTCTCCGCCGACATTCACAAGGCCCTAGAGGAAGGCGATGCCTGCCTTCTCATCCTTATTGACCTATCTGCGGCATTCGACACAGTAAACCATCCAGCCCTTCCGGAGACCCTGTCGAAGTGTTCCGGCATTAATGGCACAGTACTAAAATAGTTCACCTCCTTCCTTCAACACCGCTCGCAACAAATTAAAATGAACTCCTGTCTCTCAAAGCCAACAAAAGTCACACTTGGGGTCCCGCAAGGCTCGATACTCTCCCGTCCCTCTTCAATCTCTTCATGGAGCCCCTCACAATCATATTGAAAAAAGCTGGAGTGAATAACCACCTTTACGCGGACGACACCCAAATCTATTTCAGGATCAAGTCTCCCAGCGATATCCAACTCCTCAATACCACCCTAACCGAGATCCAAACTTGGTTCTATGTTAAACACTTAAAGCTCAACCAGGACAAAACAGAACTAATCCTATTCTCTCCATAAAGTAACCATCGTCCAATCCAAGAGTGGCTCAAGAATCTGGTTGGCCTAAACTGCCCCCTTACCCTATCCAACTCAGTCAAGTCTCAAGACATCACCCTTGACAAGAACTTATCAATGGAGTCCCACATCAAAAACTTTGCAAAAAGTGCTTTTTTCTTTCGAAAACACCTCAAGAAATTGAAACCTTTTCTACCCCACGATGACCTCAAGACAGTAGTCCACTCCCTAGTTCTCTCTAAAATAGACTACGGGAATGCCATCCATACAGGGACTCCAAGAGCTCACCTAGACCCTCTAAGGGCAGTGCTGAACATGTCCACTCGACTCTTATCTGGAGTTAAAAGATTTAAACACATCACTCCAGCTCTCAACTGCCTCAATTGGCTTCCCATGGAAGGGAGATGTATCTATAAGCTGGCCTGCATCACACACAAAACCCTACACTCTCCTTCCCCCAACTACATAAATAACAAACTGATAAGAGGAGGTCAATCCAGAACGCTGAGAACTCACTCCTTTTTTATTCCTCCGAAACTGAAAAGAAAACCACCCAATACCAATCGTTTTCTGGCAACGCTCCCAGGATATGGAATGCTCTCCCTGGAGTCCTCAGATGCATCCTCTCCTTCTCCTGTTTCAAAAGGAACCTGAAACTCCATTTCCTAAACAAATACTTTCATGACCAACGTCAACTAACCTATACTTCTATATCCAAGTTGTCTCCTCTCTCTCTGGACATTCAATGATAGTGGGTGACCGGACTATGTCATTCTAACCTTTTTCTTTTTATTGCTCTCTCCCCCTCCGCTGCACTGCATATTTATTTCCCATGCTGTATTTTTCCTTTGGTTTGCTTCCTTACTGCCGGCCTACTATGTAATGTAATGTCCTTCTGTTGTTTACTGTGTGTATGTAAAACGTTCTGATACCTACGGGTCAAGCTAGTGCTATATAAAACTTTTAAAATGAATAAATAAATAAAAACATCCAATCCTGTGGATGTTGAGCATTAAAAGGTGGAGAGAGATCCTGGTGCTATGTATCAATCAATCAATCAATCAATCAGCAATCTGTATAGCGCGCTACTCACCCAGTAGTGTCTCAAGGCGCTCGGGGGGCGGGGTGGTCCGTTACTGCTCGAAAGCCAGGTCTTGAGTTGTTTCCTGAAGGAGAGATGGTCCTGGGTCAGCCGTAGGTGGATGGGGAGGGATTTCCATGTATTGGCCGCCAGGTAGGAGAAGGATCTTCCTCCAGCAGTGGCTTTGCGGATGTGTGGTACGGCGGCGAGGGCGAGGCTGGCCGATCGTAGCTGGCGGGTGGGCGTGTAGAAAGTGAGGCGGCTGTTGAGGTACTTCGGGCACATGTCGTGGAGAGCCCTGTGTGCGTGGGTGAGGAGTCTGAACGTGATCCTCTTGTTGACGGGGAGCTAGTGCAGGTCTCTCAGGTGGGTCGAGATGTGGCTGTGGCGAGGGATGTCCAGGATGAGTCGTGCGGAGGCGTTCTGTATGCGCTGGAGTCTTTTCTGTAGTTTGGCAGTGGTTCCCGCGTAGAGGGTGTTCCCGTAGTCCAGTCGGCTGGTGACGAGAGCCTGGGTGGCCGTCTTCCTGGTTTCGGTGGGGATCCATCGGAAGATCTTACTGAGCATGCGCAGGGTGTTGAAGCACAATGACGACACGGCGTTGACTTGTCTGGTCATCGTGAGGGAGGAGTCCAGGATGAAGCCCAGGTTTCGTGCATGGTCCGTTGGCTTTGGGGTGCTTCCCAGGGCAGGGAGCCACCATGATTCGTCCCAGGAGGAGGGCGATGATCCCAGGATGAGGACTTCCGTCTTGTCCGAGTTCAGTTTCAGGCGGCTGTTCTTCATCCACTCGGCGACGTCTTTCATCCCTTCGTGTAGGCTGGCTCTGGCGGTGGCGGGGTCGTTGGTGAGGGAGAGGATCAGCTGGGTGTCGTCGGCGTAGGAGATGATGTTGAGGTTGTGTTGGCGTGCGATGACTGCGAGGAGGCTCATGTAGACGTTGAAGAGGGTGGGGCTGAGTGAGGATCCTTGTGGTACGCCGCAGATGACTTCGGTGGCCTCGGATCTGAACGGGGGGAGGCGGACTCTCTGGGTTCTTCCGGCAAGGAACGAGATGATCCACTCCAGGGCCTTCCCTTGGATACCGATGTTGCTGGGGCGCTGTACTAGGGTGCGGTGGCAGACAGTGTCGAACGCCGCAGATAGGTCCAGGAGGATGAGGGTCGCGGTTTCACCGTTGTCGAGCAGGGATCTGATGTCGTCGGTGGCTGCGATGAGGGCGGTCTCGGTGCTGTGGTTGGCTCGGAAGCCGGACTGCGAAGGGTGGATCCGTTTGTCTCGAGGAAGGCGGCGAGCTGTCTGTTGACGGTCTTCTCGATGACTTTGGCAGGAAAAGGGAGGAGCGAGATGGGGCCAAAGTTCTTGAGGTCGGTGGGGTCCGCTGTTGGTTTCTTCAGGAGGGCACTGAGCTCGGCGTGCTTCCAGTTCTCCGGGAAGGTGGCGGTGTTGAAGGAGATGTTGATGATGTCCCGGAGTTGGGGTGCGATGATGGAGTCGGCCTTGTTGACGACGTGGTGGGTACAGGGTTCGGTTGGTAAACCGGAGTGGATGGTGTTCATCGTGCGGGTGGTGTCTTCGGTGCTGACCGGGGTCCAGTTGCAGAGGGTGGTGGTGGGGGACGTTGGTTCGGTGGTTGGGTGCGTGGTCTGTGCTCCGAAGCTGTTGTGTATGTCGGCGATCTTGCGGTGGAAGAAGGCGGCGAGTGAGTCGCAGAGGTCTTGCAAGGGTGAGATGTCGTTGTTTCCGGCGTTGGGGTTGGAGAACTCTTTGACGATGCTGAAGAGTTCCTTGCTGTTGTGGGTGTTGTTGTCCAGTCGTTCTTTGAATGTTGTCCTTTTGGTGGTGCAGATCAGCTGGTGGTGTTTGCGGGTGGCGCTCTTGAGGGCAGTCATGTTTTCTGTGGTCTGGTCATGGCGCCAGGCTTTTTCAAGGGTGCGGTAGTTTTTCTTGGATGTTTTGAGTTCGTCGGTGTACCAGGAGGCTTTCTTGCTGCCGGGTCTGCTGGGAGGGTTCTTCAGTGGAGCGAGGTCGTCGGCGCAGTTGGTGAGCCACTGTGTGAAGGTGCGGGCTGCTTCGTTGGGGTCCGTTGCGCTGGCGGGAGGGTTCAGGCTGAGGGAGGTGGTGAGCTGGTCGGTGGTGATCTTGCTCCAGCTCCTGCGAGGATCCTGTTGCGGGTGGTGGTGGGTCGTGGTTCTTCTGAAGCTGAAGTGGACGCAGCTGTGATCCGTCCAATGAAATCCGGTGGAGTGGCTGAAGGAGATGTGCTTGCTGGAGGAGAAGACGGGATCAAGCGCGTGACCGGCGTAGTGGGTGGGGGTGTTCACCAGTTGCTTGAGTCCGAGGTTGGCGAGGTTGTCCAGCAGGGTGGTGGTGTTGCGGTCCTTGGTGTTCTCCAGGTGGAAGTTGAGGTCCCCTAGGAGGATGTAGTAAGCGGAGGGGAGGGCGTGCGGGCTGATGAAGTCTGCGATGTCTTCGCTGAATTGGGTGCGTGGTCCCGGGGGTCTGTAGATGAGGGTGCCTCTGAGGGTGGTAGGGAGTGTTATAACCCATTTCATCTGATTTTTCGTTACGATGTAGATATATATAGTGAAATAAGGAGGTGGGAGCTGAGAATCTACTTTGCTTTAGGAGGAACATTTACCCAAGTGTGAATCAACCAAGAGATCTATGCTATGTTCATTGAAGACACCAGCAATGCCTCTTTTTGGAGACATGGAATGGAATAGTAGATGGATTTTAAGTGCTGGTTTAGGAACGGGGAATAGAGTGATCCCAAGGAGGTTATAGTGTTCAGTCTATAGGACATAAGGTCTAAGAAGGTCAATGAAGGTCTTTGTAATGAAACGGTATGGATTAAAACACTTATCTGCAGGTCAGAGCACATCTAAAGGATGTATCTAGCCTTGAGTAGTTCTAGGAATGGCATGTGTGATCTGTGATTCCTGAAAAGAGGATAACGATTTGAAGTTTATTTTCATCTCCGCACCAACCAAGGGCTGCTCCTATTAAAAGTTTGTCATTAGCTTCCAGTTTCAATTACTTACAGAGAACATCAGTGTTCTAGTGGAGAAGAGTGGGCTCTGTTGAGTTGATGGTGTCACATGAGAGTGCGTGGCACTTGGAAAACTCAAAGTGTTTCTATAATTGCCAACTCTACCAATGTAGTACACAAATGACCGCTCTTCCAGCAGCCCTACCGGGTGTAGTCAGCAATCCTACAGCTGTTTATGGACCCGAGGAGGCTTCGGTGCAGTTCACTGGCAGCTAGAGGGGAAACCTTTGAGGTGTCTCTGGAAACTGAAAATATAAGTGTCTTCCTGTGTGAGAAGTGTGGGGAGGTGATAGCTCTAGATTTTAACCAGAGAAAGCCCATCTTCACTTTTCAGGTGGCCTGTTTTTTAGCACAACATTACACTTTGACTTCAACAACCCTACGTCCTCCCTGCATTTGGTAGATCTGGAAGACCGAGTTCAGTCACCTCGTAGGAGGGACGACCTTGGACACTGATGCAACGTTTTAAAGGTTACATTACTTTTCCCCTAGAAATTCTTAACATCTTCAACAATCACATTATTATGTGGGAAGGCACGAATTCTTACCCCACCCACTTACTTATCTTTTGTGCAGAAATGCAGTGTTTGAATGTTTTAAAGTGTTTTGTTCCTCTCTGGTTTAACAAAGGTTGGCATGTTTTAACACAATTCCGTTAGCTGATTTTAAGAAACAGAGTGCGATGTCCAAGCCAGCCATCTGTCTGCCAAGTTCTCTCCACAAGGGGCCACGTAGGTGCTGCCTTTTGAATTTCCACTAGAGCTTGCTCACTGAAAGCTCCATTTTCTGAAGGAGGTAAGTAGCACTTTACAGGCCCACATGGGTCCTCCCTCACTTGGAAAGTCCAGTGAAAGCAGCAGGACAAACACCCCCAAGGGTCACTTATCCAAAGAGAGAGAGTGTTGGGGTGGTGCTGTTGAAACACTTGTCAATTAACTATTCAACAGCACATCTCTGGCTTTGTGCATAAAAAAACAACTTTCACAGTTTCAGAGCTGTTAACTGGCCCACTTCATGAGGGTGACCTTTCAGACAGCCATGGTTTTTCATCCAACAATCGGAAGAATGCCGGGATTTGCAGTTTAATTTTCCCCACTAAAAGTATGAGTCAATAAGTCCCAACATAAGTTCCCTATTTGGATGAAAGATCAAAACTGACTAAAAGTCTCCCTAATGGCATAAGGAGTACACAAATCAGGAGTTCATACCCTCTCCCCTATGCTCACAGAAAAAAGAAGTGATGACAATGCAATCAACTTTAGCATTTGTATAATAAACACTCAGAAGGTCTAGTAAAACCATAAATCGTGCAGGCAAGCCACACAGAACAGGTCCTGCAGAATGAGCAGAAGTGCATCCCCACCCCCCAATAGCAGAGCCACCAGGAGGTACAATCCTCCATCACACAGCACAGTGACCAGCAGTGCAAGGAAGAATGTCAATCAGCAGCAGCAATATGTGCTCCTTGCAGAGGAAAGGGTACACCAGTGGCAGCTCCTATTCACTCTTCCCTCCCATTAAGAACAATCAAAGCCTGGCAGTAGCAGTGCAAAGATCCTTCTCACAAAAAGGGAATCTCAAACATCCTCCCCACACACAGGGCGGCTCAAACATCCTTCTCACAGACACATGACATCTCAAATATCCTCCTCACAAACAGGCCATATCAAACATAGGACAATTGTCCCAGTGTTTAAAATAGTGCTTTTTGTATCTCCAGTATCTGCTGTTTTTGCATATGCTGCTTTGTTTTGCAGGAAAGTGAATATGTGGTAGAGATAAAGTTAGGGTCCTCTGTGAGGCAGTGGAACAGTTTTGAGTATAATAATTAATTGTCTGTATTGACCATTGACTAGGATTGACGTGCACTAGCAGAGTTGTAGTGAGAGCACAATGTTTCGTGGGAGGACGGAGAGAGAGAAAGTGAAAAAATAGGTTTGGGCGGGGGTTTAACAAAATTGGTACTGCTCAGGATCAGGACCAAGGTACATTACTTAATAAAATGTAAATGTATATAGCCACAAAATGTTACCACAATGAACAATATGTGACTGCAAATGAAATGCGCGTCGGCATCGGAGATTCACACCGAAGCAAAGCTTTACTGTGAAACATGTTCTTCCTGACCTTCATTATTGTATTGTGATGTATACATATGAAATTAATGAAATATTTTGAATAGATGTTGGAATAGAATTATAAATGCAATTTTGGGTCTAAAGACATACGTGGATGATGGGGCATTATCCAGTTGTGATTAATAATGTTAGGAGACTTTTATAGACTTTCTTCTTTTCTTTGGCGTTCAATAAGGCTGAACTTATGAGGTTTTAATGGGCTTCACTGATTAAGAATGATGTTTAGGGTATGAAAGAAGTCTAATTGCGTGAGTTTTAGATTGTCAGGGTATCAAAGCTCAAATCATTGTTTTCAAATTAGGTTTATGAACTTTAAATAAATAAAAGAAAGATAGATAATTCCAATACAATATATTGTTGTGTTGTCAGATCAGATTCTTGACTATTTATAAAGCATATTTTTGGAGGTGGCTTGTTCTACAACACAAAAATCTACTCCACTCTGCAACCCTCCTCTCCACTCTAGAGGCAACACTCTGCTCAACTTTAAGCCATTTTGTGCAACTCCACGAAACTCTTTAAAACCCTCCATGACAGTCCACTCTATGCCAACCCATGCCACAACTACTACACTCTACTCTATGCCACTCAACTCTACGACACTCTACCCCACTCTACAACACTTTACTCTATGCCCTTGCAAAACATTATACTCCACTCTACTGTACTCTGGCACAACACTATGCCCCTCTACTCAACTCTACACCCCTTCACGCTACGCCGCTCTACACTACTCCAAGACACTCGATTCTCTGCCACTCCACTCTATGCCACTCTACAACACTATGCCATTACACCACTCTATGCCAATCCAATATATGCCATTCTTCTCCATGCCACAAGCTCTAACCCTGCTGAACAGCAGCCGCACTGGTGTACAACATGGCTAAAACACATTGGCAAAGCCAATAGCTCTTGCATAGGCGAAAACTACCTGCTATGCCAATGCTTGTTTGAACTGGTTTGTGGCAAGTATTGCATCTGTTGCCATTGGCTGCAATGCTGTGGTGGCTGGGGTGGTTCCTTCCCGAGGGAACAGCTTTGGTCTCCCGGGGCACTTTATGTCATAAGTGTTACATTAGTTGGCTCCAAATGAGTCTAAACACTTCCTCATCATTTTCTATGAGCCCAGATGGTTTTTATACTCTCCCACGGTGTTATGTGCCTCGTCCACATTGTCATTGCCCTTCCAGTAACTCTAAATTTCTGGGAGACTCCATCCAAGGTTAAGAGTTTGTTACTGTCAATATGAAAGATTTTTACTCACTTGCACAGCTTCTAATGTACGTCCACTCTGAAAGTAAGAAGAAAATGGAGGAATAGTAAAATGAAATTCAACAATGGTAATTAGGTTACAAAACCATTTATTAATATTTATTAAACTTACCCCGTTGTGCAGGAAAAGTAGCTGTATTTAAAAAGAAAAAAATAATTGATAAATTAGATCCCAAATCATACCAGTCCATTCTTACTTGTCCTCCTATAAATTGAAACAATCCTACTGCCATCAAATCTCACCATTCCCCCAAATTGTTACTCCTCATCCTATTAATCTATGTAGCCCTCATTCGTCCCATTTTTCCTCCCCTCACCAACTATCTTACTATTGAGCATCCAGGGGTGATGAACCAGATTCCCAAGGGAAAGATGAATCCCAGAAGTTCTTGCATCCTCCAAATCCTTACAGTACAGGGTGAGGAGTAGGTACTACAAGTATTAGACACTCCACCTTGGGAGAGGGGGGGTTGAGGGAGGGGGGGATGCTAGTCAATATCACTCTGGTGAGCAATCACATTGGTGCGGTTTCCATAATTTCTCGTGCAGTTGACTAATCTATTTTATCTCGTTGATTCAGAGTAGATAGACTACTAATTCCACACCTCTGGTTACTACTCTGTTTACTTGATAGAGGTTTGTCTCATATTAGCAGGTCGGAACTATTGCTACACGAAGAAGGCAACATATCTAAAATGTAGGCCCCTTGTCTCACTTGAGTCTTTTTTCTGGCCTTTTTCATTGCCTAATTTCCTGATAGATTGCCACCTCTCCTATTGCTTTATAATTGAAGCTCACCTTTGTCCCTTTCTCTCACATTGATTACTTCACGCATTGTTGAAAATTTCTCACAACAAGGAGTTGTGACCTTGATTATTTTACACATTTTCTAATTTTCCTCACAACACCGAGTTGTGACATTGATTACTATATGTATTTTATAATGTCCACCAAACTTGACTTTCTTACCGGTTCCCAATCAAAAGTTAGCACTTATTCAATTTAATAAGATAATAAATATAAAAGATTTCTCTACCAGGACATACAAAACTTATATGTAATAAAAAGGAAGGTTAAGCCATGGCAAAAGGCTTGATGATCTAAGACATGTTTTAAAGGACTACTTTAGTGGGTGGCAAGTTTATTTATTATTTGTAATTTTAAACCATTTTTAATAGTAAAATCAGATTATATATCAGTTATGAAAGATTGGACCTGCTTCCTTCATCCCAAGCTCCCTGAAGAGACTCCAAGGGTCAACTGACTGACCTGCTCAGAGCTACAGAGACTTAACATGCTACAGAGGCTTCTTTGCAAACGCCTGTTTATTTATTTAAGGTTTTGTAAACCGCGTAGTAACCCGTAAGCATCCCAGCGCTGAGATCCGGACAATGAAGAGGATAATGTAAGGGAGGTGATCAAGGGAAGAGGTGGGTTTTCAGAGATTTTCTGAACCGGAGGTAATCTGGCTCCATCCTAAGTTGGGGGGGGGGGGGGGCATTCCACACCGAAAAACACCGTCCGCCAGTGCGTGCCCTCTTCACTCTGAAAGTAGTAATAAGGTGTTTGTGGTCAGAGCGAAGGGATCTTGCGGCTTTGTAGGGCCTGATGAATTTCTTGAGGATGGGGGGACCTTTGTCCTGCAGGAGTTTATGGGACAGGCAGAGAGCCTTGAATTCTACTCGCTCTCTCACTGGGAGCCAGTGGAGATACTTCAGAGCTGGTCTGGCCGATGATCTGGCCGGAGTGTTGGTAAGGATCCGAGCCGCGGCGTTCTGGATCCTTTGCAATTTATTGAAGGTTGCTTCGGGGACCCCAAGATATATGGCATTGCTATAGTCCAGCCTTGAGAGGATGAGGCCATGGATGAGCAGTTTCTGGGAGGCGGGAGGGAGCAGGGGCAAGATTTTCCTGATGGATTTAAGCAGCCCGAAGCAAATCCCAGTGGTTTTCTTGGCCTGGGTCTTGAAGGACAGATCTTTTTCTAACCAGATACCAAGGCTTTTGATCTCAGCTTTGGGGGCTGGAGGTTCACCCAGACAGGGGGGCCAGATGTTGGGGGGAAGGTAGGTCCCCTTTTGGCCAAGGATTAGGATATCTGTTTTTGATCCGTTGAGTTTCAGTGACGAACAATTCATCCATCCCTGGATTTCTGAAAGACAGCTGTAGAGGTTAGATGGTTCCTGGTTGGGATGGGACAGAGACACCACTAATTGCGTGTCATCCGCGTAGCTGATGATTTTGACTCCGAACGGGATGACCACCTCCTCCAGTGTGGACATGTAGACATTAAACAATGTCGGGCTAAGCGACGAGCCCTGGGGCACTCCACATTGGAGGGGGTTTACGGGGGAGCGGGAGTCGTTCTCCCAAACCTGGAAGGAGCGGTGGTCTAGAAATGATGCGAGCCAAGCAAGGGCAGTACCATCCACACCGATGTTTTTAAGTCGCTGGATTAAGACCCGGTGGTTAACAGTGTCGAAGGCCGCACTGAGGTCCAGGAGGATCACTGCCACTGATCCTCCTGCGTCCAGGATGATTCTGGCCCCCTCCACTGCTGCGAGCAGGGCGATGTCTGTGCCCTGACCTGGGCGGAATCCAGTTTGCGAGTTCCTGAGCAAGTTGTTGGACTCGAGGAACTGCGATAGCTTTTTGTTGACTAGCTTTTCAGTAATTTTACTGATTCCAGGGAGGAGGGAGATTGGCCTATAATTGGCCAAGTCAAGGGGGTCATGTGAAGGTTTTTTGAGGAGCGCCTTGACAACAGCCGATTTCCAGCTGGGGGGGGACTATTCCCTGGAGCAGTGATGAATTGATAAGGTCCGTGAGGGGTGGGGCGATCGTAGGGGACACTTTTTTTAGAATACGGAGGGACACCGGGTCACTGGGGGAGCCGCTTTTGATTGTAGCTAGCGTCGTTGTAACCTCTTCGATAGTTACTGGGCCAAGGGAATTTAGGTGGGGAATGCCTGGGTCCTGATTGGCATAGCTCTCATTGTTGAGACTGAGGTCGACAGATGGTAGGGAGGTGAGAATTTTTGGAATTTTCTCATCGAAGAATTTGGCTAAATTGAGGCATTTCTCTTCCGAGGTTTGTGGGTCTGGAAGTTTCTCAAGTCGTGGCTCTGGGGCTTTGAGTAATTCCTTTAAAATGATGAAGGTTTCCCTGGCAGAACAGGAGGAGTTTTTTATCCTTTCATCATAAAAAGTGCTTTTGGCATTGCGAAGGGCCAGTTTGTAGTTTTGTAGGGAGGTGCGAAAAGCAGCTTTTTTACTTGTGGATTTATCCCTTCTCCACAAGCGTTCTGTTCTTTTGCACTCCTTACGTAAAAGGTTGAGATCGGGAGTGTACCAGGGGGCCGGGTTCACTCTTTTGACTCGTTTTAAACTGGTAGTTTTAGGGAGGAGATCGTCCAGTGAATGAGTAAGCCAGGTGTTGAACTGACTGTCCGCAGTAACTGGGTCGGAGGCCGGGGGGGGAAGAGCGGCCCTAAGAGTGGTGGTCCATTCTTCTGGCGAAAGTTTGTGCCAACGCCGATCGGTGACCCGATTTTGGCGGAAGGATGGGTGGGACAGGGACATACCAATGAATGGGTATAAAGAAATGGTCGGTCCATGGAAGGGGAAGGGGAGTGTGGGTTTTGAGGTCAAGGATGTTGGTGAAGATGGGGTCAAGGAGATGTCCTTTTTCATGGGTGGGCTCTGAGTTCACTAGTCGGATGTCATAGGGCATGAGGTCGAGGAGAATATCAGAGACAATTATATCCTTGGGGTCAAGTAGGTGGAGGTTCAGGTCCCCCAGGATTAAAAAATTAGGAGTAGTGGTTGCCATCTGGATGACTGTGTCAGCAAGAGCGCAGGGGAATTTGGCTGGGGGTCCCGGCGGACGGTATATCAGTAAACCAGAGAGGGAGGATACAGGGGATATCTGTAAGGTAAAGTGGCAGCTTTCACAGTTATCTATATTACCGTCGTTGGTTCTGCAAGAGAATTGATCTTTATAGATTATTGCCAGGCCACCTCCTCTGCCGAGGGGTCTATTCTGGGTGTGCATTTGGTAGCCAGGCGGAAGAGCGTTGACAATGTCAGAGACAGAGCAGGGGGTGATCCACGTTTCCGTAAGGAACAGTATATCGATGGCATGGTCATATATCAAAAGGTTGATTTCGTGAGAGTGCTTAGGGAGGGACCTACAGTTGAGGAGGCCGAGCTGCAGGCCTGTGCATGCCCAGCTGACCTGCTGCACTGGACCTGCCTGCACCTGCTATGGGTCTGTCTGAGCCCTGCTGGCCTAAGCAAGACTGAGCCCCTGATATGGCGATATAGTGCCTACCCAGGTCTTGGGCCCTTGGTTGGTATCAGAGTGAGAAATCTTGACGTTTTGGGCTCGTTCACACCAAGATGTTACCACCTGCATGACCACCAACGAGAAGTTCTCATAAACTCGACCCTTCCCGATACAGCGCTCAACTGCAATGTGAAATCAGCAGTTTGCACTACAGCATTGACAGCCTGAGGTGGACGCTAACATAAAGTTCCAGCAATGCCTAAGAGGACCTTATTGCTACAGCCTCAACCATCTGCAACGCTCTGCTTGCAAATGCGCGAACCAGACTTTGAGAAGGTAACTTTATCAGCTGAACTAACCTGGACCCAGTATCCGGCCCGATCTCCGTTGTGGTTGGCCTGAACTTGTGACTTTTCCCCTGTCCTGCAAGACCAGACGACCTCGACTAGCGCTTTGTTCTTTTAGCCACGATAAATTCCTAAATATATAAAATTACATATCTTCGGCTCTTCTGATTGGATTTTTGTCGTTTTAATTTCAAATCGTTTATTAAATTTTACTCGATTTGTATACATTGGTGTGGTGTAGAGTTCTCGCTTTATTACTGTTTGAGTGGTGCATAAATACTTTACTCATTGTCTCTAATTTAAGACTGACTGCTTTTGTGCCAAGCTACCAGAGGGTTAAGCAAGGATTAATTGTCTTTTTGTGTTTCACCCTGACAAGGATTATGGTTGTTACTGGAGTAGGGTTTTACCCTCATCAAACAATGACCCAAAATCTCGCCGTAGTGGAAGCAGAAGTCCTGTAGTGACAGTTTTCACTTTAAAAGACTAAGTAATCAAAGTACCTGTTTCATCTTTTCTATGTTTAAAATTAAATGTACATAGGGCAACAGAGTGATGTTTCGTCTATTTATGTAAACATTGGGAGTTTCCAGGGAATGGAGGTGGTGGTTATTTAGCTTACAGCAGACCTACCACCATGCGGCTGGCTTGGTGGCAGCAGCACTTCAACTGAATCTTTTGCAGTTCTGAAGGATTCTTCAGTTGTCAATTTCTTTGCCACACCAGAGAAGCATGGAAGTGATAGCAGGTCAGCCATCCCAAAGAGGGGTCTGTTTTCAGTATAAACAACTAATTTCCATGATGAACTCAGAGGCATTATTCTTTGTTTGGGACCATCATGGTTCACATGAATGGACCGGAGTGGGGATAAGACTTTGAAAGTCTGCTTTAAATCCAATGATTTTTTAACCCCTGTCCACCACAGTGTGTGTTAATGAGGCAAGCTTACCAACAATGAAGCGATTGGCAGTTCTGCTCACACATCTCAATAAGCTTTTAGTAAATAAATGCCATTAGATACTTTCCTGTTTTCTTACCTTCAAATAAAGCATTGGAAACTTTTCCCATACCTTCTTTCAGGATGTGGCTTGTACCCTTGGTCATAGACTCGTTTGGCCTCTGCAGACACAACTGCCTGCATGCAGGCTGACTAAGCTTGGTCAAGCCATGGAATGTGAAGGACATGGTGTGCTGTTACCAAACGGTGGAGGATTATACTCACCAAGAGACTCAAAGCGCTCTCTGATATGTTTGGCTGTGTTCATTCATAAGCCAATATTCCTTTACAAGATGCATTTTCTTTAAACTAGTGTCTGAGCTTCAGAACAAACACTAACCCAGGGCTGGAGGATGCAGACTGATCTGCCAATCTTAAAAACCCAGAGCATATTAGCTTGGGTAAGTAATCTGTCTATATGAAATCCTGTAACCAATCTCTATTCCTTTTTCCTTTTCGTATACCAATCTGTAATTGTTTTAATCTAACGTCTGATTAACAAAGTTATCCACTGACCATACCGGGTGTCAATTATTTTCCATTACTAGAATTTTGTGTATTCCCTGACTGGTAACAGGAAAAGTTGAATATAAAAACTAAAACAGCAGCATTGCTTTGGTAGCTCATGGACAAAGATCCAATTCCGACACTATTGAAGAGACATCAAACCTTATACCGGATAACTAAACAATTCAGCCAGCAAGCACATCACTTTAGTACCCCTAGCTGATTAACTCTCAGAAAACAAAAGAGTCCTAGAGCACAAAGCTGTAAGTGCTCAATGAGTTTAGGTAATACCAGCACATAACTCCTTTGAAGCCCCATGTGGTACTGTCTTCCCAAGTACTACAGCATAACAGAGTACATGGATATTACTCACATTCACCAGGTTTGATGTATCTTCTGTCTAAATGTAAGAAAAAGAGAGGGTAAGTAAAATTAGATAAAGTAAATAAAATACATGAAAATATTCCATATACTTTATCAAACTTACCTAGTTCTGCAGGAAATGCTTCTGTAATAAATAAAAAAAACAGAACATGGTGGATTAGATCCCAAATTATCTAATAGTTTTTTCAATATATCTTTTACCTTTTCAGTTAACTACAATTTACACATTTAGAAGTTCAATCTGTCAGTCTCCACAGAGTGGGTATAGTTAGATGCTTAGACAGTGGGTGTTCCCATTAACTCAATTAAAGGTGCACCAGGGCATAGCTATATTGTGGTTTGCAAAGAACTTGCAGATAGAAAAATCATTTGTTATTCACAAAGTCAACAGCAACATTTGAAAAAATAAAAACAGCCATCTTTTATGACCCCTTTGTTGCTGCTGACCCTATAATATGAGCGTCAGTAGGAGGCAGACAAGGTGTTTATTTCCTCCATTGGTTGTGGGCTGTTGATGAGTCTATCCTCTTTAAAGTGCAAGACGTACCGGTATGGCTAGCACATAACAGCACAATATTACTTTAAGTCTCAATTTTTCTCCCTCTTATATTGAACTACTATTTATAGTATTCACTGTGATTGACTACCTTAATAATCCCCATATAATGACCACCTCAAGCATGTTAATTCTATAAACACACTAGGTTAGTTCACAAAAATAGTAGGTTCAAGTTAAACGTATGTACTAGATAACATTGGTAATACTATTGGAGTCTTAAAAAAAAGCAATAAAAACTGACTGGCAAAGCACAAAATATCCCAATTTAGAATTCATTATGAGTGAAAGAGTTGAATTCAAAGGCTACTAAAACAGTACCCTGGGACCAGAGTAACTGGGCATCCTTTCAAAGGAACAACAACACCTCCCCACACCCAAGGACTTTGTCTCTGATCTGGGAGCAGTTTTCATGACTCTTCAGAACTGGAGCGCTTTGAGTGCTGCAGCTGAAGACTAATGCAAATTAGCTTTTAGAAACTTTATGCAGGGAAAAGGTAACTTTGCAAAAGTACATTTTCTTTAATAGTTATTAGAAACCTGACTTTTCTAGCTGCTTTTTTTAGACACAAATAGCATTAATAAATATATTGGTGAATTTCAGTGTTTCTCTATGGAACAGATAAGTCTTGCTACAATGATAACAGCTTTTGGGGGCTAGTCATTGTATAGACATGGTTAACATTAAACGTCTACCAGTCCTAATTTTAAATACCATCCACTCTGCCTTACGGCGCTCTACTCCTCAATAAGGAGGACATAATATTTAAAAGGGGGTCCTAATCTGTCAAAAGGGGTTATTTGTACAGGTCAATCTGTAGTGTTTAAACTGCTACAGTCAGGCCACAATGGCAGGCCAGAAGCCATGTTTTACACTGTCATTCTAGTGGATGGCACAATAGGTGCTGCAGTCCACTAGTGACATTTAACTTTCTGACTTACAGGCCCTGGGTACACTTTGCAACATATTCATGAGTTATAGGTAAATTGAATATGCCAATTAGGGGTGTACCAATTTTACGACGTTGAAAGGAGTAGCAGAGGTACTTTATCACTGGTTAGCAGCAGTAAAGTGCACAGATTTCTACAGTCAGCAAAAACAGATGGGGCAAAAATCTAGGGGTGCACCAATCAAACGATTTCTCCACATAAATATTCTGCCCCAAAAGCAGAAAGTATCCCCACTAATCTTACTAGGTGGCAGCGCATAACAATAGATAGATACTTTTTCAGGCAGAGATCACAATTCTTCTGCAAAAAGCATGAAAGTGACACTAATCAAAATGCAAAGGAATATATTCACATTACTTTGTGTTATTAAATACGTTAACTACACCAAATACATTTCCAACTTTATCAGCAGGATTGGATTTGCTCTACAGGAGACACTTCCCCATCCTGATCGCAAGGAAGCATTACCAATTAAATTCCCTCTGCACTTAGCACGATATACCTTTTCAAAATGCGTGGTGGTGGTATCAGCACAGCAGAGAAAAAGAAAGATATCATTTATGAAAAACAATTATCTTTTCAGAAACATGAACAATAATTTCAGACATCCTCAGGTCCTGAGGCTTCACATCACACCTATGATCATTGAGCTTGGTAGCAGTGTTTCTGAACTCTTACATTAGGACCACTGCTGCAAGATTGCTAGGATATATTTAAAGGGGCATAAAATCGGTCCACTGGCACTTTGTATGCCTTCAGATGTGAGAGGTTCTGCTTCTAGTGTGTGTAGAAGAACACCAATCACATGCCACCAAGAGGCAGTACTACCATTTCTAGGGAACCTCAGGCCCCTTTAGATCAGGCCATGCTTCTTTTCAGCATCTATTATGCAAAGCAGCTTTCTTAGTAATTATCCTCTCAGCCTGCAGCTATAGGGAGATACAAGTCATACGTTTGCATGAACTGCTCATTGTTCTCCATTCAAACAGGATGGTCGTGAGAACCCATTCAACTTGTCAATCAAATATTGTCTCATATTTCTATGCATTCCAGACTATTTCTCAGATCGATTTCTCTTAAAAACCTTTGCTTTCCAGTGGAAAGATTGTTACAAACACTGAATATTAGGAGAGTTGTTTGATTATACTAAAGTCATGCACCTCAGGCTATCACCATTGCTGTCTCAATTCAGGATGGACCTCAAGACCTGGCTCTTCGACTGAACCGCAAAGGCCCCCCCCCCACAGGAATCTGTACTCCTGAGGCGGAAAGCCGGGAGCGTTACACGTTTTTTAAAAATTTGAATGTCACTTCTGAATAACCTGTATTTTTAAACTTATCTTACCTTGGCAACATTCCTGGCACAGAAATTTAATTCCTGGTTCCCGCGCAGCGGATTTTAACGCTGTCGGACCCAAACAAACAAGCACTTGCTGACGCCATTGCCGGCGTGCAACGAGGCCACGCCCCCTTTTGAGGCCACGCCCCCCCTAACCTCTTCGGGACAATAAATATGTGCCTCTGGTGGATGCGCAGTGGACGTGCGCAGGCGGCGCGCTGTTAGCGCGCTGAAGGCGCGGCTAAGGCAAGCCCGTCTGCGCCCGTCCGCGCCAGGACGGGCCTAGGGTCAGGCACCCTGGAACTTTCTACCCAACCTACGTTATCATACTCCAGAGACGCCCTACTTCAATTGAACCAGCCCCTCAAGTCTTTCTGCACGACTATCTTTAACGGTGAGAGCTCTTCTACCCATTGCCCTCACTGCGCATTTCAACTCACTCCAGTAATGAAAAGTCAAACGCCTCGGACCATCATTAAGATGGCCCTGTTAAACTGCAGATCTCTGCCAAAACACAGTCATGAAATCGTCATGCTCCTAGAACAAGAGCAACTCGAGATCTTATTCCTCACTGAGACTTGGCTCACCCCAAACTCAGACTATGATGTGGTTCAGGCGCTGCCGCAGGGTTACCTTATGCAACATCTGGACCGAGTCAAGGGAAAGGGAGGAGGGATAGCGATTATCCATAAGGAACAGCTCTCATGCAGATTCCAGGATAGTCCTCTACTTGACTGTGAAAATGTACATTTTAGCATTCAATTGTCCCCATGTAACTCATTTATCGCCTTCCAGGTGCCCTGGGTCAATTCTGCAGCTCTCTTGTGGAAGTCTCCACAGCCATGACGAGTACCCTGTCTAACTTGCTAATTTTAGGGGATCTCAATATCCACCTCGACAATAGGGATGATAATACTGCTTCCGAGCTGCTCCTAGACCTCGCCACCCACCACCTCCATCTTCAGAGCTATCAATCCACGCACAATCGTGGACACTTACTCGATCCCATTTTCTGTAACATCGATACCCTGATAACAAACACCCCGATCCCTCTACCTTGGTCAGACCACATGCTTATTCCCTTTAGATGGGAGATTCCGACCAACCCTCCTCCCATTCAACCTCCCGGTAGATTGGCTCGCCCCTGGGCAAAATTAGACCCAAAAAAATGGGAGCAGGCCCTCGATCTCTCCAAGCCTGGCCATGTCACCGATCCCGTAATAGCGGACGCGGAGTTCTCTCTTTGGATTGAGAACTCCCTCAATACCATCCTTCCAAATAAACCCTGTCGCTCATCCCGCAAAAAGACTTCCTCCCCATGGTTTACTCAGGAAACCCGCCTGCTGAAGCTATGCAAAAGAGCTGAAAGAACGTGGCGGAAGGACTTCGACCCTAATAGCAAGAAAGAATATAGAGCGGCCATCCTCAACTACAAAAAAGCCTTGAAAAATGCCCAAACAGTCTTTTTCCAAGAGAAAATTAATGCTGCTTCCTGCTCGTCGAGGGAGACCTTCCGTATTGTAAAACTACTCTTGAAAACTCCAGAGCCCACATGCTCAACTGTCCTCGCAGACAACTACTGTGACAAGTTGGCTACGTATTTCGATAAAAAAATCCAGAATATTCTTCAGCAACTCCCGTCTATTCCCCCTTTGGTCCAATCTCTTACCCCCCTAATACAGGCACAGAACCCTCACACGAGACTTAAGACGTTCACCCCCATAAGTAAGGATT
The DNA here is from genome assembly GCF_964261635.1 of Lissotriton helveticus. Lineage (NCBI taxonomy): Eukaryota > Metazoa > Chordata > Amphibia > Caudata > Salamandridae > Lissotriton > Lissotriton helveticus. Next base: position 2,030,746,136 of record NC_136065.1, on the reverse strand, counting down.
CCTTAGCCCCCATTTTAGTGGCTCACCGTCGGACCCTGCCCCAGTTAAAATCTTAAAGCAGGTAGCACCCACCATCCTTGCACCTATGGTAAAGTTGATCAATGCCTCCCTTACAGACGGAGTGGTGCCCCCCAGTTGGAAAAAGGCGAAGGTCAGAGCCTTACTAAAAAAACCTAATTTAGACCCCCTCAATCTTGCCAACTTTAGGCCTATATCGCTCCTTCCCTGTATTAGTAAAATGACAGAAAAATTTATAAATACGCAGCTGTCATACTATCTTGAATCGAATGAACTACTTAAACCATCACAGACCGGTTTTCGCCCTGGCCAGGGCACGGAAACAGCAATGGCGACGGTGGTCGAGGAGGCCAGGAAGATCATGGATGCAGGAGGATCAGTGGCAGTGATCCTCCTGGATCTGAGCGCGGCCTTCGACACGGTCAACCACCAAATCCTAGTCCAGCGACTTAGAGATCTTGGGATCACAGATGTCGCCCTGTCCTGGCTGAAATCCTTTCTGCACGACCGTTCATTCCAGGTGATTGAGGGTAGGTATACATCCAAGGAGACCCCTATACGTTGCGGAGTGCCACAGGGCTCTTCTTTGAGCCCCACGCTCTTCAACGTATATATGTCCCCGCTCGAAAAAATAGTCACCTCCCATGGGATCAAACTCCTAACGTATGCCGACGACACCCAGCTGGTTGTCTCTCTCGCTCAGCAGGGAAATCCTACCACCTAGCTTCACTCCTGCTTGAGAGACATAGTCAGCTGGATGGACAGTTCTCACTTGAAGCTTAATAGTGACAAGACGGAGATACTGGTAATGGTGAATCAGTCCCATTTCCGTCCGGACTCTCTTTGGCCCCCATGCATGGGCAAGCCCCCAACCCCCAAATCTGAGATTAAAAGCCTCGGAATATGGTTGGATCAAAACCTGACCATGCATACCCAAGCGAGGAAAACGGCCGGGGTCTGCTATGGGCTGCGATCCACCCGGAAAATTCTACCACTGCTCCCTTTCCCATCAAGGAAACTCCTCGTCCAAGGCCTCATTCTGTCACGGCTGGATTATGGCAACGCACTGTATCTGGGCGCCCCTCGGAAAGTTACTACGAAACTTCAGGTAGTGCAGAACGCGGCCGCACGGATCCTTACCAACACCAAGAGTCGGTGTTAGGCCAAGCCAGCCATCAGAGCGCTCCACTGGCTGCCCGTGGTGGAAAGAGTGCAGTTTAAGGCGCTTTGCCTAACGCACAAAATCCTCAACGGGAAAGCCCCTCCCATCTTCAGAGATCTGGTGACTCCATACACCACCTCCAGACTTCTTCGATCCACCAACGCCCATATAACTCTGCCCCCTAAGATCAAGAGAGCGCGATCAGGAGGTCAGCGTTTCTCCTACAACGCTTCCAAACTATGGAACTCCCTTCCTCCTGATATCTGTGTACAGCCTAATCTTTTGGCCTTCCGTAAATCTCTGAAAACTTGGCTGTTTCCGTGAGCCTCCCCCTTCCAACTCCGTCTGTACTCATTCAGCGCTGGGACGCTTACGGGCAGCCATGCGCTTTAGAAATCCTGTCATCTGACATCTAACACAGCGCCTTGAGACCCTAATGGGTGAGTAGTTGCGCTATATAAGACACTGATTGTTTTTTGATTGATTGAAAAAACACAAATCTGGCAGTTGTTAATGATGGTCTAAATCAAACCGGTTTATCTACACCAACACAATCGAATTCCAGATAGAATGTGTCTTATAATGCTAAGGAACCCCACCTTTTTCTGAAACTCACACAACCTTCAACATTGCAGTAGGCATAACGCATTCACTGCTTTTTGATGTTTGTAACTTGGAGGTCCGAATATATGTTTACAAATGCTTGGAGTGGACTCTAGGGTAGATATCCCGGTGACCCAACCTGATTTGAGGCACCACTTAGTAAAAGTTATTCCTACTTTTTTCTATACTGTTGTCTCCACCATCACATTTTAGAGGTCATGGTTTTGCTACTTGTTGGACTTAGCCCTTTTTGGCAGGTTCACCCCTGAACTTTTTGCCTTAAGCTCCGACATGGTGATAGCGGGTTTAGGCCTCTGGGCACTTTAGCACTGTGGCCCATTATAAAGTGTGTGCGCTCTTCGAGTACGTGTGGTGATATTGGCCTGCCCTCCTATAGGAATGCATGGGGGAAAGTGTGTCCATGGTAATTCTTGGTATGAGAAGAGTGCAGGGGTGAGTTTAGTATGTATGAGCGTGCAAAGATAAATGCTGAGCAATGGTGTTCGTTGATTTATGGTGACTGGTGGAGAAATGCCACTTTTAGAAGTTGGCATTTCTGTGTGCTATGTGCCTTCCTGCCTGATGTGAATTGCATGTCTGGCTTGTGAGTGACAGGAGCTTAGAGGTGTGGGTGGCTCCAGGAGGGGCAGGGTGAGTCAGCGCAAGGCTGAATGGGACACCTGGAGTAAGAGTGGTGGGAGGGTTAATCCCCTGACTCTGAATAGGATGGTGCTTCTCTAGTGAATGCTGGCTCCTTCCCCCTGTGGTGTGTCTGATAGCAAGCCCCCCACCTAACAAAGGAGAAGAGGAGCTTCCAAAACAAAATGCTCCAAATCACCCCTGAACCAGTTGCATCTGGTTCCCCCATGCCCTGCACTTCAGACAAAGGAATCTGTGATATAAATATAGGGGCTGTGACCCCATAATGTGGCTCAGTTCTTCTGGTGGGCTGTTCCTGACTTGCTGGGGGGCTGGCCGCAGCAGGGGCCCAGGAGGAACCGCCATGAGGGCTTGCCTCCCTGCGCCCAGCAGTGCCCCCTGGATTCCCAAGGACTGTTTGACCTATTGCGCCCTGTGAGCGTTTTCTATTTTGGTTCTTCAGAAGGAAGAGGATCGTTGTGGGCTTCGGACTGCAGCGCTGGGCTGCAAGGGTACCTCGAGGGAATCCTGGCGTGGTGATTCCCCCCCACACTGCACCGGAGCCAAACGGGAGCCTACCCCGCTTTTGTGCTATTTTTGGGAGTGCCCCGGTGCTCCTCTGAGCAGGAGTCCACACCACAGTTGTGTGTTGAGAGCGGGTGCCCACCCCGCCTATGCATGCTCTTTTACTTCGCGGGAGCCCACTGTCGTGCCTGTAGACGTGGTTGGCAGGTGGAGACGGGAGATGGTTGGCAACATCTCGGCGTTCCCTTCAGAAAGCATGCGCAAGGGTTAGCGCAAGCGTAGAGAACGGAATTTATGCCTGCCTCGCACACCCGGAAATGCTTTGCATACTAGCCAGGTTCCTGTTATCGTTCCGGGTCACGGTGGTTGGCGTCCGAGGAGTGTAGCCGAGTGGCGTGGCGTTTTCTGATACTCGGCGAGCGGCGTTCTCTGTGAGTAAACGTCTCTCTTGCTATTTAGCGATTATTCACAGTATTTCCAAGCTAGTGCTGGAACTAGCTTTGCTATTGGTATTTTCGTTTTTGCTTTGGGAATATTTCCCGCCTGGTATTTAGTTAGTTTGTATCGGAGGGTCTTGCATCCACTAGTTTCTTTGTGACGGTGCTGTTGTTTCAATTGATTCTTTGCCAGAAGAATCAGAGTGTGTATTTCTGAAAAGCGTCTTGTGAATGCTGAGGAAAAGCATTCTCGGAAATGCTGAGAGTATATTTACAGGGTTTGTGATTTCGAACAGACCCTATAAGTGACGGAAAGAGAGCGTTTTAGTCAAGGCTGAATTCAAGCCTTCTATTGTACGTTATCTGTGTGGAGATCTTTTTTGCACTCTTCTTTCAAGACATAAGGTGAGCTAGAGATGTAGAAGAGATATATCCTTATACTTACATTTACTTATCACCATTAAAACCCCTGTCCTCTATTACAGAGTCCAAGATTCTACATATACCGAATACACTTGGTATGCACCTCATTTACAAAAGGGAAACAGTAAAGACTAACCTCTCTGTGTACAAAGGTATATCTATAGAATTGAGATAAGGTATCATAGACAGAGATAGGGAGAGCCTGGTATAATGCAGCATTTGTGTACCGAAGAAGTGCAGGAATCCTGACCTTAGTGAAGACTGAAGAATCCTTGTTTTTTCCCCTCCTACTTTTGTTCTGTTTCCCTCTTTCCCCCTGGTCACCATTATATGTATCAGTGTCTAATTGGACATGTGGTGGTGATAGGGTGAAGTTGTGGACTTGTCTTCCGGCTCTGTGACACTCCTGAGACAACAAGGTGGAAGCACAACACCCACCCGCTTTTGTACTTATTTTGCGGGTGCCCACCCTGCTGTAGGAGTAATTTTGAGGCGGCGGGTGCCCACCCCGCACTGCAGCATTACTAAGGAGATCACAGCCGCGGCTTGCGGCCCGATGTGGAATCCATGCGGCCCTGCCTGGTTGTGGGCGGGGCCGCAGAACAGAAGTCCGGACTCCGGAGCCTCGCGGGCTCCACTCGGAAGTCCCGGGTCCCTGGAGGGGGCCGGGTGAAGTGAGGAGATGTCCGTGGGGAAACCAGGCACCCCCCCGCACTAGGGAGAAGGAGAAGAGCCAGCGCCGGAGTCCCGAGGGGTCCCCCTGCCCAGTAAGCAGTCTTCTGCGTGACAGGCAGCCGGGACCAGAAGGAGCCTCACGCCTCCCCACCGCAGACTAGAGGAGGCAGAGAGCAGCCATAAAGAGCCAGTGAGTGGGGGCTCTGGGTTGTACATCGCTGCCTAAGGAGAGGAGCAAGTAACAGCCCCGGTGAGTGGGGCTGCAGTTTTTCATCGTTGGTGCAGTTCGAGGCACATTACCGGTGCTGGGTGAGTCTGTGCGGCCCCACCTGACAGAGGGCCACTCCATCAAAGGGCACAACAGTTTCAGGGCCCCAGTGGGGGTTCAGAGGGCCAGTAGTGCCTGTGCCTTCCTCCTTCTTGGTTCATTCTAACAGCTTCCCCGTCGGACAGTGGGCAGCTGCAACAGTGATCATGTTTTGTTGAGGAGAGGGTCCGGGTGGAGGACTCAGGGTAAAGGGGTGCCCATGCCTACAGTTTTCCACAGGTGCCTAGCAATTAGTGGGCAGCTGCAACGTTTAGGCCAGTGCTTGTGCACACTTTCTTCTGCTGCACTGGCAGCCGGCCCTGACATTGGGAAATAGGGCATTCAAGGCCTTTGAGAAGGCCAGTTGGCCTGGGGGCAGTTTGGTGACATGGGTAGAGCGCCAGGCTCTGCCAAATTGCATAATGTGTATTACTATGAGGGTTGCCAAAAGAATGATTTAGGCCCATTGTATCTACGCTAATGTGTTTATGCTGGGGATACCTAATGCATACTGTGTTTATGCTAAAGAGGTTTGGGCCTAATGTGTTTTTGCCTAATGTCATGTTATGATGTTTTGGGGAGTGCCTATTTGCGTATGGTGTTTATGCTTGTGAGCCTATTGCATAAGGTGTTTATGCTGGTGAGGCACTTTGCGTAATGTGTTTAATGCCGATGAGGTTGGGGCCTAATGTGGGTTTATGTCTAATGCTAATGTAATAATGCGTAGGTCATTATGGTACCAGTAGTTACTGGTTGGGGTTTGCATTTACTTACCTGATCTGATGGTTCTGACCGTGACCCGATTCTGTATATAATCCCCTGTGCATATTGCCCATGCCAGTTGGCACAGTGTAAAATGTGTGATTGTGTTTCTAATGTGTTTTATGATAATTCAAAGGCTATTTTATTCATATAACCTTGTGTGGAGTTTTTTTTGTGGTGTGCCTAGTGTGTTGCTGCTGTGTGTGTGTGTTGCGCAAATGCTTTACACATTGCCTCCGGGATAAGCCTGACTGCTCATGCCAAGCTACTAAGGGGGTGAGCAGGAGTTATCTTCGGCGTGTAACTCCCTTGCCCTGACTAGAGTGGCGGTTTCTTCCTGGATTTGGCGCAAGCCTTAGCCAAAAAGAAATCCCATTTCTAACACTACTCTGTTTAAATGTTTATGACCATCTATGAAGATCCTACAAGGTAGAAATAAAACATTCATAGTAGTGCTATTACAAGATATCCATTGTAGGAATTTTTAATGAAGTCATAAACGCACCATCACTCCAAGCTCGGGATGGTAAATCCTATAAAGTTAGGATCCCTACTGCCTGTAAAAAGGCACTGAAGAAACAGCCAGTGCAAGGCATACCATCTCGCATGACATCCTTCCAAAGAGACTCAAACTCGGCGGCATCTCAAAAACTGCACTGGAATGAATTAAATCATTTCTTACCAACCGCAGACAAGCGGTGACCCCAAGTACCTTCCTTTCAATGGAGAAAATCATAACAGGAGTTCCACAAGGCTTCTCATTGAGTCCATTGTTGTTCAATATTTATATGGCCCGCTCATCTCCCTCATAAGCTCCTTCGGAATCGAAGTAACGTCATATGCAGACGATACTCAAATGATCGTATCTCTCGATAATGACAACACAGAGGCCGAACGGAACTTTAAATGCTGCCTATCGAAAGTTATCCAGTGGATGAGGGATAACCATCTTAAATGTAACACTGATAAAACGGAAATCCTTTCCATCCGGACATGTGGTGGCCAGAGGGAACTACTTCCCCACCAGATCTGGTTAAGGTAGCAAAAAATCTAGGAGTACAGTTTGATACTGCGCTTTCTTTTCTCGGGCACGCGTCGGCCACAGCAGGGACCTGCTTCAGCCTAATCAGATCATTAAAGAAATTATTTGATCTGATCCCATTTTCGGCTAAGAAATCAGTAGCAGTGGCCCTGATTCTCTCACGCTTGTACTACTGCAATAGCCTCCTTGCAGGAGCCAAAAAATGTACGATAAAAAAACTGCAAGTGGTCCAAATCGCTGCGGCGTGCCTGGTCCTGAGGCTCCCACGCAGAGTGTCCGCATTAGCGGCGCTTAATGCTCTGCATTTGCTCCCGATTCATAAAAGAATCACTTATAGAGCCACAGTTAAATTAGGACCTAAGTATCTCTCAGCATGGTTTTCCCCCTATACCACTATCATGACTCTTAGGTTCTTCACAGCCAATCTCCTGAAACCTCCCATTTTCAGACGGATAACAAAAGGAGGATAAACTGTTGCCGTTCTGGGGACCAAAGCCTGATATGCACTTCCAATCAATTTAAGAGAACAGAAAACGGAAACTCAATTTAGGAAGGCATTGAAGACAAGAATATACAACATCTCCAATGTCTGCTGGCTTGCGCTGATTTAACTGAGCAACAAGCTAGTACGTTTAGGACCCACTCTCACCGCCAATCCCTCAGCGTCAGGATACTCCTCATGGAGTGACAGCTTGAGCTTTATAAATGCCAATTTACATTACATGACAGTGATCTTCCCACTACTAAACAATCCATAAATATCAAGGACTTTTCAGTTTCACTCACTGTCAATTCTGCTATTTTGACAATTCTGAAGTCCACTTGATCCACCTCTATTATGTCAGGAATCAGCTTATATATCCATTCAGCTAGGATCTTGGTAAATAACTTAGTATGAGCTTTAAGCAGGGCTAATGGGCAAAAGGATGCCCACTTGAATGGGCATTTCCTTGGTTTGGGGATTAGGGTTACATTTGCATCTCGCACTTGTGTGCCTCCCTCCTATCCAGTTGAAGAGGTTGGCCCATTCAGGGTGGAGATGCGGGGAGAACATTAATAAAAACCATGTTGGAATCCTATCTGGACCTGAGAATTTGTGAGGATGAATCTGTTTAAGGGCCAAATTGATGTCAGCTACTGTGATGGGGGCCTCTGATGCTTCTATGTGGCTGTGTCCGTATTGCACTTGCTAGTTTCCAACCATCAATATTCTCTAGCGCTTTCCTGGTCTACAGCATAAACGGACTGAAAGAAGCAACTGAAAAGAGCTCTTTTCTCATGTTACCTTATTGTCTCACCCTCCGGGTAATTTAAGGCTCCAAATATTTGTCTTCATTCAATGGTGCTCAATTCTCTGAGCCATCGAAGAAGGTTTTTGGGATGCACACCATATTTATCTCACTCATCCATCTTAGTCCAATTGTCCAAGAATGCGTGAACATTGGATAGGTGCCAATCCCCAGCGACACCCGGATTAAACAACAACATGCTGATGAGAGGCCCTTCTTGCCCCAGACCCTACCCTAGCCAAACTCTTGGAAAAATGCGTTCTCCAACAACTGACAAAAACACATTGACTACTTCGACCTCCTGGACAATCACCAATTTGGGTTTAGAGCAGGGCATAGCACCGAATCAGTCATGACTCACATTATCGACGACGCATTACAAATATTCGACCAGAATGGATCATGCCTAATCATCCTACTAGACCTCCCTTCTGCCTTCGATACGGTCAAACACGAGAACCTGATTGACCTGTTGAATCTCAGAATGGGCATATCAGGCTCAGTGCTCAATTGGTTTACCTCCTTTCTTCAAAACCGGACCCAAAAATTCAAGGTCAATAACCCCTTATCCAAACCTGTACCAGTAACTCTAGGAGTCCCACAAGGGTCCGCACTAAACCCGACACTATTCAATCTATTTATGGAACCTCTTACTGTCTTGCTACAATCATCCAACGTCCAATTTCACATGTACGCAGATGATACACAACTCTACCTGAAGATTCATACTCCTGAAGATATCAAACTACTCAACAAAACACTGCTGAACACCCAAACATGGCTAGCTGAGAACCATCTCAAGCTTAACACACTCAAAACTGATTTCCTACTTATAGCTCCACCCTCCAAAATTCCCCTCCTCCAGGATTGGTTCAAACACCTCACGGCATTCAACATCCAACCAACAATCATTGACTCAGCTAAATATCTAGGTATAACCCTGGATTGCAACCTCAACATGCATAAACATATTGGTAGCGCAACAAAAGGAGCAAATTTCCAGATTAATATTCTGAGGAAACAAACCCTTCCTACCAAAAAACGACCTCAAGACGGCAGTCCAAGCTCTAGTTATCCCCAGGATTGAGTACGGAAGTATCTCTCTTTGCGGCCTCCCCAAAGCTACAACAGCACCACTAAGAGCCACCATCAACGCGGCAGCCAGGCTCATCACGGGCTCAAAAAAAAAGGTCCCACATCTCCCCGGACTGAAAAGCCTTGAACTGGCTACCATGGGAAGCAAGAATTCACCTAAAAATAGCCTGCATGACCCAGAAAGCCATTCACCATAAAACACCCAGCTATCTCTCTCAGAAACTGTCTATCTCTGGGGGTAAGAGATCCACAAGAAGTGCAGAAAGCCTATTACTGAAGCCACGCAGATTTAATAGGTCGAAAACTTACAAACGCTCCTTCTCAGGGATGGCTCCTAGGATCTGGAACGCACTACCCCCAGAAACCAGACCTACCACATCTACTGCATTGTTCAAAAAGGAAGTAAAGGCGATTCTCATCGAAAAATTCACATGATCATTACCGAAAGATACCATGACTTATAAAGATGCAAACAGACAATCCACATGACACTGACGTTCTCTCGGCCGGCACTTTCTTTGTAGCTTATTTTGCACAACGTAGGATGCAGATTTGATCTACCTCTCTCGCTTGTTTTATGAATACACACTATGTACACGCATATTTGTATTTGGTATTGTGATGTTTAACTTTCACTGTCTGTAAAGCACTCTGATATCCGCAAGGGTCTGGTTCGCGCTCTATAAAACTTTCAAAATAAAATCAAAATAAATAAATCGGTCTGGGGCAAGAAGGACGCCCTATCAGCATATTGTTGTTTAATCCAGGTGCTGCTCGGGCATGGCACCTATTTAATGTGCACACATTCTTGGACAATTGGACTAGCATGGATGAGTACGATAAATATGGTGCGCATCCCAAAAACCTTCTTCGATGATTCATAAACTTTGCCCCACACGCCAGAATAAAAAGTAGAAAAGAAGCAGAATGTGATAACTTTGCTAGTATCCACATGGGTCGAGAAAGAGACAGGTTCGCGAAGGAAGTAGAGTTTAAAGAGATGGAAATGGACTTTAAAACATTTTATGTTTATTTAAAAGTCAGGGTCAGTGTTTGACCATAACATTTGTTTTTATGAGGTGATGGAGCAATGTTATTTTGTTTCCCAAGTTTGAGCCCACGAACACTCTGCATTATGGGCAGTGTAGTTTGTTCATTTTGTAAGCTATTATACAACCGCATTTGTTGGTGGGAAAATGATTAGTGGGCCAATCAGGAGGTATTAGACAGGGAGGTTTCGGTTTCATTGGGGCGGAACGGAGAGTGAACAAATATTGACTGGAATGGAGAGGGTGAAGGACTAGTGTGATTGTCCATGGCAGGTACGTGAAACTGTTGCAATGTTTATTTTGGGGGAAGGGGTGAATGTGGAGTCGTTATTTAAGTCGATGGTAAAGCGGATGGTAGTAGCGAGCGGGAATGAGCTAATATTCGAACATGGGATAAAAACAGGGGACAGTTTTGCTTAAGCTGTGATAAATGCTAAACAAATCTTTGTAGATAGGAAGGACGTGCGAGGAGTTGCGTGAATGCAGAGGGTGAGATGAAAGGGGTTTATGAGGTTGCGAGTTGAAGTAGTGTCTGGGGATGAAGTGTGGGAATGTGGAGGGGGAGAGAAGGGTGCACGAGGGTGTGTTAACTTCAAATTGTCAGGGTGTTAAAATCTAGATAACGACGTAAACATTATCGGCGCCATCTTGTCCCCTTTTTAGGCTCATATGTGCGCGTAAGTAGCAGCCATTTTGAATGCCATGGCCTCTCTGCCCACTGCCGATAGCCAGCGCGTCTCTCTCTCTCCCTCTCTGACCCCGCAAGCATCCCCCGCACGCTGACAGCCCACGCTCACACATGTTTGGGCCATAAAACCACCCCTTCAGCGCGGCCCTGCCTCGGAGCCACATCCCGTACCCGGTTAACACCTCCCTCCGTCCCTTTGATGATCACACATCCTTTGATGAACCCCCTTCCTCTGTGCCCGATCGTCCGGCCCGATCCCAGGCCATCACCTAGCCCTGCGGATGCAGTTTATTGCCCCTTACAGTAGGAAGCTGTCCCTCTTCAAAGAATCTATGACTGATCAAAGCCCCCACCCCATGTGATCCGATCAGCCACACACATTCCGGGAACCGGCGGAATATCCAGCTGCGCGATAGTCATCACCTACTGAGATCGGGTGGGGACTTTTACTGTAAATGTGTGTGGGAACGGGTTTGAAGCGGGGATCCGAGGATGCCTTTCCGTACTTCAAAGTATTGACAAGAACATGTTTCATGTAATAAAGCCATAAACCTGTGTATAAGAGGCCAGGCCTCAGAGATGCGGCTAGAGCACCTCGAGAAGATACCCTGTTGTCTGATTTGACGTGTTCTGCTCCGTCGGAATAAACTCCTGTTTCCTGCCTTCCTGTCTCCAGCGCCTGCCTCTTTGATTGGTAATATTGAATGGTATGAGAGGCGACTATCGCCGGGCAAACATAGAAAGTTCTTGGTCAACATCGGCCCTACCTTTCCACAAGGGGAGCGAGTTTGAAGGTGGGGGAAGAGAAGAACAGGGTTTATATGGCTGCATAGTAACAGTAACATTGGGATATAGTCAAGGGGTAGATGTTCGATCTGTGTAATATGGGGGAGAAGGGGTAAAACAAAGTAACCTGTTCAGGAGGAAGAGTGGCATTCATGAGGACGGAAGTTCATTATAATGTATAATGTTTATGAAGGAATTTTTGGTGGGATGGAATGTGACAAGGGATTTTGATAAATTGCACGTTGATTTGCGTCAATTAAGAAAGAGGTTACTAATGGTTAATATGATAATGGTTATTTGTTTTATTGTCATTTTTAGTATCCACTGACAAAGGGCGAATTTAGCCCGAAATGCATTGTTTTTTTAAAAATAAACACTGCTTTGGATGAACTCCTGCATTTGTCGTTTTTGAGCAAGCGGTCCGGATGGGCACAGCTTTCACGTGAGAAACCTGGAAAATGGCAGAATATCCTGCGTGTGGATTAAACCATCTATTGGTCATAATTAGAAGTTTAAAAAGGATGGAATACAAATTCAAATATGGAGTAGAATAATGAAATAGTTTGCCAATGAGGCGCAATTTAGCTGTGCCATTGGTCTGGGGCAATTCTCTGAGCCAACATGAGACAAATAGGTCACCTTATAATAATGAATATGCTACTTACCAGTATGCATCTGTTCTTGGCATGTAGGGCTGCTGACATTCATATCTATAGCATAGATCGCCGCCTAGTGTTGGGTCCGGATGATTGTACATTGTTGTCCTGGAAGAGTCTTCGAAATATCACGAGATAGGTGGCTCCTCCCCTGGACTACAGTGCGCATGGGCATCGACTCCATCCCCAGATTGTTTTTAGCCATTGTGGCGAAGATGGAGTGTAACAGTGTGAGCGATGACCATGCTAAGAGTAAGTGTAAATTCTGCAGCCGCTACAGGCGCCGGGGAGGAGGGTGGGGGGGCGATATGAATGTCAGCAGCCCTACATGCCAAGAACAGATGCATACTGGTAAGTAGCATATTCAGTTCGAGGCATTTGGGCTGCTGAATTCATATCTATAGCATAGAATATATAGCAGTCCCTCCATTAGCGGCGGCCGTCTGTGCCAGCTGCAGATGTTTGAAAAAGTGTTTTTAGAACAGCCTGCCCTACAGCTGCTTGGAGTGCACATCTACACAGTAGTGTTTCGTACATGTGTGTGGGGTAGACCATGTGGCTGCTCTACAAATGTCTTCTAAAGGGATATTTCCAAGGAAAGCCATGGAGGCCCCCAACTTACGGGTGGAGTGGGCTCTGGGGAGGACAGTTAAAGTGCGCTTAGCCTTTTGATAGCAAATTTGAATACACTTAACGATCCACCTGGCTATATCTGCTTTGGAAATGGGGTTGCCTTTGTGTTGGCCAGAAAAGGCAACAAAGAGTTGCTTCGTCTTCCTAAAATCTTTGGTTCTATCAATGTAGTACATCAAAGCTCGTTTGACGTCAAGAGTGTGGAGCATTCTTTCAGCCACTGCCTCTGGATTTTGAAAGAACACAGGCAGTTCAATAGTCTGATGGACATGGAACTGTGAAACCACCTTAGGAAGAAATTTAGGGTTAGTGCGCAGCACCACCCGGTTGGAGTGAATCTGTATGAATGGTTCTTGTACAGTGAGCGCCTGGAGCTCAATAACACGTCGCAGTGACGTAATGGCTATTAGGAAAGCCACTTTCCATGTTAAGAATTGAATCTCGCATGAATGTAGGCGCTCAAAAGGTGGACCCATCAGTCGGGTGAGGACCACGTTAAGATTCCATTCAGGAACAGGTGGGGTCATGGGAGGAATGACTCGTTTGAGCCCCTCTAGAAAAGCTTTAATGGCAGGCACTCGGAAAAGGGAGAGGTGCTGCCTGTTTTGGAGATAAGCCGCTATGGCGGATAAATGTATCCGAATGGAAGCATATGGCAGATTGCATTTGTAAAGATGTAACAGATAACAAATGATGTTTTGCGTGGACGCGTCACGCGGGTTAATGTTGTGTTCCACGCAATAAATGACAAACCGCTTCCATTTTGCTGCGTAGCATGCTCTGATGGTGGGCTTTCTTGCCTCCCGTATGATATCCATGCAGTCGGGAGGTAAGTTGAGGTAGCCAAACTCTAAGACCTCAAGAGCCAATCGCCAGGTTGAGCTGTTGCGGATCTGGGTGCTGAATGTCGCCATGGCTCTGCGTCAAAAGTCTTGGTGTGAGGCGCAGTCTTTGATGCGGTACCACGGAAAGTTCTAGAAATGTGGTGTACCATGGTTGGCGGGCCCACGTTGGAGCAACCAGGATGAGCGTCATCGAGTGTTGCCTTCGCTTTCGTGCCACCAGCGGTATTAGAGGTGCTGGGGGAAAAGCGTACGCAAATTTGCCTGACCAGTTCATCCATATCGCATTGCCCTGCGACTGTGGGTGCGGGAACCTGGCGGCAAAGCTTTGGCATTTGGCGTTTTTCCTTGTGGAAAACAGGTCTATCTCTGGATGACCCCACTGCTGGAAGTACGGGTGGAGTACTGATGGATGTATCTCCCACTCGTGCATTTGGTGACTGTACCTGCTGAGCAGATACGCCATCTGATTGTCCTTGCCCGGGAGGTGTTCTGCCATGAGGAAGATGTTCCCCTGAATGGCCCACTTCCACATGCTCTGAGCCAGATGAGACAACTGTGGAGAGTGTGTACCTCCCTGCTTCTGAATGTAGTACATTGCCGTCATGTTGTCCGTCCGGATCAACACGACTTTGTTGCACAGATGTACCTTGAACGCTTTCATTGCCATGAAGATTGCCATCAGCTCTAGGTGGTTGATGTGCATCTTCCTTTGCTGTGTTGTCCATAGTCCCTGCACTGTGTAGTGGAGTGGAGTACATGAGCTCCCCAACCCTGGAGAGAAGCGTCCGACGTTAGGATGATCTGTGGCACAGGCTCCTGGAACGGTCGGCCCTTGCAAAGGTTGTGTGGATTCCACCAATGCAGAGAGTTGTATGCCCGACCGGTCACCAACACTAGGTCGTTCAACTGTCCCTGAGCCTGATTCCACTGACGTGCCAAGCACTCTTGAAGCGGAGGTATAAGTAGTCTCGCGTGCGGGACTATGGAGATGCAGGAGGCCATCATGCCTATCAACTGCATGAACACTCGTGCTGGAAACAAGTGTTGCGGTCTGAATTTTTGGATCAGCGACTGAATGCTGTTGATCCTCACCGAATTTGGCTGAGCTGTGGCTGCCAGAGTATCTATTGTCGCGCCCAGATACTGCCGCACATGGGCTGGCTGAAGGTGCGACTTCGGATAATTCAGTGAGAATCCCAGATCATGAAGAAGGTTAATGGTAAGGGACATGTTGGCAGCGCACTGCTGGGCCGACTTTGCTTGGATAAGACAGTCGTCCAGTTCAGGGTAGACGTGAACGTTTTGTCTCCTGAGGTGCGCAGCCACTGTCGCCAGGCATTTTGTGAACACCCTGGGCGCTGTGGTCACTCCGAAAGGGAGGACCTTGAATTGGTAATGCTGATTCTGAATGGTGAATCTGAGGTATTGTCTGTGTGATGGATGTAGTGGAATGTGAAAATATGTGTCTTTTAGATCTAATGTTGCGAGGAAATCCCCTTGATTGAGCAACGGAAGAACCTGCTGCAGTGTTAACATGTGAAAGTGTTCTGAGAGAATGTACTGGTTTAGGGGCCTGAGGTCCAATATGGGTCGCAGGGACCTGTCTTTCTTTGGGATTAAGAAGTACAGGGAGTACACTCCCGAGCCTCTTTGCTCCACTGGCACAAGCTTGATTGCCCCTTTTTGCAGCATGACGAGCACCTCTTGCTGCAATAAGTGCAAATGCTCTGTTGACATAGGACGGTGCTTTGGTGGGATATTGGGTGGAGTGGACGTTAACTCCAGACAATAACCGTATTGGATACGTTTTCTGACCCACCTGTCTGTGGTGATGGATTTCCAGACTGGCAGGAACTGTTGGAGTCTCCCGCCGACAGGTGTGGTATGGTCGGGGGGCAGTGACAAGGCATCACTGTTTGTTGGTGGCGGAGGATCGGGAGTTGTTGTTTCCACGACCTCTGCCCTTGGTGCTGTTGCCTCGATAGCCGCCTCTACTCTGTTTGTTGTAAGAGGTTTGCGCACCACCTTTAGTGTACTGTGTTTGCTGGGACATCTGGCCTCTGGAAACATCTCTATTGCTTGAGCGACGAAAAGTACTACCCCTGAACTGCTGGGACTGGAGAGCCCCCATGGACTTTGCAGTCTCGGTGTCTTTCTTTATTTTTTCCAGGGTGGTATCCACCTCAGGTCCAAATAAGTGATCAGGGTTTACAGGCTGATTGAGGATGGTGGTTTGTATCTCTGGTTCTAACCCGGAGATTCGGAGCCATGCCTGACGCCGCAACATCACACTTGTGTTAATGGCCCTGGCCGGGGTGTCCGCTGCGTCTAGTGCACATTTAATAGAAGCATTTGAGATGAGCTTCCCTTCTTGAATGAGCATCTCTGCTGCCTCTTTATACTCATCTGGCAAGTGTTGTAACAGGGTCTCAAGTGTATCATAGTGTGCCCTGTCATCTCGGCAGCACTGGATGACTTAGCCCTGCCCCAGTCCATGAATGAGGAGACACTGGTGTCACTTCTAAAACCAGGTCGTGATGCCACACTCCTAGGATCGTACAGGCCCCTAGCGCTTCTGAATACGGATTACAAAATCCTAGTGTCGGCCCTGGCCAGACGATTAGCGCCACTGGTGCCCCCCTGGTGCACAGCGACCAGAACGGCTCGCTGGCAATAGAACCCCTCGCTGAGATATTGCGCAGCGGTGGTGCGAACTGGGGCATACCGCTAGCAGACAGCACGCACGTCGTCTCGCTATACGCTGACGACTTGCTTCTGTACTTCAAAGACCTCGCCGACTTGCCACCGGACCTCTCTGACATCTTCCGAACCTTTGAGACCATGTCGGGTCTCAGGGTGAACTGGGCCAAATCGGAAGCATATTCATTTGCACCTGACATCCAGAACCCCCGGGATCAGAATCAATGGCGAACAGCTGCCATGGCACGATACCACATTCAAATATCTGGGGATATATATATATACAGGACACTCCCGGATATCCTAGATGGCAACCTGACACGCGCTGTCACGTCCATCAGGTCGCAGGTGGCATTTTGGAAAACTCTCCCGCTCAATGTACCGAGCAGAGTGACACTGACGAAAATGATAGTGCTACCCAGACTCCTATACTACTACGCAAACATCCCGGTGTACATCCCAGCCCGCGCATTTAAGGAATTAGAAACGATGATGAGGGAACTGATCTGGAACACAGGCAGGCCCAGAGTGGCACTGAGCAAATTATACGCGCCAGTCGAGGCAGGTGGCCTCGCAGTACCCAACCTAGAGCTCTACTACCTAGCGGCGCAAATGCAGTGGGTGACGGCCTGGCTCTCGGGTAGGAACCTGGAGGACACGGCCACATCCACGGACTCACTTTCCCTCCTGCAGATACACTCGCTATTCCACCCACTGGCGCACGTGAAGAACCGCCCACAGTTACATGTAGATGTGGCTATGAAGTGCTTCGCCAGAAGCCTAAGACTCACTAAACGTGTAACACCATATGCCCCAGCACTCCCGCTTCTGGGCACCCCCAAGACAACAACAGTTGTCATGGAAGCCGCACTGGAGCATTGGACGTGCTCGGGAGTAGACACCATGGTGGACTTGTATACCGACGGTACTCTAATCCCCTTTGCGACGCTGGTCAGCGACACGGGCATCCCGGTGGGACAGTTCTTACAGCACGCCTCCATAGTGGCGGCATATACAAGACGGTGGGGAAACATCACTGTTGAGCCCCCCACACATCAATTGATACAACACCTGCATGTCATGGGGGATGGTTCACATGTGATACATTGGTTGACTCAAGCTTTATTGTCACACACACAGCATACTCTACAACCTCTGCGTAACAAATGGGCAACCGACAGGGGGAGGGACTGGACGGACAAGGAGTGGGCGATGGTGCTAGCTAGCCCCAAAAACGTCCCCCGCAACGCACGCTTTAAGGTGATTCAATTCTACATATTGCACAGGGCATACCTCTCGCCAGACAGAATCAACCAATATTTCCCAGGTGCCACGGCTAACTGCCCGAGATGCGCGCTTCATGGAGCGGACCTACTACACATGCTGTGGCACTGCCCACAGATACGAACATACTGGAGGTCGGTGCTGCTGATTCTCGAGCGATGCACGGCTATGCTGATACCACACACATGGGAGGCATGCCTACTGGGCCTCTACAAGAGGACCGCCCTTAATAAAGTCCCCTCCCGTTTCTGGGACCTTGGCCTCCTCACGGCCAAAAGACTGCTCACCAAACATTGGAAACGCACAACTCCACCCCTAGCACAACACTGGCGCGCCTCCCTAGATAACTGGGCAAGGGCAGAAAGCATCGTCCTCCGCAATGAGGAGACAGCGGGTTTGCGACAGTTCCCAATAGCAACTTTATGGGACGCCACGCTCAGCTCCTTCCATAGGGAATGCCGATCACTGGGAGACCTCACACCTGACAATTCCCCCAGGAGGGATGGAGAGGCATTAGAAGAGACGGCCGATGTGGACAGCGGCCTTGACGCCCCCGGCCGAGACACCCATGCACCACCAGAAGGGAGAGGTGTGGCGCCGCGGCGAGGGCGACTGGCGCTGGAATCTGAGGACCACGGTTCGATCCCCGGCTCCGGCGGCAGGTTAGCCCAGCACCATGTGACTCTGGGCAATAACTCGCTTAATCTTCCCGACGGCCCCCAGCGCCTAGAGACCCTTACGGGTGATTGTGCGCTTTACAAATGTGGACTTTACCAGAAGGGGAGACTGCCACACCCTCGGATGACACCGCAATCTAACGGGCAAAATGACGCCCCTCACACTTTCCCCACATCTCACACCCCCTGCGCACGCCCCCACCGAATTGGATAAGCAGCGACAAGCACACCTGATGACCTCCCCGAAACCCGCTCATGCCGCAGCGCTCCCACCGCGACGCACACAACCCGCCACTGAGTTTGATGGCCACACCCCGCCCCTCCCCTTTCCGGGTTTCCATGTTCCCCCTACGGAGCGAACGCGGTTGGGATGACAATGGTGGGACCCCACTATGACTTACTGAGCGATGGACAGCTGCATTGCGCGCTACGCCCCGCGACCATTACCTGCATCCCTGTGACGCGGAAACATGCCAGATATGCTTTTCACTTTCCTTCTCGCCCTCAGTAATTAACGAGGGTTGACCGCACAAAGAATGGTCGGCACCGCGCCTATAACGGCCTCCATCGGCACCTTGCCCATATACCATCCCATTGGACATGCATGAGCTACACGTGATGCGCCACAACCGCATGCTATGTCCCACTGACTCGATCCCTCACAGCCATCTCTATCCTGGCTGCTGGTTAAGGAACTATATGGGTACAGACAACACATCCCGGTGGGGAGCGCAGGAAGGAACTGATGTTTGTTTCATGTAATGTCTATCTTCCCTTCAGCAATGACAGATAAGAATTGAGGAGTTTGTAATGTATAACGCTGTCACTATCCTTGTTCCTTGCTGCGCATCGTAAAAATATCCTTTGCCTTACCCTCCTCCAACTACGGCTCTGTATTGTTGCTATGTGTTGAAATATTAATAAAAATATTCAAACAAAAAAAATAGTGTGCCCTGTCTTTTCTGGCCAAGAGCGCCTGGGTGTTAGAAATACGCCAGATATTGGCCGCTTGAGCTGCCACCCTTTTCCCTGATGCTTCTAGCACCTTAGATTCCTTGTCAGGGGGAGGAGCATCACCAGTGGACTGTGAATTTGCCCTCTTCCGGGCATTAGAAACAACCAGTGAGTCCAACGGCAACTGGCCCTTGATGTATGTAGGGTCGCCAGGTGCCGGCTTATACTTCTTCTCAATTCTGGGATTTATAACCCTGGCACGTGTGGGTTCTTTAAAAATGTCTGCAGCATGTTTTAAAACACCCTTCAGCATTGGCAGAGTCTTGACAGTCTTTTCAGAGGTGGAAAAGGTATAAAACAGAAAGTCCACTTCAATAGGGTCAGCGTGCAGCTGGACGTCGTGATTTTTAGCTGCCCTCTCAATTAGTGCATTAAATCCCACAGAATCCTCAGTAGGAGAGGTTTTGACAGTATACACTTGAGTGTCCGGGGCAGTTTGATGATCCCCTGGGTCCCCAGCATCTGCCCATGAGTCATGGTGATCCTCAGGATCAGTGTCGGCAGGGAAGTTGTACTCCTCATCGTCCCCATCCCCAGCCTCCACATCTGAGTAAGTGGGCGAGGTTGGAGCAGTGTCCTGAGGCCGTGGAGTAACCAGAACGGGGGAATCCGTAGAATCCCTTTTCCTCTTCAAAGGAATTGTGTAGGACTCCATAGGCTGTGCCGGCGTGATCTTTCGCTTGTAGAAGGAAAGTTTACCGGTGTCGGCGTCGATAAACTGTTCCGACTGCTCCTCCAGTAGGGGTTGTCAATGTTTAGTGCTTACTACTGCAGGGGTAGGCTTCGGCCCCGTGGGCACTTCCGTCGAGGCCTCGACGACTGTCCTGGGCGCGAACGCCTTTGGCGCTACTTTCGGCGGCAGCGTGAACTTGATCGGCGCCGTCGACTTTAGCGGTTTGGCAGCGGGCTTCGGGGTGGAAGGATCCTTTGGATCGACCGCGGAAGCCTTGTCCCTGTTGCGTTGCAACGAGTCCGACACCTGCTTCGTGAAGGATGCGGACGGTTTCGTCGATCCGACAGGTGTTCTCTATCCACCACCATGTGCAGACTCGAGGGGCACAGTACTCTTGGCCTTGTCCGGCCGACGTGCAGGATCGACAGCTTTTGGAGCTCCGAGTCCTCTGTCTGTGTCGACGTCCTTTGTCGCCGACGGTTTCGGGTCGGCGGCCTTGACAATTGGCTTCGGTGCCCCAGGTTTCGGCTCGACGCCCTTGAGCGACCTTCACCGGATCGACAACGTTCTTCGGCTGCCCCGTTAGGTCTGAAGACGTGGAGGCGATCAAAGCGACAGGCGTTTTCTGTTTCGACGGCGCCTCTATCACTTTCGGTTTTGTCGAGACCGAAGCTTTCACTTTCGGTTTCGATTTGACCAATGGCGGCTCCGTAGAAGTGTCCGTAGCCGGGCCCGTAGGCGAGACCGCGGATCCAGGAGCAAGATCTCGGGTAAGGCCATGTGGCGATCCCTCGACCTGAGCCTTAGTGATTGTTCGAACGGGGCATAGCTCTTCACCTGAGCTATCTTCCGTGGCCCCATAAGCCTCATTGTCGTCTCCTACCTCGTCGACGACTTCTTCTGTATCGAGCATTTCGACATCTGCGTCGTAGTTGGAGTCGATCTCCGCTGGAGTTGAAATCGGCTCTCGACATTCATGCTCGTCAGCTTCTTCCCCCTCGAAAATGTCTACCGGGTCAGGGGCCGTCTGCTGGGCCTCCTGGCGCGCCACGCGCCGAAGTCGAATCGTCTTCTTGGAGGGAAAACGGGAAAAAGCCATACAGTTGGCTTCATCGTGATCCGGCGACAGGCACTTGTTGCACACCGGGTGGACATCGATGTGGGGATACTTCAAGTTGCACACGGGGCATCTCTTGAACGGGCTCCGTTTCATGATGTGTCGTCGAATAAGTCTGGTTGCGTTGACAGGGCCTCGAGCACCGAAGAGCCACGCGACTCCTCTGGATGTCCGACTGGCGAACTGAGCCGGAACAGAGCAGGGCACTGAACGCAAGACAATACCGGCGCTATAGGAAAGGCCTTCGGGCCTAAAGGAAAGTTTCTATCGATTCCGATCTTGAGTGATTAAATATGCATCCGAACCCAATGGCGGAAAAAAACAATCTGGGGATGGAGTCGATGCCCATGCGCACCGTAGTCCTGGGGAGGAGCCACCTATCTCGTGATACTTCGAAGACTCTTCCAGGACAACAATGTGCAATCATCCGGACCCAACACTAGCTATAGACATGAATTCAGCAGCCCACATGCCTCGAACACCATTTTTCCTAGCTTCAACAGTGCTTTTAACTTTATTTATAACAATTAGAGAAAACAGACCACTTAAGACTGCTAGTTGCCTCTTTCCTGCATATGAAAGTGTTGTGTAGTTCCTATATTCCCAATAGGCTCTGCGCTTGGAATAATATATCCTATAGATGTGACTTAGGACTGGTGTCTACTAGGTCTCTATCGAATATATTTAACTTAATTGTGAGTGCCAGCTAGCTCAGAGGTCACTAGAAACTTTCTCAAATTAACAAGAAGAGATTAGTTTCTGACAACCGCATAAACATGACAACTTTGTTTCCCCAAGATAAAACGTATCTTCAGAGTCGTGGAAACAATAGATAGATATTTTACTCAGTCAATCGTGCATTCTTCGTTTCAACAGAGGTGCAGAGAAATAGACAGGCGTTTTCAATAAAAGTATTTATTGAACAGTCTTCTTTCTCGTGCAGAAGAAATGAACTGCTACAATCGTAATACTGGCTGTAAAGTATAATGTGTACAGCAAGAAGAGTATTATTAAAATAATACTGCAAAAGCATGGTATGGTTTCTAGACCATAGAAAAATACATACATAAATAACAAAGGCTAAAAAGTACTCAACTGGTGCTTCTAAAATACGCCTACCCCGATGTACCTAACCTAAGTCTAGTACGAGGGAGGAAGTAAGTGAGGTGTAGCATAAATCTAGTATTCTTTTGCCAAGAGTTTATCCAAGATTTCTCTTAGGGTCTAATCAGCTCCGTACCTTGGTTTAGAATAAAGAAGGTCAGTCTCAGGACTAATTTCTCAAGAACCCCCAAGGGTAGCTTGGAAACACTGGAGCTGCATTTCTCGGCAAGAGAAAACACAGCGTCTCTCTCAGTGCGTCTGCTGGAGGGTCGGCTTCCTTCGGCACTTGCTGCAGCAGGATGCGCTGGGCAAGTAGATAGTCAAACTGCTCTAAACCACCGCGTGTTTGCTATGGCAAGTGTGGGCATATCTATACCTGAAGGTGCCTATTTTGACATAAAGGTTGACATAATAACGTCAAAGAGTCTCAGTTCTTTGAAAACTCCATGAGTTCTTGGACAAATCAATATTCAAGCAAGGGGAAGTCCCTAACTGCTGAAGCCTAGTTTTCCAAGAAATCGTTGTGGATTTTCGGAACTAGTGGAAGTAGCCATGCCGTATTTGGACAGCATGAGCTATATCTAAATATGGTATGATTTCTATGCCTATATAAGGACATGGTGATTTATACCTATATAAGGGCATGAATTGGGAAATTTACACTAGGATCCCAAAATGCTATACAACACCCACTCCACTTTATTATGTTCAACATTACTAAATTTGTAAGCACTAAAATATATCTGAAGCATGTGTTTACAATCCCACCCAAAAAATACATAAAATGCATCTGAAAATGGTTACGTACACTTAAAATGAGCATTTGTGCAGTACGCATTCAATAGCAATGATTCCATTGTAAGCATATAATATGATATTGCAATGCTAACCAAATAAATCACAAAATTACATTTATGAAATGGCTCTTAGTTACAGAAAAAACGTCGAGACCATCCCATAGCAGAACATATAAACTGTTTTGTGGATTAGGTCAATATTGTTTCTAGGAAGTATTCAAATAATTCTTGTTCTTTAAGAATAGTTCTACTTTAAGCAGACTACTTTGTGCCCCCAAATATTTTTTTTTCAGTTTTGGGAAAAAGTCAAATCAAATCGTAGAAAAATATAGTTCCTAAGTTCGAAGTTTTGTTTTGAAAAAGCGAATGTCGAATTCAGAGTTCATAGAACGCTGTGTGCTAGTTTCAAAAGTTATTCTCGGTGTCAGGAGAAAACATTAATTCATCTAGGCTGGCAAAGAAATCGTCTACCACAATAGATGAAAGTTGAACGACTTTATTAAGTAGATCAATCGTACACAGATGAGAAGCATCGCCGTCAGTGTCAGTCGCATTAGCAATGTTCGCAGTAGATGGTACCTGTGTGCCTGTTGGTCCACGTATCTGACTCTCAGCTGGAATTGCCGGTGACCTCAATGAATGCCGTCATCAGGATGGGTAGCTGCTGGGTACAACACAATGCATGAGCTGTTACCGAACCAAGCAAAGCGTCAACATCCGTTGGCCGTGCTGATGGAAGTGTTAGACAGATATCCAACACGCATTCCTCTCCACAAAGCAGGCATCGTAGAACAGGTAAGATGCAATCTTGCCAGATTGGTCTGTACGATAGGAACCATGTGGTATTCAGATCTCTCAAACGAGCCAAGCCAAGAATCTGTGTTATGCGCTCACGATCAATGTTCCCTCTAATTTTTTTCCTCTGTGTGCGGCAGTGTAGGGTCTCTGTGCGCTGCAGCCATGGCTATGTGCGCCAGGAACCAGACCGCGCGTGTGGGTGCTGCGACAAATATCACTCCAAACTTTTGCTTAAAAAGGTGAAAAGACGGTGCATTTCCATACATACAGCACTACGTTAAGGGTCTTAAGGCAGGTTTGCAATTTGGATACACATGCCATGACATGAATCGGTTACACAGACAAGTACACTTGGCGTTTAGAAAAGCACAAGACTCCAATGGTTGTAACATCATACGATTTTACTGCTGTAGGTGTAATGTTACTTATTGAATCATATATCTGGATGCAGAGACAGAAAGAAGCAGCAAAATGCTAGCCGGGCAGCACCTTAGGCTAAGCAGAGATTTCTAACTTGCGTGTTACCTACAAAATGCAGAAAGTCCACAAGCACAATGTGAAAAGCGTGATAATGCTCAAACCTGTACAGGCCGCCCGCTCCGTCAGGGAGCACAGGAGCTAATATTGGCCACACCGACAAAATATTTCTAAGCAGCCCGGGACGGTCGACTCAAGTCCACTGGGCGAGGGAAATTGCAATGCTGCATCATGCAGTCAGGAGACAGCAGTGAGAGGGCCAGTCGTCACCAGTGGAGAGTCACGCTGCAGAGGGGGAGAAGAACTACAGAATGAGCACAGTAATTATAAACACCAGCTACTGTCCGTCACAGTATACCAGTCACAATCAAATTGATTTAATTTTAGGAAAGCGCATAAAATTCTTTCTTTGGAAGTTCCCGTCTGCCTATTGAGGAACGTCGAAGCTGTAAGCCATACACAAGGCACAGTAGTATGCCTGACTTGCTATCGCTGTTGTAAACTTTAGAATGCGAGTTGGTGAATTACTTGGTGTGTATTCTAGCACCAAATGTTAACGTTTAGCTTAATACATCCGCCTTTGACAGAATTAGTGAATATTGCGAATCAGATTAAGAACTGAGCTACAACTATGAACTAA
The DNA here is from genome assembly GCF_964261635.1 of Lissotriton helveticus. Classification (NCBI taxonomy): domain Eukaryota; kingdom Metazoa; phylum Chordata; class Amphibia; order Caudata; family Salamandridae; genus Lissotriton; species Lissotriton helveticus. The sequence goes on along the minus strand of NC_136065.1, from coordinate 2,030,721,221 downwards.
GTGGTGGGCAAATTAAACATTGTTTTTCTTATTGTCCTGCTGGCTGCAGGCACACAGAAATTATGGGGTTGGTGACACAGTCAACTTGGGGCCTCAGTGGCAATGTAATGTCGGTTGTTATTCAAAGAGTCTGCAAAGCTTGGACTTGATACTAAATAGGACTGAATACAAAATGGAATGTATTCATTGTAACGCTTTACATGAGCACCAGTTACATTATAGACTCACACATTCATCATTTTGTTGATCTAGTGATTTTCCCAGAAATTTAAAACTTACAAGTAAAAAACAGATTAAACTGACAGCTAAAGTTGCAGGGCTATGCAGCGCTGACTAGGCCTAGTGAGTCTTTTAAAACTCTTGCTCTGGGTACTGGCGGGGGCAGCGTTCTGAGAGACCGCAGGCACCAAATAAACTCCGGCAGCCGTGTTCAGCCCAGACTCATGTGGCATGACCATAACAGGCTGCAGGCACCACCAAACTGAGACTGTCCAGTAGCCTCTGTGGCGGCACTTACTAGAGAGCTAAATAGAGGGCGGCTGCGGGCTGATTGTGGGCCATTGTAAAGATATTTGTTAATTGCAAGGCAGGAGGGTGCAGCAAATAACAAGAATACTTTCACAAGTGCCCACAATCCATAGCTGCCAAGGTGTCAGAATGCCATGTGTGACATTTTCATAATTTTAGTGTAATTACGAGTGACATATCAATGACTATGAGTGACACTTTCTCGCAAGCAAAATCAAGCAATGAAGACGAGGGAAATACATAAATATCAAAAATTGAAACCATTTGAGCAACGAGAAACTCTAAGATCTTAAAACTGCTTCAAAGCACCAGATAGACTGTACCAAACTGGTTGTTAGAGGTCATACTTCCTGCAAATGTGGCTCATGTTCCATAACACCCCATCCAGTCCACTGCTGACAAAAATAGGAGAGAACCACATGCCTCATCCTCCCTCTGCATGGACTGATCAAACTGTGCTGAGAAACCTAAGCACAAAGCGGCACAAACTCCTGTACCAGGAGACCCTCAAAGCCACCTTCTGACACAAGCTTAAGGCCTTAATAAGAAGTGACAACCAGGCAGTAAATTCTCCTCAGTCTGAACATTGGCACACCTCCCAGTAATAACCACCTGTGCCTGACCAGCTTGGCTGGCCTCTGTGGATTATTGCCTTTATTTATTTCTTTATTTTTTTAAAAATTCTTTTTATTGCAGTTTGAACAAACAAAACATACAGTGGTCACGCAAGCAGGCTACAAAGGCGCACAGTAGAACACAGTGGGACTATCAGATACATTCATGTGCTAGCGACAGCTCTGACAAAGTTTGACAGTTAAATATCAAGCTCGAGCACTGACCGGTTAGGCTGAGGGGGATCGCATATGACACCTCTATACTCATTCCACACCTCCCCCCATTTTTGGGGGCATCCCCGGGATAGATAGACAGTTCTTTCTTATGGCATGCACCAGTCCATGTCACGCTTCCATTTCGCTAGGCGCGGAGCCGTATTTGCCTCCCAGAGTCTTGCAATGTTCCGTTTTGCCACCATTTGGCCCAGAGTGACCCACAATTTGCCTCTAGGTGGTAGGTCCGCTGGTTCCCAGATGTTCAGAATGCACCGTTTCGCCTCTGGGCGCAGTGCAGCCCCCCATACATCCTGCATACATCGCACCACCTTCCCCCAATAGGCCTGCAGCACCGGGCATTCCAATATCATGGAGAAAAAGGAGCCACTCATTCCGCATCCTCTCCTACATGTCATCCTCGCTCCTGCCCATAGCCTTAAGTCTAGTGATGGAGATGTAGACACGGTGGAGAATTTTTAGTTGAATGAGTCGAAGCGTGGATGAGATCGCGACCTCCCTAGGGGAGGCCAGCGCGGATTTCCACTCCTCATCGTCGATAAGCAACCCATCCTCCTCCCACCTTCCCTTGAGTCCCTGCAGTAAGTCGGGGAGATTGTTTATAAGTTTCTTATAGGTGAGTGAGATTGCATGTTCAGGCAGGTAACCATCCACCAGTCTATCCTCCAGGGGGGAGGCTGGTGAGGGCACAGTGCCGCGTGGGATGTTTTTTTGTAAGGAGTGACGGACTTGAAGATGTTATGTTATGTTATAAGCTGTTTTGTAACGCGCTCAATTACTACCGGAGTATCCTGGCGCGGTATATCGCTGGGGAACCCGTCCTGGCTTTCCCTGTGGGATGGTCCCTACTGAGAGTCCCCAAGGTGAAGCCAGGCATCCCCGGCGTTGATGGGGCCGTTGTGGAGATTAGGCAAGCTAATGCCCAGAATTGCGGAGTGGGATCCCTGGTTAGAGTAGGCACCGAGGCCAGAATTATCGAGTCCGCTGACCCTGGTCCACGACCCTGCCGCGTCGGGAATTGAACCCTGGTCCCGGGCCGACTCCTGCTTCCGGGTCTGATGCCTCTAACCAGTGAGCCACACCACTCCACTCCAGATACCGAAAGTACTCTGTGTTTGCCAGTTCGTACGCCGTTTGGAGGGATGGGAAGGATTGAACACCTTCTTTGTCCCAGAGGTCCCCAATCCGAGATATACCTATGAGGTCCCAACTCCGGAATCCCCGAGTGCGACCCAGGAAGCTGAGACGTTCCGACACCCAAAGTGGGGTAACCAATGTGAGCACATCATGCCAGCCCAATTTCAGCTGGACCATGTGCCAAATTTGCACCGAGTGGAGTGTAGGGCCCGTGAGGTCATGTTTGAGCGGTTGTGAGTAGAGCACTGCTTCGTAGTTCCAACCAGGTAGGAGCCACCTATCCATGCCGTATCCCGGATCGTTACCAGCACAGTAGGTACCCTGGTTGATCGTCGCAAGGTGTGCTGCTCAATAGTACCTGCGGATGTCGGGCAGGGCTATCCCCCCGTCGTACCAACCGAGAGTTAACTTTTGTAAGGCAATTCGTGGTGCGCCTGCCCATAATAGTTTCTCTGCGCCGCCTCTATGGCCGTAAAATAGCGAGACAGAACGAGATCCGGATAATTTTGGAGAGCGTACAGGAACCGGGGCAGCACCATTTTAAATAACGCTGCGCGGCCCAGTAATGAGATTGGGAGCTTCTGCCAGGCTGCAGAGTCGCGCTTAAGCCTCTGTAGGGGCGGGAGTAAGTTCTTGTTGTACACTGCTGCCTTATCTTTGGATATATAGATACCCAAATAAGTGAAGCCCTCGGTGACTATCCTGATAGGACAGATTATTGCCTTTATTAACTGCAGCAGTTCACAGGTATGTCCTCCTGAACTAGCCACTTACCAGTAGAGTTAGACCTGGTTGTCTTTTTATTGGCATGAGGAATGTTCTATTGCTTTCACAAAAGTTTTGAAAAGCACCTGAAGCCTGTATTTTTCCCTCAATAGTACATACTTTAATCAGCGAACACAAGAAGAAGAAAACACTTTGCAGTGTTCTGGAGCTGCCAAATTAATTATCAATGGCTGCTAATTAAAGTAAACAGACAGTAAGGCGATCTATAAAAATGAATATACTTTATAATGACATTTTTTGTAGCGTTATATATCTTGTTTGACCCTTTCCAAATTTTAAAACGAGGTGAACAAATGGCAGATATTTATTTATAACTGTTGGCAACCCTACTTACCAGTTGTTCACTGTGCTGCACTCTCGGAGGCAGTCTCTCACTGTCTTGGAGCTCAGGACAGTTCTAAGTCTCCATAAATCACGCATCAGTCCAGTTCGCAGCTTACTGGCCTCAGTCAATGTTGCTGATAAGCTGCCTCAGGCAGAGGGTCTCTGGGCAGAGGAAGAGGAGTCTGACTACTGGCAGATTTTTTCTTGATCTGGATGGCAACAATTGCCACTGCCAGTGCCTCACTCCGTATTTAATAAATTCTTACAATAGAAATTTTCCCTTTGATGTCATGTCCGATGCCATTGAGTCTGCGTTACTAAAACCGAGCGGCAGGAAGCAGATCACATGCTACGAACTAAACAGCACATTTGTGTAGATTAATAGTTTCACTGACACTTTGTGAAAGTCTGCCTGCTATTTAATGTAATAAAAGCCACACTGTCTGCAGACATGTGGCTGGTGCTGGCTTCAGACACAGGTGGTCCACTTTAAATGATTATAACGTTTTGTTCGACCTTTATAATTACGCTCCCTCCGACCACCGCTCTTGTCATCAGGCACGACAGGCTCCAAATACATTGTACAGATCATGGACGCCCTGCACCACCGAAGAGGTCAACGGTGTTCACAGTCTGGAGGTCTGTTAGTAACTAGTGCAGCACTGCATCTGCCCTCAGCGCGCTCCATTAACTGAAGAAATGCAGCAAGCCCAAAAGCACGACGTGTACTTTACACATCGTGCTTTTGAACTTGATGCATGTCTTATCCTAATAGAGCACAGCTGGGGGCTGATTGTGGGCACTCGTGAAAGGATTCCTGTTAATTGCAGCACCCTCCTGCGCTGCAATTAACAGGAATATTTTCACAATGGCCCACAATCAGCCCCAAGCCGTGGCCCATTAAAAAGAAATGTAGCAAGTGCAGTAGACACTTGCTATGGATCGCATCCCAGCAAGCTGAAAATTGCAGTTTTTTGCGCCGCTCCCGGGATGTGTGCGCGCCTAACTCAGGACACTGCCCGCCCGGGGTAACTGAGCTGCGCGGGCGCTCACATTCCTGGGAACACTGCTCACGATACTGCATTGCCTGAAGAGCATTCTCCATGGTAATCTGGGTATCGCTGGTGACTGGACTTGCCATAATGGAGCAGAAGGAACAAAAATAGTATCCCTGCTACGAGTCCCAAGATGAGAGGCAGGCCTCCGAACCCAGAGTGCACGAACTTAGGAAAAATGCCTAGGACTGCTTCAAAGGGTGCTAACAGTCCCGAAAAAATCATCTTAAATACATGTACTATACCACTGGTATCAGACATGTTTAAGATACGACCTAACATTTCTGCAAAATATATTGGGCAGTTTGTCGATAATAGGGCATGTATCTCTGCAGAAGACCTTGTAACTTGCAGATCAGTCTCTCTGGACGAGGTCAGTGGCACAGTTTTTGTAAAAGAATGGCTTTCATTCTGCTTAAAGTATCAATTCGTATAGAAACGATGTTCAGTGAAGGCCAAAGCGGCGACTCCCCGTCCGTCTTAGTTTTAGGAAACAATTCTTGCATAAAACAAGTGACCCTGGCTGACACACTAACAAGATAGGCTATTCCTGGCATCATTCCACAACAGCTGTGATCATTCAACATTATATAGCTCCCATTGGAAAGCCGCCTAAAAATTGGATCTATCACTGCTGCTGGGGAACCCTGCAGATGGCTTGATAAGGTGTTCGAGGAACCATCACAGGCTCCATGTAAATTAATGCCTGGACATAGAAGAGTTCCGCTTAGTGCGTTGTTGCAATTCTTACCACTAAGAAACACCTCCTTTTCCCCACTCCAACATTTGTGTGTGTATGGTACATCCCAGGTCGACTTAATGTACTCTTTACCCAACCTTTCATACAGGCCTGCTGGTATGTGTTTTATGATTCAAAAAGGGGGTGGTGATGGACAGAGTATCTGAATTAAGCAGAACACTCCTACCCAGTCAAGAGATCAGGGCTTGATCCATCACCAGTTTTTTGCTCACTGCACCATCCCAGTTCAGAACCTGGCTATATGCAAATTAGTCTGTCCCTGGCCCAGTGCATCATGGGACCAGGGCAGACCAAACTACCAAGCCAATTCTTTACTGGAAAGGAAACAAGCTTCCGGGGACCGGTTTCTGGCATTACAGCCGTCTTCGGCCCGGCTTGCTTGAATCCTGATGGTGCGGTGAGCAAGGGACTCACATCTGAGCATACCCTTCCACACTTGTGGTGGCCAAAACGATTCAAAAAGGGGGTGGTGATGGACAGAGTATCTGAATTAAGCAGACCACTCCTACCCAGTCAAGAGATCAGGGCTTGATCCATCACCGTTTTTTAGCTCACTGCACCATCCCAGTTCAGAACCTGGCTCTATGCAAATTAGTCTGTCCCTGGCCCAGTACATCATGGGAACAGGGCAGACCAAACTACCAAGCCAATTCTTTACTGGAAAGGAAACAAGCTTCCGGGGACCGGTTTCTGGCATTACAGCCGTCTTCGGCCCGGCTTGCTTGAATCCTGATGGTGCAGTGAGCAAGGGACTCACATCTGAGCATACCCTTCCACACTTGTGGTGGCCAAAACGATTCAAAAAGGGGGCGGTGATGGCCAGAGTATCTGAATTAAGCACAACGCTCCTACCCAGTCAAGAGATCAGGGCTTGATCCATCACCGTTTTTTAGCTCACTGCACCATCCCAGTTCAGAACCTGGCTCTATGCAAATTAGTCTGTCCCTGGTCCAGTGCATCATGGGAACAGGGCAGACCAAACTACCAAGCCAATTCTTTACTGGAAAGGAAACAAGCTTCCGGGGACCGGTGTCTGGCATTACAGCCGGCTTCGGCCCGGCTTGCTTGAATCCTGATGGTGCAGTGAGCAAGGGACTCACATCTGAGCATACCCTTCCACACTTGTGGTGGCCAAAACGATTAAAAAAGGGGGCGGTGATGGACAGAGTATCTGAATTAAGCACAACACTCCTACCCAGTCAAGAGATCAGGGCTTGATCCATCACCTTTTTTAGCTCACTGCACCATCCCAGTTCAGAACCTGGCTCTATGCAAATTAGTCTGTCCCTAGCCCAGTGCATCATGGGAACAGGGCAGACCAAATTACCAAGCCAATTCTTTACTGGAAAGGAAACAAGCTTCCGGGGACCGGTTTCTGGCACGGTGATGGATCAAGCCCTGATCTATTGACTGGGTATGAGTGTCTTGATTAATTCAGATATTCAGTCCATCACCACCCCCTTTTCTGAATCGTTTTGGCCACTACAGGTGTGGCAGGGTATGCTCAGACATGAGTCCCTTGCTCACTGCATCACTAGGATTCAAGCAAGCCGGGCCGACGACGGCTGAAATGCCAGAAACCGGTCCCCGGAAGCTTGTTTCCTTTCCAGTGAAGAATTGGCTTCGTAGTTTGGTCTGCCCTGTTCCCATGAGGCATGGGGTCAGACTAATTTGCATATAGCCAGGTTCTGAACTGGGGTGATGCAGTGAGCTACAAAAACGGTGATGGATCAAGCCCTGATCTATTGACTGGGTATGAGTGTCTTGATTAATTCAGATATTCTGTCCATCACCACCCCCTTTTCTGAATCGTTTTGGCCACTACAGGTGTGGCAGGGTATGCTCAGACATGAGTCCCTTGCTCACTGCATCACTAGGATTCAAGCAAGCCGGGCCGACGACGGCTGAAATGCCAGAAACCGGTCCCCGGAAGCTTGTTTCCTTTCCAGTGAAGAATTGGCTTGGTAGTTTGGTCTGCCCTGTTCCCATGAGGCATGGGGTCAGACTAATTTGCATATAGCCAGGTTCTGAACTGGGGTGATGCAGTGAGCTAAAAAACGGTGATGGATCAAGCCCTGATCTATTGACTGGGTACGAGTGTCTTGATTAATTCAGATATTCTGTCCATCACCACCCCCTTTTCTGAATCGGTATGTGTTTTAAGCAATACTGAAACTGGAAAATCGTCACTCGTATCGTGATGGTGCAACGTATTATCCATTCAACGGCTGGTTTCTCAGAAACAGTCAGTGTTAATCTTTCCAGTTTTTCTATGCTCAGCACCGTATAGTCTGCTCCCCTCTGTGCCATAGAGATTTGTTTATCTGTAAGGTTAAATCCAGTAAACAATGACGTGGTGTTGATTAGACCCCAAGGCACATAGCCTGAACAAAGGTTTTGTAACGTCCAGCCTAGCAGCATTATATAACGCAATTGAGACTGGCCATGTTGTAACATTAGCAAGTCCTGTTAGATTATGTCTATGGCAGAGGATACAATGCTGTCCAAAGAATACATTCTGGATGACAGAGTTGTTAACCCATTGTCAACTACAGAGTGCTTTCTCTAAATTAATACGATCAATTTCTCGTATTCGTTCCGCAGTTTCCATTTGCGTGACTTTCCATGCTTCATTATAAGCAGCGTATATACCGGTGTATATGAAACGTTTATGATGTAGTTTACAAGGCCCTTGTAAGAAGTCTCCCAAATCAAAACCATCTTTAAGTAAAGTTAAGTGCTGTTTTATTTCCAGGAGTGTGGATTTTTGTAGACACTCAAGGCACAGTTTTCCTACACTGTAAGTTGTTATAATCCCTGGATGTTGTCTCTGGACATATCTTTGATCTGGCCTAGTTACTGTAAACCTGTGTGTCGTGTTCAGTAATCTACCTTGAAAGTTATTCGTGTATGTGGGCCAGATTAACCTTTTTTTCCAATCAGGATTAGTGCTGTTCTGTTTTAAAATGTAGTTTACGTCTAACTCCTCATCTGTAGTTCCATTACTATCAGGTGTGGGTTTAGGTATGGACGGTTTGTTTAGATCTTTTATCTTACCCAGGCGAAGACAAGATGTCTGTTGAACAGTTTCATTTAAAAACATTATTTGTTCTGGGATTATGCAGGCTCTAAATAAGGCTTCTAAACCTTGAACCTGCCAGTCTTTTGTGCCCCAGACAGTTTTTGTCTCAATGTTGACTTTCCAAAAGTCAAAACTTAATGTGGACAATTGAGCATAAAAGGCCGCAGAATAAATTTGCTTAGTATTAGTCATCATACTTTTCTTTCCTGTCTTATTAACATTTCTAAAGTAAAATGTTTCTGGATTTGTGGTATTGAAACCTGAAAAGAATGGACATTTTTCATAAAATGTTTTTGAGCTACGTTTTGGTGGCGTTGGACAATGTTCCCATTGATTATAAGGAAAAAAATTTCTAGGATAAGCAGATTTGTGCAAATAATGGTGACCAAAATGATTAAAACAATACATTTGTTCATAATCTGATGAACCTTCTAAGTATTCATGTTTTGTAAATTTTGCTGACATTTCTAAGTCTGCCATCATGTTATTAACAGTCTCAATGTCCCAATCATCAGAAAATGTGCTGGGTGAAACAAAATCACTCAAGGAAACCTTAAATTGGTGTGGAATTTTCAGCAGCTCTACAGGGCCATCAATGTCATAATCAGCTCTATCCCATGCTATACCACTAGGAACAGCTGTGATGTTCACTGATGACAGGTCTCTTTGTTCATAATGAGATGATTTGTGTGGCTTCAGGAGCAAGTTGATGTTCTTACTTGCTGTGTCCATTTTACTATATTTTCCATCTATCAGCTTTCCCAAACTTAAAACGAGAATGAGCCATAGTAGGAGGAAAAGTACACCTAACACAATTCAAAATTCAACCCATGGTGAAACGAGATATGTATTTGTAAGCTGGTGACAAAGTTCAATTACTTGTTCCTTGAAAGTTTCATTAGCTGGCGTTGTTTCGGGCTCACTGGGATCCTCAGGAAAGTTATCAAAGTTGATGAAATAGCCAGAGGCAGATCTGTCAATTGTTGGTATAGCATCCGGATTATTTGAAATCTTTGGAGCTGCTTGGTCCCTTGGCATGTCAGTATAGTCAGATGCTACATCATTGTAGATGGGAGTTTGTTGATGAACTGTTATTTGGGTTTCAAGAGGCACAAGTTCCATGGCTTTATTGCATAGTCCTTCTTTTCTCACTGTAGATTCTTCAAAGGTGATGAATCTTTCAGTTTGAACCTCTTGGATAGTAGCAAGATTTTGGCGTCTGTAACATCTTTGGAGTCCGCTGGGCCTACTACTTATTATCGGCCACATGGTGTGGTTTTACCAGGTCAATTGATACGGACCGGTTCTCCTTTCTTCCAGCAAGGTGCGGCAGTAACACTGTTCTGATCTTTTCCTGCTGCCCGGTAACTCCTGTCACCGTCCTTAATACCTCCATCACCTTAGGAGTTGTACCTGATTCGTTTAAATCGGCCATGGTCATCCCTATCCTAAAAAAACTGGGCGCCAACCCTACTCTACCCTCCAACTTTAGGCCCATTTCCTTGCTCCTGCTCCTGGGTAAGATTCTGGAGAGCCACATCACTTCTTCTCTCTCCACTTACATTAAGGCTAATCATCTCCTGGCTGCCCATCAGGCGGGCTTTCGACCTGCACATTCGACGGAGTCCGTTGTCCTCTCCGTTGTCGATGAGCTCATACGCAGCGCCGACACCAATTCCCCAAAGGCTTTAGTACACCTTTGACACGGTCGACCATTCTATTCTTCTCGACCGTGTCAGGGGGGCTGGCTTGCGGAGGTCGGACTTAGCCTGGCTCACCTCTTTTTTAGCAGGCCGCATGCAGGCTGTCCGGCTGGAGGGCTTCCTCGCCCCTACCCGCCCTGTTTCCTGTCGGGTACCCCAGGGTTCATCCCTCTCCCCTCTTTTGTTTAACCTATACATATACCCCCTTATTGTTGCTTTACAGGACATGGAGGTCACGGCTTTCAATTATGCCGATGACCTCCAGCTTATTTTCAACCTCTCCCCTTCCCCTGATTCAATTTCCAAGGTTCATTCCACCCTGACCTTCATTTATAACTGGAGGAACCTCAACCAACTGAAATTGAATCCGGATAAGACGGAGTTGGTTCTTATCGGCGGTCTCTCCAATCCTTGGTTTTCCGCTTTCTGGCCCCCTATTTTTGGTTCCCCCCGTCTCCATCTGCTTCTGTGAAAACCCTGGGCATAAAAATTAGCCAAGAACTCTCTATGCGCCCTCAGATCAGCGCGGTGGTCTCCTCATGTTTCCTATCCCTCAGGACCATTCGCAAAATATCGCGGCACTTTTCTGCTGAAGCCCTCAAATTCATCATCTTGGCGATGATCCTATTTCGCCTGGACTACGGCAACGCCCTATATGTCGGCATCCCAGCGTATGAGCGCCGTCGTTTGCAGCTCATTCAGAACCAAGCGGCCCGCCTTATCCATAGGCTTCCTAAATCTAGCCATATTACTCCCCTGCTAAAGGCCCTCCATTGGCTTCCCATAATGGAACGTTCGCTCTTTAAGATGGGCTGCTTGATCTTCATGTCCCTAGCCGGCACTGCCCCTGACTTTATTAGGTCCAAGATCAAGGTGTACGTTCCCGGTAGGAACCTTCGCTCATCCACCCAGTTCCTCCTTGCTGTTCCTCGCTTCCGGAGGAAGAAATTTGGGCCCTCCAGTTTTTCAGCCCTTGCTCCCCTTTTCTGGAATGCACTCCCTTTCGCGATCTGATCCACTCCTAGCTACTTGGATTTTCGAGCAGCTCTTAAAACCCACCTCTTTTCCCTAGCATACTCCTCTTAATTTTTTTCCTCCTCTCTCCTAAGGGCCAGTTTTTTTCTGTAGCGCCAAGAAACCGCTTGGTAGTTGTGCGCTTTACAAAACCCTTCCAACTTCAAATTCCAACTTCTTGATCCGGGGACTGCTAGTACAGGTACTGGTTTCCTGTAAGAAGGCCCAAATTCCTTTTCATCTGCTATTTTCTCTCTGACCAGATCCCCAATCCTAGGAATCCAGACAGATCCTGCTGGGACAGGTGGTTTTTCTTCAGTGGTCGATGGCCTCTGTAATGTGTTGCTTAGACTACTTCGTGTTTCCTTTAAGACCTGCAAAACAGCCAAACGGTCTTTGATATCAAAGGGTTTTTGTTCTACCACTGAAGTATGACTATCGCGGTCTTCGACCATCATTCTAGTACCAAAAAGGATTTCATATGGAGTGTCAGTCAGTCAAAACAAACTTTATTTGGTTTGTTACAACCATAAAAGTCCTATTATTGCAGGTATAAATTCCCCCACAGAAAGATTGTCAGAATATGTCGATTCATATATACAACCTTTTGTCCAAAATCTACCAGCCTACATTAGGGACTCTAAGGACATCCTGTCAAAATTTCAAAATCTGACATGGTCTGAGAATATGCTTTTTGTAACAATGGACGTGACAAGTCTATATACTTGCATTAAAAAAGAATTTGGAATGAGAGCTTTAGCCTTTTTCTTGGGACAAACGACTGCAGATCACAGATTACACAATGAGGTGCTTATGGAGATGACTGAAATTATATTGTCTAAAAACTTTTTCCTCCATGATTCTACATGGTTCCAACAAATACAGGGTACAGCGATGGGATCCAGGTTTGCTCCCGCTTACGCTGGCCTATTCATTGGCTGGTTCGAGCGGGAGCACGCCTGGGGCCGTCACTCGACAAGGTGGTCAGATTACATCATTTTTTGGGGCAGGTACATTGACAACGTGATTATGTTGTGGAATGGGCCTGCCCAGGAGCTGCTGACTTACTTTGATTTTTTGAATGATAACCCGTACAATGTAAAACTGACCATAGAATACAGCGGACAACAAATTGACTTTCTAGATGTAACCTTCTTTATTGAGAATAACAAGATTAACAGCAAAACACATAGGAAAAGTACGGCATGCAACAGTACTCTGCATTTTAAAAGTTCACATCCTCGACATGTGATCAATAATATACCATATGGCGAAATGTTGCGGATGCGGAGAAATTGTAGCACTGAGGACAGTTTTCAGAGAAACATCAGGGAGACTGAGGAGCGCTTCCATCAACGAGGTTACCCTCAGAAAATACTCAACAGAGCCAAGGAAAGAGTAGCCAAAATAACTAGGGAAAGTACATTGGAAAACAGGGCCCCAAGAGAAGACAAGAAATTCCCATTTGCTTTCTCTACAAAATTCACTGATGAAAACAGTAGGGTTTATAATACCCTAAGGAAACACTGGCACCTCTTGACAGAGATCCCAAGTATCAAAAATGATCTTCCATCCAAACCTAAAATCGTCTATAGGCGAGGTTACAACTTGAGGAACATGTTATGTCCCAGTTTGGTGACCACTGAAAAACAGAAACCATGTTGGCTTCCACCAAAAACTGTGGGGTTCTTCACGTGCAGAAGCTGTAATGTATGCAGTCTGGGAAGGGACAAAACGAAAACCTTTTGTTTCAATACAAACAAAACACATAAAATCAAGCACCTCAAACTGTAACACAACTTTTGTAGTGTACATCATAGGCTGCCCATGTGATAAAATCTATGTGGGCAGTACAAAACGACCCCTGAAGCAGAGGATTCAGGAACATGTCAGGGCTCATCGCAACAATGACCATAAATATGCGATGACATTTCACATGCAAGACAAGCATAAGCCAGAGGACACATTATGGTTCATGGGGATTGATCATGTCCTTTCGAACCCCCGAGGAGGTGACCGAACTCTAGCTTTAAGAAACTGTGAAGCAGAGTGGATATGTAGAATGAGGAGTGTTGAACTGGGACATAATTATGACGACGAAATGCACTACCTTACTGCATAGTTCCCTTAATGAGATCAATCTATAACTTCAAATTTTTTCTTCAACTGACACCTGTGTGTCAATTTCAGTGCTTCCCCGAAACTTTAATTCCTGTATGTCAATATACATCATCAACATTAAGATCAAAATGTGTCCTCTTCTAATGTCTGGTTACACTTGAGGATGACACCAATATGTTCTGTATCTTTTACATATTATTTGTTGGTTGTATCTTTTGACACATTATTGAAGATTAATGCACTAGCTACAAATTGAGGCGTAATATGTTCGGAATGTCTTTTGGGAAATCCTGTAAGATATGGTCCAAACCGTTGGTTCATGTGTCATGTATCAACAACCCGATGGAATTAACCAATGCTTGTCTTCTGTAAAAACGTTTTTGATATGTATGTGTCAAGATCTATCTGTAACATATTGTTCTTACATATTGTATTGCCACCTCTCCATCCACACGGGGTTATTGTACAATAGGATATCCAAGATGGTTCTTAAAGGGAGAACTCTTCAGGGGGGAAACCCTTGTATTAATTTCTTCTTCTGCCTCCCCTCAGTTCTCTTGTCTCTGAAACCATAGACCATACAATACTTGGTATATACACTTAAAATGTACACCCCCGTTATCCTCTATTAGATCAGGGTCGCATCAATACGTAGAGAAAAGTTCTCATAGTTCCCTAATCTAAAACTTACTTTACACGGCTGCCATGTTATATTTTAACAATTGGCTCAGAATGATCTATGACAAACATATTCTTCACAATATGGCTCTAGTATTTTATGAAATACCCATAGAGGTAGGGATGCCTATAGCTTAATTTTTCACATAATTATATAGTTGTGAGAAATTATCTCTGCTAATTAGTTGACATACAATTATTTTCACAAAAACCAAATATTGTATAAGAATGAAATCTAACATCAGTGACAGTCCGCCTTTTATTTTACAGACTTTGAAATGGCATAGTAGCTCCTAGGGAGGACACAGGTAAGGTTGCCTATCGCCGTTTTGGGTTTATATTACATGTGCCCAAACCAAAATGGCCGCCGCGATTAGATACAAGTTTAAGGATCGTCGCTGAGGATACGTTTTTCATTCTCTATAATCCGATTAACGTATTGAGGATTGCTCTCTTTTCTGGGCGCCCTCGCATTAAAATCTTTGACCTAGGGAAGTAATTTTATTCCCATTTTTCTTTATAACACATTTGCCCAAACCAAAATGGCCGCCGCGAGTAGATACATTATTGAGGATTGTCGCTATGAATTTGCTTTTCATCATTTCCAAGTCTATTTATAGAGTAAGGATTGTTTTGTTTCTGAGCTCTCTCATGTAAACATGATTGACTTAAGGCAGCATGTGAAATCTTAGTTCTGACCCAGAACGGGCTCCGTTCTGACACAACATGGCGGCCGCATAGCCTCATTTGGTGGTCTAACACTCTAATCAAATACTTACACAATATGGCCACTGCGTTTTCCTCCGTTTTTTCATGCGATTTGAAACCAGGTGCAGGGAATGAGGGATAGTTTACTATAGTATATAAAGACAGCACAAAATGTTAGTCCTCTGCCGGTATTTGACGGAGGAGGACGTCGTTTTGCACGTTGTTTCATTGAGCCACGCAGGAACCAGGGGATGCTGCAGCTTTCTTTATCAAGGTAAAGGGAGTACTTACACAGATTAGGTAGGGGAACGTTAGGGATCTTGAGCCTCACAGATAATTTTGGCCAAACAAGAATGTTAAATTAGTATAATGGATATTCGCTTTTTATCCTTTCCTCCTTTATCCTAAGTAGAGAAGGGGAGATTTTTTTGATGAGATGCTATATAAAAACAGGAAGCTCTAAAAATATATATATATTTTTTTTCTCTGACTTATTTAATCTTGATTTTTTTCTCTTCTTATTTCTTTAGAGTTTCTTGGCAATAGAACAACTATATATTCTTTTATCAATACGAAGATATTAGTAGGTAAGACTTGTATGTTGCTCAGTAATATCTACTGGGACGTAGTAATACACTACAGTTGGTTTGCCACATAATGGCATGTTAAATAAGGGTGTCCATGGGATTATAATTCAGGTCCTCCGCCCTCACACTTAGGATCTAAAAAATGCTCATATTATCCTTTCTCTTGCCTTTCTTAGACGATAGACGGAGGTCCCCACTACCTTTCTACCCTGGTTCCATTTTGTGGAGTATTATCCTCATTTTGGATGTAAGTGTCAATTTCCTGCCATTCACTTATAGTTTCAGACCCAGCTATTGCTCCTTTAGACTAGGAGTGTATGAGACCCTCTTATTCGTTATTATGAGAACTTATAGACTCTTGTGTGTTTCACAGGTGGCTTGATTGTACAATATTGAAACACCTTACACTATGGGTGTGACTCGGTGTTAGTCTAATCCGAATGGACCTATAACGCCCATCAGAAAAATAATTTGATCTTCCGGAACAGAATCCTAAACGGATAGGTGTCTGATAAACGTGGTAGGTCAAAAGTTTTTAACTTCACTCTAGTCATTGGAATCAACAGTGGCTTTTTGAATGTGTTTATATGTGGCTTATCCCCTGTCCTCCAGTTACTTTTCATTAATGATCTCTCGTTAATCACTCTTAGATGCCACATGAACCATAATATAACCTTACGGATATACTTACGCATCCCTTCAACAAGGGGAGAAGATCCAGGGACATCACCGTTAATGACTATCTTGGTATGATCACTTTCTTGTGTTAAATACACTTTTGTTAGCTTCTCTACCATGCCACCTTTCTTTTGACTTTGGGGCTCTCAGTCCTTAAACTTTTACGGTGACCAATAAGCCTGGGCGGGGCGGGCAACCATATATAAAGGGACATGCCGATATGAAGAATAATATGCAAAAACCAGTAACATGTTTTCATTTCGAAACAGTATTGTCCCTCCTTATGTAAATGGTAAAAGACATTAATGATGCAACTGAGGACTATAAATGAGATTTTGTGGTGTTTTTTAAACTGGACAGAAAAACTCAACAAATGACGTTTAGTTCTTAAAATTAAAACAGCTAAAAAACTGAGTTAATAAATTTTCTGTCTAAATACAATTCAGTCAATTTTAGATATACCTTAGCTTGTTGGCATTGTGAATATAGGATTTGTATTAGACTCGATTTTTGTCATGTACTGTTGATGAAGCCTGGCATTCTTTGTTCTAGCCTAGTTGCTTTTTAAAGAGTTATTAACTTAAGTTTTAACTGTATGTCTTGTATATTGTCTTTTTTGTAAACAGCCCTGAAGAAGTCCCTTGAGGACGAAACGCGTCGGCTGTAGATCCTGTGTATACCTTTTTCAACTGAATTGAATAGAAGAACTTTCAAGAATACACGAAATAGTTGAAGTGATCATTACTGTTTACCCTATTAGAGATAACAGTTTACATAAATATTCAAGTGGTGCACCTTGACTTTTTTCAAACCATAAAAGTACAATTTACCTCTTATCCTACTAAAAAGAGAAAAATTAAAAACAACAACAGATACATAACACGGCGGTATCAAAAAAACATACTACTTCTCGATATACATATAATTGACTATCATTTTTAAAATCGAAGAATTATAACAGTTAAATTAATAAAATCACTTAATTGATGCCTATACAACAGCTCCTTAATCATGCAGCACTTACTAACCTTAAACATTAATTGTTTCACCCTTATTTAATGTCGAGGACTTGCATTATTAATTTTTACTCTGTGCATTTGAGGAACACCTTAACTTTATTCATATATTTCCCCAGGGCACAGGCTATATCTAAATTCCCCATTTCCACCAACAGATTAGCGGCTTGCATCCTGTTTGTAATATTATAAATTTTAAAAATTGGACATAAAAACTCCTTTCGTATATCTAAAAACCACATACAATCTAGTAGAATATGTATAATATTGCAAGTAGTGCCTAAAGTGCAAGTGCAATCACCATTACATCCTATCATTTGATTTCGAGCTCCATTATTAGCATAACATGGGTTTATTCCAATTCTCATTTTTAGGACTTCCCTCCTTAAGCTATGACTTGGTAGCCGGTCCACATAGGGGAAATGTTGGTCAAGCTCCCAGGCCGATGTCATGTGGGCTACCGAGCTTTTTTGTAATAGGTACTTCCGATCATAAGTACAGGACATATCAGTCCCTTGGAGCCTTAGTTCTTTCTTACCTATTATTATGTGGTCTAGCAGCGGGAAAACCTTCAGTTCGAGCACCCTATATGCCTTACTTATTGATGCTCTGGTCTCTTTTGCCCAGGGTAGCTCGCTCGTGGCAATTTCCTCTTTGGCCCACTGGGAGATTTTAAAAAGCTCCTCTGCTCCAAATCGCTGCCAGAATCGTACAAGGGCCATACAGGCAGTTATCGCCCACGAGGTAATTCCCAGCTCAAGCCTTGCCGCCTGTACCATAGATGATTTAGGCAGCGCGAATAAGCTTTTTAGACTATTTCCCTCCTCTCTATCCCAGGAGGTCTTACTACTTAAGTAAATGACTTGGGCTCCATACAAGAATTGAGGGGGCACCATTGCTTGGTAGGCTTTTAGGACCGGTCTATCCGACATTTCTCCATAGAGATTATTGAATCTTTTTAAGTCTTTCACAGACGCCAATACCCTCATTTTTAATGCTTGTAAATGAGTATACCATTTTAGGGTACCAGAAAACCACATTCCCAAGTATCTATAATCAGCTACCCTCTCAAGCAATACAGTGCCCAGGTACCAAGAAAACTTTGTTTTCCTCCTACCGAAGCAAACAATTTTTGTTTTCTCCATGTTGACTACTACTTTTTTGCTTGTACAGTATTCTTTGAATCGATTAAATTTTCTTTGGAGGCCTATCTCCGTCTGATCCATGATTACCAGATCATCAGCATAGAGGAGGCACGATATCTGGTTTCCTCCCAGTTTTGGGTTCGCCCCTCTGACCTCTCTTAATTTTTGGGGTAGGTCTGATAAGAACAGAGAGAATAGTAGGGGGGCGAGTACACACCCCTGCCTTAACCCGTTCCCGATTTGGATTCTCTTCGTCAATCCTCCCTCCTTATCCAGAATTATCTGTGCCCAATTTTCTGTATGCAGTGCTTAGATTAGGGCTAGCAGGTCACCCTATATTTCATACCCTACCAATGTTGACCACAGTTGCTCCCTGTCCACCAGATCGAAAGCTGCACGGAAGTCCACGAAACAGCAGAATAATTTACCCCCCTTATCGATTGACTTCCGTGCAATGGACCAAAGAGCAAAGCAGTGGTCAACCGTTGAGTGGCCTTCTTTGAACCCCCCCCTGTTCTGGTTGTACTATCTGTTTGTCATCCACCCATTCCTTTAGTAAACCCAAAATTGCTTTAGAAAAAACCTTTTCGCCTATATCCAAAAGGTAGTTTTTTGGGGAGTTTACATCACCTTTTTTATGTATTGGCCTGACAATAGCCCCTTTCCAATTATCTGGGAAATTGCCTGTGTTTAAAATTCCTTGGAACATATTAGAAAAAAACTCCGCCCACCATTCTATGTTCATTTTTATTATAATAGCTGGTAAATTATCAGGGCCTGCAGCCCGTGTTCGGTTTAATTTGTTTATTATACCTCTAATGGCAGCTGGGGAGAAGTGTACTTTTGTTTCTTCCCTTATTCCAGGCCAGACATTGGCTGTTCTTCCCTCCCTGTTTGGCCATTTACCATAGATTTCTTCCAGATAGGTCACCCACTTGTCCTCTGGCACCGAGCAGTGTAGGGTTCCTAAGACTTTCCCCGTGCATTCCTGTATTAACTTCCAAAAGCCTCTCACATTTTTTTCTTCAATTGTCTCAAGTAAATTCCCCCAACATTTATCCTTAAAAATCCTTTTTTTATCTCTAATAGAGGCCTTATATTTTATTTTTAATTTCCTAAGTTCTATTACCGCTTCATCACTACAATTACCTCTTAGGGGTCTCTCCTGTTTTCTGATACCGGCCTTTACTTTCCGGCATTCGTCATCAAACCAATGGTTGGTATTACTGGGGTATGGTTTCACATTATTTACTGATTTATGTTTACCGTGCTTTAATTTTATCCTGAGGCATTCCACCAGATCCCTATTGTATCCTCATACCAGGTTATGCCCTCCTCTGGTGCTAGGTTATCTAAATTCACGGTTAACTGGTGTGCAGTTTTTTTATGTATTCATCGGTAATTCTCGTAGTGAGTCGCTTGGGGTATTCCACCTCTACTGGTAGCACTTTTTGTCTATGCGGGGCGCTATTTACCTGGAGTTCTACCTGCAGTGGGTAATGATCACTACCCTCCACCCTGAGAATTTCAAATTGTTTAATTAGATAAAAATTCCAGGCCTGTATGAATGCGTAATCTATTGGGCACATTTGTTGCCCTACTTTAAAAGTACGATTCGCGGGCCGGTCTGCTTCCTTTCTTCCATTCACGCAGACCAGACCCATGGCCCCCAACAGTTGACCAAGTTCATCATCTTGAGTTGAGATGTCACAACGGGGAAATTGTGCAAGCTCTATTTTATATACTCCTAGCAGATCCCTCAGCCAGGGGTCCGTTTTAATGGGATTTAATCATATGGAGTGATTCCACCCAGAGAATTTCTTGGCAGGTTATTAAGGCTACGTTGGACACTTATTAGATGTTTGACCCACCCTTCACCCGAACCTAATACCCTAGCTGTTATAGATTTCTTTATGTCACGTTTTTTTTTCTCTCCACAACCAAATTTCCCTCAGGATGGAATGGACTCGAAAACCGCAATGCAACGCCCAAATTGGCCATGGCCTCCTTGTAAGCTTTTGAGCTAAACGCAGGACCCTGGTCAGAATGTAGCGTGCCGATTGGGTATGTGCCGATAAAGACTTCCAAATGAATCTGTCCTAGTAGTAATGGGACCGCATTAGTCTATAGCGACGTCGGCATGTAGACAGTCTAATGCTGTCTAACAATGGTATCTATACTGGGCTGGCTACACAGTAGTCTGGTGGCTTTCTCTGCTGCGATCTCTGTTGCAGTCAGGGCAATTAATTGCAAATTCGTGGATGTGGGCATTCATTCCTGGCCACCAATATGTCTCCTTTAATTCTAATATAGATTTAGAGATCCCTTGCTGTATCAGACCCTCTCCCATATGTGCTTATTGAATCAAAGCACCTCTCCGCCTCCTGTTTGGAATTACCCTATCCCCCACTCCAGGGAGTCGAGCAAAAGGAACGGAGTTGGCATCAATTATGTATGTATATTGGAGTGGATAATTTAGAGGTAATGCTGCACCGCTGCCTTTGCTTGTGGCATTGACAACTGGTATTGTTTCGCCGTCTATTTTTGTTTTTGAACGAGTGATTGCAGCTATGGAAGCCGTTTGCACAGCTGTCTTCGCGGCCTCATCAGCGAATTAATTCCCTTCAACGTGATCGTCATCACGCTGATGACTCAGTGTTTTGTTCACGTGAGTCTTTTGTAGTTCTTTCTGTAATAGAATGACTTGTTCCCAAAGCAATTTATGCTTGATTGTGCCACCTTTTGTGTCTTTGAAACAGTTTTGAACCCAGTTCTGCAAGTATTCATTGTAAGACTGGACGCAGTATTACGAATCGCACACTATGAGTGTGGGGAATTCGCAATCGGTATTCTTAAGCGCCATCTTGAAAGCCTGTAGTTCAGCTCGCTGAGCTGTACTGTCTCCTAGAGATTGAGTTTTTGTGACCATGGGTCGGAATTTACCATCGCGCCAGCGACGTTTAACAATTGCGCACGCAGCACTACAAGCTTGTTTACCCCCAATTGCGGGCTGGACTGTTCCCATGAGGCACAGGGTCAAGACTGATTTGCATATGGCTGGGTCCAAACTGGAATGGCACGGGGAGCACAAAAATGATGGATTTAGGCCCAGATCTCTGTACTGGGGTGAATGTATGACATTGTTCTGCATTCTGTCCATCAACTGTTGTTATTGTCCTTGTTCTGTGTCGATTGGGTAGGAGGGTAGTGTAAACAAATCTAAGATTGTGTTCAGAAGTGATGCAGAGCGAGAGAAGAGAAAGTTGTGATAATAGCAGGAATGGGGGAGCAATGGTGGCAGTGAAAATATGGTAGAGATAGGAAAAACAGCATTATGAGACTGCACTGTTTGTAATGAGAAGGAGCCCCATGAGAGGTGTCACTACATTTTCTGTCATGTGCTAGGCTCTATGGAGGCCGCAGGGATGTAAAAAGACATGATCTACAGGGGATACTTTGTAAGGCCTTGTGAGCCCCAACGCTTGTACGTACTGCATTTGGAGGCCAATAGCGGCGGGCAGTACCATCGGTACCTCTGCGAGGCACCGGACCGACGGGTTCGTACTCAGTCCCTCAGTAGCCTCTTCACCTGCACACGGCGTGGGAGGTGACAACACCCTCCCGGCGCCTTTATCATCACGCAGAGCGGGGCGGGACCGTCCTGCGCCCGTCATTGCCAGGAAGAGGCTGGGCAGGGCCACCCCCCTTGGTTTTTCGGTCCTTGTCCGTGCTATACAGAGTCGACACACAGCAGGCTGAACCATCAAACTGTGAGTAGGAAAAACATCACCTGTTTAATCTTAAGATTTGTCACAGAGCCCTTATACGACCCTGCTGTATTTTTGTTCTTGAAACAAAGAAATCGCAAAGGAGAGCAATACATACCTGTTGACCCGGTTAGGGGCTACATGTTTAAGAGATGGGCAGGAAAAAGATGGTGGCTAGCAAGAAAATAGTGACTGACTCATTAAATAATCCCAAGCGGCCCACCACCATTGACAGCTATCTGGCATGTGCTGTAGGAGCTCTAACTAAATAAATTGATATGGCAGAACGGCGCCTGTCGATCATCTCATTGGTCCGGGACGAAGGGTCTGATGAGAGGGGGGGTGTGCTACTAGCATAAATACTATAATTACGTGCGAGGGTATGGTCAACAAACAAATAGACCAAGTCAAGCAAGTAAGAGTTGATAGGGCCCACAACGACTAGATCCCAACAACAACCAGAGGTGAACAGGGACCGCTACACATTACCCCGGAAGTGACATCTATAAGGACAGAAAGGGCACTGAGTAGAGCCCAAAAACCAGCCGCTAAACGTAAGCGAAAGTCGCGATCACCCCCTGAATCCGAGATGAGCTCATATTATTGGGAGAAGGCTCTGAAGACCACAATCAAATGGACTCACAACTTTGGACATGAGTTTGGGACAAATGATCTACTGTTAATAAAATAGTAAATCCACTTAAAGAAAGGCTGTGTAGGGTAGAGGAAGAGATGAAAAAAATTAATGAGGGTTTCGGACTCCAACAGGTTGAGAACCGTAGACAATTAGGTAAGGATCTGTGTGTAATTCCTAGTGGCCAGCCCTCCAGTTTGGAGGGAGCCACTGCATCCAGGACAGATGGACCCAGACCAGATGTGATAAGGACCAATGATAGATCTAAATCCAGCAGTAACGCTACTAGGGGTGGGCGGAGGACAGTACATCACCAAGGTCCTAACCAACAATCTCACAGCACTGAGAAGAGTTCATCCCCCACAAGACCTAGTTACTATTAATCTACCACCCGCAAGTTGTCCATATGTGGTAATTTTGGTTAATGTTCCACCACTTAATGAAGGGTCTATGGAAACCACAGAATGCTTGACTCACAAGGTTGTTCAAGCAAAAAAACACCTATTTGCTCCTAGTAGAGTCAATAAGATCTTGCTCACAAGGAGAGTAAGGTGGATTGACCCATTGGCAAAAGATTATAGGGGTGACTGAGTTATAATCAGTTTTAGAAGCCCCAGTAGTGCAGGAGGTATTCTTAATAGGTCAGGGATTAAACATGTCGAGCTTGCAGCAATGAGTATACTCCCATTGGGTTTTTTTAATCACCACCTGAGGGATATTGACCAAGGCCACAGGGGCGTATTGGATTTTCAAACTGAGAGGCCCACCCAAAGTTCGTACCCCTACTGTGCCCCGGCTTTTGTAATGCAGAATAGATTTGAAGCACTGAGTGGTCTAGATGACAATGAATGACTCAGTACCGAGCCACGTGGTGCAGAGAACTTTAATGATCAGCAACCTTTGCATGATATGGATGTTTCTAAGGTTAGCCATCAAACGAAGCAACCCATGATAACCAATATACATATAGCGAGTATGAAGAACTCTACTACCGAAAGGACGGTTGTAGATGGAAATGGCATAATTAGTAATGACGACGATCCTAATGAATGCATAATGATACCACAAATAAATTGTACAGACATTTTATAATAAAGGTTATGTTTTTGCTACCTGGAACGTGCACAGGCTGGCAGGCAAGGTCCAAATAGCTGACTGGGTTACTTTTATCTCCAAATATGATATCATATGCTTACAAGAGACCTGGTGTGTCAACCCTATACACGTTGAAGGGTACTCCTCCCTTTTTTTAGCAGCTATTAGATCACAAGCTGGTGGAGCAAAGGGGGCTTATACATTTCGTGTGTCTAACAAATTATCTGTTAACATAAACAAGCATTTACAATGCAATAGGTCTCGCAGCATTAAAGTTTGAGTTATTGGCATTGTGTCTGACAATGCCAATAGTTTTAACTTTTGCAAATGTGACACCTATAGCATTTGTAATGCAATATGTGTTGTATTTATGTGACTTAGATGTATTGATATTAACTTGAAATTTAACAACTGAAGCTGTGAAATCCCCTTTCCTGACCCATTCAGATACTGCTTAATACACATATCACATTTTTAACCACAGCGTGCTCTTTCACAAAATGTCACTCCAGCAGCAAAAGAGTCACCTTAGACCTTGCATTGCAGGCATCATCTCTCAACGAATGCAAAACATGACCTCTCAAATACCTCTCTTCTCTCCCAGTAGTTTTGGGAAGAAAAAAAACAGTAAAATTTTATATGCCCAATAAAAACTTCCACACCAGTCAACCTCCACGCAGCCCAACCAGAACCAAGACATAGGTAAAACATTCGAATATGGGGTCACCACATAGTTCTTTGTGTCCAGGATACTGTTGCTCCACTCCTAAAGCTCATTTGACAACCTAAAATTACACCCACCTACCATTAGATGTTCCAGTGGTTTGATCTCTGCAGTTTAACACCCACGTAGTTGACTACAAATCCCAAAATGCAAATTACTAAACAGATCAGGATCATTCTATTCTTACATGATAAGGGACAACTTGACAACGCATTCTCGATGTGCAGGCTTGCTTCGCTTCCGATAAACCACACACTTGAAAACAATCATCTGAACTGAATAACGTGGCACACTCACAAGTTGGAGCCAAGTGGCACAACCATGCACGTTTTTGCTGGAAAATGCCATTTCTTTTTTTTCTCATGCTCCCGAAATTCCACGCAAAAATCTGATTAATGTGCACAGTGACATTTTGAAGGTAGAGCATATCTGTTAACTTGCCACATGCCAAGAAGACAATTTTCAGCAATTCCTGATTTCAGCACTAACGATACTGGTTGAAAGGCAAGCTTGTGACAATGGGATCAGTTGGCGGCAAAACTGAGACCTTTCAAAGATGTCCACTGACACCTGATGTTAGTGGGAACTCAAAATGAAAAGCCGTTGCTGCTTCTGGAAGGATTTTTCGCGTGACGTGCCACTGAGCTCCCCGGATGCGCACACAAGCAAGGCGTTCCTGCTCACAGCTTGCAATGCATGAGGCCTGTTCCAAATGTCACGGCTTGGGGTTTTTTTTTTGCATCGGAGACATTTCCCCAAGTGGAATTACTTTAAGTGCTTCCGCATACCTGAAAAAGACCCCCTGTGAGTGTGAATGTACCTGATCAGTGAGGTCATCATTTTAGGAAACTCGGTGACTTGCAAACAAAAAAGAGCCAACGTGTAACCCACAATGGCATTCCTGCAATCGCAGACGATTGAGCCACCCAAAAAAGAAAACATTAATTGTAACGAAATGTATGCATTATTGAAGAACAGAATGTTCGGCAGGTGCGCGTGCAGTGGAAGCACCAGTCAGGCGCCCAGATACGCTAAATCTTCCACATGCCTTCAAATCAGTCCTCAGTGGGTTTAAATTCTATCTGGTGATCAAACGTAACACACAACTTCAAGGACAGGGAGAAGAAACAAGGAAGTCAGGCATCCTTGGCCGTGACATGGGCGGAGCCTGTGACGCGGCCGGAAGAGGCCGGTGTTGCGCGTCGATGCGGGGCTCCCATGAGGAAGAGAGAGCCCTGTGGTACCGGTGAAAATGCAGAGAAGTCCCGGGTCCCAGGAGGGGGCCTGGGTGAAGTGGAGAGGCGGGGTGTGTTTCGGCATCGCACAGCGCACCGGACAGCCGGTGAGTGGGGCCCGCTAGTGCGCTTAGGCATGGAAAGTGGGTTGTGAGGGGGGGATGTGTGCGCGCGTGTGTATGTGTGTCTGTGTGCATGCGTGTGCGTGTCTGTGTGTATGTGTATGTGTGTCTGTGTGTGCGCGTGTGGCTGTTGCATGTGTGTGTGTGTGTGCCTGCCTTCGTGTGCATGTGTGTGTTAAGGGAATCTGAGGCAGGGGATGTGCACGGCATGGGCGTGCGCGCCCATGAGGTGCAATCGGCGCGCGTGTCCGAACCCGGTCTCAGATTCCCAGGAGACTGATAACAATAGTTGTCGAGCTAGATGCATGCTACGCATGCGCACTCTAGCTCGACCTAAAAAGGTTGTAACAGTGGGTCCCCATGCACAATTGGTATGGCTTAGTAAAAAGGATGGGAAGGACTTGATAATTGTAAATTTTTATAATAATGTCTTTGATTTCTCAAGAGGTAACCTGGTAGCATCCCTTGATCAGGGCTTGTCCCTCCCTTGGTCCAGACTCAACCCCTCCTGCCCTGCTCCAATCTCAGCCCTCTCACTGCCCCTCTCCATATTTGGCTCCTCACTGCTCCTCTCCATTCTCATCCCCTCACTGTCCCTCTTCATTCTCATCCCCTCACTGTCCCTCTTTATTCTCATGCCCCTCACTGCCCCGCTCCAAACTCACCCCCACACTGCCCTGCTTTATATTCAACACCCTCACAGCTTCACTTCACACTCAATCCCTCACTGTCCCTCCCCAGTTTGAGCCCTCCTTGCTCCCCTGGTCCAGACTCAATCCCTCCTGCGCTGTCCAATCTCAGCCCTCTCACTGCCCGTCTCCATATTTGGCTCCTCACTGCTCCTCTCCATTCTCATCCCCTCACTGTCCCTCTTTATTCTCATCCCCTCACTTTCCCTTTTTATTCTCATCCCCTCACTTTCCCTCTTTATTCTCATCCCCTCACTGCCCGCTCCAAACTCACCCCCACACTGCCCTGCTCTATATTTAACACCCTCAATACAGAGTATGTTATATTCTGGGCTGGAGATTTTAATTTAATTGCATGTGGAGGACCTAACTCCATTTCTCGTGGTCACCTAAATGTCAGAACTGCTTAGCCAGGTCCTCCCTGGACTGGAAACTAGCATCCTAGGACCGGTTTCGGGGTTTCACCCCTCTTCAGCCAGGATAAATTGATTCCAGTGGCATGAGCGCAAGAGTGATAGCCCGGCGGCAAAGAGCAAAGAGAAGATTAGTACCCTTAAAAAAGAAGACAAAGGCAGTGGAAAAAAGGCTGGATGGAACCCCAAACACTGTGAAGAAATTGAGAGAAGAATCAGTAAGCCCCCTAGATGACAGAGTTATAGCAAGAAATAGAAGGACAATGAGGTCCCCAAAAAATGGCGTAAGGGTGGGGGAGGTAGCAAAGGTAAGGAAGGTAGCGCCTTCAAATAAAGGAGAAGTTAAGGCGATCAATTCATGGAGTTTACCCCAGGGACAAATGAACACAAACAAAGTAGTAGACAGGGGAGAGACCTCGGTAAAAAGAGGAAGGGAACGGTATGGGATGGAGGAGATGCCATCCGGTACCATTCCTGTAAAGGGTGTGGACAATCTGTGGCTATATCTCGAACCCGTGGAGTCAGAGAAAGGGAGAAAAAAAGGGAGGAAGGTTATACCCCTAAATCGCTCCCAACTCGTATACTCCTTCGCTAAATGTCCTAGTCTGAGGGGGTTGGGAACAAAGGATTTAAAACAAGTAGGCTTTAGTAATGATATTGACGGAAAAGAATTTACTATGGTATTATTGTACTCAAGCTTGGTGAAAACAGCAATTGTGAGGGTGGAAAATGAGATAATAAAGGAAGGTATAAGGTTGATACCAGCTAGGGAAATAGAGAAGAGGAATCAGCAGGACAGAACCTTTTTAGCTTGCCACTCAGGCTTGGGAAGAAGACAGATAAGACTGATTTTAGGCGAGGGAAGGGCAGGAGAAAACATGAGAATGGTAGTTGAGAACCATGGGACAGGAAACCCGTGGGGTGACTGGTCCCTTAATGACAGCTGGCCAGGCGCCCAATTTGGGCAAAATTTCGTAGATGACCATCTCAGCAATGTTGATTAGGGAGGAGGGGCGTCGCATGGCATGAACCTGTTATCCTGGAATATAAATGGGCTAAGAGGGGAGTTAAAGGTAGAAAGTATAAAGACCCTAGCCCGAGGTGCTGAAATAGTAGGGCTGCAGGAAACCTGGCTATGCGACAATACCCCCGTTTTTGAAGGTTTTTTACAACTACATAAGCCAGCAAGAAGGAAAAGATTTGGTCGTCCTGCCGGGGGCATTATGACGCTTGTCTCGACTAAGATAGCAAAAAGGGTCACGACTGTAAATGCGACTTGCAAATGGTTACTGGTTAGCAATGTATCCTTGCTGGGCTCGGAAGGGTTATATGATCACATGATAGTTGTAAATGTTTATATGCAATGGGAATCAAATGAAGACTATGAGAGTGAAATGCGATGTTTTGAACATGATCTGGATATACTGGGTGAAAAGTTCGGAAACTATGCAATAATCGTAATGGGGGATTTCAATCATAAATTGAACCCCTTGAGAAATGATCAATGGTTCAAAGATCTCTTGAGCTCAAATAACATACCCGCAGCATCGTTTCCAAATTGTATAATCTCTAAACAAGACATGAAGTTGGGCAAACTTTTGGGGCAAAAAGGACTGTTTTGCTTAAACGGCAGATGGAAAACAGACTGTCCGGCAAAGCAGACCTTTAAGTTTGGTTCCCAACTTTGTCCGATCGATTACGTATTTATGCAAGCGTGGAATTTTGACCTTATCAAGGGGTTTCAGATAACCCCTCGTGACGGTAGTGACCACAATATTTTGCAATTTGCATTAGCCTGGGGACCCCTAAGCTCTAGAAAACTGGTGCTCCCTCAACAAGTAGAGTACGCTAAACGGCTGACAACAAGATTAACTGAGCCGTATATGGAAAAGTTGGTAGGATTCCAACATAAAGTGGGTTTGGAAGACGCTAGGACTAAGAAAGTGCCGTGGTTCGAGAAAAAGATAAAAGAAATGGCGCAGTGCCTCAAGGTAGACCTAAAAAGCAGGAACTCATATATCACTACAAAACAATCAAAGCAAGGTAAACAGCCAAGTTGGTTCAATGAGGAGTGTCTAAATAAGAAAAGAGAAATAAGAAGAGAAGAAAGAACCCTGAGAAAAAAATATGATCCAATAAGACACAAAAACCTAAGTGACATGAGGAAGGATTATAAAACGTTAGTTAGAAACCTGGAGAGGATATTCAAAGAGAAATGCTGGGCTAACTTGCTGGAAACTATTGAATCTAAAAACTTGCGTAAGTTTTGGAATTTGATAAAGGAAGCATCAGGACAGGCTAACGGGGCTATGCCCTGTGTAGTAGAGGAAGCCGCCTGGGAAGAATATCTAGGTGAGTTATATGGAACATATGCTGAAGAAGATGGGGATATTGGTCCCTGGATGGAGGCGGTAGTAGATCTAAAACCTTTGTTTACAACAGAAAAGGTATATTCAATCATAAGAAACTTAAACCTAACCCGTGCTGCAGGTCCTGATAACCTGCCAGCAATTATTATAAAATCCCAGCAAGATTGGTGGGCGCAATTTTTCTCCTACATGTTTCTGGCCATATTGGAGTCAGGCACGATCCCTGAAAAGTGGAGGGGAGCAGTAATTAGACCGATCCACAAGAAGGGTGATAGAAAAGTGCCCAAAAATTATAGACTCATTAATTTGTTGGATATCGGGGAAAAGGTATTCTCCAAAATAATTTTGGGCAGTTTGAACGACTGGGCGGAGCGGCGGTCGATCGTGCCAGTGGAGCAAGGAGGCTTCAAGAAGGGGCATTCCACGATCGATCATTGCTTCGCACTGTGGGCTGTGGCGAGGAAGTCTATGGAAAAGCAGGGGAAGTTATGCTGCTGTTTCGTGGACTTCCGCGCGGCATTCGATTTAGTTGACAGGAATTGCCTGTGGCAGTCCCTAAGAAAACTTAATATCCCCGAGGGGCTCTTGAAAATTATCCAGGAGTTACATAAACATAACTGGGCGCAAGTCATTAAAGACGTAGACGGAGCCTTGAGTCCTAAAATATTGATTAAGAATGGCCTAAGACAGGGATGTGTGTTAGCCCCCTTATTATTTGCAATATACCTGGCTGATCTCCCATCTATTCTAGAAGTGAGTAGAAGCGCAAGCCCCAAAATGCATGGGAAACATCTGTCCTGTCTGCTGTACGCCGATGATTTGGTAATTTTTGACCAAACGGAAATCGGATTGCAAAGGAAGTTAGCTGCCTTCAATAAATATTGCTTGGCTAAACACCTGACAGTAAATATGGATAAAACTAAAATCCTATGTTTTGGGAAGAAAACCCCGAATTTTAATTGGTACCTGGGAACTACTAAACTAGAAATTGTGAACGAATACAGATACCTCGGTATTTGGTTTGAAAAGTCTTTAAAATGGGATATCCATTTAGTAGCCCAGACTGCCAAAGCCCACACATCAGGATGCGGGCTAAGGAAATTCAGCCAAGTTTACGGGGATATGTCACATAGACCATTACTGAAAGCCTATAAGGCAATGATACCCTCACAAGTGCAGTATGGAGCCGAAGTTTTATATTTGAGCGGGAAGAATAATTGGGACATTCAGGAGGGGAAATGTGTAAAATCGTTGATGTCACTGCCCGGCTCCTCCATGATTCAGGCAATCCGCTTGGAATTAGGCGTGACCTCATGGAACATACAGGTACAAGTGGCCCTTTTAAGATTTTGGAAAAGATTGGGATCCGAGGAAGTCGCAAAAGTGTCACAATGGTGTAAAGAGGAGATCTTGCATAGCGACCTAAATTGGGCCAGCAGGATCAGAATGAAATTGTGTGCACTCTGTAAAAATTTAAATGTAAAATTTGATCAGGCGACACTGTCGGTTGAAGCCTCAAATGCGGAGCTTAGAACAACAGGAAGAGAAATATCCAGGCAAAATGATATGATATATTTGAAAAAGAAAGTGTCAGTCCATCATATGATAAATAGTTGGGAGAATGATATGGATACACTACCTAATGCTGGATTAAGAGCCGAGGTGCTCCGATGGAGAATAGGGATTAACTGCTGGGTATCTCAGAGAAACAGAAAAGCAGAATTGATACAACCGGATGGTAAATGCCGCTGTGGATTAGGTACCAAGTGTGAC
Organism: Lissotriton helveticus; assembly: GCF_964261635.1. Classification (NCBI taxonomy): domain Eukaryota; kingdom Metazoa; phylum Chordata; class Amphibia; order Caudata; family Salamandridae; genus Lissotriton; species Lissotriton helveticus. The sequence goes on along the minus strand of NC_136065.1, from coordinate 2,030,690,230 downwards.
AACCTACATATCTTACTAGACTGTCAAAAATGGGTGTCACAGCGGGAACTGTTTTTGCGACCCCTGTTTTTAAAATATGGTATAACTGAGCGCCTCTTAGCAATTAACCTACTTACCGACATGCCAAATCTTGATATAGCAATCGCCATGGCAAAATATATGAAGGCGGTAAAAAGGACTCTGTTTGAACCAAATATGGTTAGATAGAAATTGGAATGAAGTAATAGTAGGTCACGCTCTAGAAAATTGTGTCTAAAGTGGAACGCCATCCCTAAGTTAAAGCTTCATTGTATTGCTGATTACAATATTGGGTGTAGTGCTGTACGAACATTTGTCTCTTTTAATGCATCTGTGGAATTTTTTATACATGTTTTAAACTATTTATTGTAATATGTATCTTGTTTGGAGACCAATGGTCTAATAAACATACTTTTACTACTACCCTCTTCAGCCAGGATAAATTGATTCCAGTGGCATGAGAGCATGAGACTCACGTCTGAGCATATCCGTCCCACTCGGGGTGACAATGCAAAAACAACAGCTGATGGACAGAATGCAGAACAATGTCATACATTCACCCCAGTACCGAGATCTGGGCCTAAATCAATTGTTTTTTTGCTCACCATGCCATTCCAGTTTGGACCCAGCCATAAGCAAATCAGTCTTGACCCTGTGCCAAGACTGCCAAGTCAGGTCCTCCCTCGACTGGAAACAAGCATCCTAGGACCGGTTTCAGAGTTTCACCCCTCTTCAGCCAGCATAGCTTGATTCCAGTGGCATGGAGAGCACGGGACTCACGTCTGAGCATACCCGTCCAACTCGGGGTGACAAATGCAAAAACAACAGTTGATGGATGGCTGATTAGCCAGAAACCAGTCCCAGGATGCTGGTTTCCGGTCCAGGGAAGACGTGGCTTGGCAGTTCGAGCTAGACTGTTCCCATGAGGCACAGGGCCAGACTGATTTGCATATGGCCATGTCTGAAATGGGGTGGCGGAGTGAGTTAAAGAATGATGATGGATTAAACCCAGATCAGTTGACTGGGGGTGAGTGCTTGCATTGTTCAACACTCCATCCATCATCCCCTTTGGTTTTACAGAACCAATACAGCAGTTGCCATCACACTTGCTTGTGTGTGGAGTCTTCTTCGCCGGATGCAGAAGTGTTGTTGCAGTGCACAGGTTTCTCCATCATGAACAACTGTCGCTTATTTGGTGTTTGTCTCACAATCTGATGTCCATTTACCTTTTAATTCGAAGAGTTTATTCTGCAAGGAGGAATGTTCTCCAATGCTCTTCAGAGTCTGCTTCACAACCGCATCTTCTGGAGGTTTCTGGGTCTTCAAATTATTACACCTGTGGATTAGAGATCAATGCAGTAAATGCTCCTCAGCATAGTCTCCTCACTCTTGCTGCATCCTATCATCTACACCAAGGTGTAGCATACTCTGCACTATGTTACTGTTACCTGTATTTGGGTTTCTACAACAAATCTCATTGTTCTTTCATGAGACATTTCTCTGGTCCTGGAGCAGTTAGTGGTTACCAGACAGGGTCTGAGGTGGGGGCTTTCATTTGCACTTCAATTGGATAGGTTCATTACTCGTCAAAGGAAGTTATGTCTAATTTTCAATGCCTGCTGCTCGAGGTAGTAGTAGGTTTACAGCTCAGATATAGTCTGCTACTGTAATAACAAACTCAAGGTCCTGCCAGATCTACTTATTGTAGAAAAAGAATTGTAGTGCAGTCAGAAGTTAACCAAACAAACAAACCAAGTACTAGTACTTTTTGGGGTAGAGGTATGAACCACAGAGAATTTTGTTACTCTTGACTAAGGCTCCCAGTTCCCATTTTTACTGTTTTTTACAGATCAATACAGACAGAAAATAATGGGTTTCCTTTCTGTATTTATTTTTTAAAGCACAAAAGTGGGTCTTTTTGAGTGACTCTCAATGCTGTTATTCATGACTTACAACAGCTGAGCATATTCACAGGATAGGGAGTTGAAAAACTGGTTGAGATTTCCATAAATCAATGCATATTTCATTGTACATTTGTTGAATGACGCAAAACTTTTCATATAGGTGTATCATTTTATTTCATTTGGCTATTTGATGTATTTAAACCTGCCATGAATTAAAGTAGGATTGCATATTCATCGGTTGAATAACTGTGGAAATATACATGTTCCGACCTAATTGATTCACAAAACACAAAATAAATATGGATAAATACCAATATGATGGCCACAAAATAAATAAGGAAAAATACAGAAAGAAATGCCAAACTAATAAATACCATAAAACAGGGAGCCCTACTCTCGATGCATGATGTAGATACAGTTCGAATGGTACATGCAACAGTATGGTCCTACCGTGATTTTTTTAGAAGAAATACAATATTCACTCTCGTATTGCAAAATTGGCGAACAAGAGATGAATAAAGACAAATCACAAATTAAGTTATTTGAAACAGTAAATCCAATTTATATTTTCAAAGATGTTCTGGTAACATACCGATGCATGTTTTAATTCTTATCACGGTTGCTCCGAGGACCAAATTGGAAACACTTTATAGAAGTGCTCATGTGCAAAGTGAAAGGAAGGAGAAAGGAATAATAATTGTTCACCACAAATTATTTTTTTACAGTTTCCATCAATAGCTTGAGCAATTTATATTAGCCAAATTAAAATGCCTGTCTGAAAACAAATATTTTGCTCAGAGGCAAAAGTCAAGATTTCAGAAATGTTGGTAGCTGACTCTTAACCACCGTTCATGGGGACCTATACATTCAATCCTGGCTTATAGATGAATGTCAATGTTTCGATCTGACTGCTGCATGAGATAGATTGCGCCCTTGCGGGTCTTCATCAGGACAACAGTGAAAGAATTATAGGGCAACCTATAGTGGTGCAGCCACACCGTTGGCAAATATAGGGGTTCAACATGGATACACCCTGTTCTTGGGGTCTAAATCTCCCATCCAAGGGATTCCCAATATACTCCAAATTAAACTCCCATAAACCAACCTGATCAGTGTTAATCAACTTGGTCAGTGTTTGGAGTCAAAAGAACTTCCAAAATTATAAAATAGCTGAGTTGTCAGGCGGGGACGCTTGACCCAGAGAGAAACTCTTAGGATTTAATCATTGGATTGAGCGCAGTCCTTCGATTCATTTAGTGATAAGGCCTGCTTGATTAGTCTATTTTATACTTTTGGAAGTTCCATATACCATATGTTACCCAGATCCTAGGGCAGAATTTAGGTTACTCCATTAGTTTATAATGGGATGCGGTTCAAATAACATGAACAATGTTTATCTTATGATGGAAGAAGTTCTTGGCTATTTCCAGACGTGTTTGGTTCTCAGTTCTCTCACTTTGACTTTGTTTAAAGTCCCCAGTCAAAAATAAAAGGTGCTGGACAAGATGTTACTGCTAAGATATGTCTCCCTTTGTCCAGTTTCTCAGGGGGTGCAACGAAGCAAAAAAACGGTAGGTTTAAGGCAAGTTCACAAAAACTCTACAAAAGCCCAAATGTTTTATGGTATTATTCTGTTTATTAGGATACACAGGACCATCATAGACATGTCCATACAAACTCCATTGCTATGGAGACTCAAAAATAAAAGGAACCAAAGTGTTACATACCTATAATTATATGTTTTAAGTAGAGCACTGCAATAGGCAATTTTTGTCATTTCAAAAATTGACTATTGCAAAGCTCTATTTGTAGGCTCTGAAGTAGGTCTTCTCAATAAACTTCAGACTCTTCAAAACGCGGCAGCTAGAGGCTTTCTGAATTTACTGAAGTTCTGCTCAGTTTACAACTTCATAAGGGAACTTCATTGGCTTCCCATTCGTGCCCACATTCAGTTCGAAGCACTTTACTGGGTTCACAAGGAGTACGTCAAGATGGTCCCTCTTTCTTGCAGGAAATCTTCTAGCAGTACTTTTCTCTCCGTACCCTACGGTCTAGTACTGCCAACAAAGTATAAGACCTCAGAATAAAAAAAGCCCATGGGGTGGGAGAGGTTTTCCTACACAGAGGCAAAATTGTGGAATTTACTACTGTTATAATCTCATGTACTCATAATGGCATATTGCGCCACCCCTTTCCCCTGCCCCTGTTGGTTGTGCCCTGCCATTGCAGTTCAACATTTCACAGCTGACTAACTGGCTGGAACCTGTGATGGTCTATGCACTGATAAAGAAGCCTCCAGAATGTATTTACGTTTCATCTTCATATGTAACATTGGTGACGATCTACCATGTGGCGACAATTCACCATCACCCCCAACTCTTTCTCCAGTATCAGCTTTACAATGGTACCTTTCTTTGAATTAACTGTGAGTACATCCTGCCTTTCAAGCCTTCTGCTGCAGCCATCGTGTTTATGAGGATACCGTGGAGTTTAGGTCAGTGCCCTCATTTACATTTTTAAACCTTTGGTACTCTGCCTCGCTTGCTGTACTTCAATTAATCGTTGGATGATATCTTTGCCTGTGTACCGTGGAGGTTCTGTGGCTGCCACTCCTCCTCACATCTATCGCTGCTGTATGCCAAGCACTTACTTTCAGCTGCTTCTGTATGTGCTGGTCTGCCTGGGGCACGCTTTTCCGGCGAACCTGGTTTCCTGAGGTGGCGTGCGAGCACGGTTCTGCAGGGTACTTTACCTCTCACCAGGGTCGGATTGGGATCATAATTTGGCCTGGGCACGGACGAAAAACGTGGCCCACATTCCCGGGGCGTGGCCCACATTCCCGGGGCGTGGCCCACATTTATTTATTTGCGAGTTTGTATAGCGCTAGGATAAACTCCAGAAGGAGTATCTCCGCGCTCAGAGACAGCAGACAAGCATAAGTCAGGACAATGACAATAGTACCGCACCAGAACGTATAGATCAATTGAGCTTTAAAGAAGTCGTAGCTCAGCTAATTTTGCTTAAACAGGAAGGTTTTCAGTTGCTTTCTAAAGGAGAGATGGTCGGAACACTGTCTCAGTTGGAGGGGAAGACCGTTGCATAAGATAGGACCCACCACCGATAGAGCCTTACCACCCAGTCGGGTCCTGCTGATCTTGGGTACCCTCAGCAGCAACTGCTCACTTGACCTGAGTGTGCATGTGGGAACGTATGGAACAAATTTATTAGCCAGATAGGGAGGTCCCAAATCATGTAAACCTTTATGTATAATGCAGCAGGTCTTGAAATTCACTCTTTGGCGTATGGATAACCAATGGAGTTTATCCAACAGAGGTTTAGATGGAGATCTGGGGGGGCATTGAGTACTAGCCTTGCTGCAGTGTTTTGCACCACTTGCAGTCGGTCTAGTACCTCTTCATTTGCAGATACCAGAAGACCATTACAATAATCAAGTCGGCTGATCACTAGAGCCTGAACCAGAGTTCTTCTAATGGAGTCCGGAAGGAATGGGAATATCCTACGGAGGAGGCCTATCACGTGAAAACAAGATCCCACCGTGGTATTTCCATGTTGTTTCATAGTCAATTCTGACTCCAACCGTACCCCAAGGTTCTTGATTATTTGTTTTGGTTCGGGAACTGGACCTAGGTCCAGTGGCCACCAATCGGGGGACCATTGAACCTTAGCCTCACCGAAAAGCACCTCAGTCTTACCAACATTGCACTGAAGAAAGTCGGAAGACATCCACTGGGATACTGCTTTCATCCCCTCGGAGAAGGATTGTATAACCTCCGGAGTTAGTAGTTTAAAGGGAAAAAGCAGCTGAGTGTCGTCAGCATAGGACACTGGACAGAAACCAAAGGCTCTTGTTATATCTGCCAGGGGGGGGCACATAGGTGTTAAAAAGAGTTGGGCTCAGACACGAGCCCTGTGGCACCCCCTTGGTGATCTTAACCTCATCCGACCTGAAATCACCCATGGTGACACATTGGGTGCGGTCGGAGAGAAAGCTCTTGATCCAGTCCAGTGCCTTGCCACCGAGTCCATTCACAGTCAGTCGTTCGATCAAGATGTTATGCGAGATGGTATCGAACGCTGCCGATAAATCCAGTAGCACCAGGACAACGGAAAAACCCCTGACCTGGTACATGCGGAGATCATCAGTTATCAACAGCAGGGCCGTTTCGGTGCTATATTTTGGCCTAAAACCTGACTGTGAAGGATCAAGGCTTCCCGATTGTTCCAGGAAGTTGGACAAATGCTTGTTAGTGTGCTTTTCAATGATTTTTCCCAGAAAGGGCAGCAGGGAGATAGGCCTAAGATTGGACATGTTGGTCCATGGGAAGGAGGTGTTCTTCCGAATAGGTCTGACTAGGGCCTTTTTCCATTCCCGTGGGACACATCCCGTTGTAGTGAGAGGTTCACCAGGCTCTGAATATCCGGACCAAGTACTCTCCCCACCGTTCCCATTAATCTTGCTGGTAATAGATCAGAAGGGCTCCCACTTTTGATATTATTGATCAACATCTCTACCTCTGGCAGAGAGATCTTAGGAAAATTGAGAAATGTGTTGGAATTGGCGGCAACTGCTTGCACCGGCATATGGACATCCTGACTGATTATAGGTGGAATAAGTGCCTCTATTTTCTCATAGATAGCGTACATTTTCTCGGTAAAAAAACTCGAGATGTCATCACAAAGATGTTGGGATGCCATGTCCGCACTTTCACATGCCACTGGTTTTAAAAAGGTGTTTACAATTTGGAAAAGCACTTTCGGATCGTTGCCTGCCGCCTCCAATTGCAAGGTAACATGGCTCTTGCATGCAAATCGGATGGCTTTATGGTAGATGTTTATCGCCATCTGATAGTTGATTTTATCCTCCTCCAAGTGCGACTTTCTCAGTTTTCCTAGCAGTACGCTTAAGGCACCGCAGTTCTTCAGAAAACCAGACTTCCTGTTTCCTTGCAGGACGCACGGCCACCAGCTGCTGCGTGTTTCCCCCTCTGCCTGCCTTCTGCCTCGCCGCCGGCCTCGCTGACGCCGTGGTCGCTCCCCCCTGGTTTTCCAGTTGTTTTGCCCATAATTTGTGCTTGTTTGTTTCTGCCGTCTGTTCGAGTATTTAGCTGTTTTCCTTGTTTTGCCCGTAATTTGTGCTTGTTTGTTTTGGCCGTCTGTTCGTGTATTTAGCTGTTTTTCCTTGTTTTGCCCGTAATTTGTGCTTGTTTGTTTTGGCCGTCTGTTCGTGTATTTAGCTGTTTTTCTTTGTTTTGCCCGTAATTTGTGCCTGTTTATCTCATTGTAGCCTCTGTGCCGTGCCCAGTCTCCTTCCTGATTGATCGCCGCCCTCCGCTCCCGCTTCCCGCCACCGCCTTTGGCCCCGCCCCTTTTCTCTTCTGTTCCCTCCCCGCTCCCGCCTCCCAGCTGCTCCGCCCACCCGCGCACTTGGCCTTAAATGGCGACCGTGCGACGCAGGTGAGTGTGACCCACTTGTGGGACACCCCCGCGCCGCACGGCCACCAGCTGCTGCGTGTGTTTCCCTCTGCCTGCCTTCTGCCTCGCCGCCGGCCTCGCTGACGCCGTGGTCGCTCCCCCCTGGTTTTCCAGTTGTTTTGCCCATAATTTGTGCTTGTTTGTTTCTGCCGTCTGTTCGAGTATTTAGCTGTTTTTCCTTGTTTTGCCCGTAATTTGTGCTTGTTTGTTTTGGCCGTCTGTTCGTGTATTTAGCTGTTTTTCTTTGTTTTGCCCGTAATTTGTGCCTGTTTATCTCATTGTAGCCTCTGTGCCGTGCCCAGTCTCCTTCCTGATTGATCGCCGCCCTCCGCTCCCGCTTCCCGCCACCGCCTTTGGCCCCGCCCCTTTTCTCTTCTGTTCCCTCCCCGCTCCCGCCTCCCAGCTGCTCCGCCCACCCGCGCACTTCGCCTTAAATGGCGACCGTGCGAACGCGCAGCGGTCACGCGCAGCGGGCGCGCCGATTGTGCGCCGAAGGCGCGCCAAAGGTAAGCCCGTCTGCGCCCGTCCGCGACCGGATCGCGACCAGCGCCAGGACCCCTGGCCGCCGAAGACCCCGGCCGACCCGCCTGACGTACTCCGCCGCCACCCTCATCGCACTCAACACCGGCCGACTCCCAGAATGCCATCAAGCCACCCCACGGCGCACCCACGGACCCTTCAGCTGCCACGCCTGCAAGTTCACCTGCATCCGGACCTGCCTAGCACCAGCACCCACCAAGTCGAACGCCAGCAGCACCCACCTCAAGTGCATCCTGCTCAACACCCGCTCCGTCCACAGACACGCCATCGAACTCTGGAACCTCCTAGACGCCACAGCCCCTGACGTCGCCTTCCTCACGGAGACCTGGATGAACGCCTCTTCAGCCCCCGACATCGCCATCGCTATCCCAGAGGGCTACAAGATCGTCCGGAGGGACCGCAACGCCAACCAGATGGGAGGAGGCATCGCCATCATCCACAGGAACACCATCCGTCTCACGACCAGCACCGACAACACCCTTACCACCGCCGAACACCTGCATTTCCAGATCCACACCAGCCCGAACACCACCCTCAGAGGCACCCTGATCTACCGACCCCCGGGACCTCGCACACAATTCAGCGAGGACATCGTCGACTTCGTCAGCCCGCATGCCCTCCCCTCCGCTGACTACATCCTCCTAGGCGACCTCAACTTCCATCTGGAGAACAACAACGACCGCAACACCAGCACTCTGCTCGACAACCTCGCCAATCTTGGACTCAAGCAACTGGTGTCCACCCCCACCCACCTCGCCGGACACACACTGGACGCAGTCTTCTCCTCCAGCCCAGACATCAACTTCAGCCACGCCACAGAGCTTCAATGGACGGACCACAGCTGCGTCCACTTCACCTTCACGAGAACGACGACCCACCGCCACCAGCAACAGGCCGCCCGCAGAAGCTGGAACAAGATCACAGCAGACCAGCTCGCCACCTCCCTGAGCCAGCACCCTCCTGCCAGCTCAGCGAACCCCAGCCAGGCCGCCGACAACCTCACGAAGTGGATCAGCAACTGCGCGGACGAGCTCGCCCCGCTGAGGACCCCGCCCAGCAGACCCGGCAGCAAGAAAGCCCCGTGGTTCACCGACGAACTCAAGAGCTCCAAGAAGAACTGCCGAGCCCTCGAGAAAGTCTGGAGAAGGGAACCTACACCGGACAACAGGACCTCCCTCAAGCTTGCCACCCGGAAGCACCACCAGCTGATCCGCGCCGCCAAGAAAACAGCATTCAAGGACCGGTTGGACAACAACGCACACAACTGCAAGGAGCTCTTCAACATCGTGAAAGAGCTCTCCAACCCCAGCGCAGGAAACAACGACATCACCCCATCGCAAGACCTCTGCAACTCCCTCGCTTCATACTTCCACAACAAGATCTCGGACATACACAACAGCTTCAACAACCAACCAACGCACACCATGACCGAACAACCACCCCCCACCACCACCCTCCACGCCTGGACCCCGATCAGCACCGAAGACACCATACGCACAATGAACTCCATCCACTCCGGATCACCGACCGACCCCTGCCCTCACCACGTCTTCAACAAGGCCGACGCTGTCATCGCACCCCACCTGCGGGACATCATCAACACCTCCTTCGACACCGCCACCTTCCCTGAGAGCTGGAAACACGCCGAACTCAGCGCTCTCCTCAAGAAACCAACAGCGGACCCCACTGAACTCAAGAACTACCGCCCCATCTCGCTCCTCCCGTTTCCAGCCAAAGTCATCGAGAAGACCGTCAACAAGCAGATGGCCGCCTTCCTCGAGACGAACGGATCCCTCGACCCCTCACAGTCAGGCTTCCGAGCCAATCACAGCACCGAGACCGCCCTCATCGCCGCCACCGATGACATCCGAGCCCTGATGGACAATGGAGAAACAGCGGCCCTCATCCTCCTAGACCTCTCCGCGGCATTCGACACTGTCTGCCACCGCACCCTAGTACAGCGCCTCAGCAACGTCGGAATCCAGGACAAGGCGCTGGAATGGATCATCTCCTTCCTCGACGGAAGAACACAGAGAGTCAGCCTACCACCGTACAAGTCAGAAGCCTCCGAAGTCATCTGCGGCGTCCCCCAAGGGTCATCTCTGAGCCCCACCCTCTTCAACGTCTACATGAGCCCCCTCGCAGCCATCGTACGCAAACACAACCTCAGCATAATCTCCTACGCCGACGACACCCAGCTGATCCTCTCCCTGACCAACGACCCCGCCTCCGCCAGAGCCAACCTGCACGAAGGGATGAAAGAGGTAGCCGAGTGGATGACGACCAGCGGCCTGAAACTGAACTCTGACAAGACGGAGGTCCTCATCCTGGGCTTTTCACCCTCCGCCTGGGATGACTCCTGGTGGCCTCCCGCCCTGGGCACCGCACCCAAACCGACAGACCACGCACGCAACCTGGGCTTCATCCTGGACTCCTCCCTCTCCATGACCAGACAAATCAACGCCGTCTCCTCGTCGTGCTTCAACATCCTACGCATGCTACGGAAGATCTTCTGGTGGATCCCCACCGAGACCAGGAAGACCGTCACCCAGGCCCTCGTCGGCAACGCCCTCTACGCCGGGACCACCGCCAAGCTCCAGAAGAGACTCCAGCGGATCCAGAACGCCTCAGCCAGACTCATCCTAGACATCCCACGAACCAGCCACATCACCGGACATCTGAGAGACCTCCACTGGCTCCCCGTCAACAAAAGAATCACCTTCCGCCTCCTCACCCACGCACACAAAGCCCTACACGACCAGGGTCCGAGCTACCTCAACAGCCGAATCAACTTCTACGCGCCCAACCGCCACCTCCGATCAGCCAACCACGCCCTCGCCGCCGTCCCCCGCATCCGAAGAGCGACTACGGGAGGAAGGTCCTTCTCCTACCTGGCCGCCAAGACCTGGAACTCCCTCCCGACCGACCTGCGCCTGACCCAAGACCACCTCGCCTTCAGGAAGAAGCTGAAGACCTGGCTGTTCGAGCAGTAGCGGCACCCCCCACCCCAGCGCCTTGAGACCCTACGGGTAGGTAGCGCGCTTTATAAGTGTCACTGATTGATTGATTGATTGACTTTTAAATATTTTTAGCGGGCAATCTGCTCCACTGCAGTATGAGTGACAGAATCATATTTAAATAGGAGAGAATCAATGTCATCAGTGGCTAGAATATGTGGGGCAGCATAAACCTTTTTAAAGCTTACATCGGATATTTTATGCCATTGCCTTCGCCGAACAGGGATTTGTGAAGGGTAATTGGAAAATATATCAATCTTCGGCATCAAAAACTCAAGAACAAAATGATCTGTCCAGTTAGTCTGTTTAGGCATATAGCACTTGATACCAGGAAAATTGGAAAGAATCAGGTCTAAAGTGTGACCCGCCAGATGCGTAGGCCCACTATTACACTGTTTCAATCCCAGGAGAGATACGTCGGTCAAAAAGGATTGGACCTCCATGCTGTCTTTCTTCTCGCTGTGGATATTAAAATCTCCGAGCAGTATGAAATCTTTATCTGCATCAACATAGGGAGCGAGGGCTTCCACTAGTAGACTAGAAACCCTTTTTATGGGGCCTGGGGGGCGATAAACTAATGCTCCATTCCTGCTGTGTTTGGCAGACGAACCAACCTTAAAAACCATCATTTCGAAGGCAGGATTGCACCACTGATCTAAAACCGAAACCGCAATGTTGTCTCTGTGTATGATCGCTATTCCCCCTCCGGCTTTCTTGGGTCGATCCAGTCTGATAATTTTATACCCTTCCGGGATCCCAAGAGTAATAGCCGGGATAGAATGGGGTTTAAGCCACGTCTCCGTGAGAAAACACAGATCGGGTTTGTGTGTAGAAATGAGGTCCCAAACCTCGATAAAATGTTTGGTTAGAGACCTTATATTACATACCAGGTTCATCCCACCCTGAATGATTTCAATGGGCTTGTATGCAGTGCGTTGTTGGGATATGTTAATAGTTCTAGGGAATGCGTCATTTACAACTTGAAATTGAAATTGACATTCCAGGGGCGTGGACCACATTTGCAGGCGGGCCCTTTTATGAAACACACAAGGAATGTAAGTGGGAGGATATTGTTCTTGGGAAGGACATAGGGCCAAGGTGACAATGTCCTACAAGCAGAGCAACTGAAAAACAGTGAGGCCCCTTCTATTACAAAATGATTCTCCAGCCCTCCAGCGCAGGAGCACCTGAAAAACAGCGAGGCCCCTTTCTATTACAAAATGATTCCCCAGCTCTCCAGCGCAGGTGCACCTGAAAAACAGCGAGGCCCCTTTCTATTACAAAATGATTCCCCAGCCCTCCAGCGCAGGAGCACCTGAAAACAGAGAGGCCCCTTTCTACTACAAAATTATACCCCAGCCCTCCAGCCTGGAGCACCTGAAAACAGCAAGGCCCCTTTCTCTTAAAATATCATTCCCCAGCCCTCCTGCCCAGCAGCACCTGAAAAACAGCGAGGCCGCAGCTATTTGTAAATTACTCAGCCCTTCCCAATGGCCTGGCAGGAGAGGGGATAAAGCAAAAAACACAGCTGCTGGCCCATCCATGGGAGTGGGGGAGGCTAAGGAGAAGATGGTGGGAGTTCCCAACATCACCTGGCCCCCACACGGCGGCGAGACCCACTCTTCCTCGAACCACTATGCCCTGAATGAGAAGGGCTGTGGGTGAGGTGTTAATGCAAACACTGTTTCTGGGCTGCATGGGCCCCGGGGGGGGGGGGGGGGGGGCGAGGTGACAATGGCTCAAAGGCCTGAGCAACACTTGCCCCCAGGGAGGCCAATTCTGGCACACAATCATCCCAGGCGTCCACAATGAAGTGATCTGTTAAGTGTGCACATTGACATACGTACGGGACACGCAGATGGCGTCTGCCGCATGTAGCTAAAACACAGCACTTGATGCACTTAGAAGAATGCTGTGAAATGAACATACAAAAAACTTCCAGTGTGAACATGGAATGGTTCTCTGATGTCTGCACACTGGTCATCGGCTAGGTGCACACAGAAGCTGCCTGTAAAAAAAAGCTGTTCACATGAGTTTAATAAATGTGAAAAGTTATGGCTTACATCTCCAGGTGCCAATTATAAAACAGAATAAATATGCTCGGGTCTTCTTGAATATAGAAGCCCTGCGATTGGCTTCAGGCACTATACTTCACTCTTATCACCACAGCGCTGCATATTTATTTGTTTTGTAGCGCTCACATGAAGCCGTAAGGAGCTTTGCTGCAAAGCTATGAAGTGGGGCCGCCATCGTAAACAAACGGAGAGATGCAGGTGACTGGCAAGAAGCTGGCCAATGTGTGTGTGGGGGGGGTGAGGGGGAGGGCTTACTCCGAGTCACTGCTGATGCTTCCAAAAGGGGGTGCTGATGTCAAGGTGTGTGTGGGGACTGGGGACAGTCTCTTTAAGGACGCCTGCCTTTGGTTTCTTTTCACGGCTGACAGAAATGTTGGAGTCCCTGGATGTGGGCTCAAGCAAGGGTTACAACGGTGTGATTTTCAGAGCCCCCCTGCAGATTGTGATGGGGTCCCCGAGTCTCATAGACACCATCAGCGTCATTGCAGGGCAGGGCTCGAGTCGGGAGACCACGCGGGTGGACGGCGTCCCCCCACTTATTTTACAGGGTGAACGCCGTCCCCCCTGCTCAAAAGCTGGACCATGTAAGATGGCGAGTTACTTGGCCGCACGGCCGCCCCTAACTTACGACGATACTTACCCGTCCATCTTGCAAAGGTGGCGACTCCTAAATGTAGCCAACTGGGATGACTGCGCCCATACAGCGGGAGAGAGAACAGAGAGGTGGTGGTTGGGGGTGCAGCACGTGCGGCAGGCTGCGTGGTTCAGAAAGTGCTGCAATATAAAATGCGCATTTGCACCTGGTTTACGATATACATCTGATAAAAATATGATGGGTTTTTACCGGGCCTGAATCCACTCCTACCCCCCTCGTGAAGGAGTCTGTTGCTGCCGCCCCCTCCTCGGATCGCCGCTCCAGTCCCCGTGGGTGCCTCACCCCCGGGTCCTTGGAAGAAAGTGTAAGTTTTAACAGAAACGCGCTGTGCAGGCTTCACACTACAGGGCTGGCTGTTAAGCCTGTGTTAGCGCACGAATGCGCTACCTATCAAAGGTATGCGGCTGCCCTCTGCAGTGTCCATGAATGGGAGGCCGAGACGGATAATTTGCTATTGGCATCAAGCACAAAGGGCTTCAGCCACCCCTTCTTCCCCCCGTCGTGGGTGTCAGCTAGGGAGGAGACATTTCCCGGGCTCGTTCACAGCCCCACCCGAGTACTTCGCAGGTCTTTAACCACATCGATGCTATGCATTTTCCCGCTGTGTGCTGGAATCAACAAAAACACATGTTACATGACGAGCTGGGCTCGTCATGAGCGTAGCAGGAGGCTACCTCATGACGAGCCCAGCTCGTCATGAGTGTGGAAGGGGTTAAAAGACCATTTGCTTGTGAATGAGGCTTTGTACCCTTCTCAGAGCACCTGCAGCTCCGCCTGGCCTGTGACAGCTAACCACCGACTGCCTTGTTCGATCGCCTCCATTTTCAAGGAATGTGGGAACAAAGTGTACACTGCGAGTCAGCTTTTGTCTTCACCTGTGATGCGGTGTATGGGTAATCGGCTTGGTCATCTTTGAAAGCAGTGGGGTGAAATACTTGTCGCGAATCTATTGAAGTAAGGAAGGTGTCTGACGTCTTCTAAGGAGGTTTGAGGAGGGCTGTGTGGGAGAGGTGATGTTCTCTCCATCCATCCCTGGCTCGAACATTTTGATGAAATGGGCTAAAATTCTACATTTTAGAGCATCATTTTCAATTAAATGTATTCAAAAGCTCTGCCAGGGCACTCCTTACATATTCAAGTACTTCCATGGTGTGCCAAGCAGCATCTACTGGGTGAGCGAGAGTAGGCAATAAGCCCGATGGTGCGAGCCACCTTTCGTGACGTCACTTCCTGTTGTGACGTCACTTCCGGTGACAGTGTCCCCCCACTTATTTTTTTAGGACTTGTGCCCTGGCAGGGGGTCAAGGAGAGGCCACAGCTGATTGCACAGTGAAGCTGCTTTCCTCTCCCTGTCAGTCCTCTCTGTGGACTGGGAAACAAGAAAAATAAACCGGCCCACAGAGGGCACTGAGACATCAGCCCTTCGGCCCGTGCCCGAGTGCCCGCAGTGCCAATCCGCCCCTGCCTCTCACCACCATGCAAAATCTCCACAGACTTGGCGTGTGAGCGTGACCCCCACAAAACCTTATTTCCTGACGTGGCGTGCAACTGCGGCATTTGCAGGGTGACATACCCCTCACCGCCAAGTCTAAATCACCTCATAAGCGCGCGAGCATGCCACTGTTTTCTGCTTTGGTCTTCCCTATGCGCTATTCACGTGCCCTTGACAACTCCTTCCTGGGGCGTGGCTACAGTCGAAGACAGCCTCCAGTGGTGGTCCTTTTTCGGAAGCGTGGCTCGTCTTTTCTCGCTGCCTGTTATCTTACTCTGACGGGCACAACTGTTCATGATTAAAACTCTCAGCGTGGTATCCAGACTCTGCTGAGTTATCTCACATATTTTCACTGCCTGTTACCTCCCGCTGACAGGCACAGCTGCTCATTATTTAAACTCTAAGTGGGAGCCTGACTCCGCTGAGAGTTACCTCACATATTTCGCTATTTGTCACCACACGCTGACAGGCACAGCTGTTCATTAATTAGAGTTACCTCATAATTCCTTACCTCATAATTCCTGCCTGTAGCCATACACTGACCGGCACAGCTGTTTCTCTCATAATTTCACAGAGAGGGAGCCCTAACTCTGCTGTGAACTCCTTCATTAATTTGTCCTGCCTGTCACTGTACGCTGACGGGGACAGCAGTTACTTGCTTACTTGTTGTGTTTTCGCTGATAAGCACAGCTATCCATTATTTTCCATACATGTATTCATTATCTGCATGGCTTTACATGATAAAAGGCTCAGCTTACCACTGTGAAATTCACAACCACCACCTTTCCTTAATGAGGTTGGTGAACCTCTACTACCATGGAAACAATAGCTTGGCTTAATGGAGTCCTACCTATTAGCCGTAAGAGGGGAAATGTTCTCCCCATTACGTAAACTTCATACTCTACTCCACAGTTTAGGTATGGAGGGCAGAAAGACATATGATAATATTGCTGCTTCCGTAGGCGAAGATGGTGACAGTGAAGAGGATGACAATGTATACCAAGTCGCAGTTAACAAACTAGAAAAACATTTTGGGAAGAAAATCAACGTACTAGAGAGACACAAGTTTTTCTCACAAGGAAAAAGTGAAAAAATTAAACCCTATGTTGCTGCTTTAAGAGGCCTAGCTAACATGTGCAAATTCAAGTCCCTCTTATCAGGGATCAGTTGGTCAGATGCATCAACAACTCAAAGATCCAAGAAAGACTACTTGTGGCTAATATGGATATTTGATATTTGATATTTATGTATTTTTATAAAGCGCGAACATTCGCTCCCAGGGGAGCATCTTGGCGCTAAGCTTGCGAACAGTAGGTTGATGAAAAATGAAGCAGGTGAAAGGATGAGACTAAATGGCTGCCAGTACGGAGGTATCTGATTGTTTGTACACCCATGTCTTGAGGAGTTTTCTGAAAAGACCCTCCTTTTCAGTCAGTCTGAGGCTAACTGGTAGGTTATTCCATGCCTTGGCTGCCAAGACAGTGAAAGTTTTCCCACCCTTGGTTTGATATTTAAATCTGGGAATCAGGATGAGGTTTGTCCCAGATGATCTCAGACATCGCGGAGGATTATAACGCACAAAACGATGTGTAAAGTAGCGGGGACCTGTGTTTTGCATAGATTTAAAAACGGTAAGAAGCAATTTAAAAAGAATTCTTTTGTGCAATGGGAGCCAATGCAGAGCTCTTAATGCTGCTGAAGCTGATGACCTTCTGGGAAGTTGTAGGACCAGTCTCGCCGCTGCATGTTGTATACTCTGCAGCTTCTTAAGGGTGGACTTTTTCACACCAGCCATTAATCCATTGCAGTAATCAAGTCGGGAGAGTATTAAGGCTACCGCGACTGATTTTCTAGCTGCAATGGGGAGGAAATCAAAGAATTTTTTCAGTGATTTAATGAGACCAAAACAGCGTCCAGCCGTAATCCTGATGTGGTCATCGAAAGAGAGAAGTGAATCAAATTGCACACCTAGATTCCGAGCTGATGCTACTGCACTAGGGGGGGCTTCCGATCCCATGGGCCACCAGTCTTTCGGACAGAAAGATAGATCTTTACCCAACGGTATAATTTCTGTCTTCGCACTATTGCATTGAAGATGGTTTTTGTTCAACCATTGAAAAACATCCGATAGGCAGGTTTTAAAACGAAGGTCTGCATCTGGCCATTTTTTATCGATGGTAACGACAAGTTGTGTATCGTCTCAAGGAGGCAATGGACATAGCAGTTGAGATCGAACATACAGCCGATTGCATGGTTGCCATGAAAGGGGAAGGAGACAGACAAACCGATATCAACGCAATAAGCAAACATGATGGGGGAAAAGATAACCAGTGTAATGTTACTAACACATTTGCGACAGGCACCAAACTTAAGTGCTACCGATGTGGGAGCCCAACCCACTTAGCTAATAATGCTGCTGGCCAAGCCAGAGCTGTTACGTCATAGATATGGTAAAAAGGGGCATTTGGCCAGAGTCTGTAGGAAACAGCATTCTAAATCAGTTTTGTCTATTGAACATTACTCCCCATCCGACACTAAATTAGTATTCCAACTTAAGAGTACCAACGCATTCATAAAGTCCTTACCCTTATAAAGGGGGTGAGTTGCTTCAGTGTGCTGGACCACTCCTCAGCCTACCACGAGGTAGAGCTCAACCCTAATTCATGTAATTTGTAACTCCTCTTGGGACGTTCCATTACATTTGCATGCCGTTTGGGTTGGCCTCGGTGGCTTTCGGAGGATTATGCAACATGTGCTGAAGGACCTTCCCAATACTCTTTGCTCTCAAGATAACATCCTCATCCGCGGGAAGGATAGCAATAGCAACCTTCGAAATGTGTTAGTCAATCTTGAAAAGGCAGGTCTCACCCATAAAAAAGAGAAATGTCGCATTGAGATGGGGTGGATGGAGTACCTCGGGCACACCCTCTCACGAGATGGTATTAAACCAAAACTGGATTTTTGGAGGCAATTCAAAACACTGCTGCCCCTAACTGTGTTGAATACCTTAAATCGTTTCTGGGCTTATTAGAGTACTACTCTAAATTTGTTCGCAATTATGCCACCATAGTGGAACCTTTGTGGAGTCTATTTAATTGCAGAACACCCAACATATGGACCAATGACTGTCATGATGCCTTTGTAGCGGTCAAGGAAGGAATTCTTACCGCCCCGTCCTTGGATAGGTTTGACCCCACCAAACCCACTGTTCTTTGCACGGATGCCAGAAATAAAGGCCTGGGAGCAAGTCTTCCCTAATTTGCAGAGGGCAAAGAACAAGTGGTTGCCTTTGCCTCTCGCGCACTCAAGAGTGCGGAAGTAAACTACTCTGTGGTGGAGAAAGAGGCACTTGCCACGTGCTTGCTTTTGGTGTGATCAAACATTTCCGTTTCTTCTTGTGGGGCATACCATTTACTGTAAAACCGGACCATGAACCTCTCATGTATGCATTTACCACGAAAGGGTCAGTTAGAACCACCCCTAGAATTTCTAGGTGGATACTAGGTCTGGAGGATGTATGATGTTACAACGCATACATTGACATCGCAGTACATTACATCGCGGTTTTTACAACGACTTGCGTTGAAGGGCGCTGAACTTAGGAGTAGTATCATTTAATATTCCAACTCCAGTCTATGTACAGTAGGGAAGGTGTTGGATAGTAAATTATACTATTCCTTGTCCTAGAGTGCCATCCAGCGCATGTCGTTGTAACGACTTGCGTTGTAAAAAACACGATGTAATGGCACTGCGATGTGATCCCCGGGTTGTAAACGATGTTTCCCAGGTCTGGAAGGGTATAACTTCAAAGTTAAGTATGAACCAGGAACACACAATGATGTGGCTGATTTTTTACCCCGCTCACCGCCTGAGGTAGAGGACGATTCTGATTCATGTGAATGTGATGATGTCATACTTAAACTTACATGTTTAAACAAGGAGGAGTGGGATGGTTATGTACAAACTGACTTAGAGATGAAAACACTCAAAGAATACATTAGGAATGGTTGGCCAGCTGCTAAGTGTGATATCCCAGCATCACTGTGCAAATACTGGGATGTGAGGTTGGAACTTAACATAGCAGGAGGACCCGCATGTGGAGGTGAGAAAATTGTCCCTCCTGAGAAAGTTAGATGGAAAATTGTAGATTTGGCCCACGTGGGACAACTAGGGCGTAGCCTCACAAAGCACATAATCCGTCTGGATTACTGGTGGGCGGGTACGGATGCCATGACTGAAGACATTGTGAGAGACTGCTTGGAGTGTAGCCGAAGTGAGAAGATTCATCAAACCCGCAAACCCCCTCTATCCCTCTAGAGGTGGTTTTAAGTGTGTTCATTTAATAAACACTGACATCCTTATAGAATTTTTGAGAAGTGATTTCTTTTATGATGGAATTCCTGACATCCTTGTTACAGACAACAGTGTGCTATTCACCTCTGAAAACATGAAAGAGTTTTTGTCAGACATGGGCATCACTCAACACAAGACCGCTTTGTATTGTCCCCGTGCCAATGGATTGGTTGAGCAGATGAACCGCATGTTCAAAGAATGCATGCTTAAAGAGAGCGGAATCATTGGGTATACCTGCCAAACCTGCTCTACAAGATACTATTTGGGCTTATCGTTCTACCCCCAATAGTGTTACAGGAATTTCCCTTTTACTGCCCTTAAAGGCAGAGTTCCCAAGACCAGACTATCTCCCCCAGGGTTGATGAGGAAAGGTATTTGTGTTGTGGACCACGATGAGATTTCCAGAAGGGTAAATAAACACATGGTCAAGTATAGGAATTGAAACGATCAAACCAGACATGTCAAATCCAGAATTCTCAGAGAAGGAGAATGGGTCCGCGTTGACCTTCCCAAACCACTTAGGAAGAAGGTTTCTAGATTTTCTGAGCGTATCAAGATAGCCAAGGTGGGCACCAATGTGGTTGATCTTTGCTCCCAGGAGATCTCAGTGAATCAAATCTACACCGGGTGGGTTAGAGACTATGTTGTAAAACGATCTAATGTACTTCAGTCATCTTCTTTGTTTTCTCTGCTGCCCATGGTTTTCCTATGTACCTCTTTTTCATCCCTTCCCCTGCTCCCTCTTCTCCTTGTTGTTTCTCCTCCTCCTATTACACCTCTTCTTTACATTTACCCTAAATAAGGAGGTGTGTTATAATCTCATGTATTCATAATGGTATATTCTGCCACCCATTTCCCCTGCCCCTGTTGGTTGTGCCCTGTCATTGGTGTTCAACATGCTACAGCTGACTTCTGCTGACTGGAACCCGTGATGGTGTATGCACTAATAAGGAAGACTCCAGAATGTACTTATGTTTCATCTTCATATGTAACAACTACCCAACCACCTATGTTCTCACTCCAACCCTGCTTAAGTTTGAGAAAGATTTACCAACCTGGCTTTTTTCTTCAGCCTAATTTCACTATTTTCCTCAAAGTCTAGACTGTCTTTCTTATTTGACAGTTAACAATGCCCAGGGTTCTATAGCACTAGAGCCAAGACGCCTATTTTGGTATAAGCACGGTTTACAAAATCCATAATGTAAGTGCCATAATTAAGCACAATAAGATAGCTTTGTGTCAGTAACTTTAACATACTAGGGTAAGTGAGGGTAAAGAGGGGATGGGTGCAATAGTAACGCAGAACTTTACCAAAATGGATACATGAATCTCTGTAATATGAAGGAGGGCACCGATAAAGCTTCAGAAAGATCCCCACACTATGCTGTACAATAGTCCAGCATCACAAAATATGCAACACATGGCTGCCATCGAGTCCACAATTAAGAGTATCACTAGAATGCATACAAGTAGCAGTATAATAGTTTTTATTACATGATACCTATAAGATGCTTCCAGATGTGTACATATTTGTACAGTACCATTCCTCACTACTCAGTTTGGCATGGGGCTAGAGCGCAAGGCCTCTATGCCGTGTGAATTAAACTTTTTCCTAATGAGCTTTAGCCCCTTGCTCCTACGAATGGGCATCTGAGCATATGTACGCAAAGATTTGTGATTTACTGTCACTCAATTGAGGTGTATTCTTTTTAGTTGCTGCTCTTGTTCACCTGCATTGGTGTATCAGATCATTTATGATAGGGCCACATTCATATTGAGTTTTCTGAGAACCCTCCATGAGGATTTTAATCAATTTAAGCACATAGGACTGCACGGTTGACTGCCCTCAATACCTTTTTTTTAAAGAAATGTTGCATGGCAGTCGGACTCATCCATCCACCCCCCCCTTTGTAAAGGCGGGGCCAGCAGATCTTGCTTATTAGATGCCTTTGCCATGTTCTCAAGTATTCAATCTTGGCTTTGAGTTATGACAAAGTGTTTTATTAACTAGAACATAAAGGGCATGGCTTCGCCTGGCTGTAAGACAGCCACTCCTTGAGGGGGCTCTGCCGGCCGAGCGAAATATCCTGCACAAGTCTGCTGACCAGGGATGCACTACTTGCCCTTTATTAGTGGCGCGAGCTTCTAACTCCCCGCTGAGGCCGCGAGCACCTCAAGAGCCGCAAACCCTCTACAACCCGGCCATGACGAGTGGCAGCCTGCTGTGCGGACTCGAGTGGTGAGAGTGCGACTGCAGCCTGGGACCAGAGGGAGAGGGCGGTACGTCGGTAGATGACCCCTCGGCGACTGGTGGTGTGGAGGCGGAGAGCAAGGTGCCACAAGTGAAGGGGGCGAGACCTGACACGCTGAAAGGGACCAAAAAGTGCAGACAAGCAGCCAGAACAGACCGCTGAAGACACGCGCGACCGTCGCTGGAAGGCTGCTGCACAACAAGAGCGAAGTATGCTGCTGCCTGAAGGCCCCCCCCCCTCCCCGAGATCACGCCTGCTCCCCATTTGCCCCCTGGGCGCTGATCGTGGGGGCCCCCTCTCCTACCGTCTCCACACTCCTGTGCCTGCAGGAGACAAGACTGTACGCTGCAGAGGGCCGCCTCGGGGGACAAACGTACTGGGATGTGGCTGAGGTAGCGGTGGTAAAAGAAACGGCCAGTGTCTCCACAACCACACTGCATCAGCTGAGGTAGCTGTTCGCGCTTTAGAAATATCAGTATTATTATTATTATTATTATCAACCCCCGGCCTGCGAGCAGAGTTGTTGCTGGCTTGAACCCACACGTTTTGGATGATACTTCATCCCGACCCTGGGGTGGGAGGGGGGCGTGGGACGCTGCCCTTGGGGCTACTACACCAAGGACCCTACAACATCCAGCAAGCCCCATGCCTGGTGCGCCTGCTGACGCCAACGGATAGCCACCTGCATGAGGAGACCCTGTTGGTTTTGGCTGGGGTATTGAGGCGTCACTGCGTGCACGCTGGGAGAGCTCAGCAACACTGCAACACAAAACTGCTTTGCAACCATCGTGGCCCAAAACTGTACGCAGGAGAGAACCTCTGATCTCGCAGACAAACCCATTTGTTGAACCCAAATGCAGCCCATACGAGGCGAGGTGAGACAGGCATGACCCTCTGGCTGATCGGCGTGGACAGTCTCATTTAGCGGGGCGGTGGTTCGAGGGAGGGGCGCCTTTGTCCCAGCAGCCTGCACCTACAAAATGACAACTGCGGCGACCTGAGCACACTGCTTCATGGACTGACAGGCAATATGGGCAAACAGGACACTAAACAGTCTAAGCTATCTTTTGGGGTAGGTAACACACTCACCAAGGGGAGTCGAACCAGGATGCTTAGGGCCAATCTACACAGCCAGAGAACACTAGCCTGTGGGACGATGATATCCGTACGCTCCTACTGGATGTTAAAACCAGTCTGAAGGCCATAGACTCCAAATTGGACCTCCTCACCGCCCGCCTGGACCAGGTAAAACAGCGAGTGGGCACACAAGAAACACGACTAGATCACCTGTATGCAGATGAAATGCAAGCGTAAGACAGACAACGCCTGTTAAAAATTGACAAAGTGCTGGAAGTCATAAAGGTAAAAAACAAGGACTTAGAATCTTGTTCCAGGGGAAACAATCTCTGCATCGCCGGGGTCCCAGAGTCCACTACCTTCTCCAGGATGAAAGATAATGGAAGCCCTGCCGGGAGAGCTCCTTGGGCCCGACCTATAGGAAGTCTTTATTGTGGAAAGAGCACATCGCTCATTTGGCCCGAAACTGCAGCCGGGGGCCTCAGATCACCCCATAATAGCCGGACTGCTCAATTACCGGAACCGCGATACAATCCTGAGACAGGCAAGAGAACGAGGGGAGATCAGGCACCAAGGAAACTCCCCCCCCCTTTGACCCAGACCTCACCCTTACCGTGGAGGCCGTGAGACCGAAATTACTACCATCCAAGCACATTTTGCAACAACCTGACGTGCCTTATGCCCTGCTCTACCCTGCCAAGCTGCAGATCCCACAAGACGGCAATACTTTTTTTTTATCAACCCCAAAGCCACACTGAAATTTGCCTAACAACTTAGAAAGACTCCCCACCGAAATCTCACCTGACAGAAAATGGAAGACCAGTGACAACGACGAACGGCACAAATGCTTACTGACACGAAACTGCCTCTACTGAGGGACTCATGCTACTACATGGTGATGGCTTCGGGCTCCCCTCCTGCCAGCCGGCCCACTGAGGAGGACATCTCTACTAGAGACTCCATGCCATTATACACTTGCTGCCGAGGGTGGCGTGTGAACCTTATTTTCCCTTAGCTGCTCGGCTACCCTGGCTTACAAGACCGAGTTGTCTGCCTGGTAAGCTCATCTCCTCAATGGATAATTCCTGAAGTGACTTTATGCTAGTTCTGGGTGGGAGTTTTGTGGGGTAGGAGGACACATTGACTCAACTTATTGGGGGGTTGGAGTGGGTGGAAGGGAGGCTGTTGAGTTGGGGGTGAGGGGGTTCCAAATGTCCCAGAGTGGGACCTTCTTAGACATTCAGTTCAGACCTAAGGTCATATTAAGTAGTGCCCCCTCTAGATCTTTGCTTGACATACAATGACCGTCATCTTGGAACAGCACCACACAACGCACTCATGATAGCTGTACCTGCACTCTGACACCATGGCCTTTCTCACATACCCAACTTGGAACATACAAGGTCTAAACGACTGCCGTAAATCCCACCTGGTGCACACATACGTACCCCGCCACAGGATAGATGTATGTTTTTTATTCTTTTTTTTTTTTTTTTACAAGAGGCACACTTGACTAACAGCTCCACATCCTGACTTTGCGCTCGTGGGTGTGGTGAGATTCACTCCTCAATGTATTCCAATTATGGCTGAGGCATTTTGATCCTACATAAAAAAGTTTACTATAGCGCACATCTCGCTCTCTAATAGACAAAGATGGCAGGTATATCATTCTAGTAGGCACGCTGTACACACAGCCGAGAACAATGGTCACTATTTATGGCCCCAATACAGATGACCTGGACTTCTTTTTGAAAGTTTGGAGACAGGTGACAGACTATGGACCGCGAGCGGTAGTATAGGAGGGGGGCTTTAATGTGTGTGATGCTGGAAGAGGCTGTGGAATGCTCCGGCACAAAGCAGCATCACCCACTGGCTGCCAACACTCTTAACAGGTTAATTTTCAATAACCAGCTCCAAGATATTTGGCGCCACACACACCAAAATACATGCGAAGGCACATGCTTCTCCTCTTATCATAACTCCAAAGATGTTCTGACTCGGTCCACATCAGTTACACATCTCCCACCCACACTCTCCGAGATCCTGCAGACTCTTCCCCCGTGCGTTCACATGGCATCTGTCACCACATGCGATGCGCGACGCGGCATTCAGAAAGGAAATCTGTTCTGCCATGATGGACTACTTTGCACTCAACTCTGGGTTGGTTTAATCTTCCTCCACCTGGTGTTCCTCCATCATGGGAGTTGGCAGGCCTGGATTTATATTTGTGTGGATCATATTATAAGGTCAAGACTACAATTTCAAGAATGAAAAAAAAGAAATCTAGACTAGATACTCTTCCCACGCATGAATTAAGGAAGAAGAAACTTGTGTAATTATTGACAACAGTACATTACCAGAGCCAGGCTCTGCCAAGATAGTCCCCTGGGCATGGCGGACAGAAATTAAATGAGGCAGCGGGGGCCGTTTGTGTAGACCAGTACCTAGATGAGCAGGAATTGACCCCTGAACACAAAAAATCTCCCTAACTTCCCCCAGCTCAGCTAAATCACTGATAGCTTAGCTGCCTCACGCAGATGATGTGTGTGTGCTCCTCAGAAAATCGCCACCCTGGGCCTGGGCCTAGCTTGCCCCTGGTAAATCCGACTCTGTACTTTACATTGCTAAAAGGACTGATTAAGATAATGGGTTATCGAAGTTAAGGCTGATCGTAGGGTCTCAGTCATGTGATTTATGTATTTCTTGTATTATCCGACTCTCAATTTCCTGTAATGTCTTTTAAAGTCCCATTGATGGTAATATCATCATTGTTGTAATTTGTGTTTTTTAAGACTAAAACCGCCTATCTCTTTTGTACTACAGACTGTTGTCAAGTGTGAAAGAGGATTATGAATTTGGAACGCAATGAAAAGGCTATAAGCTAGTAAAACTCTAGATAAGGTTAGAAAGAAAAAAAATCGAATGGGAGTAGCTCCAGGGCTTTAAATTTTCAAACTGCCAGACTCCTAACAGACAGAGATTGTCACGTTTGAAAGTACATAATTCACTAATTAGCAGTAATACCACATTAAATAAAAATAGAGGGGACACCGGATTTGAACTAGGGGTGGGCGTAGTTCGCAAAGTAGCGCTACGCGAAGCTACGCGAAGTGCACTTTGCACTACGCGAACTTCACGTAGCACTACGCGAGCTGCGTAGTAGCATGTTCGCACTGTGCAAGATGCGTTTTCAATGATTGCACAGTGCGGACAAGCATCCGGCACTGTGCAAGCATTGAAAACGGCATCTTGCACAGTGCGAGCTGTAGTTTTCTGCTGCTCGAGTAGATTATTACTCGAGCGGCAGCTTTCTCAACGCGAACAGGTAGTTTCTCATTGAGAGCGGTCGCGAGCATGCGCAACCACTCACAATGAGAAACCTGACCTCCTCGCGTTGAGAATCTCTCACCGGGATGTCATTTTGCTTGCTCGCGGTCGCGAACATGACGTTCAGGACCGCGAACAAGCAAAAAATGACCGCTGCACTACGCTACGCTGCACTACGCATGTTCGCACTGTGCTACGTGCAGCTCGCGTAGTGCGAAGTTGCGAAAACTTCGTAAACTCCGCGAGCGTAGCGTAGTGCTTCGCCCACCCCTAATTTGAACCGGACCCTCTTGATCTGCAGTCAAATGCTCTACCACTGAGCCATACCCTCTTACAAAAGAGAACGGAAGAGGCTAATATTTAGGCTGGTGTAGTATATCACTTTAAGATTAGTGTAATGTGTGGAATCTTGAGTAGGATCTAGAATTGTTGATATGTGTATTGGATAACATTCTCTGTGAGCTGGTAAGAGAGAAGCTCTGCTTCCTGTCAGCTGTACGATTTATTCTCCTGTGCTGGGGGTTTAAATAAAGAACCAAGTTACAAGAAATTACCAGTGCACCTTTCATTACTACAGCTGGCTAACACATGCGCAGTGTGAGTACGATAATTGGTGGTTACTGAATAGGCTATCTACAGCTTTTATTAAAAATAACTAAGCTTCCTCTCAAATTAGATTCTTAGAATGCTCCATTTCCAATGTTGCATTAGAGAAGGGTGCGTGTACGCTAAAAAATGTTTTGAATTTAAAAAAAGTTATTGGTTTTTTTGTAGCGCACATGCCTTGCTGTTGTAAAATCACCCCTTTTGCCAGAACGCCGCTCACTTTCGTACAGTACACACCATTCCATCTGAGCCCTGCGTCTTTCCTACAGGGGAGGCACTTCATTTCATAAAACTGCCAGAGATGTTTATGGGGAAAAAGTGCTCTCGTGTTTTGAACCTGGTTTAGTAAATAGAGAAGATGGTCACCTTTAATTATTGCTCAGGGATTTCCACAAAACCGTGGTAATATCGGTTTCCTTTTGGCAAGAAATAACAACCAGTGAACAAAACACAGACTATCTATATAAATGCAATTTCATTCAGTAGTTAAGCCTCCGCTACCAAGAGTAATACCTCCTCAAATAAATCCCTACTTCTGAGACTTATCGCTCATAATATTTGGTATTGAAACCCGCTGACTTAGTGACACCACGCCAGTGTGCAGTTTATAAACAAGCATTTGCAATACAATCGGACTCTCATTTACGCGAGACTTATTGCATTGCAAACGGTAGTCATCACGGACAATGGGAGGGAGGTGGGGAAGAGGGTACGGACAACGGGCGGGCGGGGTTGACAAGGCAAGGACCACGGGTGGGTGGGGGAGAGAAGGCAAGGATAATGGGTGGGCGGGGGGAGAAGGCAAGGACAAAGTTCGAGGGCGTGAAGGCATGGACAACGTGAATGCCAGAGGGGGAAGTAGAGAAGGCAGTAGGAGAACCTCATTAAAGAAAATAGTGCTCAGAGTCTAAATAACATGTACCATGTAACACTCGAAGTAAAGGGGCCAGTCGCCATGGGAGGTGACAAATGAAGAGAAGGAGGTACTAAGGAGGGACTAACAAGCCTATTGATGAATCATAAGTCAGCATTTAGCAAAGACAATGAAACAAGTCAATGGCAAACATGGGCAGAGACTGGGCGGGGCTTCTATTCGCTACTCGTCTACAACAAGTCTCGCTCAGGCTTGATCTAAAAAAACATAGAAAATGGATACATGAATGTCAAATATGCGCACAAACTAAATAGATCATGGAAAACCACTAGGGTTATTGTAACCATTGCCTACACCTGAAGTACCTTGGAGAACCATTTCTTTAGACTTTACCGTGGGTTTACGAAAAGATCAAGGGTTCACATCCATTCTTGTATTAGTGGACAGCCTGACTAAGTTATGCTATTTTACTGCATGTGCGAAAGTACCTACAACGGGACAACTGGCACATACTGACCTCAGTCCTATGTCAAATCTATAGTGTATGTTATTCCAATGCGCAGAGCCTATCAGGGATATAGGAACTACACTACATGGCGCCCAAAGTTTTGGTAAGGCATTAATTTAACGTTAGATACTGAAGTAACTCAGTCGTGTTTTTCTCAGAGACCCCTTCACTCATAATACTCCAATAGACGTCTGAGGTGGGTAAGGGATAATATCCGCCATAGCAGAGTAGGACGAAAAATCCTATGTATTAGCTTTTGGGTTTGTTCAACGTTGAAGGATACAGTGTTCCAAAATATTGTGCACCTTCTCTTTGTTCCCTTGAAAACTTGCTCTGCAACTTTCATTAAAATGGTTGACGAGGATAACACCTCGACTGGAGCTACAGGCGAAAACGCAGTACCAGCTTTTACCCTAACAGGTTTCCAAGAAACCGATGCCAAAGCTATAATCATTCCTCCAAATTTAAGGAGAGCAATCACTCTAAAACTTATAAAACATGGCCTAACATCAAGAGGTGGTAGGGCAGTCTTTGTTGATAGAGGCACATGAATATCACCAGACAGAAGTATTCTATTCATGGATAGCATTCCCAGAATCAAATCCAGTAACACATTTGTTTCAATTCTACAAAGAAGATGATCCACCGGATGAATATATTCCTTTTGAGGATATTGAAATTCCACTTACATACCAGGAGCATGAACCCTGGTTTAAAGGCGCCCGAAAACATTTAAATCACATTACCAGGCTCGGGCCACTCGGTAGACCAGGCGCAACATGGTCGGCCTTAGCTACACATTGAATCAATGTCGGACGAGGATTTACTTAGTAACTTACAAAATTTAATAGAATTATATAGTTAAACCACAACTGTCTGAAAGCCCTGAAAAGGTCTTTATTAAAAACACTCCTACATCTTCTAAAAAGAAGTGAGAAAATAGCAAACAACCTTCCAAAGAGAAGCGTTCTCATTCCCGAGGTAGGTCTCCTCAAAAGGAGCCCTCTGAAAGGAGGTAAAACCTCAGGAATAGGGATAATTTGGGAAAACCTGACAGGTATCTAGATACTGATACACGTTTCTCTCGTACCTTTCAGATATTGTCACAGAAATCCGAAAGAAGAGGACGGTCAGACAACAAGGAAGAAAGCGTGAAGTCCGAAGACGATCAACACGTTCAGAAAAACAAAACACCTCAATTTACCAAAAAGAAGGTAGAAGGTCTAAAGATCAGCCATGCAGAGCATCTTGAGGACACAACTCAAGAACGGAGAATGGGCTCAGACAATGCTGGACAGCGCAGCAGAAGTAGCAATAGCTCGCCAGAACCTGAAGGGACTTCTGGAGACAGTGGACTTGAATGAAGACATTCAAGTTGAATCTGCAGACACCATGGTTAGCTCTCCACAAAGGTTATATGAAATAATACTCCGGATGGAGGGAGACATACCAAGAAAAGTGAAAGCACTCTTTTGGGAGCGACTTTCGAGGGGTTATGACATACTTCTAGCAGAAAAAGACTGGCCACCAGAATTTGTCAGGGAGTGCCCACATGGCAAAGACATCATTATGCCAGCCTTCTCTGACCATATTCCAGTACATTTAAAATATACTTATACCAGGTAATGGGCAGTTGCCCAAGCTCCTGCATTATACAACATCATGTAGGATGGGATGAGGATTCACCTCACCCAAAAATCCAGTTAAAAAATCAACCAACTGCACAAAGGCAGTATCCGGTTAAGCAAGTTAACCCACTCTGCTCTAATTCAGGTGGTGATAGCACTTATACTTTCACGGCTCGATTACTCCAATTCGATCTATCTTGGCCTTCTGCTCGTTCTGCAAAAAAGGCTTCAAATGGTCCAGATCCAGGCAGCCAGATTGATACACTAACAACCTAAGTGGTCGTCAGCCAGACCATGCCTTGCACAACTTCATTGGCTCCCGATAGCTCACCGAGTATCCTTCAAGACGGGCTGCTTAGCCTTTAAGGCCCTTCACGGAAATAGCCCCAGATTCATCAGCTGGATGCTTACCAAATACATCCCGAGGCGCAGTCTCCGCTCATCCCATCACCTTCTCCTTACCACCTCGTCTTTTAGACGGAAACGTCAGGGAGGCTGCAGCTTCTCTCACCTCGCCCCCAGATTCTGGAACTGCCTTCCTCTGGCTCTGAGAAGCTGTAATGACCTCCTCAGCTTCAGAAAGTCTTTGAAGACATGCTATTCGAGCAAGCGTATGCCTAGTATCCTGGCCGCAACAGCCCTCAGTATTCAGCGCCATGAAACCTTCGGGTGTACGCGCGCTTAATAAATACCTACTAACATAACATAACAAGAAGCTAAAAAACAGGTCAGGGAGATCTTAGATCAACTTGAATATCAAGGGGTGATTGAAACATTCACCTCATCAATGAGCAATCCTATGTTTCCGGTCTCCAAACCAGGCAATACATATTGTCTAGTTTTGGATTACACACATCTAAACTCTTGAGGCAACACATTTGAAGTGCAAAATGCACACAGTACAGCATTAATGAATAACATTGTGCGTAAAAAATATAAAACCACATTAGATATTTCTAACGGTTTCTTTTGTCAACACATAGCACCTGAAAGCAGGTATTTGACCGCTTTCTCAATAATGGGGACACATCGACACTTCTGTTGTCTCCCTCAAGGATTCAAGAATAGTCCTGGGTTATTCTCAGCAAGAGTAACAGAGTTACTACAAACTTATGATGATGAGGCATTGTCATATGTCGATGACATCTATCTGACAGACCTGGATAGGCACTTGAACAGGGTCAACACCATAATACTGGGTTTCGCCTCTGAAGGAAACAAATTCAATTTAAAATAAATCAAGAATTGACCATCTCAACGTCCTTTTCCTAGGATATGAGTTATCAAGTGAAGGCAAAAGCCTGGCAGCCAACTTTTTAGAAAAATGTGTGCTGCTTCAACCTCCAAAAACACGGAATTGCAGTGAATTCTTGGTTTCCTGTATTTCAGAAGAACTTACATTCTAAACTACGCAGAAAGGGTTAAACCTCTCTACAAATTAATTAAACCTGATTTTAAAACAGTAAATTGGACACAAAAACACAGAGAAATTTTGCGTTCACTCCAAACAAACATGTTAGCAACAAAGCATTTGCAAACACGCGTAAATGTACGCAACTTAGTGATCCGAATCATTCCGGGTCAATGCGGATTCACCTACTTAACTTTTAACGAAGGTGAAAAAAGTACCAATAGCTTCGAAATCACATTTGTACACACAAGCAGAAATGAAATTCACTTCTACAGAAAAAATTCTGACAGCTGTTCAAATCGCTGTAGCAAAAGAAAGAGCCCAAGCACAGGGGAAACGCATAATGATCGTGACACCTGTTCCTGCCTTAGAGGCAGTGACAAAAGCGAGCAGTCCAAATGCTAAAGCTTTACATCTGGGATGGATACAATGAGTTAACTCTCTTGCTGCAACTGATGTTGAATACGTTTTTGATCCTTATTTGAAAACACAAGCCTTCCTGCAATATGAACAAGAATGTCCTCTGCCTACTGAAATTCTCCCTCTTGATCAGTATGAATGTACACTGATGGATCAGCACAACCCACTACGGGGGTAAATAAGCTTATAGTGCTGCATGCGTTATCGTGAAAGGTCATATGCGTGATGTCAAATGTTCTTATATAGTGCCTTATCACCGCAAGTTCTCAAGGCGCTTGCTTTGGGAACCCGTCCTGGCTTTTTCCCTGTGAGATAACCCGTACTGGGCATCCCCAAGGTGAAAGCCAGGCATCCCGCCGCAGGGGGGCCGTAGTGGAGATTAAGCAAGCTATTGCCCAGAGTTGCAGAGGGTGAACCCGTGATTCGAGTAGGCACCGAAGCGAGAATTATCGAGTCCGTGGACATTTGGACTCAAGACCCTGCCGCGTCGGGAATTTAACCCTGGTCCCGGGTCTGACCTCTGCTTCAGGGTCTGCCTCCTCTAACCAGTGAGCCACAATTCTCCACTACGACCTATGGTCAGAAAAACGCAATTTCTAGGAGATTGTACAGCTCAGCGAGCTGAACTACAAGCATTCAAAATGGCACTTGAAAATACGGATAGCGAATTCCCCACACTCATAGTGTGCGATTCTTTCTATTGTGTTCAATCATATAATGAATATTTACAGAACTGGGTGCAAAACGGTTTCAAAGATTCAAAGGGTGTCACAATTAAGCATAAGACGCTTTGGGAAGAAGTAGTTCATTTGCAAGAAGGACTACAAAACACTCACGTGATACACACGCTGAGTCATCAATGTGATAGCGTTCACGTTGAAGGGAATTCATTGGCTGATGAAGCCGAGAAGGGGGCTGTGCAATCGGTTTCCATAGCTGCAATCACTCGTTCAAAAACGAAAATCGACAGTGAAATATTACTGGTAGTCAATGCTACAAGCAAAGGCAGCGGTGCAGCGTTGCCTAAAGGGTTTCCACTGAAATACTCATATATAGCTGATATAAACAATGTTCCGTTTGCTCGAATCCCTGGAGTGGGGGATATGGTAATTGCAAACATGGAACTTAGATTAGTACTAATCCTAGCAGCACATGAAGGGCTCGCCTCTGCTCATGTAGGTGTTTCCGCCAGTGTAGTTAATAAAACAATGATATTGGTGGCCCGGAATTAGAAAACCGACCATAAACTATGTTCTGGACTGTGAAATATGTCAAAAGATGAAAGTCTCAACTGTGAAACTCCCTGCACAGACGCCCCTGTTAATTTCAGATAAACCATTAACTTGCATTTACCTGGACCACTGCCGTCCCTTACAAAGGGATGGCAACTATAAATATATCATGGTCGCAGTAGATTTGTGTTCTAGGTTCCTTTGGATGTGGCCTCAGCGCTCGGCTAACGCTCGAACTGTTATAAAAGATTTGCGAGTCTTTTCGGCACATATGCAATAGGCACGCTACATTCTGACCAGGGTCCTGCGTTTAGCTCTCGAGCTTACAAAGAAGCCAAGGCCAGTTTGGGCGTTGCATTGCGGTATTCTAGTCCATTCCATCCTAAGGGAAATTCGGTTGTGGAGAGAAAAAAACGGGAAATAAAGCAATCTATAACAGCTAGGGTATTAGGTTCGGGTGACGGCTGAGTCAAACATCTAATAAGTGTCCAACGTAGTCTTAACAACTTGCCAAGCAGTGCTCTAGGGGGTATCACTCCATATGAGGTCCTTTTTGGGACAAGAATGTTGGTCCCCGACCTGGATTGTCAGACATCAGTGGTGGAACCAAAGAAATTTGATATCAAAGATCGTTTGGCTGTTTTGCAGGACTTAAATGAAATAAGAACGAAACAAAGCAACGTGTTGCAGCAGCCAACCACCACTGGGGAAAAACCAACAACCCCAGCAAGGCCTGTCTGGATCCCAAAGCTTGGTGATCTAGTCAGAGAAAACATTGTGGACAAGAAGGAATTTGGGCCTTCTTACAGACAACCAGTACCTATCCTAGCAATCAACGCATGAAGAACAATCTTTCTGCCGTCCCTTGCTTGTAGAAAGGAGAACAGATTCGTGTTAATCGACCTGATAAAACCACACTATGTGGCCGATACTAAGCAGTAGGTCAAGTGGACTCTGACAATGTAGCAGACGCACTCTAGCTACAATCCAAGAAGTTCAAACTGAGAGACTCATCACTTTTGAAGAATCTGCAGTGAGAAAAGAAGCACTAATCAATGATGCTTTGGAACTCGTTCCTCTTGAGACCCAAATAACAGTTTGTCAAGAAGCACCTGTCTACAATGAACTAACAAGTGATCAAGTGGTTCCAGCGATTACAACAAATCCAGATGCAATCCCAACCATTGACAGAACTGCCTCTGGCTATTTCATTAACTTTGATATGTTTTCTGAGGATCCCAGCGAACCTGAAACGACACAAGCTAAAAGAACTTTCAAAGAACAAGTAACAGACTTGTTTCATCACTTGGAAAAAACTTATCTGGTTTCACCATGGAATGAACTATGGATTGTGTTGGGAATCTTTTTTCTTCTACTTTGGTTGACTCTGGTAATAACTCTGGGTATGCTGATAAATGGAAGATATGTCAAAATGTACACAGCAAGTAAACAAGTGAACTTACTGCTCAAGCCACGCAAATCATCCCACCATGAACAGAGAGACTTGTCATCAGTGAACATCACAGCTGTGCCTATACCTGATGGTATAGCTTGGGACAAAACAGAATATGACATTTTTGGCCCGTAGGAGCTGTGAAAGATTCCACACTTCTTCAAGATTTCATTAAGTGACTTTGTTTCATCTAGTACCTTTTCTGTGGATTGGGACTTCAAGACAGTTAATAATATGATGTCCGATCTAGAGATGTCAGCAGTATTCACAAATCATGAATATTTAGAAAGTTCATCAGACTATGAACACATGTATTGTTATAACCATTATGGCCATCATTTCTTGCACAAATCGGCAAGTCCTAGAAATGTATTAATGTATAACCAATGGGAACATTGTCCTACGCCACCAAAGGCTAGCTCAAAAACTTTTGCGAATAAGTTTCCATAATTTTCAGGGTTAAATGTATCCAATGCAGAATCGTTTTACTTTAAAAATGTAAACAAAACAGAAATGAAAAGTATGTTGACCAATACAAAACAGATTTATTCTGCAGCCTTTTATGCCCAACTGTCGAGACAGGGTTTCGACTTTTGGAAAGACAACATTGAGACAAAAACTGTCTGGTGTTCAAAAGATTGGCAAGTACAGAGGGTACAAGCTTGGTTTAGAGCCTGTATCATCGCTGAGCAAATTATGTTTTTGAATGACACTGTACAACAGCCGTCTTGCCTTGGGTTATCCAAGATCAAAGGCATGAACAATCCGTCCATACCTACACCTAAACCGGAGAGTGATAACACTTCAGAGGGGGGAGGTCGACGTACATACTATTTTGCATCACAGAAGAACAGATCCAGATTGGAACAAATGGTTCATCTGGCCCACAGACACAACTGTCAAGATAGATTCCTAATCAAAACACAAGGGTTTGAAATCAATAAGCCAGACCCAAGATATGATTAAAGACAGCATCCTGGAATACTAACAACATACAGTGTAGGGAAACTCTGCCTTGATTGGCTACAGAAATCTACACTTAAGGATGTAAAGCAACACTTATCTTTACTTAAAGATGGTGCTGACCGTAGGGAATTCTTGTTAGGACAACGAAAACCGCGTCAAAAACGTTTCATATATGCCGGTATATATGCTGCATATAACGAACTATGGTAGATTACGCAAGCAGAGACTGCAGAAAGAATACAAGAAATTGATTGTAATCATTTAGAGCAGGGGTACTCGTAGTACGGCCCGCGGGCCTCCAGCGGCCTGGCAAGCCTTCCCTGGTGGCCCGCGGACCTTCCAGACAATTTAACAGTGTTTTGAAAAAAAAAAAAAATTAAAGATTGTCAGCAAGCACTGCTCACCGAGACTCTGCTGCTCTGTGGGGGCCCGGGCATTCCAGTGATAGAGTGCAGCTGCAGGGGCGCTAAGAGGTGAAATACAAAAGCCTCATTAACATACAAATGGTCTTTTAAAGACCTGTGAAGTGCTCGGGTGCAGCGCTGAGTATGTGTGCCAGGAAGCTGTCTCAGCGGGCACACAGAAGCAGGGTAAGATGAAGAGGGTGACAGGGGTAGGGAGACAGAGGGAGAGCGAGGGAGGGAGTGAAAGGGAGGGAGAGGGAGAGCGAGGGGCAGGTAGAGGGAGGGAGAGAGGAAAAGGGAGGCAGACACAGAGGGAGGGAGAGCGAGGGAGGTGGAGGGAGGAAAAGGGAGGGAGAGCAAGGGGAGGTGAGGGAGAGAGGGAGGAAAAGGGAGACAGACAGCGGGAGAGCGAGGGACGGAGGTGGAGGGAGGGAGACAGGGAGGGAAAGGGAGGGAGTGCGAGGGAGGGAGAAGGAGGAAGAGCAAGGGAGGGAGGGAAAGGGAGGCACACAGGGAGAGCGAGGGAGAGAAAGGGAGGGAGAGGGAGTGAGAGCGAGGGAGGGAGGGAAAGGGAGGCAGACAGAGGGAGAACGAGGGAAGGAAAGAGAGGGGGAGGGAGAGCAAGGGAGGTGGAGGGAGAGCGAGGGAGGGAGGAAAAGGGAGACAGACAGCGGGAGAGCGAGGGACGGAGGTGGAGGGAGGGAGAGCGAGGGCGGGAGGGAGAGGGAGGGAGGGAAAGGGATGCAGACATGGAGAGCGAGGGAGGGAAAGGGAGGCAGACAGAGGGAGAGCCAGGAAAGGAAAGAGAGGGGGAGGGAGAGCGAGGGAGGGAAAGGGAGGGAGAGCGAGGGAGGGAGGGAAAGGGAGGCAGACCGAGGGAGTGCGAGGGAGGGGAAGGTAAGGGAGGGAAAGGGAGGCAGACAGAGGGAGAGTGAGGGAGGGAAAGGGAGAGGGAAAGGGAGAGACAGAGGGAGAGGGAGGGAAAGGGAAGGAAAGGGAGGCAGACAGACAGAGGGCGAGGGAGGGAAGGATAGGAGGGAGGGGAAGGATAGGAGGGAGGGAAAGGGAGACAGAGGGAAAGCGAGGGAGGGAAAGGGAGGCAGAGAGAGGGAGACAGAGAAAGGGAGACAGAGAAAGGGAGACAGAGAAAGGGAGGCAGACAGAGGGAGAGCGAGGGAGGGTAAGAGAGGCAGAGAGAGGGAGACAGAGAAAGGGAGAGAGACAGAGGGAGACAAAAAGGGAGATGGAGGCAGAGAACGGGAGACAAAGAAAGGGAGAGGGAGGGAGACAGACAGAGGGAGACAAAGAGGGAGGGAGACAGGAAGAGGGAGGGAGACAGGAAGAGGGAGGGAAACAGAGAAAGGGAGAAGGTCAGGTAAACAGAGAAAGGGAGAGGGAGGAAGACAAAGAGGGAGAGGGAGGAAGACAAAGAGGGAGAGGGAGGGAAACAGAAAGGGAGAGGAAGGGAAACAGAGAAAGGGAGAGGGAGGAAGACAAAGAGAGGGGGAGGGAGGGAAACAGAGAAAGGGAGAGGGAGGAAGACAAAGAGGGAGAGGGAGGAAGACAAAGAGGGAGAGGGAAGAAGACAAAGAGGGAGGGGGAGAAGACAAAGAGGGAGAGGGAGGAAGACAGAGGGTGGGAGGAGGGTGACAGGCAGATTGAGGGAGGGAGGAGGGTGACAGACAGAGGGAGGGAGGGAGGAGCGTGACAGGCAGATTGAGGGAGGGAGGAGGGTGACAGACAGAGGGAGGGAGGGAGGAGCGTGACAGAGAGGGAGGGAGGGTGGAGGGTGACAGACAGAGGGGAGGGAGGAGGGTGACAGACAGAGGGAGGGAGGAGGGTGACAGACAGAGGGAGGGAGGAGGGTGACAGACAGATGGGGGAGGGAGACAGTGTGTGGAGAGAGACAGAGTGAGGAGGGAGACAGAGTGAGGAGGGAGACAGAGTGAGGAGGAAGACAGAGTGAGGAGGGAGACAGAGTGAGGAGGGAGACAGAGTGAGGAGGGAGACAGAGTGAGGAGGGAGACAGAGTGAGGAGGGAGACAGAGTGAGGAGGGAGACAGAGTGAGGAGGGAGACAGAGTGAGGAGGAAGACAGAGTGAGGAGGAAGACAGAGTGAGGAGGGAGGCAGAGTGAGGAGGGAGGCGGAGGGAGGCAGAGTGAGGAGGGAGGCAGAGTGAGGAGGGAGGCAGAGTGAGGAGGGAGGCAGAGTGAGGAGGGAGGCAGAGTGAGGAGGGAGGCAGAGTGAGGAGGGAGGCAGAGTGAGGAGGGAGGCAGAGTGAGGAGGGAGGCAGAGTGAGGAGGGAGGCAGAGTGAGGAGGGAGGCAGAGTGAGGCGGGAGGCAGAGTGAGGGAGGCAGAGTGAGGGAGGCAGAGTGAGGGAGGCAGAGTGAGGGAGGAAGAGAGGGAGGAAGAGGGAGAGGAGAGAGAGAGGTAGACAGAGAGAGAGAGCGGGAGTGAGACAGTCAGAGTGAGCGAGACAGAGGGAGAGGGAGGGAGTGAGACATTCTGAGTGAGACAGAGGGAGAAATAGGGAGAGATGGAGGGAGAGATGGAGGCAGAGATGGAGGGAGAGAGAGGTTCAGTGAGGGAGAGAGAGAGGCATAGCGAGAGAGTGAGATAGCGAGAGAGAGAGAGATAGCGAGAGAGAGAGAGAGAGAGAGAGAGAGATAGAGGGATGTGTGTATGCCGGCTCTGGTGGCTCAGTGGACGAAGGCGTCCGCTGCAGGGACCTGTGTTCAACCTCATGGTCACAGGTTTTTTTGTTGCTCTAGCCCTGCCCCCTCCCCCACTGACCCCGCCCCCACCAGTACGGCCCTCGGACACAAACCACACTGTAAATTTCACTGGACAGCATAGTGTCTTCTGCTATAGACATCATGGAACAAGACTTGTACATGTTGCAACATGGTCAGTCACAATTGCGTTCTATCATGCTATTAGGCTGGACATTACCAAACCTTCATTCAGGCCATGTGCCTTGGCATTTAATCAATTCTACGTCACTGTTTTCAGAATTCAATCTCACTGATAAACAGATCAAACAGGCACAAAAGGGTGCAGACTATACAGTGCTGAGCATTGAAAAACTGGAAAGATTGCCATTGACGGTAGCAGAAAAACCAGCTACTGAATGGATAATACATGGAACAATCACTTTGTCGGTTATAATTTTGCATTTTCAGTATTGCCTAAAACACATCCCAGCAGGCACATATGAAAGGTTGGGTAAAGAAAGCACATGTACTCTGCTTATAGTAGAACTATTCATAGAGAACAAGAATTCTTTGAACACT
This sequence comes from Lissotriton helveticus, assembly GCF_964261635.1. Lineage (NCBI taxonomy): Eukaryota > Metazoa > Chordata > Amphibia > Caudata > Salamandridae > Lissotriton > Lissotriton helveticus. The sequence continues at coordinate 2,030,651,230 of NC_136065.1, read as the reverse complement.
TCCAAGACCATATATGACCTTGTCCACAACCAAACGATTATGTAATCTGCAATGAAACTGTAAGAAGTGCGGCCTTCATATTCTGAAGTCTCTCAAGCACCCACAGACTGTTTAATGGACAGGCCCATGGAGGGAGGGGGTGCTTTTTCTGGCCCTAGGGATGGACAGGCTCTGGGGTTGGAGTAACCTGGTTGTTGTGGAGGAAGAAAACACTTCTTCTGGCCCTGGGGATGGACTGGCCTGGTACTCTGGAGGGAGGGAACTCTGCCTCTGAATCGAGGAAACTGTGGTAGACGTTGTTTGAACGGAAGGAGCTTTGACTCTGCCCTTTGTCCCGGGGTGCCTCTTTTTTGGGTCATACAGAAGTGGGAGGGGACTCTGGCCTTAGGGTCAGGCGGAAATAACTCTGTCTGATGCAAGTTGGCGCGAGGAACGTCTGGATTATTTCCTACAGTGACAGGAAGCTCTGGTGCAGCTCCCAGGACTGGAGGGAATTCTCATTTTGCAAAGAGACAACTCTGATGCGGCTCCTGGGGGTAAAGGTGCCGCGTCTTGAGGAATATGGCTTCTCTGGATATGGTCTTGGGTACCGAAGGAGCACTGGCCCCAGGGTGATCCTGTGGAGACCGCGGACCCTGCTCCCATGTATAGATATGTAACCCTTGGTTCTATAGGTGATGTGAGCCGTCGTCCTGCCCCTATGGAGAAAGGGTTTCGGGTTTCTGGTAACGAGGCATAGTCTTGTGGACTGTGGGAGCATCGACCCTGAGGTAGAATTAGTTTGCAACCTGTGACGGGAGCACTGACATGCTCCTGTGGATAGAAGGAGCTGCAACTCCGGTCCCTGGGATGGAGTGAGCTGTGCCCGAGGCACTGACTCCTCTCCAGCTGCAGACACCGTTCCCCCCTTAGACCTCTCCATCTGTCTGAGCCTTTCATACATGTCCCCCTCCCTCCTCCGCCCCCAGCTCAGCTCTGGCACCTACCGCCTAGTCCCAGACAGGAGCCAATGGCGGTCCCAGCGCCTCCGCCAATCAGTGAGCTCTTTAAAGACACTGCCTGCATCGGGTACCTAATCCCGCACATGTGCGCTGCACGCCATCAGTCCTTTATTTCGTAACTAGGCGCTGTTTACCTCAGTGTTCGATCCCCTTTGCCTGAATCCCACCCTCCCCCCTTCTACCCGGAGCTCCCTGAAACCATCCCACTCCTCCCAGCTGGAGCCTCGACGCCTACGGAGCTCCCATGCCCGATCATCTGCCTGGGGATGCCCTATCTGGACTGATGGAGATCTCGGAGCTGTGCCTCTCAGACCCTCTGGGCTACCACAACCAGTAATTACCTCCCATTATGCTGAGCGCTGCAGGGTGAAGGGTGGGCGCATACCCAGGCTGGTACCACGATATAGTACATAGCAATAACAGGGATTTGTCGTTAAGGCAGCTGTACTTGTTTCTGCACTTTTATTTAGCGCCAACTCGTCCAGAAGGAACTGGAGTGCTTTATTATTATTATTATTATTGGAAATTTATTAAGCGCCTGATTACGCCACTGGCGTGTCTCCGCGCTATGGCAAGTGGTGTGGCTGTCCCCCCCTCCTCCCAACCAAGCTATCTACTGAAACAGGTGCGTTTTAAGTTTTTTTCTAAACTGGACTTCGCAGGGTTCCAACCGAAGTTCCAGTGGCAGATTGTTCCAGCGCTTGGGAGCAAGGTATCTTTACATGAGTAACAGTTACATTAGCACAAGGACATATTTATTTTTTAGGCACAGGAAGAGTAGGTGATTCGTCCAGAATCACAGGATGTTGATCCGACACCGATACTTCAACTTGGTTTCCCAGGGCCAAAGTCGGGCGGTCTGACCTTTAAGCCACATCACCATTGCCTCACAGCGCAAGTGGGAAGATTTGTTAAGCGCTACACTGGACCGAACAATATCCAGGCCCTTTTGGACTGAACTGAATTGCGCTTTGGTCTAGGACTAGGCAGAGTTTAACACTGGGGGGTTCAGACCTTGACCCAATGATTCCTGGTCAGAGAAGCGAGGCAGAGTTAGATACAGTGATTGGCCCAGGATAACAACATTGGATGAAGTGAGCAGGACATTTGGGATTTGAATCACGATCTCTTGGGTCTAGTGTGAGTATCTTAAATGAGAGCCCATGTCTCCCAATGAAGAACTTTAGATATGTTCTTATGTATGTGTCAATATAAGCGGTGATATGGTACAATGAGTGACATTGTGCTTTAAAAGGAACGCGAGGGACCCGCTCCATACACATATCGCGATAAATGAATGACCTACAAATGAGGAGGACAGCTTCAGCTGGACTCGCTCCGTGGTTTGTTCATTTGTCTATTTGTGATAGTCCAATGCGCTCGTACACCTCATGTAAGTATACCTCAGGGCACATAACTCGCGCTCCCATCTGTCGCACTGCGGTGTGAGAAAACAGCCCTCTCTTTAAACCAATGACTCTTGAGTTATCCATATTCATCACATGATACTAGTAATTATATAATTCCTTATTCCATCACTCTTCATGTGATGAATATGGCGAGTTATGTGCCCTGAGGTATACTTACGTGTGAACTGTGATCTGGGGCGGTTCACAGCATCTGATCGCATGCACCGACAGAGGACAGAATACACGAAATATGAATTCAAACAAGGGAAGGAGTGCATTCTTACACTATATTTTTCTTCCTCATAAACCTCATGGCTGCATCGAAGCACTCCGACATAAGTAACTTAACGAATCCTGAAAACGTGTCCGGATGGTTGCGCACAAATATCTAGCAAGGGCGTGTTAACCCTTGGTGCTACCCAAAATGCTAAACTCAGTGCTCTAAATGGGAAAATAGAAGTGCAGTTACTTACTACTTTATAATACCGGGGTGCTACTAAGACGAGCCGGTACTTTCCCCATCATTAGTTTCGCATTTGTGCTGACAAATGCAGGTACTCTCCCATTATTAGTATCAAATTTGTGTTGACAAGTGCGGGTACTCTCCCATTAATAGTATGGCATTTGAGCTGAGAAGTGCAGGCACTCTACCTTTTAAATTAAAGAATGTGTAGGTACTCAGCGCCATGAGTACCTGCTCATTTAAAGCACTGGCTAAACTGAAGCTTCTTTAGGAGACCCCGAAGCTCACGCACTTTAATTTAAATCTTCCTAGAGCTCTGACACTGATTCGGAAATGACTCAAATTAAAGTCTCATCCAGGGTATGTTTCTTTCTGAGCCACGTGCCAGTCTTTTCTGTCGCTCCCGGGGCGCGCCTGGTCGTTCTTTTTTTAAGTCTACTCGTACCTGAGACAGAGTCCTTCCCTTGAGAGAACTAAGTCATAGCTGCCAAGGTTTTAGATTGCCATGTGTGACATTTTAAAAATTTTAGTGAAATTATGAGTGACATTTCAACGACTATGAGTGACACTTTCTCGCGAGCAAAAATCATGCCATTAAGACGAGGGAAACTTATAAATTACAGAAATTACAGCCAATTGAGCAACAAGAAACTCCAAGAACTTCTTGAAACTGTTGCAGAGCACCAGAAATGGAAGGAGACTAATCCTATTGCTCCCTCCTGTAACCGGACTGTACTATAAACCAATGCATAACCATGAAATTACACAAGTTAAGTTTTTCAGCAGCAGTACTTTGTTAAAGTTCTGGGTACATATGCTGACATGCACAGTTTTTTTTAAATAAACGCATGTCACGGGAGGCATGCGGCTACATTGAAGTTAACAGCTCTGAGCTCTTGCTCAGTGTCACTATTCTCTGGAAACATACTGGTTGCTACCTCCTACATTTTGTTTGCTTTAGACACTTGCACAAGTGCCACCATTGCCTACATAACTTTTGTTCTTGTGTTTGAGTGTCTGCCCTTTATTGCAGTATTATAGGCTCTACTTGTTACTTTGCACGCTTTTATAACTTGCAAGCATGCGACTTTTTCCTCCAGTATTACCGTTTGCTGTCTCTTGTATTTTGTTTGCTCACGATTGTCACTTTTTGCCTCATGTAACTTAACGTTTGCTTTTGTGTAATTTGTTGACTCATAATTTTCTCCTCATGTACTGTTCCTATTGTGAAGCGCTCTGACACCCCGGGGTAAAGTCCGCGCTATACGCATAAAAGAAAAATAGATAAAACCATTACCATAGGGACACCGGCATCGCGTGCGCAGCGTGGACACTGACTGACACTTACTTATAGTTGACCTGATGCAGCCCACCCAGCCACGATGTGCACTGGCCACTCTGAGACTCTGCCAGTGCCCGTCTTCATCCACGCTGCTCTGACCACTCCAGACGCCGACGGACACTCCTCGGCCGCCGCCGGGCCCCGACCCCCGGCGCGGGCGGCACAGGTGAGGCAAAATGCGTGACAATGCATTTCGGTGCGGTGATGCGGATCACCGCACTGAAATGCGTGAGCGTCACACCTGTTGCGTGACGCTTGCAGGACTGGCCGTGACCCGCTCGCAGTCCTCCTGGTGGCCAGAGCTGACTGTCGCCGGCTCAGCTGAGCGGCCAGGAGGTGGTCAAGGTGCAACCTGCAACTCCAGTGTTCAGCGGGGCGCAGGCGGCCGGCCAGGACTTGAGAGAGACTGTGTCTCGTGCGCAGCCTGCACTCTCTCAGATTCTCCCGCCGCTTCTCACTTCCTAGTTCCTCCGGACGTGACGGCACTACCGCGGCCGGCACATCCGGATTTCATCCCGGCCCCCTGATGCGCCACGGTGATTGACAGCTCTGAGCTGCAGCCCGCCCCCCTGCAGAGACTGTGAAGAGGAGTCAGAGTAGCCGCGCGCCGTGCCGGCGCCGCTCCAGATTTCTGCCGCATTCTATAGTTTCCAGGGCAACACAGGACAGCAGGCAGCTCCTGGTGCAGAGACTGAGATACATTGTAGTGCGCCGCTCTCAGCCACTACACAGAGCTGAGAGCTGCAGTCTGTTAACTGTTTAGGCTGAGCAGCACCTCACTCAGAACAGCAGAGAGCCCGGGCACAGGAGCCGCTGGTGCGCCTGGCGCAGGTGTGGCAAAATGAGTGCCAATGCATTTCAGTGCGGTGATGCGGACCACCGCACTGAAATGCCTGTTGCGTGACGCTTGGCAGGACTGCTAAGTGTGTCTGGGCTTATGTGTAGCGCTTGCTTGACTCCATATGGCATCTTCGGAGTGAACATGTGTATAGTGCACAGGTGTTAATTGTGGGTATATATTTGTAGACCTGTTTATTGTTTGGATGTCTATTTGCATGTGTGGCATAAATCCGTGGTAATTATATGTTGGCGTTTGTGTGTACTGCACGGATGCTACTTATGTTGTGAGTAGTTATGTGTGAAGACTCATGTATTGTTTGAATGTGTATGTGCAAGTATATGCAGGGTACAGGCGTTATTTGTAACCCACATTTGAATAAATGTATGCAAACCTGTGTGTTGGGTAAGTAAATGTATACGTGCTATGTATGTATTCCACAAATGTGGTTTGTGAGCAAATATATGACCAGACTTATGTATTTTGTGAATGTTTGCGTGCATGCACGTAGTGTACATGTGCTTTTTGTGAGTACATATACGTTTAGACTCATGTTCTGTGAATGTGCATGTCTGTAGACTGCAAGGCTTTATTTATGATTACACATATGTGAAAACCCAGGCATTGTGTGAATGTCCAAGCAGATGTGAGTGTGCTGCAGGTCTTATCGGCCATAGATTATTTAAAAGAAGTAGGGACTAAAGCAAATCCATACACAAACTACACTTTAGATTCAGAGTTGTAACATCCGAGATTTGGACAGTTGGCTCAACCCCAGCGCAAAGCAGTCATTTTTGCCGTTTTGCTTGATATGTCGTCCACTTAGGTAGATTGAGGGTTAATGGAGCCGCATTCCTATTGAGAATAGATAATGTAGCTTGTGTGAAACTCTTTTAGGCCCTTTAACTCCCCCGATTATGTACTCATTAGCTTCCTAGATTTATTTAAGCTTAAAAAAAATGTTCTGCCCTTAAAAAGAAAAAAAACCTGCAACAAAACTATTTTATACTTCAGTCAAAGAATGTTTCAAGAATCATGTGGTTTATGCTTATGAACTATATGCCGCTTCTATTAAAAGTGATGAAATAAGATAATGTGTTATTGACGAGCATAGTTGAGGTTTTGATCTATGAATTATGGACTTTACGTTTTATTTTATTGATTTGGTTTGTAAAATGCTTTTGACATTTTACCACTTAGTCGCTCTAGGTCTTCCAGACTCAAGTGGGCTCCTCACGTGAAATCCACTGCTGATGTGAGGTTGCAAACTCCAGAGATTTTTTTACGTATCAGGCCTCGAAAAATCCTAAAACTGTTAATAGGCCTGCAGGTCTAGTGACGTAAATATTCTACTTGACCTAATTGTAATGCTCTTGACCCATAAACTGGTTTCAAATGATGTGTTCCAGGGCATGTATTTAAATTCACTGAGCCACCATTTTCTTCATTATCATATGAGTGCACCTCCAAAATATGTGTGGGGGTTGAGGGATGAAGTACTTTGAATGCAGGCTAGACTATAGTACGGAGAATTTAAAGAAAGGAAATAATAAGGATCATCTTTGAGTGATGTTTCCAGTAGGCCCGTAGCAATTGGAATATAGCCAACTAGTGTCACATTCAAGGCATTTCAAAGAGACTATTTCTGCTATGGATCTTTACACATTTTTGGTGGGCATAGCTCCAGCAGATTTGTGTCCATCTCACAGCAGCTTTACAAAGGGCTAGTAGTCTCCAATTGCAGAAGAAATAGGATGGTAGCATTGGTGTCTGTTACTGCACAGTGCTACAGAGGCAGCATCAATATGTTTTCATAGTTTTTTAAATTATCATTATTATTGTTATTAAGAGCTTATAAAGCACACTTATACCCAAGGGCGTCCTGGCGCTACATACTGACTCCTGAGAGAACATACGAGGAGCTAATCCCTGAATAACCAGGTCTTAATCCACTTTCTTAAAGAGAGGAGCTCCGAGGCATTCCTGAGATGCGCCGGCAGGCTATTCCAGGCTTTTGCAGCACAGTAGGAGAAGCGGTTTCCTCCCCTACTGGCCTTTTATATTTGTGGCACCGCAACTAGTTTGCCTTCGGCAGAGCGCAGCACTCTCCCAGGCACGTACCACTTAAAACACCTACTCAAAAACTCAGGGCCACTGGCTATCAGAGCTTTGAAGACAGTGCACAGGGTTTTGTATTGTGCACGTCTTGTTACAGGCAGCCAATGTAGTTGCCGGAGACCCTCTCGTACAGAGGCAAACATAGGGATCCCAGTCAGCAGTCTCGCTGCCGTGTTTTGAAGCAGCTGCAATCTGTACCCGTGTTTTTTTTTTCAAATACAGGTACAGACTATTACAGTAGTCCAAGAGCGACAAAATGAGGGCTGAGACTGCTGTCCCGAAACCATCGGCTGGAAGAGAAAATGTAATTTTTCTTAATATCCTAAGGATATGAAAGCAAGTTGAAACCACTCCACTAACCTGATGCCCGAATCAAGATTTTGGTCCATAATAGCACACAGATTTTTTTGCCTTGCCAGTGGCCTCAGGCCACATATCAGGGGTCCAGATGTCAGGGTTGTTCCCAAATATGATGACCTCAGTCTCCCCCGCATTCAGTTTAAGGCAGTTGGAGGCCATCCAGCAAGCAACGTTTTTCAGATAATCATGGCATCTCGCTGCCATATCCACTTGGGACCCTCATAGTATGCATAACACAATTTGCGTGTCATCTGCATAAGATGTAAGTTGCAGACCAAAAGATCTTATCAAGGCTGCCAACTGGCTGACATAGATATTAAAGAGCGTTGGGCTCAGGGAGGACCCCTGCGGCACCCCACAAGGGAGGGCAAAAGGTTTAGATTTGCCCAACCCCAGGTCAACTGTTTGTATTCTGTCAGCCAAAAAGGATTTCGGGAGGCTCCAGGCTGAGCCATCCACCCCGCCCTCGACAACCAGTCCATCAACACCCCATGGTTCACCTTGTCGAAGGCTACCGACAAATCCAACAGAATCAAAACAGCCACCCCTCCCTGGTCAACTGCCGCTCTAACCTCCTCAGTGGCCTTGATAAGGGCCAGCTCCGTGCTGTGACCTGCACAACCCCAGACTGCGTGGGGTTGAGTGCCTTAGTCCTCTGAAAGAAAGTGCTTAGTTGCCAATTTATAGCCTTGTCCAGCAACTTGGCTGGAAGCGGGAGTCGTGATATTGGTCGGTAACTATTAGGATCATTTTCATCCAAATTAGATAAAAAATTTTATTAAGGGAAGTATCAAGACGGATTTCCACCTCCTAGGATACTCACACACGTCAATGATAGTGTTAAACACGGGGTAAGTGTGGATGCGATAACCTCAGGGAAAATTTTAAGTACCGCAAGCGGGCAAAGATCATTGGGGGATCCTGACCGAGCCGCACGCAGTAGGTTTAAGACCTCAGTGGTCTGTAGAGGACTAAAACCCTCTAATCTGTCCGAAGATACCCTCGGCCTTGATTTGAGGCTGTTTGCTGCTTCCCACACCTCAACTTGGGCATTGGAAAAGGAGGAAAAGATTCCTTCCACCTTATTCCTAACGAAGGAGGCTAGTGATTCACACAAAGTCGGGCTACTATGAGAGCTGGGTTTAATAGGGATAGTCAGCTTTGAGATGGTCCTGAACAGTTCTCTGGAGGATGAGTTAGCCTTCTGTATCTGCTCAACGAAATAGGCTCTTTTTGCCTCCGATATCAGTTTCTTATATATGGTGAGGCGTTTTTTATACTTTTCTTTATTGTTAGTGCAATACCCATTTCTCCAAATCCTCTCAAGCCTCTCACAATCTGTTTTGTGCTTTTGCAGCGAGTCGGAGAACCAAGGTGCCGAGGGTTGGGTTCGCCTGGGAGTGAAAAGTTTTACCAGCGCAAATTTGTGTCACACGCTCTCAATTCACCTCGAGTACATCTCCTCAGCCTTATCTACATTTGCTGGAAAGCAAAGAATATTAAATGTCAGGAAATTATCCATCTCAGCACCATCTATATTTTTCCATGCCCGGAGAGAAATCTTTTCCCTAGGCTTGGGAATAGCTGGATTCTGAGGCAGCTGGGAGAACGTGAAAATGATAGCTGCATGATCTGACCACGGAAGGGGTAGAATTACCAGTATATCCAGGCCGGAATTGTTGGAAAAAATGCCATCCAGCGTATGCCCAGCTATATGTGACGGGCCAACCTACCTTTGGTCAAGCCCTCCTCCTCCCATAAGATCCATTAGTCTTTTGTTTTCCGCGTCTGAGGCATCTTCCAGGTAGAAATTAAAATCTCCCATAATCATGAAGGAGTTTGCGCATAACCCTGCTTCCAAAAGAGCGTTGAGCGAGTCCAAAAAGGTGCCTCTAGGCCCTGGAGGATGAAAAATTAATAATTGCTTTAAAGGTATTCCGGGGGGAGAGGCAGACACTGATGGACAATGATTCACATACATTATTAGAGGCTATAGAGAAAGAGGGCTCAAGGCTACTATGATAGATAACAGCAAGCCCTCCCCCTCTTCTGGAGGGTCGGTTTTACACATTCAAGTGTGCTTTCTTTCTTAGAGGTACAAGTGTTATAAATATTTCAGGACGAAATTGCAAAAATGCGCTGCATCGTTAAATACTTAAAAGGTCCCTAAGGCAAGGCCGATTGCATTGCAAATGCTTGTTTTCCTCCCAGTTTTGTCAACCTGTTCATTAGTTGGAAGGAGGAGCAGGTCGTCAGTGCCCTGGACCAGTTCAATACATGTCGTCATGTATATCAGATAAACTGACATATTATTCATCATTTGGAAAGGGATAAGAAAAAAACACCAACGAGTTTGTAATCACGCTCAACAACAATATCTTGAACCTTAAATTTATAGGCCACCTCAATAAAAAAAAAATTGAATTTTAGGACATCAATGTGGCAGTTAATAGAATAGATTGATCAATAATCTGCATGGAAAAGCAACTTCTGGAAACACACTATTACATACTAATAGTAGTTACCAGAAATAGTTTTCCTAATGGCGACTTGCTCTGGGCGCAGCACAACTGCAGCTCTGATAAGACTTTTGATTTTGGGATGCAAGATCAAGGTGAGGTTTGAGGAAAGAGGCTAGCCTAAGGAAACTTTGGATGCTGCCCAAACACGTTCCAGGCAAGAACAAAAGGAAGAATTATTAATTTCCAAAACCAGGATGCAAGAGGCAGACAAAATATAATCAAATAGTCCATGGAATTAGAAATATCTATGACAAAAACTGGAGGATTGAAACGACGAAACAGAGACTAAGAGAAACTGTAGAGTCATCCCAAAATTACATACAGAAAGGGTATAACTTTGAAGGCTAGGTTGGGCAAAAATTACATAACTTACAAGTCCAGTCTATATATTCTCTACACAGTATAATGGGCTTTTTTACATGCAAGCAGTGCACGGCTTGCATTGGAGTGGTGTGAATCTGCTAGGCTAAATAAAGACTATTCAATTTGTGAATGATGCCCAGTTGAGCATTATCTAAATTATGACCAAATCCAATGTACATTTAGTTACCGTCTGGGATTGGTTGAAATGCATTGCCAGGGTGCTTAAGAAATCGGATTCCTTGATTTGCTGAAGGGCATTCCACTCTAGTAGCATCATTATTTTTTAAATTTTTATTTAGGGTTTTTAATTGGGAAAATGACAGGGGGTTGCACCGCCTGGCGTAGACCATGTTCTTTTATACATCATTTGACATGGTTTCGATGACTGCGCAGTTGTAATGCTTGGCAGACTGCGGTGCAAGAATCAACAGTCTAAACCTTGGGTGATATGCTGCCCATTGTGGCTTGATGTGCAATACATATAATGTGTAGAAGTTGGTAATAGGGGGTGGGGTTACTTCTACTCTCTGATCCTGTTTTGCAGTATTTATACACATACATTGTACAATAATTGGGGGGGAAGTCACGACAAACCACAGCATATGGTGTTTTGTATGTGTTGATAGTTCACAGTACACAGCATTTTATGGGAATTATTTTTTATTGAGAACGAGGAGAATTCCACTGGGTGTGTAATATGGCAGCCACAGTGCAACAGTAGCGATAGCCATTCGTCCCCTCATTTATTTTTAGGTTTTGCCTAGCCAATGCGTACGAAGTACGCATGCGCTAGCAAAATCTTATGTTTTCTCTGTGGGGTCGGGTATCCGCCCCCTCCTCCCATTGGCTAGCTCCATAAATGGAGGCTAGCCATTGGGAGAAGGCTCTGTCCGTCAATCCCGGACGCGATTCGGGGGCGTTCCCGAGATTTTTTACATGGGCGTGGTTTCACTCTCCGCTGTTCGGCATCTTGGCCGATGCACGAAGGGGCCGCGACCGCATTGGTTGCTTCCTGGAGGCTCGTCGGCAGAGGCGCGCTCTGATTGGCCGCTGCAGTGGGCCTGTCCCCGTGAGCTGCGCCACCATTGGTTGAAGTATCGCCGCGTCATCAGGATCTGCCCCGGGAGCCGCGCTGTGAGTGGCTGACTCCGGGGAACCCCTCGACGTCATCGGAGGCCAGTGGAAGCTGCGACCGGATTGGACCGCCGCTCGGGAGCAGAGAAGCCGCGACGGAGGCCGTGCCTGCGGGGGTGAGACTCCGAGTGAGATCGCCGGCCACCCAGCAACCGGTATTGACACCGGCTGAAGAGAGCCGCCGACCGGTGAGTGAGCACACGAAAGGGAGGGGCGCCGGGACACATTGTCGGTGTCCGCCCCTCCCCCGCAGTAGCGCGAGCTCGCGCTCCTTGTGCTTGAGACTTGCAATGCACTTAGAGCAGCTTATTTCCAGGTTTACTCTTCAACCTCACTCCAGGGCTACAGCTAAGATGCCTCTGGTGCTTTAAACATAGCTTATTTGCTTAAGGTTTGTTTTAATGTTTACATGGCCATACTTCTGGTGCACACATGGTGTGCTCCTTACCACTCCTCTGGCTGGAGGCGTGTTTGCATTTTGGATTTGTGGCACAGACATCCTGGGTCATGGCAAACTATGAAGCAGGATTGGTCCAGACACTACAAGTTGTTTAAGTGACAGCACAGCTGCACAACGTGAGGGGGGCGTGTTTGGGTTCAAACGAGGGGCATGCTCAGTCTTCGCCTTTCAGAAAGCTGTGTTTGGATATAAACGGGGAAGTGCAATGTTATATGTAGAAAGCATGCGTTTTGTGTTCTATAATATTGTTTTGATTGTAACTGCTCATATTTTGTCAGCCTCTGTTTACATGATCATTGCTGCTCCTGTGGTGCTACTCCCTCGAATAGCCCTGCTGCAAAAAGTGATTTTCCAGAAACTTTCTGGGTAGTTTGAGGAGCCTGATGCATTGACTACCTCTGTGTATATTTATTGAATGTCTGCCACTTAGGCCAGATCGCCCTCAACAGGGTCCAGCTTGTCTCTTTTCATTGATTTTTTTTTTGGGACGATCTAGTTAATTTAACAGCTACTAAATGTGCAGGCAGTCGGACTTTTAGTGTGTGTGTGTGTGTTTTTTGTTGTTGAAGGGTCGTACCTCATCAGCTGGGATGGGTCGGTGCTAGATGCTACGAATGAGGTGTGTGGAGCTTGCAGTGTGGGGGGCTTGTTGTGTCCTTCTTCCCTCTGTCTGCCTGGTGTTTTGTGCCATTCCTCCACCTGAACTGAGCCCTTTAAAATAAGACCATGCTCCAAAAAGTACCGCAGCCCCCTGCCCTGAACAATAAAAAACTGCCCCCTACCTCCGTGAAGTACTCTGACTCTGCTCCCTACCCTCCCTTGGCGCCTAAAACTGTCCCCTGCCATGCACCCTGCAAAGCCTCGACTTAGTAAACTGTCCCTTCTCTGTGTGCTTCGAGGCCATAAAATGTAAGCCTAGGCACAAATGGATGGTTGGATTTGAGGGGTAAAGTTTTATTTAATGTGATTTTATGTAGCGCGAACTTTACCCGAAGGTGTCAGAGCGCTTTACATAAGAACCAGTTGCCAAACCTAAGGACTTTGATTTACATGCGTTAAGTAAAAGATACAAACAGGAAAACAATTGAAATGTACTAGATGTAGTCACACAAAGAAGAGACTGTTGATTATCGTTATATTTCTATATACATATGGAAGGGATAAGAATAGATGTACTGCAAGAGTCACATAAGAATGTTAGAGTAGAAAGGTCTACTGCATATACTAGTGAATACAGTCATCTCTATATACAGAAAAAAATGAGTTATATTTAGAGGGGTCGGAGTGGGACACAGTGGGTGGATGGATGCATGATGGATGGATGGATGTATGCATGATGTATGGGTGGATGCATGGATGGGTTGTTGGTTGGATGGGTTGGTAGATTGCATAAATTGTTGAGGGATTGGCTGTATATATGCATCTATCCATCCACCCATCCATGCATCTATCCATACACCCATCCATGCATGCACCCATGCATGCATCCACCAACTCATCCATGCAAGCATTACAACAAGAGCCCGCAGCTCTCCTTCGTCTCTCCTCGCCCCCCCTTCCCTGAGCCCGCAGCTCTCCTTCCTCTCTCCTCGCCCCCCTTCCCTGTGCCCTGCCCTGCTATTGTAAATGACAATGCCATTTATTTATGTTAAAAAAAAACATAAATAAAAAAAATGTCAAGAGCAATGCCAATAGCTCTAACTTTAACAAAGGCAAAACCATTGCATTGTAAATGCTTGTTATTATTCTGTGCTCAAGTTTTATGTATGTTGCCAATAGTTGCATTTCACCCGTGACCAAGATGGTTATCGTTAACATGTGTCGGGTTTGTTGATGAAACACATTATGAGAATAATGGAATAAACCCAATTTGCAACAGAAAAAATTGCAGCTGTTACACTGCTGCTAGAAACTCTCCCTGGATCCACTGAAAGTGGTGACTGATCACTCCGTTTTGAACTTGTTCTTTATGTCTAAGCTCCTTTCCGGAGCAGTGGTCAGTCAAACACCATTTTTATAGTAAATTACATCCTGGACCCATTCCAGCTGTTTTTCTTGTTATTTGAAATAGCCTTTGCTAATCGCCAGGCCGTCCGCCTCTGTTCCTTATTCTTTGCTCTACGATCAATCCAGAGACACCCATATCACTGGAGAATTCAGATACTATCAAGGAACAGTAAAACTTAAATTGCCAGCCGTCTCTTTACCCTGACAGATGTATAGGTATATTACAAAACCACCAATTAAGTTACGCACATCTAAAAAGGAAGTAGCAGGCAAACCCAAACATCTTCAGTTATCCTCACTGGTATCAGAAGTGTGGTAAACAATATTGGAATTTGCCTGTCAGGCAGTCTTTACAGTGAAGCCAGGCTTTCGCCATTTTAAAGCACTAAGAACACCTTCTTGTTTCTAGAGTGGTTTTAGCCAATCCCAGCAATGATCAATTTTCTTCAGTCCATACAGGATGCACCAAAGGCATTACGTGGGGCTCTGCGAACTTGATTACGACCACAAAAGATAGAACCCTGTCAACATATATGCACTTACGTTATGCTATACTCAAGATATTAAGAGAAAAAAGTGTGTATTCCATATATATTCAATGAAAAATTAATTGTACTCAGTAGCCATAATGCAGTACCCATAACGCACAACTCTACCGTGCACTGAGATCTCACAAATGACGTGGCTTGCGATATTACAAGTGTTGTTGTAAATGCTATAATTTTAGATGGTATAATGTGAAAAGGTAGAACTGGTGTATGGAGACGGTACGAGTTATAGTTAATATAAGGTGGTTACAGAGTTCAATCCACTATGTATAGAGGTGCGCAAGATATAATATTTTAAAGGGGTTGCGTAAATGATAAACTAAAAGGTACAAGTATACCTTTAGAATTTCTTATTTTTATGTGGTTTTAGTTTGGTTTGCACAAAAGAACAAGTAGAGTTTTCCTAACTTTAACAAAGGTTTAACCTTTGTTTTTTTTCTTTGATTTTTAAAAAATATGAAATGCAAGTCAATTCGTAGAGTCCAGTGAAGTTTCGATGATTATCGTGGAGCAGAGTATGGTACAGTGTAGTGTGGTGTCGTGAAGTAGAGTGGAACTTGGTACAGGGAAGCGGCATACAGAGGAATAGCGTACAGTGGAGTGGAGTGTGGTACAGTAAAGTGACACACAATGAAACAGAGTACAGTGGAGTTGCATAGAGTGGAATTGCTTACAGTAGAGTGGCTTAGAGTAGACTTGCATAGAGTGGTGAAGTGTGGTAGGAGATCAGTGTAGTGGTGTACAGTGGAATAGCATAGAGCGAGTTTCATACAGTGCACTGGCATACAGTGGAGAGGCATTGAGTGGAATAGCCTAGAGTGGAGTGGCGTAGAGTGGAGTTGCGTGCAGTGGAAACGTGTATAGTTGCATAGAGTAGAGTGGCATACAGTTTGATGGTGGAGAATGCAGAGGCATAGAGCGGAAAAGAATAGACTGTAATGACGTACAGTGGAGTGGCATACAATAGAATAGTGTACAGTGGAATAGCTTACACTGGAGTGGCATA
Organism: Lissotriton helveticus; assembly: GCF_964261635.1. Lineage (NCBI taxonomy): Eukaryota > Metazoa > Chordata > Amphibia > Caudata > Salamandridae > Lissotriton > Lissotriton helveticus. The sequence continues at coordinate 2,030,635,659 of NC_136065.1, read as the reverse complement.
CAGTGGAATAGCGCAGAGTGGAGTGGCGTACTGCCACGTTGCGTGTAGTGGAATAGCCTAGAGTGGAGTGGTGCACAGTGGAGTGGCGCACAGTGGTGTAGAGTGGAGTGTAGTGCTGTAGAGTGGCGTGGCCTAGTGTGGAGTGGAGAAATATCGTAGAGTGTAAAGGAGTAGCGTAGACAGGAATGCTGAAGACTGGAGTGGCGCAGAGTACAGTGTCTTAGAGTGGAATAGAGTAGCGTAGAGTGGACTCGCGTACAGTGGAATAGTGCAGAGTGGAGTGGCATAAAGTGGAGTGTCTTACAGTGTAACAGCGCATTAGCAGAGTAACGTAGAGTGTAGTGACGTACATTGTAATGGTGTACAGTAATAGAGTACAGTGCAGTGTTGTACAGAGGAGTGGCGTACACTGGAGTGTCAGAGTAGAATAGTGTAGAGTGTAGTGGCGTAGAGCACAGTTGCATACAGGGGAATAGCATAATGTGGAGTTATAAAGAGTATTAAAAAAAACAAAGATTAGGGAGTGAAGAGGTAGTGCTCTGCAAGAGTACTATGGTGGATGCATCCTCCTCCGTGCAATTGTTTACAAAAGGATCCACCTCAAATAGGTTAGAAGGGATGTATGTCTTGAAGCTAAGGCATACACTGTGTTTGTTAAAATACCACTCACTCACCAAAAGGGCACTTGGTGTCATGCTTTATCAACGGGGTCTTCCCGCCCCGCTGCGGGGCGGGGCGTGCTACGACTGGCGACTAAGCTAGAGCACTGTTATTGTAATGCTATGTGAGGTGTATTTGTAGTGAGTGAAAGGGTTAGGGGTGGATGAAAAGTGTGATTTAAAAGGTACCTGGCCTTATGAACTAAAGATACTTTATTCGATCACAGGCTGGTACTGTTAAAAAGGTGGTTCGGAGACATCATGCTATTCATGTGCTGATTCTCCTTGGAAAGTCAACATGTTTCAAAGCTTCAAGGCTTCTTCATCAGGACTAAGGATGATCCCTCTGTCACTCACTTTGTTGCTATCAATTTGTGAAAAAATCTGTGAATATATACAAGAGTGATGTTAAAAGATAATACCTAGTTGGTATGTTAAGCTCAGTCAGTATTTCTGAAAATAAGCCTGTAAAAGAGAGCACAGTTACTTCACGTGCGCTTCCCAATGAGCAAACACAGATCACCTATTAGGAAAGACAAGGTGATGCATAGTGAACATTTTAGCGTTATATGTTACAGTTAACCACTGGTGCTGTGACCTGTTCAGGTAAAAGAAGGGGAGGGGGGGTTTGGGGGAACAATACAAATAACAAACATACATATAACGGAAAACACACACTCTATATCGTGAATATTCAAAGATGTAGTTTGAATTAATTGCTGAAAAAGTACATACTAGAAACGATAGGAGTCAGTGCTCCTTGAGCCTTCTTATAGGGTCGAGAGGTAATTGACACTGTATTCTGTTCATGTGGAAAAAGGAGAAATGTAGAAATGACCTTGCTTTGTTAGGTTCTAGAAAGGAAAGAAGGTTCTCAGCTGTTCTTATCTGTCAGCGTGAAAGGATGTTATGGTCAGTTTCCTCCCTAAGCGGCTATAAGAGTTATAAAAAGTGGCGTAGAGTGGAGTGAATAGAGTGAAATAGCTTAGAGTGGAGTGGCGAAGAATGGTGTTGAAATCAGCAGAATAACATACAGTGGAATAGCATAGTGTGTAGTGGCATACAGTGAAGTGGCTTAGACTGGAGTGGTATAAAAAGGAGTGGCGTAGAAAAGAATAGCATAGAGTGCAGTGGAATAGAATAGATTGCAGTGGCATGGAGTGGCATGGAGTGGAGTAGCGTACATTGGAGCGACCTACAGTAATGTTGCATACAGTGGAATAGGCGAAGAGTGGAGAGGCAGAGTTGAGTGACGCACAGTGGAGTGGCGAAGACTGACGTGGCATAGCGTGCAGTGCCATAGCATAGAGTGTAGTTGTCAGAAATCCTTTCATACGGCCACCGTGCAGCCAAGGCTACTGGCCCCACCCATGCTGGTTGAGGCCTTTTACTCCTAATGTCCTGGGGCAAGTACCTCTTTTGCATTTGAGTCTCAGTGTTAGCTGTTGTCAAGCAGTCGGGGGGAGGAGGGGAGAAGAGGCATAAAGGAGATGTAGATACAGGTAGAGTGAAAATGGCTGGAGATGTAACGCAGCAGGAATATAGATTATAGGGTATAAATGGTAATTTATGGTAGTAGGTATCAATAGATAAGCAGTGTTAAAGTTATAAGTCTGAAAATACTTAGTTCCATGAAGACGTGTAACAATGGCGAAACCTTCCCTTAACATTACTAGGTAGGGTGGCCATGTTTAAGATGATCACACTTCCAAAGCTGTTATATGTCCTTCAAAACACACACCACAAAATTCCTGGAAAGATCTTTAAAAGAATGAATGCAGAGACGTGCATACTCCTTTGGAAAGCCACGAGTAAGCCTACAGACACTCCAACGTAGTCAGTACAATGGGGGGGGGGGGGGGATAGCACTCCCAGACATCAAATCGTATTACCGCGCTGCGCACCTGATCGCCATAAATGAGTGGGAACATCTGCAGGGAGAACACCCAACATATGCCCTTGAGAGGCTTCAATTTTACCCTCGCACACAACTTCACTACCTATACGAGGGCAAAGGAACACAACAGTTACTACCTGCAACCCAAAGGGCAATAGAAGCATGGAAAATAGCGGAACCAACTGAAATGGGATAAGAAACACACAAGAGAGATTCCAATATGGGAGGGAAAATGCCTGTCAGAAATAGGCAAATTAAAAGGCCACCGACCTTGGGATACAATTGGGCTATCTAGACTGGGAGACATAATAGAGAAGGGCGCCCTCATCCCTTTAAGCTCACTCCAGCAAGCATTTAAGCTGAAAGACACACAAAGATACAACTACTTAAAACTGCAACATGCCTAGAGAGCCAAGTAACTGGACGCATCAGAACTCTCAGAATTTGCACCATTAGTGGGCAGATTACTGCAGGGCGAAATCACGGGTAAAGCAGTTTCTTGAACATATAAAACACTTATAAACAACATACCAGATAACCTAAAATCGCTTCGAACAAAATGGGTGGTCACCACAAGCGAGTTGGAAGAAATAGACTGGGAGGCGGCGTTAAAGCATCCAAGTGAGGTGGCAATAAAACTACGATTGAGGTTGATACAATTCAAGATCCTACCCAGGACATACTTTGAGAGGGCACACCTACATAAAATTGGGAAGGCTACAAAACCAGAATGTCTCTGCTGTAAGTTGGAGCGGGGGAAGTACTTGCACACACTATGGGAATACAATAGCATACAAGTATACTGGCACCAAATAATAGAAGAACTGGGTAAGATACTGGAGGCACAGATACGTTTAGATCCCAAATACGTTCTTCTAGGCATTTACTCTGAGGTGGATCTCCCCCCGCTACAAACTCCCGCTATGTAACCTAGGGCTGATTGTGGCCAAACGAGCCATTGCTAGACACTGGGGTGCCCCGGTCCCCACCACCATGACAGAATGGAGGGCGGGAATGGACCTTTATATGGGAGCAGAAAGGGTTACGTACCAGGCAAAAGGGTGTCCAAAGAAATGTACTAGGGTCTGGGGCCCATGGCTGAGACCGGACGGGGTGAGACGGCTTTTTCCCTCCCCTCCTGCGATACCTACATTCAGGTCCCCAGGGCAGGCCCCTATCGGGGCCTAAGGACAGCTCGAAGGCCCCCGGAACCCTGAAGAGCAGAGCCCCGTGACCCGCTGTAGGCCCTAGGCGCACACTCAATCAGTGCAGAGGCCTACAACACGTGGCCCAACTCTGGCAGCGGAAAACCTTCTGATAACCAAGGCGGCACCTCTTAGCGCAGGATGAGCACCAGGAGATGCTGAGCGAGGCCCTCTCCCCCTCAGCAGAGAGTACTCCCTGAGTGGAAAAGCGGACCACGCAGAATGCTGCGACCGAGGCCCCTTGGACGCACACAGGCACAGAACTGCCTAGGCCTGCGGGTCCCTCGGTAGTGGCAGCCAGGACAAAGGCAAAGCGCAACAGGACTGCGGAGGTAGGCCCATCCTTCACCTCTTCCTAGTTAAGAACCCAACAGTACATGCCTGCTGTCGATCCTGTGGTGGCGGGGATAGAGACCTACCAAGACAGGGGGGTAGGGCGGCTCCAGGCAAAAAGAAGGACTATATGTTGCAGAGAGGCCCATGACTATGCCAGAATAGATGCCACAAGAGGGGGGCACGAGCGGGCAGCCGCCTTCTGGGGCGTGAGGGGACAGTGGAGCTTGGAGCAGTGCGGAGGGCCCCCACACGTCCGGCCTGAACAAAGAGCACTGGTGGACGATGCTACCGCTCCCTCAATCACACTACATCCTGAAAGGAACTGGAGCGTGCTCCCCACACCGCCCACTAGAGATCGGCCCGAATAAGAATACAAAGAAGAGCCAGCATTCATGTACGGGCCAGGAGTTGCAGCCAGCCACCAGTACAGTGGAAGCAAATCGAACAACACGCCAAGCGAGTACTACGACTACAAAATAGGACGTTATGGCCAGAACCAGGACAAAAAAGGAGCGATCCCCTCAATGAACTGTTCGGGAAAACCTAGGGTCAGAAGATATACCTATGACTCAAAGAATGGAAATGGAATCAGGACGAAGGGGAGGGCCCAATCACCAAAGCATACTGGAATCATTATTCTCTTCCCTGCGCTCAGACCTACAGGCAATGAAAACTGAAATTGCCTCCGACCTCCGAGAGGTACGCCGGGATGTGGACAAAGTGGGAGAGAGGGTGGCTGAGCTCGAGGACAGAGAATCAAGCCGGGTGTAGTAGGTAGCTTGGCTCCAAAAGAACAGATCTGGGAGGAACAATATAAGAATAAGAGGTGTGCCAACCAAAGCAGAGGGCCTCAATATACGCGAGTATGTCATGGAACCTCCTTCGATATGTCTCGAGCCTCTCAGAGACTTTCCCGCTACTACTGGACTGGGTGCACAGGGTGGGCCCTGAAAGGCCAAGAAAAGGACCTCATGCCTACATACTGGTATGTGTCCAAGACTTCCAGCTTAAAGAAGATATCCTCAGGAAAGCCAGGACTCTCTCCCAGTTCACTTCTAAGGCCACTCCTTGACCTTCTCCAAAAATCTCTCCATGATCAATCTTCAGAAACGTAGGGATTTCCGCCCCGTCACAGAACATCTGCAGAAAGCCTAGATTCCCTATGCTGGAGGTCATCCTTTCCGTATCATCTTTAGACATGGAGGGGTGCTTCATCAGATCAGATCTCTCAAAGAAGCCTGCGCTTTCCTACATATCGAAGTACAGGAAGACTCAGCGGATCAGACCACCTCTCCTAAACATCAACGAGCAGCCTGGCAGAAGGTGACAAACAGCCACCGCGGACCTAGACCAGACTCAGAATCCAGTAACAAAGAGAGGCAGGTGGTGCTGCAGGCCCTATCCTCTGAATCTGCCATCCCAACGACTTCATGAACTATCAACGATCATGCTCCCGGGGGCAGGAGTGGGATTGGTGAGGACCCAAGGGTGGCATTGGGGGAGCGGTGGGACAACCGACCGGCATGATAACCCACCCTCTGCACGCCCAGCGGACCCACACTGGGTCTCTTTGGAAGTACTTCTCCAGAACAGTTCCATCTTGGCCGAATGCGCCTCATCCCGACTCGTCGGATTTGATGAACTTTGGTCTGGAGTTAAAGTCTTTCCTTTTACACAAAGTATCCTTTGTGTTAATTAAGGGGGTCTTTATTTCTTCCTTTTCTTCTTCTCCTCCGCACCAACCAAGGCCCTATATGGGCGGCATGTCTAATGAAACCCTCACAATAGGACACACTAGAAGGGCTCTGCAGCAGCGGTAAGGGCATGGTTACCACAGGGCAAGGGCACAGGTTAAACCAGTAGGATGCATAATATCCGCTTAGTGAGCCTCAATAGACAAGGCCTCAATAGCCCAGTGAAGCGCAAAGCGATTCTATCCTATCTAGAGCACTCTGGGAAAGACATCTGCTTACCACAAGAAATCCACCTGCTCACCAGGACATCCATTGCATGCACTCCCACAGGTTACCCAGCCAATACTGGTCCTTGGACTCATCTAAAAAGAATGGGGTAGCCATTTCACTTGCAGAGAGCTTCAGAGGAAAAGAAACAGAGATTATCACTGAACAAAAAGATAGAGCACAAGGGCTTAGAATACAGTGAGGTCTTACACAGTTCACGGTAGCGTCTATATACGCACCGAACGAGCATCAGGAGGGATTTCTACTCAGCTATCTTGCACAAGTGTTGGCCACACTCGACCGGGAGGTAGTGATTGGGGAGGACTTGAACCTAGTAATGAATACCGACTTGGAGCACTCCCGGCAATGCAGAACACAAACAGGGACGCTCTCACATACTGGACATCAATGGCTTACGAATAGCATGCTCAATGATGTATTTAGTCTTCTAATGTATGTATTTAGTCTTCTAAAGTGCACAGCTACCCCCAACGGAGGTGTCCCGGCGCTAGCGGACTCGGATGAGGGTAAATTGGAGTTATTGAGCCACAGGGTGTTAGGGGAGGCTGAAGAGCCAGGTCTTCAGAGCCTTGCGGAAGGTGAGTTCTGATTTGGCCTTTCTGATGTGTTCCAGTTTTGACGGAGAAGGATTGTCCACCTATTCTGGATTTTGAGAAACGTGGGGTGACAAGGCGTTCAAGGAGGTTAGATCTTAGGGTTCTAGACTGACAGTATTTGCGGACTCTCTTCCTTAGGTATTGAGGGCCGATATCATTGAGTGCCCTGTAAGACGACGTCAGTGCCTTGAATTCAGTTCTCTTCCTGACAGGCAGCCAATGAAGGCTATGCAGATGAGGGGAGATGTGATGCCTCAGCAGGACGATTCTGTTGAGCCTGGCTGCCGAATTCTGCACAATATGCAGTTTCCTGAGCAGGTAGGCTGGCAGCCCTAAGTACAGACTGTTTGCCTAGTCTTGCTGTGACGTTATCAACGCAGGTACTATAGGTTTCCTGCAGTCCATGGGCAGGAAGTGAAGGAATCTCCGTAGGGCCTTCATTTTCCAAAAGCAGGACGAGGAGACATGGCTTATCTGGGCCTTGCATGACAGGTTGGTGTCAAGTTTAAACCCCGCATTCCTTGCAGACAAGACTGGAAGGGGGGTAAGGGGGAGCGGGATTGAGCTCTGAGGGCCACCAGAGGTCAGGTGAAGGGAGAGGGGAGGGCTGATTAAAAAAACTGTACCTCTTGTTTTATCCGTGTTCAACTTTAGGCAATTAGCTATCATCCATGTAGAGATGTCCATGAGACACTGCCTAAAGTTGGAGAATGCGATCTCAGAGCAATCTTGGAACGAGAACACAAGCTGTTTGTCATCGGCGTATCAAACAACCTCGACACGTTGATGCTTTACTAAAGGGGCGAGAGGGGCAAGGCAGACATTAAAAAGGGTCGGGATGAGAGCCGAACCCTGATGCACTCCACATATCAGGGGGCGAGAGGTGGAGGTCTATGGATGTAATTGAGTTCTCTGTGTTCTACTTTCTAAAAAGGAAGGGAACCAAGCTAAGGTGGTCCCTGTCACTCCCAGCTGTCCAAGTCTGTCTAGGAGGGTCTTGTGGGACACAGTGTCGAAAGCCGCCGACCGGTACAATAGCAAAAGCATTGCGGAGTGCCCCTTATCCATTGTCTCCTGGACCATTTCTGCTACTTCAGGAAGTGCGGTCTCGCTGCTATTTCCCGCTCTGAATCCAGACTGAGAGTTATGGAGTAGATGATTGGATTCAAGAAACTTGGATAGTTGTTTCTGCACTTCGAGATACTTGGCTGAGGCTGATAGAAGGGAGATCGGTCTAAAATTTTGAGTATTGTGGGGGTCTGCATTCTCCTTCTTGAGGATCGGTTGTAAAACAGCGGTTTTTCTAGATCACTGGATAGATGCCAGTTTCCAGAGAGGTGTTCTAAAGGTGGTAAATGGCAAGGTTAAGCAGAGGTGCTAATATTTTGAAAAACCTGGCTGGGCATGGGTCTATTCATGACCCGGATTTCGTTTTTTCCAACTGCTTGAGCGACGTTTCTGGGTCAAATGGGCTAAATTCTGATCAGACGTTGATCGGAGGAGCGGGTGGCAGAGGTGTGTTGGCTGGATCCGTCTCAGCAAAGGTGGCATAAATGTCTTGGATCTTCTCCTGGAAGAAGACCGAGAGGTCTTCACATAGGGCAGCAGAAGGGTCTATATTACTTTTCATTTATTCTGGTTTAATCAACCCTTGAACGATTTTAAATCAGCTGTTCTAATTTGGTTTGCAATAGGGTCCCTAATAGTAATGCGTTTTAATTTGTGAAATTGTTTTATGGCCTTTCTGTAGGTTTTTTTCCCTCAGGATTATAGGTTTGGCACCAGATCCTCTCAAGTTTCTTACAGCGTCTTTTTTCTGAGCGGAGTTTCGGCGTAAACCAAGAGGCAGAGGGTTTGTTTCTGGCCAGTTTCATTGCTTTAATGGGGGCTATATGATCAAGGGCCGTCGTGACCCACTGGTTGAAGATTATGGCATCGTAATTCGGGTCGCCGGTAGATAACAATGGGTTGTTAGTTAACATCGGGCTGAGCGTTTCTAGGTTAACTTTCCTCCAATTTCTTTTAACTACGTGTTCGGCTTTCTTAGCGTTGTGGTGTGTTGAGGAGGTAAGAGAGAATGAGACAAGACTGTAGTCAGACCATAAGAGGGGAATTGGGTCCTCGGTAGTTAGGGTTGGGATATTAGTGAAGATGAGATCCAGAGTGTGTGTGGCCAGCCACGTGTGTGAGTTTGTGGACCAGTTGTTTAAGGTTCAGTCCCGTCAATTTCTCCACTAGTTGGATGGCCATGGGGCATAATTTATTGTCCATGTGAATATTGAAGTCACCCAGGACTATATAGTTGGTATATTTAAGTGAGAGGTCAGCGATTCGGTCGCATATTTCCCATAGCTCCGCGGGCTTAGATGCTGGTTGCCTGGAAATCAGCATTCCCGCAATGGTGAGAGTGTTGGAGATTGTGATGTTAAAGGATAGAGCTTCCATCAAATGAGTGTGATCAATTTCTTATGATCACCGCTAGTCCACCCCCCATTCTGTTGCCCACCCTGTTTTCCGTAATTATTTTGTAGCCTGTGGGAACAGACGCGGCCTGTAGTGGGAGTACCTGCCGGGCAGTGACGTGGGGAGGGGAAGGGGCAGGGTGGGGGGTAGTAATGTAAGGATTACTGACCTTAACAGGCAAGTAAACTTATAAATAAATAAAACGAATTTCGTTGAGCGCGCTGCATCACCAAATGTGATACAGTACGCGCAACAAATTTTGTTTTATTTATACTAACACAGCTTTTTCAGTCATTTATCATTTTATTATTCCTTCATGGAAGCCTCAAAGTCGGTGGTTCTAAAACCCACAAAAAATCCCCTGGAATGCACGTCCAACCGCCTGATTTCACTGCTTAGAGTTGACGCTAAGATTTTCACGGGTATTTTGGCCACACAACAGTCGAGAGGATTGGGAAAAACTCTTATAATTCACTCTCTTGTGAAGTCCTAGCATCCTCAAGCTCTGATAAGCATTTCTTTAGCTACCTCCTGCTTAAAATTATAAAGTAGAAGTCACTAGGTCCAACAGCACCCTCGCACGGATTTTCATGAAATATAGTTGTCATCTGCACTATCTTTCGGCAGGTACTAATTGAGCAACTCGAGAATACTGTCATAGTGAAAGGTTCATTACGATTACAGTAATCCATTAATATGGAGACTAGTGGTGTTTTTAATGTATAGTTGCTTGTTGCCGACAAATACACTCAGGATTAAGAGCATATACCTGAATGGAAAACGGTTGTTAAGGGTTAATGATAAACAGTATATATTTATGATACGATATTACCGGGTTGCGATAGGCCATCTAGCCATTAGACTGCAAAGTGCCAACAGACTAAATTAACAGTCCGTTTTGAATCTACTACCAGGCAAGTCGGTGTGGATCTCTGTGATGATCTCTATTATGTTTATTGGTTATCTCCTGGAGAGATGGCTTATGCAGTATTCTCTCTATTTATTCTGCCCACAGTATCACTTAATATACCACGGTGGCACCCACAAAAGGTTTTTCAATTTTAAAATCCTGTCCAGAATGGGGTAGGTTTATTTTAATTGTAGATAAGGATAAAGCAATTGACAGATCCTCAACATAGACGTTTTTCGAATTCTAAAATTCTATATGCTGTTTTTGTCTAAAAATTTGCAGGTATTAACCTTGGACACATAGAAATAATTTTATTGCAAGAAATTTTATTCCAAACCTTAAAGGACACATACCGATATTGAATGCTGGTATCACGTCTGGCCGTTTGGCTAAGATAGGTATGTTACCTCATATTTGACCCTTTTTTAGGTTTGTTCCCTTAAGACCTTGAGTATATGGTTAAAAGGTGGGAGGCCCATGAAATCAATATATGGGCAACCAATGATAACTCAAAAAACAATTGATTGTTTAATAGAATGAAATTCAATGTGCATAATGAGTATATATTTTCATGAGGTGGTTTTCCTTTCTTGTTGATAATTAACTGAGGAGGTTCTATAAAATGCCATGATGAAAAGATATGCTCTGGTTAAGTGTAAGTGTAAGTGCCAGTGCCAGCTAGAATGGCACAGGGTGTAGATTGATGAGGTTATTGATAAGTTTAGTAGGTATTATATGTATAGCAATAGTAGGTCACCAACAACAGATAATAGTTGTGAGAAGTTGGCCTGATATATGATGTTTCCAATTCTGGAACCACCTTGTATCAGTCCAAACAACCCTTATGGTGTCTGGTTGTAAGTCAACCTTATTAGACAAGCTATCCTAGGGGTAGCATGGACTAAGCAGCCTAAAGGCTTAACTTAAGAGGTCGTGTTAAGCGAGCTGTTTTACCAAGTACAATCCTGTAATATCAAATGAAAGGACACCACACAAGTATATATTATAAAAATATATGCATTTATTACTAAAGACAATCCCCAGTATTCTTTATGAACAAAGGGGCACAAGCGTTAAATCAAAAGCACAGTATAACATACAAAGTTGCACAATTTTGGATGAGGCCTAGGGGCCACTCAAACCATATACTAAAAAAATGGTATAAGAGATACCAATCGATCAGTGGTTAGGCCTAGGGTCTAGGGAATCGCTGGGAGCAGTCGGGACAAGCAATGCTGAAGTCGGGAAAAGCCCGCGGGATTCGGGTGCAGTGCTGAAAGCACAAGCATGTACCAATGTTAACCAATGGTGCGTAAAAGTTATACAAATAGAGTTTAAGGACACTTCCGCTGAACCTAGAAAGACAAAACTTTAGACACAGACCCTAGAGGTGTGTACCAGTGTGGGAACACCGGTGTTGCAATGTTACCTCACCCACAGGAAGCCGGTGCACAGGGTCGAAGTTGAGTCGGGTTTCGTCACGCAGGTTCTTGGTGCTTGAAGCTGAAAGGGCTGCAGGCGAGGTGAAGGAGAAGTGTCCGGTGGGGTCCAAGGGTGGACCCAAGTCGAAAAGTACCTGAAAGCAGAGGGGACAGAGTCTGGGTCACTCAGTAGTGACCAGGGTGGAACCAGGACAGAACCAGGCAATGTAGGGCGCAATCAGGTGGTTGTCGAGGAGCTTCTCTCCGCTGTCACGTGGGCTCTGGGGCATCTACGACGTCCAGGAGCGGGTCACGATCAGTCCCACGCAGGCTCTCGCCGTCGGCTTCAAGATTGGAGCAAACAACACTTGGCAAAAGCAATCCACGAGGAACTGGAAGATTGCTTCTCACTCGGTCCAGGAGGGTCAGAGTGTGTGCTCCTTTTCAGGGGCACGGGTGCAAATCTGGAGCAACCAGAATCACAAGTCGTATTTCAAGTTTCGTCGGCACAGGGGCCACAAGCCAGCTGGCAAGTGACCGGGCCAACGCGTTGAGCCAAAAGAAGCAGAAGGGCCCCACGCAGCACTCGTCGAGTGTGGAGGGCTGAACTTCGGTGCAAGAGTGGCTCAGGGCTGGGGCTTCTCAAACCCCGGTGTACAGCTTCGAGGGTCACTCGTGGGCTGCACGGTCAGCGTCTCATGGTCTTTTCAAGATGGCGTGCCCCGCGCTTCCGGTCGCCTCCACGGGTCTCAGCTCTGCAGGGACTGTGGATCGGGCTGTTGGAAGGCAGGCAAGCTTGATCTCGTCGATCTCTGTCGCTCGAGTTCCGGCGGGAACTGCAACAAAGCAGACGTCGATGGCTGGATGGTGCCTGTTTGCACAGGGTGGTCACTCCTTGACCACAAGGGAGATTCTTCAGTCTTCTACGTCGAGTAGGATGTCGAAGGGTCCAGAGTTTCGTTTCTTATGTTTCATCAGGATAATCTGAAGTGCATTGGCTCTGCTCCCACTCTTATTCGAATCTAGGGGGCTGGATTACCTGCTAGGTCCCCTCCTATGGGTGGGACCCAGGAAGTGGGTGGATACACCCCCTTCCTTTGATCCTGGCCGTGCTGGGACGGGGGCTGGAGTGCCCCAGAACCGGTTTGGCCGGATTATGCAAGGGGCAGCCTTGTGCTCCCCATGCAGTGTCTGGTTTCTTTCAAACCTCCCTGCTACAATCCACTATCTCCTGTCTGGGGGGGTGTAACACCGCCCTGCGACAGGAAACCCTTTGTCCAGGCCCCCTTGGCTGAGTTTCGGTCAGCTGCAGGGGGTCAGACCTGTGTCTGTGGCAGAAGCATCCATTTTGTGGATCTGAGGCTCTTTTAAAATTAACCGCATTTCAGTAAAGTAACATGTCTTCTCCCGCTAGAGGGGTGGAATGCTATCCCCGACGCCAGAACTGGCGAGGGGATAGTATTCCAAATCGTATGACACCTTACACGACATGTTTTGATAAAGCCAAACCAAAGTTGCTATATAACCGCGAGGATTATAATGCCCTTAATAGTATATGGTATGGCATTATCCTGAAACAGCTTAGGGCGTTGTTCCCGACAGCTGCAGACAGGCTCAGCTCAAGCTAGAGCTCCATCTCACATTAAACCACGCACTCTGCCTCCAGGACTGATGAGGCCTTCCATAGGAGTGGCTCACAGGTTTATATGTGTCCAGATATAGGTTTAGATATAGGTATACTATACCTAAGCAAGAGGTGATTACACCAACTTGCCCCAGCTGAGTGATCAGCCAGTTGTGTCAATTTAAGAACCAGCCAGGGGTGGCAAAAGATATGCTGCAGCCCCTGGTAGGCCTTGGTGGCACCTATGCCCTGAGCACCTATAGTGCATGGTACAGGGGCTAACAAGGAGTCCATTTCCAATTGTGGTATGTACCTATAGCACATGTATTAATCATTTAGAGAGAGAACAGCAGGCTGGGGGTCTGATTAGCAGGCCCACAGCCTCAGTAGTCGAAAACCAGTGAAGCAAAAAGCAAAAATGTGGGGTGACTTTAGGATAGCAGACCCAACTCTCCTACACAACCCCCCCAAACGCAGGGACATTAAACTAACCTTGACCAGATAAGTCTTCATGTTCTAGGTGGAAGTACCTGGAGAGACCATCTGCATTACCATGGTCAGTCCCTGGGCGGTGCTCCACTGTAAAGTCCATCCCCTGTAGGGAAATGGACCACCTGAGCAGTTTGGGATTTTCACCCTTCATCTGATTTAGACACAAGAGGGGCTTATGGTCTGTCTGAACTAGGAAGTGAGCACCAAACAAGTATGGCATCAACTTCTTCAGGGCCCCAACCACAGCAAAGGCCTCCCTCTCAATGGCAGACAAACGTTTCTCCCTGGGGGTCAGCCTTCTGCTAATAAAAGCAATGGGCTGGTCTTGACCATCTTGATTAAGTTGTGAAAGCACAGCTCCCACCCCCAACTCAGAAGCATCTGTCTGTACAATGAACTGTTTGGAGTAGTCAGGACTCTTCAGGATAGGTGCAGAGCACATGGCCTTCTTCAGGTCATCAAATGCCTTTTGACAGCTAACTGTCCACTGAACCTTTTTTGGCATCTTCTTGGATGTCAAGTCATTTAATGGTGTCACAATGGACCCATAGTTCGTCACAAACTTCCTGTAATACCCAGTCAGGCCCAAGAAGGCTCTGACTTGTGTCTGGGTAGTTGGAGGAGCCCAGTTCTGTATGGTCTGGATCTTGCTCTCCAGTGGCTGAACCGGACCTCCACCTACTAGGTGGCCCAGGTATACAACCTTGCTCTGCCCTATCTGGCACTTGGTAGCCTTGATAGTCAGGCCTGCCTTTTGCAGGGCCTCCAGAACTTTCTTCAGGTGGATCAGGTGATCCTCCCAGGTGGAGCTAAAGACAGCAATATCATCTAGATACGCTGCACAAAAGTCATCCAACCCAGTAAGGACTTGGTTCACCAACCTTTGGAAAGTGGCAGGTGCATTCTTCAAACCAAAGGGCATTACCACAAACGGATAATGTCCACTAGGGGTAGAGAATGCTGTCTTGGCTTTTGACTCTTCAGCTAGTCTGATCTGCCAGTAGCCAGCTGTCAAATCAAATGTGCTCAGAAACTTGGCAGAAGCCAATTTATCAATGAGCTCATCTGCTCTTGGAATGGGATGTGCATCTGTCCTAGTGACAGCATTGAGACCTCTGTAGTCCACACAAAATCTCATTTCTCTCTTTCCATCTTGGGTATGAGGTTTTGGCACAAGGACCACTGGGCTTACCCATGGGCTCTCTGATGGCTCAATCACTCCAAGCTCCAACATGTTTTGCACCTCAGCCTTTATACAATCCCTGACATGGTCAGGTTGCCTGTAGATCTTATTCTTCACAGGCAGACTGTCACCGGTGTCCACCTCATGGGTGCACCAGTTAGTTTGACTGGGTGTGAGTGAAAACAAGTGTCTGTGGGCTTGCAGAACCTGTCTGCAGTCCATCTGCTGCTGGTCAGTGAGGCTGCCTGCCAAGGCTACTCCATCAACTGAACCATCATCAGGGTTCTGGGAAAGTATGTCTGGGAGAGGGTCACTCTCTTCCTCCTGTTCCTCATCTGTGGCCATGAGCAAGCTCATGTCCTCCCTGTCCACAAATGCTTTCAAACGATTTACATGGAGCACCCTGTGGGGGCTCCTAGGGGTTCCAAAGTCAACCAAGTAGGTGACTTCTCCCTTTTTCTCTATGATAGGGTAGGGTCCAGTCCATTTGTCCTGGAGTGCTGCTGGGGCCACTGGCTCCAACACCCACACCTTCTGCCCTGGCTGGTACTCAACCAGAACAGCCTTTGGTCATGCCAAGCTTTCTGTAATTCTTGGCTTGCCTCCAGGTTTATGGATGCTCTCTCCATATACTCAGCCATCCGGGAGCGGAGACCAAGTACATAGTCCACAATATCTAGCTTAGGCTTTTTGAGAGGTAACCCCCATCCTTCCTTCACCAAACATAGTGGACCCCTCACAGGGTGGCCAAACAAAAGTTCAAAAGGGCTGTAGCCAACCCCCTTCTGTGGGACCTCTCTGTAAGCAAAGAGCAAGCAGGGTAAAAGAATGTCCCATTTCCGCCTAAGCTTCTCTGGTAATCCTTTTATCATTCCCTTGAGGGTCTTGTTGAATCTCTCCACAAGCCCATTGCACTGTAGGTGATAGGGTGTGGTAAACTTGTAATTTACTCCACATTTCTTCCACATTGCTTTTAAGTAGCCAGACATGAAGTTAGTGCCTCTATCTGACAACACCTCCTTTGGAAAGCCCACTCTTGAGAAAACTGCAATGAGGGCTTTTGCCACCACAGGTGCTGTGGTGGTCCTTAGGGGAATTGATTCTGGGTACATGGTGGCATGATCCACTACCACCAGTATAAATCTGTGCCCAGATGCTGTTTGAGGCTCCATGGGACCCACAATGTCTATTCCAACACGTTCAAAGGGTACCCCCACCACAGGTAGTGGTATGAGGGGGGCCTTTGTTGTGCCACCTGACTTACCACTGGCTTGGCAAGTGACACAGGAGCGACAAAACTCCTTGACAATTTCTGACATATGAGGCCAGTGAAAGTGTGGGACAAGTCTTTCCCAAGTCTTGTTCTGGCCTAAGTGTCCTGCAAGGGGAATATCATGGGCCAAGGTGAGAAGGAAACCCCTAAGCTGCAAAGGTATGACCAACCTCCTGGTTGTACCAGGCTTGGGGTCTCTAGCCTTTGAGTAAAGGAGTCCATCTTCCCAATACACACTATGGGCACCTTGGGCATTCCCTGCAGCCTCAGCAGCAGCTTGCTGTCTGAGGGGTTCAAGTGAAGGGCAATCTAATTGGGCCTGCCCCAGGTCTGCCCTTGAGGGTCCCCCTGTCCCCAGAAACTCAACCTGATCAGGTTCAAGTTCCTCAGAGACAGTCTCCTCTTGGACTGCAGAATCAGTTTCCTGTGAAATCTGATCCTCAACCTGGGGCAAGGGGGAAGACATAGCCTTAACCCTCTTGCTCCTTCTCTTGGGTTGCGGTTAGTCTATTGTTCCAAGATCCACCACTGGTTCAGGAAGGCACTTCTTAGCCTGAGTCCTTGTCACTGCAAGGACATGTGCTGAAATCCCTAGCATTTCTGCATGAGTCTTGTACTCCACTTCTGACCAAACTGAGCTTTCAAGATCATTGCCTAACAAACAGTCTACTGGGAGGTCTGCACTCACAACAACTTTCTTTAGGCCATCTACCCCTCCCCAGGAGAAGTTCACAACAGCCACACTATGGGAAGTAGTGGAGTTGCTTGCATTGGTCACTAGGTAACTTTCACCTAGTACAATCTGTCCAGGGTCCACAAAGTCAGGTGTCACCAT
This sequence comes from Lissotriton helveticus, assembly GCF_964261635.1. Taxonomy (NCBI): domain Eukaryota; kingdom Metazoa; phylum Chordata; class Amphibia; order Caudata; family Salamandridae; genus Lissotriton; species Lissotriton helveticus. The sequence goes on along the minus strand of NC_136065.1, from coordinate 2,030,618,783 downwards.
TGTGACACTGGCACATGTGTCCCTGTAGGCCTGAGCCAGTTTCTCATTTATCAAAGGCGTCTGCCTATATTTGCCCAGGTTACTGGGACTCACTGTAGTGGACAAAGCTAAGTCCACATCATATAGGAGAACTGCCTGAGTAGGGACTCTGACTAGGCAAGGTCCCACCTCAGTACCCAGGGTTAACCCTACTACACCCTTTGGCTGTGTACCACCACTGCTTACTGAACTAGGGGGTGCAGGTGCTTTAGGAGCTGCAGTGGTGGGGACTGGATTTTTATTGGTGCATTCACTGCCCCAGTGTGAAACTGATTTGCAGGTATTACACCAAGGTTTCTTTGGGCCATCGTTCTTCTTTTTCTTGTTTCCATTTTGGGAACCACCCTCCTTATTACTAATTTGGGGGCCTGAAGACTTCTGGTCCTTTTCTTTATCTTGCTGATTCCCACCCTTCTGGTCTGTTTTCTTCTGGTCACCACCTTGGTTCTGGGGTTTCTGCTTAATCCTTGTTCTGACCCATTTGTCTGCCTTCTTTCCCAATTCTTGGGGAGAGGTCAGATCAGAGTCAATAAGGTATTGATGCAACAGCTGGTTTGTACAGTTATTAAGGATCTGTTCTCTCATGATAAGATTGTACAATCCTGTATAGTCTGAAACTTTACTTCCCTGCAACCAACCCTCCAGAGCCTTAGTGGCACAATCAACAAAATCAGTCCAGTCCTGAGTCTGTGCTTTTTGGGTGTCTCTGAACAACAACCTGTATTGCTCAGTGGTTAGGCCAAACCCTTCAATAAGAGCACTCTTCAGGACAGAGTAGTTTTTGGCATCCTCCGGTCTAACTGTGAGGAGCCTGTCCCTCCCTTTCTCAGAAAAGGAGTACCATAAAATTGCAGCCCACTGATCCTGAGGAACCTGCTGTACCATGCAGGCTCTCTCAAGTGCAGTCATCCATTTGTGGATGTCATCCCTTCCTTGTAGGGGGCCACAATTTTTGTCAAGTTTCTATTATCATAGCTCCTGTCTTTTTCTCTAGGAATTATGCTGCCACCAGTGGCATCTAAGCCACACAATTTCTGCTCTCTTGCCAAGGCAAGTCTAGCTTGAGCCAGGGCTACCTCCTCCCTCTCTATCTGGAGTTTGACAGCCCTCATCCTGGCCCTATGCTCTTTCCTCTGAGAGGGAGTCATTCCTCTCTGAGATTCTCTTGAGGCACTAGAAATATGAGAGTCCCCTGATGGAGAGCTCACTCTTCTGTTGCCTGGGAGAATGTGGTTTTGGGGTCTGGGGAGGTGCTGGCCCTCTCCATTCCCAAGTAGGTCTAAGTTTGTCTGGTTAAGCCTGGCAACTACAACCTGGTTAACCCTCTGATCCTGATCTTCAAGGTCCTCTCTATCTGAGTCCTCCTCCTCTTCCTCTTCTTCCTCTTCTTCCTCCTCTGGAGTGGTATCAGTTACAGGGGGGTTCACTCCATCTCCTGACTCGAAGGGAACTGCATTCGCCTTTTATAAGTCATCCTGTTCTAGAATGGCTATCAGGGAAGGACTGGTGGGACTTCTGCCCCTTTTTAACCCTCTTGGGATGCACAAGGAAACCCTTATGGTGTCTGGTTGTAAGTCAACCTTATTAGACAAGCTATCCTAGGGGTAGCACGGACTAAGCAGCCTAAAGGCTTAACTTAAGAGGTTGTGTTAAGCGAGCTGTTTTACCAAGTACAATCCTCTAATATCAAATGAAAGGACACCACACAAGTATATATTATAAAAATATATGTATTTATTACTAAAAACAATCCCCAGTATTCTTTATGAACAAAGGGGCACAAGCGTTAAATCAAAAGCACAGTATAACATACAAAGTTGCACAATTTTGGATGAGGCCTAGGGGCCACTCAAACCATATACTAAAAAAATGGTATAAGAGATACCAATCAATCAGTGGTTAGGCCTAGGGCATCGCTGGGAGCAGTCGGGATAAGCAATGCTGAAGTCGGGAAAAGCCCGCGGGATTCGGATGCAGTGCTGAAAGCACAAGCATGTACCAATGTTAACCAATGGTGCGTAAAAGTTATACAAATAGAGTTTAAGGACACTTCCGCTGAACCTAGAAAGACAAAACTTTAGACACAGACCCTAGAGGTGTGTACCAGTGTGGGAACACCGGTGTTGCAATGTTACCTCACCCACAGGAAGCCGGTGCACAGGGTCGAAGTTGAGTCGGGTTTCGTCACGCAGGTTCTTGGTGCTTGAAGCTGAAAGGGCTGCAGGCGAGGTGAAGGAGAAGTGTCCGGTGGGGTCCAAGGGTGGACCCAAGTCGAAAAGTACCTGAAAGCAGAGGGGACAGAGTCTGGGTCACTCAGCAGTGACCAGGGTGGAACCAGGACAGAACCAGGCAATGTAGGGCGCAATCAGGTGGTTGTCGAGGAGCTTCTCTCCGCTGTCACGTGGGCTCTGGGACATCTACGACGTCCAGGAGCGGGTCACGATCTGTCCCACGCAGGCTCTCGCCGTCGGCGCTGTCGGCTTCAAGATTGGAGCAAACAACACTTGGCAAAAGCAATCCACGAGGAACTGGAAGATTGCTTCTCACTCGGTCCAGGAGGGTCAGAGTGGGTGCTCCTTTTCAGGGGCACAGGTGCAAATCTGGAGCAACCAATATCACAAGTCGTATTTCAAGTTTCGTCGGCACAGGGGCCACAAGCCAGCTGGCAAGTGACCGGGCCAACACGTTGAGCCAAAAGAAGCAGAAGGGCCCCACGCAGCACTCGTCGAGTGTGGAGGGCTGAACTTCGGTGCAAGAGTGGCTCAGGGCTGGGGCTTCTCAAACCCCGGTGTACAGCTTCGAGGGTCACTCGTGGGCTGCACGGACAGCGTCTCGTGGTCTTTTCAAGATGGCGTGCCCCACGCTTCCGGTCGCCTCCACGGGTCTCAGCTCTGCAGGGACTGTGGATCGGGCTGTTGGAAGGCAGGCAAGCTTGATCTCGTCGATCTCTGTCGCTCGAGTTCCGGCGGGAACTGCAACAAAGCAGACGTCGATGGCTGGATGGTGCCTGTTTGCACAAGGTGGTCACTCCTTGACCACAAGGGAGATTCTTCAGTCTTCTACGTCGAGTAGGATGTCGAAGGGTCCAGAGTTTCGTTTCTTATGTTTCATCAGGATAATCTGAAGTGCATTGGCACTGCTCCCACTCTTATTCGAATCTAGGGGGCTGGATTACCTGCTAGGTCCCCTCCTATGGGTGGGACCCAGGAAGTGGGTGGATACACCCCCTTCCTTTGATCCTGGCCGCGCTGGGACGGGGGCTGGAGTGCCCCAGAACCGGTTTGCCCGGATTATGCAAGGGGCAGCCTTGTGCTCCCCATGCAGTGTCTGGTTTCTTTCAAACCTCCCTGCTACAATCCACTATCTCCTGTCTGGGGGGGTGTAACACCGCCCTGCGACAGGAAACCCTTTGTCCAGGCCCCCTTGGCTGAGTTTCGGTCAGCTGCAGGGGGTCAGACCTGTGTCTGTGGCAGAAGCATTCATTTTGTGGATCTGAGGCTCTTTTAAAATTAACTGCATAGGGGGCGTGGCCAAGATGGCGAGCTAGGAGGACGCTTTCCTCGTGAGCTCCCGAAGCCCCGGAGCCTACGCACCGCCAGTCGCCGCTGATCTCCCCCGGATCGAGCGGGAGGCAGTGCCCAGTGCCTGTGGACGAGCGGCGACGCGACCTGGGGATCCCCGGTGCCCTCCAGGGCACAGCGGAGCCGTGACGGGGAGGATCCTATCGCCGAGCTGGAAGACGCCGGAAACCGACCTGCGGAGCCCGCCGGCGGAACGCCCAGGAACCCTAGCGAAGCCTCGGGGCTGCAGGTGGGGAAGCGCCCCCCAGATTGGGACGCTCGCGAGGCAGCGGAGGGGCGAGCCATCGAATCCCCGGCCGAGACCCATCGTGACGGACCCGGGGAGCTCCAACTACGCGACCCCGGGGATCCGGAAGGCCGCAAGGCCTACCCCGGGACCTGGACTTCTGGAACCTTCCACTGCGCCCCAGACTGTCTGGAGGCTTAGCGCAGTGACCGGAGAGAGCTCAATGACTCCCTGAGTGATCCGAGCGAGCTGCGGGGCACCACTCCCATATCACTCTCCAGTGGACCTCGGTGGGCCTACGGTGCAGTGGCGGCGCTCAGTCCGAGGGCCTCGCCTGCGGAGGGGCCCTCCCTCCTTCACCACGCCCTGCATCAGAGCCGGAGGGTGGCACTGAGACCCCCCGGCGAGGACCCTCAAGGTGACGGGCTATATACCTGGGAGAACATTGGGATGCACAAGAACTACGGTGGGGAACACCGGCCTCAAGGGGAATAGACCTGCGCCACTCCTGTTGCGAATCGGAAGGAGGCCATCCAGGCCCGTCCTCTGCCACATCTACTAGAGGGGTGGCGCGACAGTGTGGCCTGACTACCTTTGTCCCTGGACGCTCTCTTCCCCGCGGTCGGAGGCGGATAGCAGCGCCCGTCTTGGGTGGCGGCGCGGAAGAAAGGCCCCACAGCTGAGACCAACCCACGGAGAGCCACAACGAGGAGCACCGACACGTGCATCTCGGCCCCACGCTGCCCGAAGCCTTGCCGGTGCCCTCTGTGCCGCGGACCACTCCCGCTGCTACGATGTCTAGCAACCGAGGAGGTAAGAAAGGTGAACGCACCTTGCCTGATATGTTGAGCAGAGCGACCAACAGACAGGACAGGAACCAGCCCGCCCGAGCCCTCCGTCCAGCTCTCGAGGGGCTGAGGGAGGGGAACCTCCAGTGACCCGATCGTTTCTGGAGTCGTTGTTCAGCACCCTCAGGGAGGACTTCCAAACGCTGAAGCAGGAGGTGGCGGGAGAGGTCCGTGAAGTGCGAAGAGAGGTCGATTCCCTTGGTGGGCGAGTGACTGTTGTGGAGGAGGCTGGCCACACCCGAGACGAGGAGATAACGCACCTACAGCAGGAAGTTCTACGGCTCAGAGACCAGCAAATTGACCTCCAAGCCCACGCGGAAGATCTCGAGAACAGGTCCAGGCGCAACAACATTAGACATTAGAGTCCAAGGCGTTCCTTCTGGAGAAGAAGGGGAGGACGTGGCTGCTTACCTGGGAGATATGTTTCGTGACATCTTAGGGGAACCTGGAGACTTCCCGTTGAGGATAGACAGAGCACACAGAGTGGGCCCGCAGCGACGGGCCTCTGCACCTGCCCCAGACATCTTGGCCTTCTTGCCGGATTTCCCCTTGAAGGAACGGATCCTACGCGAGGCTCGACGTCGGAAGCCGCTAAGTTTTCGGAATCATCAGGTGGCGCTGTTTCAGGACTTATCTACGGTCACCCTTCAAAAACGCAAGTCCTTCAAGATTGCCACAGACTTCTTGAGGGAACAAGGCATACAGTACTCCTTTCCGGCTCATTTTCCGCTGGAATGGTACACTACATCAGCTCAGGTCCCTTCAAGACACTTGCGAGGTGCTGGGGATCACGGCAACAGACACCGACGCTCCCACACCCTCCCGCCGACGCGTCACCAGAGATGGGTGGCGGTCTGTCCGACGGCGCCGGCCTCCTGCCTTACCTACACGACCGGACTCACCCACGGTCAGAGCTGAAATGGACGACGCGATAATGGTGGTATCCAGAGACACATCGTCTGGTGATATGGCCCTGACGGCCTGAGCACACTCCGGTGGGAGATCTTGATGGCCTCATCTTCATAGCAGGTGCGGGGGTTCCGGGAGGGAGGGGGCGGCGGGGGGGTGCAGGAGGTGGCTGGACGTCCACTCGAATAACTTACCACAGACTTGTCCGATAAGGACCGGACTGGGACAATGCTCCTCGTTCAAGGGAAGTTGGGGAGGTGGGGACGTTGGGGTAACGGGAGGGTGGAGGGAGGTAGGGAGTTGGGACTCAGGGGGGAGGTCCGGGGGGACGGCGAGTCCCGCAGTTTTGGGGTGGAGTGGCTGGGAGTTGGACTAGTTGGGGGTTGTTTGGGGGGAACTTTGGGATTTGTGCTGGGCTGTCATGTTTTACTGCTATTGTTCCTATGGCCTCGCATCGCACGTCCTGGGTTGAGGACCTGGTGCTGTTGGGTTACTGCATTTGCTCGGCTTCACGCCGTTGACCCTCACGGAAATCACTGCCGACGTAGCCTCGCTGACCGCTGTTCTTGGGACGATTATTCATGGCCCTTAAGGTAGTCACCCTCAATGTGAAGGGTCTGAACAACCCGGTAAAGCGTAGAGCGATATTATCCCTCCTTGAGAACACCCAGGCAGACATCTGTCTTTTACAGGAGACTCACCTCTTAGCCCGAGACTGCCTTAGGATGAGATCACCGAAATTCCCAGTACAGCTTTTTTCCTCAGGGCCCACTAAGACAGCAGGAGTCGCTATCTTAGTCTCAAGAAAGTTTAGGGGAGAGATACTGCACAAAGTGGCAGAGCAGAAGGGGAGGCTCATAGCTTACAGGGTCAAGCTGGGGGGGTTTCTTGTTCACTGTGGGTTCTATCTACAGCCCGAATGACCACCAGGACCAGTTCCTACACTCAGCCCTTGAACACATAGCGACTACACCGGACAGGCACATACTCATTGGGGGGGACTTGAATCTGGTCTTTGATTCGCTCCTAGACAGATCTGCGCAGCGACGCCCACACACCGGGGAGTTCTCGCAATTGAGTTACTCACGCCTAGGTGATCTCGATATGCATGATTTATGGAGACGCCTGCACCCCACTACTCAGGCCTATTCCTATTACTCCCACGCGCATAGGACATACGCGAGATTAGATCACATCCTAGTTACGGGGCCGATGGCTGCGCTCGCGACGGTTTCCGACATAGGGGTTCCCACGTTGTCGGATCACGCCCCGGTGTCGGGTTCCTTTCGACTACCGTCAGCATCACCCTCCCGGGGAGTTTGGCGCCTCAGAGACACCCTGTTGCATAAGCAAGCGGTGGTGAAGCAGATACGTGACGCGATTACTGAATACCGGTCCCATAATGATAATGGGGACACCACCCGGGCGACGCAGTGGGCAGCCTTGAAGGCAGTGCTCCGTGGGGAATTCATCGCCATCTCGTCTGCGGAGAATAGAGAACGACAGTAAAAACGGGATGAGCTTACGACCCAGGTGAGGGAGCTGGAACAGATGCACCAGAGAACGGGAGCCCCCAGAATTTGGAGGCAGCTTAAGGCAACCCGGAAATTACTCTCCGCTCTGGACATGGACAGAGCGGAATATCCGGAGCTCTGCCTGAAACATGCATATTACACCGGCGGCGATAGGTGCGGCCGCCTCCTCGCGAACAAACTCCGTATGCAACATCAGAGTTCGCGAGTCGCGGAGCTGTCGATTCCCGGCGAAGCGGCGGCTACGGAGGATCCTCAGATCGCGGAGGGATTCCGCCGATACTACGCCGACTTATACGCAGGCGAGCCTCCCTCGGCGTTGGCTGAGGCTGCTTACCTCGAATCAGTCGAGCTCCCCGTTCTCGCCCCGGAGCAGGCGGAATACCTGGAGCGGGACATTCGACCGGAGGAGGTGATTGCGGCCATCTCCCGACTTAAGCATGGAAAGGCCCCGGGACCCGACGGTTACACCTCACTTTTCTACAAGACGTTCTGCCAAGAACTGGCCCCTCTGTTGACGCGACTCTATAACTCCTTCGCGGAACCGGGAGCCATTCCCCCGGATTTGCTTTGGGCGACGGTATCGGTTATTCCCAAGCCGGGGAAAGACAAGACCGAGTGCGGCTCCTATCGGCCCATCTCGTTGTTGAACGTGGACCTCAAGCTCTACACGGGGATCCTGGCGACTCGTCTGGCGCAATATCTGCCAGGACTTGTGGACCCGGATCAGGCGGGGTTTGTCCCCGGCCGGCAAACGGTGGACAACACTAAGAGAGTGGCGCACGTCCTGGAGAAAGCCTCCCGCATCCCTGGGAAACGCATGCTCTTGTCGGTCGACGCGGAGAAGGCGTTCGACCGTGTGCGTTGGTCTTACCTTGAAAGAGTGCTTTGCAAAATGGGTATAGGGGAGAAATTCCCTACCCTCGTATTTAACTGTTACAAACACCCGGCCGCGGTGGTGCGGGTGAATGGGTGCAGCTCCGACCACTTTGCAATTGAACGGGGAACCAGGCAGGGATGCCCACTGTCCCCGCTTCTTTTTGCCCTTTACATGGAGCCGTTTGCCCAGAGGATCAGACAGGACCCAACGGTGACAGGCGTCCGGATGGGGGGCTACATTCACACCATCAGCCTATACGCGGATGACGTGATCCTCATGCTTGAAAACCCGAGGGAGGCACTCCCGGCCTGTATCGCAGAGATGGACGCCTTCGCCACGGTAGCGGGCTTCAAAATGAATATGAAGAAACCGTCTGCCCTGGACCTATCGCTGTCCGCTACAACGAGACTTGAACTACAGAGGCGCTTCCCCATGAGTTGGTCTAAAGATCTGATCCCATACTTGGGTGTCTTGTTGGCGCCCTCCTTGCCCACCATGGTGACGGCGAATTACACGGCATCGGGCAGAAAGATGAAGGAGGAGTAGACCCGCTGGAACAAAGGCACATTGTCGTTGTTGGGACGGATTGCCGCGGTAAAGATGACTCTCTTGCCGCAGGTCCTATATTTGTTTCGGCCCCTACCGCTTCAGCCACCGAAGGGTTGGATCCGTCAGGCTCAGGCTGACATTGCCCGCTTTATCTGGCAGGGTCGCAAACCCAGGCTTAAGAGAGCCTTATCTACTCTGGCTCCGGAATCCGGCGGCCTTGGTATTCCGGATCTCCAAAAATACTTTCAAGCGGCGCAATTGCGGTACTTTGTGGAGTGGAGCAAATGGGAGTCTGACAAGCATTGGCTGTTTCAGGATCAGGCGGTAGCGGGCAGGACCTTACAGGAGATACCCTTCATGCGCAGGGCTCATCGCCCCCCCAACCTTTACGCGTCTTTGGTCACCCAAGTTCCGCTCAGGGTATGGGATGCAGTGAATGCTACACGGGAACTTACCACCTTCCCGTCGCCGCTTACGCCGTTGGTCGGGAACCCTGACTTTCAGCCCGGAATGGAACATGGCGCGTTCTCACTCTGGCAGGCTGCCAGATGCTGCGCTTTGTTTCACATGTATGGTTCGGAAGGGACTGTGTCTTTCCAGGACCTCAGACGAGATTACCATCTGCCTGAGACTGAACGTATGCGATATTTACAGGTTCGCCACTGGGCGCTGCAGCCGCAGGTGAGGGATCTGGCCGACCGGAAACTTACACCCTACGAGATGTGGCTAGCTACACGCTCCTCGGATGCCAAGCTCGTTTCGGATCTGTACAAGCTTTTGCAGCCCCCCACCTTCCACATCCATAACCCCGGACGGGTGCGCTGGGAGCGGGAACTGGGGAGGGAATTAAGCCACAAAGAGTGGGACAACATTTCTTACCGCGCGCGTCACTCAGCTTACCACACTGGGCTCACTGAGACTTTCACTAAAATATCTACATATTGGTATTACACACCTCAACGATTGCATGAAATGAACCATAACCTCCCAGATACCTGTTGGCGCGAGTGTGGACAGACTGGCACGCTCACACACATCCTATGGGGACATACCGGGGGGAGGGGGGGGGGAGGATGCGGGGGTTCGGGAGGCGGGTAGGGGGAAGCAGTTGAGTTGAGGGGGGGGTTGGTTTTGGGGTCAGTCCTCGCTCTTACGCCTGGCATGTGGCTCTATAACATGTTCTGAGTGTAATGTCTGAAATTCTGATGGCGCTTAAGGTATAGAGACTCTGAATAGCATCTCTTTGACGACGAGTTTAAGTTGTATGTATTGTTTTTCTCCTGTATAACCTTGCAATAAAATGCTTTAAACCTAAAATTAACCGCATTTCAGTAAAGTAACATGTCTTCTCCCTCTAGAGGCGTGGAATGCTATCCCCCTCGCCAGAACTGGCGAGGGGATAGTATTCCAAATCGTATGACACCTTACACGACATGTTTTGATAAAGCCAAACCAAAGTTGCTATATAACCGCGAGGATTATAATGCACTTAATAGTATATGGTATGGCATTATCCTGAAACAGCTTAGGGAGTTGTTCCCGACAGCTGCAGACAGGCTCAGCTCATGCTAGAGCTCCATCTCACATTAAACCACGCACTCTGCCTCCAGGATTGATGAGGCCTTCCATAGGAGTGGCTCACAGGTTTATATGTGTCCAGATATAGGTTTAGATATAGATATACTATACCTAAGCAAGAGGTGATTACACCAACTTGCCCCAGCTGAGTGATCAGCCAGTTGTGTCAATTTAAGAACCAGCCAGGGGTGGCAAAAGATATGCTGCAGCCCCTGGTAGGCCTTGGTGGCACCTATGCCCTGAGCACCTATAGTGCATGGTACAGGGGCTAACAAGGAGTCAATTTCCAATTGTGGTATGTACCTATAGCACATGTATTAATAATTTAGAGAGAGAACAGCAGGCTGGGGGTCTGATTAGCAGGCCCACAGCCTCAGTAGTCGAAAACCAGTGAAGCACAAAGCAAAAATTTGGGGTGACCATAGGATAGCAGACCCTACTCTTCTACAATAGTAATAACTGCATATATTGTTTTTTGTAGAAAACAGTCCTGAAGAAGGTGAATACTGTAGACAAAATCACCAAAACGCAGCGTCGACTTATGTTTTCTAAAACTTGGAACTGTAACAATAATACCCTGTGATTGCGTCTTTTGTACATATTTTTTAATTTTGAAATGCTGTATTGTTTTTATAATGAAATGATGTAATAAATTGTGTCCCATTTTTATCTTTTTGTAACTTGCATTTATTATGATCAGTTGTTGGTTTGACCTTTTTAATTGATATATTTTTGTAAATGACATTTGCAATATATTCTGTTAACTGTGTGGTGAATATATGTTTTTACCTTGATTGTGTGCCCCTCATTTATTAATATTCCAGGTATTAGGGACGTTGTTTACTTTTTCACACGCATCAATCCATACATGATGAGGCTCATCGACCCAGATCAAGCTGGTTTCATACCGACAAGACAATGCGGGGACAACACAAAAGGCCTCATACATCTCGCAGATCTCATTTTCCGCTCCCGAAAGGAGGCCCTCCTGCTGTCCGTCGATGCACAGAAGGCCTTAGATAGGGGCGATGGAGACGCTCTGTCGTTTCGGCTTTGCAGAAAGGTTCCTTGGCTGGTTAGGATGCATATATAAAACACCTAGAGCATCGGTCAGAGTTAATGGGTACTCCTCCAAGCTTTTTCCTATATGCAGAGGAACCAGACAGGGGTGCCCACTCTCCACCTATTATTTGCCCTATATATGGAGTTGATGGCCCAGAGGGTCAGAGACAATCCAGAGATCTCCGGGATCCATTCTAGCTCCAGATGATTTTAGCAGAAAAGGTGGGTTTTCAGAGCCCTACGAAAGGGGAGTTCCTCCTGAATAGAGCGAATCGACTGCGGGAGTTTATTCCAATGAGATGTAGCGCAGATTTGGAAGGTTTTTCCCCCTGATCGCGTCTTTTTAAATCTCGGGATGGTGAGAAGGTTTTTAGAGTCTGATCGCAAAGATCTAATATTTTTGTAAGGGCGAAGGCAGGTGGAAAGATATGCTGAGCCCTTCCCTTTAATTGCCCTATGGGCCAGTGTGAGTGCCTTGAATTCAGCCCGTTTCTGTATAGGGAGCCAGTGGAGAGAGCGGCGATAAGGAGAAATGTGTTCTCGAAGAGAAATCCCGCACAGTAATCGGACTGCGGCATTCTGTACAGTTTGAAGCCGTGGCAGAGACCTGAGGAAAGTCCAACATATAAGCCATTGGCATAATCCAAGTGCGATGTAATTAATGCTTGGACTATTGTTTTCCTTGTATTACTGGGTAGAAAGTTAATGAGTTTTTTTACCATCCTTATTTTAGAAAAACAGGCGGCAGATACCGTTTGGACTTGAGTGTGAAAGGAGAGAGCCGAGTCCCACCTAACTCCAAGATTCTTTACGGATTCTTTGGGGTTGGGGGGTGAGCTTAAATCATGTGGCCACCACAAGTTGGAATCTAGCCGGACGATTGATGGAAAAAAAGGACCTCTGTCTTTCCCGCGTTAAGTCGGAGACAGTTGTTATCCATCCAACTTGCAACTTTACGCAAACAATCTTTTAAAGGATCAAATGTAGTGTCTGAGATGTCTTCATATGAAAAGAGCAGTTGTATGTCATCCGCATATGAGGTGGCTTTGATTCCCAACTGGGCGATCAGCTCGGCTAAAGGAGAAAAATAAACATTGAAAAGGAGGGGACTCAAGGAAGAGCCCTGAGGGACTCCCCACTTGAGCGGGCGACTGTCGGAGGTGAAAGGGGGGGTAAACACTGCCTGGGTGCGATTGGACAAGAAGGATGACACCCATTTCAAGGCCTGGCCTTGGATACCTATTGAGTGAAGGCGGTTGAGGAGAACAGAGTGAGAGACGGTGTCGAATGCTGCTGATAAGTCCAGCAGCACCAACACCGCCCTCGCCCCAGTATCTAATTTCCATCGGACGGCGTCCGCCATCTCAATCAGGGCCGATTCCGTGCTGTGGCCCTGTCTAAATTCATGCTGTGAGTGATGGAGTGACCCTTGAGCTTCCAGGAAATTCGCTAGCGGCTGTTGTACCAGTTTTTCTAGTACCTTCGCGGGTGCTGGCAACAAAGAAATGGGCCTGTAATTAGCTGGCTCATTAGGATCGGCGTCTGTCTTTTTCAGGATAGGGATAATACGCGCGTGTTTACACGAGTCCGGAAAGACGCCAGTACTCAAGGAGTCATTCCAAATACTATTCAGAGCTGGATTGAGTATTGGAGCCAGGGATTTATATTGTTAAGACTGGCCAGGGGTCCGTTGGCGAGCCAGATCTACAGCTAGAAAGTTCGGCAAGTGAGAGATCAAGGGGTATTTTGGCGAACTCTGAAAAAATCTGAGAGGGAACTGAACGGGATTGTATATAGACCATGGGGTCATCAGCAGTATTGGTAGGTTTTTTGCAAGGAAAAGAATCATAAATAGTAGCTATTTTTTCCTCAAAAAAGTCTGACAAACGGTTACAAAATAATTGAGATACCTGGGTCTGGCGTTTAAGGGCTAAGGGATTTGTAAAAGATCTAACTGTATTAAAAATTTCCCTAGCAGAGCCATGGGCCTTGTTAATTTTCTCCTTTAAGTAAGCTCTTTTGTGAACTAAGATCTTTTTCCTATAATTTTTAAAAGCAGATTTGTATTCCAGTTTACTATCTGTGGAGTATGATAGTCTCCAACGTCTCTCCAGATTTTTAAAGGCAGACTTACATTTCCGAAGTTCATCTGAGTACCACGGTGAAGAAGGGGCAGAACGGTATGTTTTGATCGGCCTAATTGGGGCAATGGAATCTATAGCCGAAGTAATCCAGCTATTAAATTTGATCAGCCTGGAGTCTAAATCGTTAGCCTCGCTGGGGGTCGTCGATGCTAGTTGCACTCGTAAGCTTTCTGGACTAATCTTGCTCCAGTTATGTCCAAATGTTTTAGCTAAAACTTGAGGCCTTACTTGCTGGGGTAAAAGAACAGAAAAGGGAATAAGATAATGGTCGGACCAAATCACAGGATAAGGATCATCAGTGATAAGACCGGCATGGTTGGAACATATAAGATCGAGAGTATGACCCGCTTTATGCGTAGGACGAGAGATCAGAGGATTTAATCCACCAGCAGAGAGTGTGCTGAGAAAATTGGTACTTATTGGATCAAGTGCATCTTCCACATGAAGATTAAAGTCACCAAGCAAGGTGAAGTTAGCATACCGAAGGCTAGCCTGGAGAACATAATCCAGAAAGTCTGGAAGAAATGCGATTTTAGATTTGGGGGGGCAGTAGACTAGTAAACCTGTGAGAGTGAGATTAGCAGCAATTTGTATGGAAAAGGGGAGGGCTTCTATGGCTTCTATCTGTGTATAGGGGAAGGAAGCAACAGTCCAAGAGGATCTATAAAAAATGGCTACACCTCCACCACGTGTAGGAGTTTGTCTATTAGCACAAAGAATACGATACTCTGGAGGAATAGCCAGAGTCAAGGCGGGATTTGTTTCGTCCCCTAGCCACGTCTCAGTTAAAAATAGAATATCCCAATTATTATCCGAGAGGGATTGAGCTATGTCCAACGAGTGTTTGACAAAAGAGCGGCAATTAATAAGGCCTGCCTTGATGATAGTGTTTTTATGACAAGATAGGGGGCATTGAAAAATGGTTTGAGATGAAATAACAGTCACAGAAGTGCTATCTGATAGGTTCAGGTTACAGGGAATGCACGGAAAAGTGCGGGTGGTAAGGGCAGAAGGGATGTTATTGAGAAAATCACAGTGATGTGGCCTTAAATTAAGTAGAGTGCTTCTGTCATACCTGAGTGAGGAAGGTGTAACCAACTCGGCATGATGAATAGCCACGGCCGCGGTCTGGTCGCGGATGGGCGCAGATGGGCAGTGATTCTGTCCCAGACAAACCCAGCGGCCTCACTCACAGCCCTAGTAAGCGAGTTCTCCCGCTTTACCGAGGTATCGGGATTTAAGGTAAACCTCCACAATTCGCCAATACTAAACCTCTTCCTGTCCCCCACCACCGAGGAGGCCCTGGCTAGGCAATTCACATTCTCCTGGGCTAGCCAGCATATAACATACCTAGGGATTCTCCTGGCACGAACACTTGCCAAAACTCTAAAATCCAACTATATCCCACTCCTCAAACAGACTACCAAAACCCAAGTTTCCTGGACATGATCGGGTCTCTCCTGGGCGAGCCATATCGCTCCAGTCAATATGACAATTATGCCACGTATACTCTACATCTTTCAAACGATCCCCTTTACCCCACCCCCGGCTACATGGAGGAACCTTCAACGTGCCACAAATGGCTTCATCTAGGGTGGTAAGCAACCGCGTCTCAGTTTTTAACAGATTACAAAGACTAAAGTCGGAGGGGGAGTAGGGGTCTCGGTAGTATCACTGTATTTCCAAGCGTCCCAGCTACACTTCATCCCGAAGTGGAATCGTCCCCTCTCAGAGAAATACTGGACGTTCATGGATCAGACGATAGCAGGACTAAATATCTGGCGGGAGTTCTGGCCTCCATGTAAAAATAGTCATAGAAGGGGTGGTATGCACACCAATGCTTTACTCTTTACATCAACGTTTGAACGGTCGACAAAAGATTGCGTGCACCCTGGACCTGTGCCTTGCCCACTGAAATAGAACAATACTGTGGGAAGCGTAACATACGCTCCACATCCAGTCACACTGCGTAAAGGGATATATAATCCTCTTTATGAGTCCACATTACTTTTTCTTCATTAGAATCCATTTGACTCCACTTTGTTTTTCACAATCTTTATACTTTTTCAGTTAATCCACATATACGTTGTCTTGCATTTTAAATGCTTCCCATGCTCGAGAGGTGTCCATCCAGACCTCTTTAAGAACACGATCAAAAATGCAAGATTCGTTTCAGACAGCATTTCTTTATTAGAACCCAAAGCATTTCGGGCTTATGTAAGCCCTTCGGCAGGAGTAACTGCAAGTTAACAATTCAGAAAAACACATCATTACTGAATGATCTTTTATATAACCTATAAACATTCATCATGATTCCACAGTTATATTCGTAATGTCGTGCGTAAACAAACTTAGTTTCCTTCATGAGTATCTTCACAGTAAATCAACAACGCAATTACTTAATACCATTAATACTAAACCTATCGTCTTGCATCCCTAAACTATCCCTTATTCTCCCCACTTTTGTGCCTCAATCACTTATAGTCCATTGTGCTCTACCACGTTCACATCCTCACCCACCCACATCACTAAAACCTCTCACTTGCACGGTCATATTCTCTGATCCATCAAACTCACCCTAATCCCTCATATTCCACGCGCCAATCACTCGTCCTTCCTCAGCGCTAACCGCTCCCTAATTCCCAACCCATTCATACCCACTTTCAGCCTCCCAGTGAGTGCGCTCGTAACATTCTCCATCCACCGTAATTACCAAAAAACACATACCTGCTAGAACAACATCCTTCTCGTCATCCCCCATCGTGTTACCTTCTCTACATAAAACCGTCTATTTAAGCCCCATACTGCAACCAAAACTCTACCCCTCTTTGTGCAATATACTTAAACACGTGACACAAACCACTCCACAAACTAATCTCTACTTCAACTCCCATAATCCATCATAATAACGGTCCTAAATCATTAATCAAACAACTGAAAATAACCCAAATTAGTCGTACGAGTCGCTGTTGCTCCAATTCCAAAAACGCCACGAATATAAACAGTCCATGTGTTCATTACTATATTGTAACCGCCTTGAAGATAATAATCATTGCTCTGTGGAACATGCTGTATTGTCGTACATGTAGGTAGGAATCTAAGAAAAAAAGTTTTTTCTCCTGATTTCTCTGTTTTTCAGGTGCAAAACCAACAAAGGGCAATTGTGTGTAAGATAATCATAGAAAGGGTGGTATGCACACCAATGATTTACTCTTTACATCCATGTTTGAATGATCGACAAACGATTGCGTGCGCCCTGGACCATAAATATAGGGCATGGGGCTGTACTCCTCTCCTGTCACGGCAACAACCGTGAGTGTCTGGGACACAACGGTGACTCGCCACTGGCTCACCTCCTTCCCTTTCTCCGATGACCACACTGATTGACAATCCAGACTTTTCTTCGGGGTGTAAATCTAAGCCTTTTCAGCTGTGGCGTGAGAAGGGCTGCAAAAGGGTAGATTCCCTTTTTGACCAGGAAGGAATTATTCTTTTTGACCAGCTTCAGGTAGTTCCCAGCTGCGGATTACTACAAGTATCATCAAGCATGTCACTGAGAAACCTCTCCAGAGATGAGACCAGGGGCCTCACGACGGCTAACTCAGTTTGAAAAGTGACTTGTTACTAAGGACAATGACAAACTCCTCATAACAGAACTTTAGGCTTTCCTCTCAACAGACTCCTCTCCTGCGAAAACCAAAGGGCAGATAACATGGGAGGAAGAAATAGGCAGACCACTTACAAACAAAGAGTGGCAGGACATTTACAGATCACACCATACAGCACACGACATTCCAGGTGCAGAAGCAGCATACAAGGTAGCTAAGTACTGGTATTTAAATCCGGCCCGACTCAATCACTGAAACAAAGACCGCCCATCCTACTGCTGGCGGGGTGTGGACAGACAAGCTCACTAGTGCACTTACTCTGGCATAGCCCCAAGTTAGAGAGACACTGGGATCTAATACTACAAGACATAAAGGAAGCCTTTGACAAAGATATTTCACGCTTCCCTGCCTAAAGCTTGGTAGGTCTCCCCAATTGTCTGACCTTTCCCCTGTGCTCCATGAGAGGAAGACAGATAGCATTAGCCCTGAATGACGCACGTCTAAAGTTGTTGGTCCACCGGGGCACCGAGAAAGTCCCACTCTTAGGCGGCTGTGGACGGTATTGGGAATAGAGCGACTATCTTTGGTGGCAGACAACAAAACGGATGTATAGCTTGAACTGTGGGCTCCATTTATCACTATCCTCAGTAAGGAGTTCAGAAAAGTGACTTGCCCCAAGCTCTTACAAATTTTATGACTCACTGACACCTGCCAACACTCTAAGCCAGTGGTTCCCAAACTTTTTTGACCTGTGGCTCCCTTGACCTAATCGGCAGTTGGCCGTGGCTCCCACCATTTTTTTACCACGCCCCTTTAAGAGAGACCCACGGCCCCCTCTGGATCCCACTTAAAACACTGGTTAAACCCCTCCATTCGTACGAAGAGGCCTCTGGTGTCCGTAGTAACCCCAGCCCCCCGGCTTTATAATGTGCTGCCACTATCACCATGTTGCAGAACAATGTTGAATGTGTACATCAGTTCTCATTTCTGACTTTTGTTTATTGAGATAATTCACCTTACAGGTTCTCTGTATTTCTCACTTTATTTCGAGGAGCTGAGGCAATGTGCCCTTTCTCCTGCCCTTCAGATGCCACGGAAGGGGCATAACGTTTAATAGTGCAGCTGGGCAGGGGCACCAGGGCCCAGAATTCTGAGGGACCCACAGCTCTCCGACCCCAACTGTAGGTGCTCTGTAACTGCCAACCCAGGGTATTAGGACCGTTTTCCGTGCATGAGCTAGGGCCCACGGCAGCTTTCGACAAGCTCAAAGACCACAGGCCCATCACTGCAGTGTGGCCATTTAGAACTTAAATCTCCTTCTCAGAAGAATCCATGAATAGTCCCTCGAGAGGCAACCTTTTACAATTCCAGTAACGGGCGTTTGTTTCTAGAATCCCCATCATGGTTGATTAACTGCCGGTTGCTGTCCCCCTACCTCCCTCCCACCGTGGACAGACTCTGTACACTGTTCAGGACTGCTCGAAGCTTCTGGAACCTATGTTTCTGACAAATATAAATATAACTCCTGCAGCTTGGATCGCCTGGCCTGACCCCTGCGCCATCAAATTCCTACAGGCTGTAGCGCTTCAGCGTGACCCCTGCAGGCTTTTAACTCCTGCAGCTCAGCGCGCCCAGCCTGGCCCCTGAGCACTGTAGAGCCAGCAGCCGGGCCCCTGCACCCATCTAAAGCCTGGTGTCTAGCAACCACCCTGACCCCTGCGGCCTAGAGTAGTCAGCCTTCTGCCTCTAAACCTTGCAATGTACACTCAGCTTAACCCTGTCCCCAACCTCATAATCCTGCCATTCGCTTACATTTGTTTGTGCTCTTGAAATTCAAGACAACGGTGACCTCTCAGCCAAATAAATATCAACGCGCTTTATCATGAAGCGCTTTCTGCCTCATAGTCACACTTGCAGCTTTGTACAGCTCTCCGAAATTAGAACCTTTCACACTGCACGCAGATTTTAGCAGCAGTTGCCTGACCAACACAATGCTCGACCAGCCTGTTACATGCACTCCCCCACCAGCACTGCGTTTTCACACATACCCACCAGGCGCGCAACACCCATTGTACTCAAAAGGCTTCAGCAACAACCCCCCTCCCACCCAATAGCCCCCCACCCCCCTCCCCCTCGTGTGTGGCAGCCCGGGATGAGACAGCTTCCCGGGCACACACACAGCCGCACCCGAGCACTTCACTGGTCTTTAAAAAGACCATTTGCATGCTAATGAGGCCTTGCTGCCGTTTCACCCCTCCACCCATCCCTGCAGCTTCACTCTGCCTATTGCTTAAGATTCAGCCCCCCCTCCCCCCACGAAATATTTGTTAAGCCCTCTCCCGAAATTTGGCTCTAGTTGCGCCTCTGATACCCACTCACTCCCTGTCCATTACTTGCTAGCATGCAATTTCCCACATTGCGCGAGCTGCGCCCCTGGCACCTCATTAAGGCGCACCAGGGTGTAGCGGCGCACAGTTTGGGAACCACTGCTCTAAGCCCTAAAAAAAACTGATTAAGAGTGAACAGGAGTCCCTGCGGGAGCTATGATAAAGGACTACTAAAGGATGCGGAGGAGATGGGAGATGTGGCAGGGAGAGTGGTCTTCTAACAGGTTCTCCCTGCATCTTTCCCTCTTTATTCTTCTCTTTATTTTCCTATAGTTCTATGCCATGTCATTAAGCTCAGTTAAATGATATTTTCTCTCCCATTACGTTTCACAAGGCATAGATCAAACAAATTGAGATAACAAAGCAACTTCTTGGATAAGTAGTCCATTGTAGCCCACTGTCTTCGCTGCCTGCTCCCGGGTTGTTGGCATTCAGCTGTGTCAATCTCATGACTGCTAATACCAATGTCGGCTACTGACTGTTCAATTCAAAATATCTTTATTCGATTGTTGTGTGCAATCATAAAAGTACAAGTAAATTACAAATATACAAGTTAAAAAGAGAATATATAAAAATACAGTAATTCATTGGATTCACAAAGACAATTACATTTTTAAAGTGCAGTTATAGTTATAAAGCATTTATAAAGTGCAGTTTATGAAATCATACGTTTCCTAATGATCATCACATTCCTTAGGTACAAAGCTGTTGTCGCTACAGATACATGATTATCTAGCGCTTGCATGCTAATCATCGCCGCACGGCAATGACGAAATCCTAAAACTCTTAAGAATGGCAATAGCACAGTTTTCCTCATATCATGATACAGTTTACAAAATAAAAATACATGAATGGTACTCTGGGGGGAGACATTATCACAGGGACAACATAGTAGATCGTGCGTCCAGTTGTTAATCATAGGGAAGCTAACCAATCTGTGGAAGATATTGAATCTGAAGCGTGAAAGTAAAAAATGCTCATAAATGTTATTTACATAAATTAAATAGGGCTGAATCTTAAAAGTTGCTAAAACCAATTGGTGCTGCTGGACAGAAGGTTTTAAGATCTCCACAGCAACCCGGTGAGATTCTAAGAGGGCTAAACACTCCTTTTTTAAATCTTTTCGTGAGATTTCTGAAATATCCAAGGGGTTCGTGAAGTATTCCTCTCTCCCAATATCTTTCAGAAAGTTAAAAACATACTTCACCCAAGGTATTTTGGTAGGGCTGCTGACTGTATAACTTACAGAATATTTTGATGCTGTGCTTATGTATAAACAAATAAAAATATTTATTACATAAAGATGTTCTTTTTTTTCCTATCGCTGTATACAGTATTTATCTTTGTAAGATGCAAAATAAAAATATTTATATATTTTTTAAAAAAAGAATAATGTAGCAACAGCCCGAGTACTGGGACTGACTGCCCCTGCACTGCAGTTCCAACAATAATATCGGACGTTCCGTGTTTACTCTTGGGCTGAGGAGTCCAGCAATGACAACCCTCCTAACCTGGCTCTTGCCTCAGCAGATGTATTGATGTTAAGGCAGGGTTGGGTTTAGAAGACTTCGACAACAGTGGACCCAGCCATCACTGTCCTCTGTGCGCCCTTCCACTTCATACCCCTCTGACTACTCCCGAACACCTCACCATGTTCTTGGAGGGGGATGGTCTCCATTTTGTAACCATTGGGAGGCGATCGCAATGGATTCCTGCGTCATCCATCTAGTCTGCTGGATAATTGCCCTTCTGTACCCACCTTCCGTGTTGGACTACTGAGATTCCTTCAGAGCATACCTGCTGACTCGCACCAACCTTGTTTTGACAGCAGTAGTCATTCCTTAATGGCAAAAGGGGTCATAGACGTGGTGCTTCCAGGGGAGATTAGTACGGGATTGTATTCCCTTTATTTCAATGCCCTCAATAAGTATGGTGGTCTGTGGCCTCTTCTTTTCTCCTCTTGCAGAACCTGTTCATCCACCAAGATGTGGAAGATTATGATAATTTGACAGGGAAACAACCTTTACAACGCAACTTTTACAACGCACTACCATTACAACGAAACTTTTACAACGCTTGTCATTACAACGCATACCATTACAACGCATACCATCACAACGCATAGTACCCTTACACTATCCAACACTTACCCTACTGTTGCACCCCCTGGAGTTAGAATAGTAATTTTTAGCCCTACACTATCCAACACTCACCCTACTGTTGCACCCCCTGGAGTTAGAATAGTCATTTTTACCCCTACACTATCCAACACTTACCCTACTGTTGCACCCCCTGGAGTTAGAATAGTCATTGTTACCCCTATACTATCAAATACTTACCAAACATGCGTTGTAATGGTATGCGTTGTAATGGTATGCGTTGTAAAGGTAGTATGCGTTGTAATGGAATGTGTTATAATAGTAGTTTTAGGAAATTCGTTGTAATGGCATGCGTTGTAATGGAATGCGTTGTAATGGATGTTGCGTTGTAAAAAATTCATTTGTAAAGGCATGGGTTGTAAAAGTATGCGTTGTAACATCAAACAACCATTTGGCAGTGCCCGTGATGATAAAGTGAAAATACAATTAGAGTGTGCAGATGACTTTCTGACCAGTGCTTCTCTCCTCAGCACCAAGACTATCTGTGCAGGTCGCTTTTCATCCTGTATTGACGATGGAAGAATGCAAACTCGCAGTTTCTGCTTTTAGACTGTTTGCTATCCCTGAACATTGCTTACTGTATATCTCTAATGTACAAGGCTGGGCTGTTTTACTTACTATCATGTTTTGGGAAGCTGGAACTGTTTCTAATTGCAGGAAGCCTTGCTTAAATTCTGCCTGTCAACCCGTAAAACATTAGGTTTGTACTAGCTCCCTCAAAGGGGAACTAGATAACCGCTGACCATGGAGATTTGAATATATACTGCCTGTGTTTTTAATCTGGTGACTGATATTCTCCATTGGTCAACACACTATCTTGGTATGTCTACATAAATCTGTTTTCTGGTAAAAAGGAAAAAAAAGAAAATACTTTGTTATATCTTTTGCCCAAGTATCCTGCTGTAACTTTGCGGTATAGTGTGGTGCATGCAGATGGCAAGGCAGTATATGATTGGCTAGTGGAGGTCTTTTCAAAACGTAAAAGGCAGCCATGTAGTTTTCAGCAAACTTTGGATGCATTCTGGGTTAGAGCCTGAGCTATAGATAAGTAGTAGGTTCATTGTTGTTCTCGATCTCTTACCACGTCATTAAAGTAATAATAGGTGGCAAAATTAATCATATTTTTCTATAATCTCAGATGACCTGATACGAATTCCTGATTTTTGGCAATTACTAACGGGGAATACTAAGTGTAACTATAAAGTGGCTACAGACACTCTGTAATATACTGTAATATATAAAAAGTGTTCATGAAAGTATTAACTGAAGACCACTATAATTGTGGTTTCCTTTGTTTTAAAGCTACACATTTCCTGATAGGTCTGCCGAACCATAGAAGGCCTGGGAACCATAATGGCTCATGTTGTACAGTGCACATTTTTTTGTAAACATAACCTTATTTTTAAGCTTGGCAAAGGAAGTGAGATTTTTGTCAGAAGAGTAGAGTTCGTATTTGTGGATATGAAAGATATCTTCCCTCTTTAAGTCATTCTATGCTTCCTTAGTGGACACCAGCATACTCTAGATGCTTTTCTTCCGAAACCAACTACTGATGGTAACATGAGCCTGCTACACTGACTGGTATTAAGAAAAAGTCTATATATATTGAAGCGAATTTTGCATGCATGTGGAGAAGCATACAGTGAGTAACATTTACAGGTCGATCCATGATTATGGCAACACAAAAAGATGATGAACATTGTCAAGTTCGATTTGCATATGGCTGGGTCCAAACTGGGGGTGGCTGGCAAGCAAAAGAACAATGTATTTAACCCAGATCTGTGTCTGGGGTGAATTCTTGACAATATTCAGCATTCCGTCCATCATCTTTTTCGGTTGCTATCCAGGATTATGCCGACATTTTCCTTGTCATTATGGCACAGGTGCTATCACGCAACCATATGAATTTACCCTGCCTGCTTATATTTGGAGCGCTCAGCCACCAGTTTGCTCAGACCTTCTTCCATGCTGCGAACCATTTAAAGATCTAGCAATCTAAAGCAGAACACAAACTTCAGGTTAAGATTCTTACTAGGCACCAAAAGTGGAAAGGACTTATGCTTTGGTAAAGTGTCCTTTACAAAAACGTATAGCATAACAAAACTTCAGGTGAAGATTCATACTATGCACCAAAAGTGAAAAGAAACCATGCTTTGGTGAAACGTATACCATAACTAGGTAGTGTGTGTGTGTGTGCGTGGGGGGGGGGGGGGGGGGGGGGTAGACAGTGGTGGCCGGTAGAGGGGGGGGGGGGGTAGGAGGATACAAAAAATCAAGCAGGAACAAAGACAAGTCTTGAATGCACATGGGAAGAAGACAACGTACCTGCTCAAGAGGATCTTCACCTCCTAGGGAAGAAAAGAGACAAAAAAGATAAATATCCACCCCCTGCAATGCTGAGCATTGATTTCCTTTGCGAAGAGACATTGAGCCGCTATTGGAGGACAGGAGGTTTTAATGACAGATGGGAAGACACATTCACATGCATCGAGTCACCAGACAAGGATCTGGATTGTGACTGAATGAACAATTACAGGACATTACACTCTGAACTATCATATTATTACTAGCCTATAAAGGATCATGTTGGCACAACATTTACCAAAGAGAAAGTACAAAGGTGCAAAGAGAAAGGTTTTAATCTGCTTCCTGGCAGTTACGGAGACGCCTTACAGAGCAAGAAACTATCTGTTCATGGGACCTTTTGTGATACCTTCATTATTAGCATATGTCGCAGGGTAGAAAAATGGATGCATGGGTTAAAGACATGGGCAAGAACTAGGAATAGCACACTGGCATACCAAGTTGCCGGGAACGCCGCCGCCATCCACAGAGGAGGACTCCAATCCCCTGCCTGCCCTGTATCGCGCCTGGAGGCGCTGCCATCGGCTGCCGCGTCCGGGGGCGCATAAATTGAAATTCGGCTCCCGCAGCGCGGGAACAGCTTACTTTGTTGCCTGGAACGCCGCCGCCATCCACAGAGGGGGACTCCAATCCCCAGCCTGCCCTGCATTGCACCTGGAGGCGCTGACGGCTGCCGCGCCCGGAGACTCATACATTTCAATTGAAATCGCGGCTCCCGCAGCACGGGTTGTGCACGGGCGTGCCTCCCGGGCCCACGGCTGGCCCGTCTGCGCCCATCAAGAGCCCGAAGGAGACCGGGCTGGGCCACCCCCCTGACATCACCATCTCTAACAGATACCATAGGTAAGCGAAAAAACCCTTGTAGTCAGGAGCGGGAGAATAAAAATGCCCAGGAACTCTGCTTCAATCCTCTCATACCTGACCTCAGCGACGGGGGCCCGAAATAAGGAAATTCAGAATGCAGAGGTCCAACTGGGTCTCACCCAAGATATACTGGGGAGTGCAAATGTAACTGCTACTGATAATACACGGACAAACCCTGTCCCTGATCATGGACCAAGGGTCAGGGGGGAGGCTGCAGATCACTCTGTGTTAGCCTGGAAAAGGGGATTTCCGTGATGAATGAGGAGGCCCTTAGAGGGGAGGGAGCCAGGCCGAATATCCCCCCGCCGATTATAGGGAAGAAGAAGGGGGGGGGAAAGGCTAGCCTTGCTGGACAGCTATCTGCCTACACGACCCTTAAGTAGGCTGGCGATTCTGATCCACATGTTGATACAGTTATAGAGAAAGTAATGGACATTTTCGCCTCACGGCTACAGCCCATTCTCTCGAACATATTAAAGACATTGTTATGCTGGCTAACATGTGAAAGGGGTCAAGGCCAAACTGGATAGCCTTGAGACCCATTTGGGGGCTACAAGAATTGCTTGTGTCCCTTCTAATCACAATTCCACTTGTCGGGCACAAACCTGGCCTGCAGGGGATAGTCTGGCGGAGGGAAATCAAAACCCACAAAAGCCTAGCTCTTGAATGTAACCCTGCTACTAATGCAGTAGTACCAACAGAGGGCCAGGTAATGTAACATACTAGTCGCATGACAGAGTCACCCAGAGGTTGCCTCCTAAAAGAAAATGCTCAAGTACAGAATAGACATCAAGGGATTGACGGGGCTATAAGCAAGATGAATATTAGTAGACTCCATCTACCCCCAGAAGCCACCCCCCTAGTTGCCATACTCACAGGGGTCCCCCCCACTGAAAGAGCATAAAGTACAATCAACCATGGAGTTGCTACGTAAAACCAAATATTGGTGTGATCAACTCCTTACCAGTAGGCCTCATATCGCCTCACACATTATAATGGTTAGACAAGGTGGGTGGGTTGGCCCAAAAACCAAACAGATTGATGGCGACTGCATTGTCGTCAACTTTGACAGTGCAGATATGGTGGGGCAGCTATTTAAGGGGGACCGCAGGAGGGGCATGGGGGCATTAGGGCAATGCCACTGGGATTCTTTTCCCATTCTCCCAAGGGGGTACTTGTATGGGATGTCCTGTCCCATGGGGATTGGCCCCCCTCGGAAATTCGAAATCGCCCTATTTTCAATCCCAATACTAGAGAGGCAATCTGCCCTGATGAGGCCCATCGAAGTCTAGTAGGTGTCGCGAAGACGCCATTAGGCGCCCGAGAGGAATTTGGGAAAAAACAGCTTACACTGTCAAAATAGATTCCTCCCATTGTCTACACTGGATGAAAATGAATGACTAGCACCCTTTGGCCAACAGAGTAACCTCAGTGAATATGATAAAGGACAGGGCTTAGAAGAGTGTATTATGCCTAATTGTAACATTATTAGTTGGAACATCGCGGGTCTAAGGCGCAAAAGAGATGACCCTAGGTGGCTGTGTCTGTTAAAAGAGTATGATATAGTTGGGCTTCAGGAGACATGGGACACGGTCAACAACTTCTGGGTGGGCAGTTATAAATCCTATTGGGTACCTGCGCAACCATGCCCATCGGGTAGGGCTAGAGGGAGTCTTCTTTTGCTCCTTTCACTTAAACTAGCGGGGGCACATAGGATGGTGGATGTGGGCTCTTATAATTGTTTTGCAACTGCATTTATTGATTATAAGTCAAACAAAGTGTTATTTGTAAATTTTTATAATTCAGGAGAAACTAGTTTTCTAAATGAACATCTATATAAACTCAAATGTTTTTTAAAAATGTACCGAATGGAACAAACCACGTATAATTCAATCATAATTATAGGCGATTTTAACATTCATGCTTGTTATTTGAATTGTTAGGGGAAAGAACCTCTAGGGCCGGCTAATCTCCCAATGCCACACTTTGAACATACACAACAGGGGGAGTGTCTGGAAGAGCTCTTGGCTTCCGTAAATCTTTCTGAACCGAGCTCATCTGACCGTGAGGAGAGGGTTACCACTTTTAAAGCACGGAGGAAGGTTAATTTCATTTTTACTTCCTCAATCCTTTTATCTTATCTCTTATAAAGCAAAATGGTCTCATTTTAGCGACCATAACCCCGCAACTCTGGTACTAGATAGTGGCTGTGGCTTAATAGGGAACTTGGAAAAGCCAAGGGCTGAAATTCCTCTGAAAGCAACCGACCAAGGACGGAGATTAAAATGGGCCAAAGTACTACCAGACCTCTTTTTTTATGATCTTTGTGTGAAGGTGGGGGATATGTTTATAACCTGTCTTGACAATGCCAATCAGGGGACGGAAATTCTTAAGGCCTTCGAGGGCATTTGTGCACAGGTAGCGTCAGACCTCACGGTATGGACAAAATCCATGCATATAGTAGGAGAGAGATGGTTTGATAGTAACTTCTCTAGAGCACATCGACAATTGACAGCGGAATTGAAGAGGGCCTCACGAGATCGTGTTTATATTGCTAAGCTACGTAAAGAGTATAAGCTTGCACTATCCTCACACAAAATGGAAATTAAAGAAGAAGCGTGGCGTGCTTTGCTATCAGTAGAGGTCTTAAAGGATAGTTCTAGCTTTTGGGCCATTGTGAACAAACCTTTTTTTTCCCCGGTTAGGTAGCGCCCCTGTTGAATGTAATATTATGGAAGATCAATGGCTCACTCACTTTGAAGTGAAATTTCACAAGTTATGGAAGGCGCGGAAGGACGCCGCGCGACATAGGTGGCGCCAATCCAAAAAGCGAAACTATAAATTGAATGTATTAAGTGAGTGCAAAGGGATAACACTTATTCAGTTGTCACTCACTTTGAAACCATATATAAAGCTTACGATAGCCAGGAAACAACAACTAATTGTGACTTGAGGAGGGCCTGTCATACAATAGAATTTCAGGAATGTGAAGTGGAATTGGCAATCATGCAATTGAGTAGTAATGAGGCTCCTGGCCCGGACGGTGTCCCAGCGGATTTATATAAACAACACACATCCTTTTGGGCTAAAATCCTGACCAATGTTTTTAATGCGTCAAGGTATCAGGGTTTTCAGTCATTATGGGCATCTTCCAGTATTATCCCGATTTTTAAGAAGGGTCAGAGAGGGGACCCCAACTGCTACAGGCCGATTTCACTAATAGACTCTGCAGTGAAAGTCTTAGGGAGAGTGATTTTAACGAAATTAACAGACTGGTTAGAAGAAAATGAGGTTTTATCTAATTTACAATATGGTTTTAGAAATAATAGGGGCACAATGGATTAGTGTCTTAACCTTTACTTATTAGCTGGCAAATATACCTTAGCTAAAGCAGGAACTCTACAGCTGGCTTTTATGGACCTCACGTCGGTTTTCGACCTAGTAAATAGGTCCAAGCTCTGGAATATTCTTTTAGATATGGGCATTGACCCTAGTTTAGTTTACTTCTTGGCTGACCTACACAGGGACCTCACCGCTAGGGTGAGGGTCAACTAAGAAGGAAAATGCACAAGATACTTTACATCTGGTAGAGGGGTCCGTCGAGGATGTATTTTAGCACCATTACTTTTTACTTTGTATATTAATAACTTGGGCAAGATTTTAGAAATGGCAAGTTTGGACATTCCACAGGTAGGGGATAAGCTCATTGCGGCGCTCCTTTATGCGCACAACGCCGTTTTATTAGCCCGAACAGCGGTAGGGCTGCAAAGGCTTCTAGACTCTATTGGGGCCTACATGAATTCCCTGGATCTGGTGGTAAACATTGCTAAATCTCCGGTAATTACCATAGGCCGGAAATCTATCAAATCTAAAACCTTTATATGTGAAAGTGTAGAACTGACCAAAGTGACTGCTTTTACTTACTTAGGAGTACTTTTTGATGAGAGGGGTTCCTCAACAAAAAGTAAAAGTAAATGCGATGGCAAGGGCAACGGCCGGCGTGAATGGATTTGCGCAGCGACTGGGGGCTAAACCAATGGATGCAATGCTTATTAATAAATCCAGATGTATAGCGATTGCTTCCTATGGCTATCTAGTGATATAAGCCAATGGAGGGGATACAGGTAGTTGAAAATAAAAAATGTACGCGCCCTCCTGTCTGTACCACAATCCACTCCTACTTTTTCAATTCACCAGGAACTGGGGTTGGCAATGTGGTAGATAGACTGAGGCAGGCTACAGTGCTCTGCTGGCTTCAAACCTGGCTTAACCCCCAGTTATCACTGAACCATAAGATAATCAAGAATTGTGTCACTTTAGACCATGCGAACAAAATTCCATGATTAAATTATGTTACGAACACTCTAACCAAGCTTGGTCGAACTATTTAATTCCCCAAAGTGACAAAAGATGACGTGGTGTGGTCAAAAAGTCACTTTTGGGACCAGATGATGGCAGAGCGGGAGGAGTTAGAATTAATGAAACAGACCGTGAAATTGAACTTTCTGTTAAAAACTACCCATGGGATTGAACTTTACCTGAGGATTGTTACGAAGCCCTTTCACTGCATGCTCCAAACCAGATTTCGTTTTAATCTTATTCATTTTATTCTGGGTGATGTGCAAGGCTGGAGCAGATCGTGCGATTCAGGTCCCTGTGATCATTTTTCGGTACAGGATACAACGCACTTGTGACCACCAATGTGCCATCCGCAGGCGGTTTTTAATCCCAATTTTAAAAGGGAAAGGTTTTATTCAGGTTAAACCCGCTCTATTGTATTTACAAATGCTTAATGACCCATGGGAGATTTTTAATATTGCGAGCTTCCTTGTTGCATCCGTAAGACTTCGAAAAATTTGTCTCTCTGGTTAATAGAAGACTACTGGTGAAGCTCAGTGTAGTGCTTTTTAATATTTGCCTGTTTTAGTAAATTTTTCTTTTAATATATTGATGAACTAGTTTTATTTTATTGACTATATTTAAGATTTTATGTACCTCATGCATTGTGCGTATCACCCCCCCCCCCAAAAATATTTTTAAGTCGCTCGATCGTCGATGATTTTTGACAATTTGGTTATGTAGTTTTTTTGCTGTAAAATATGTTTTTTATTGTATTCTGTATGAGTTATAGGTATTGCATTGGGATTTATTGTATGGTACTTTTATGGTTTTTATTAACCCATTAAAGTGGTTTGACTGACTGACTGCCAATAGACAATTAACCACAGAGGACTGGAAACATCAACCCATCCCCCACCCTACCCTAAATAGGCGGTATATTAAATGATGGAACTTAGGAGCCATGGAAAAACGAATGTAGGACATTGCAGATCTACGTGAAAAGTTTGGTAGGATCCGATAACCGTTAACTAACCATCTTTGGGGATTGAGGCAGGCCTTACATGGCCATACAGGCTCTAAACCCCAGATCTGAACTTTTAGCCATAAGCGAAACCTGTAAACAGTGATCAGACTGCCCATCACGAGGAGTGGGAGAAGGGGGAACAAAGAGAGCCCCAATGAATAAACAAATCTGCACCGGTGTGGCAAAGAGGATGGGGGAGGTTGATGGGGAGATCAAGAATATTTTGTTATTTGGGGGTTAAAAAAACTAAAATGGAGAGGTTTTAATAAAATGCTTTAGAAAGCTAAGATGAAATGTATTTGAATGTTTCTCAATAAAATAGTTTTAAAGACTAACAAAAAAAGATAACATTTTTAAGAAATAATGTTCTAATCATGAACATCGAGATTAGTGGCTTTGATCAAGGTGAACAAAACTGTTTCGATCATTGCGACAAACAGAGTGAAGAACGATGTTTCCTCATTGTCTGTAACTTTGGATTCAAAGAAAGTATTATCCTGACTATCCTACCCAAGGTGTCCATCTGCACTGCCCAAGACTTAAAAGCAGGTCCCACACTATGTCCCCCATTGTATTTCACACTAGTCCCCTGCATGTGTTTAGAACTTGTGTGGAGGATGGGTCATTGTAAATGGAGAACGTTTAGGATTAAGAGTGCAAGCATCAGTATCCAGGGGAGATATTCACCACCACTCTTTACAGAAAAGAAAATAACAGAAAGCAACAGTCTACTTGTAGAGTGCATACTTGCAGCGAGAGTTTTTTTTATAGGGATGATCGATGGTTTTTGTTCCCCAGCTCAATGTTACTCATTTTATCAATCTAAGAGTGATGAAAGGCTGAGCAGATCAGATGCTTTATGTAATTGTGACGAAACAGTGAAACACAGCCCAGTGAGTACATTACTGATTCATTGACTCATACACGCGGCCATCTCCACCTACAAATGGTTAAGTGATGACACAATACGATGATGGAGACAAAACTGCGTTCCTGCGATTTCAAATAAAAATGTTGTACTCCTATAGTCTCTTACTGGGAGGCATTGCAAAATAAAAAATAAATCTTCTTTTAGCTCCAATAGAACTGTTTTGCGGACTGAAGGCACGCAAGAGAGATAACCATCAACTCAGCGTGTTCACTCTCCTATAAGGAGAATTATTCACCCTGCACCAACTCAGTACAGCTATCATCCTTGGAGCTGTAACTCCGAACTAGGATCAGATCTCGCCACCATGGTGTGATTAGCGCAATGTTTCTACTAAATCTTTTGCATCAAGTCATTTCACACAGTCGGTTTATTTACTAACGGGCATGGTTGATAACAAAGAGGGTAGAATCTAAAAGGAGTTCTTTCCATAACTAAAAAGTGCAACAAAACCCAGGAGATACAGAAAAACCAGTTACTCAGAATCACTTCTAGTATACGGAACTGAGAAAAGAACATCCCTCTGATGTTGAAGTGGCTTCGATGTTACGTGTTTATTAATCAAAAGTTGAAGCTGCTTTTCAATACCATTAGACGCACACTTCTGAAGCTGATGGTGGGACAAAGAACCTGAAGATGGTGGTCATGCACTGAGTGGACATCATCGTGACTCATACAAATGACTCCTTTGGTCTATACTCGAAATAACAACACTTAACATATATTTTCAGACACAAGAAATATATGATGGGAAAATACAGAGCAGGTGCCCCTTGAATGGGTCCACACTGAATGAGGGCAGTTCACGAAGAAATACAGACTTAAGCATTTCCAAGATTGTCAACAAGCTCATCAGCTTCTGTGTGTAGAGAAAACCACGTTCCATTGATTGTCAAAATGTAGATGTTACTTTATTACTGAAACATAGGTGAACATCACCCCTCTCCAAAGGTTACAAGTTTCTAAAGTGAGGCTTTGTGTGTATTAGAAATAATCACTTTTCAAGAAAGTCTCCTCATCAAGAAGGAATCTTGCTCAGTCTGAAAAATCCTAAAGAAACTAACATTTCGGTGACACATTAGTGCCATCAATAAGCACGGGCAAGCACAACTCAAGAAAGGGCTACATCCAGCCTCCACTCCTATACAACTGTGATCTAGAGCATATACTTTCGGTGGATCGGTTGTAACACATACAATTCAGAAATGTTAATCTTCTTCTGGAATCATTCACTAAGTCCTTAACCCTTTTCCTCGTCCCCTCACTAATATGGAGCTGAAATCCTTTACTGCAGATACTCCCTATCTCTACAAACAAGAAAAAAATGCTTTTCACCAATTCCTACGAGCCCCACAACAGGCCACTTCCTCATAGGAGCTGCCCCAGTGGACGGTTGCGACCCAAAATCCTTCTGTTTTGTTGCCTTCTTTGGCATAAATCTGGAAATTGGCACGGCCAGGCTCTGTTTTCTAAACTGATGTGAACCAGTATACTGAATCTTCTTGAGCACAATTTCATTTTCCATGTCTTTGAACGTCCTTCATTGCTGTTGGATGCTATGGTTACCAACTCTCCCTCGATCACTTTCTGTGGCTGTTTTTTGGGTGCAATGGAATAGGTAAACTGGTCGCGAGGAGGCAGCTCTCCCCTTCTACACTGTTCTTTTGGTATCAGATCTCATGAGAGCTGGGGCTCCAAGGCCCAGGAAAATGAGTGTTCTTCATGGCTCAGCTTCCTCTATCCTCTTCGCAACTGCTCAGACTTACCAAGCATCTCTGGCGGTGTAAGCTGGTAGCCTGTTGGGTTCCTTAGGGCACCTTAGGAGATGGGTGCTAATAGTATTTATTTTCTGGGGCAGGGAGCTGGGCAAAGATCCAACACTGGGATTTTTTATGCTGCTATGGGATCCCCTCGAGCATGCAAATGTGTGGTCTGCTGTTGACCTAGGACTGGGTTCTTGCTGATCTGGAGCCCTAGTGGTCTTTTCCCTGTTGCCTTCCTAAGTTTAAAATGTGGTTATGCGTGGCCCCTCGTGTGTGGCTCTAGCCATCCTTGTGGCTCTGATGGTGTGGACTGGATGCTGTTGAACGCTGATCCAAGTCTTCTAAAGGGCTAGGGTCCTGGTGGTTTTCCTTCAGAGGTAGTTTTGCCAGCAGGGGGACTTGGTTCAGTTGTTTGGGTCCTAAGCACTAAACTGAAATTGTCAAAGATTTCAGTGGTTGTAGCTAGTATACTGAGTGGGGGTTTTGTCCGAAGCGTTCATGTGGTACGACACCCAAGCTGCAGAATCCCAGTGTTTTTCTGGGATCTAGTGGGGCAGTGGCTTACTCGTTTGCCTCCTCTGTACTACTCCAACCTGGCCTGAGGAAGGGGGCAAGGTTGTGGCTGGGTGGGGGGGAGGGGGGCGATCAGGGTGAAACACCAGCAAAACCCAAATTACTCTGTGCTTAGCTCTCTGGTAACTTGGCACAAAAGCAATCAAGCTTAACTTATAGGCAATGTGTGAATTTATGCAGCACACAAACCATACTAAAGTAAACAAAAATAACACAAGAAAATACCACAACCAGTTAGAAAAACAGAATAAAATGTTGTACACTATTTGACACAAAGGCCCTGATTATGAGTTTAGGTGCCATGTATCGCACCTGATAACTAACCATTCCGCAGGGTATGTTATTTATTGGTTGTGATAAATGACACTTATTAAGAGTTTCTGGGGAATAATATGCAGATTTGGGTGTTTGACACACCACAATCTGCATGATACAGAAAATACTGTATGCTTTTCTACCGTTAGATTTTGGCAGGTCTGGCCTGCCAAAATTTAACACAGGTTGAGGCATTTAATGCATCCGATAATTAGTGGATGCGTTAAATATCTCACATTGTGTAATTCAGACCCGTGCATCACAGGAGTCTATGTATGGGCCTGATTATACCGGCAAACTGTTAATCAGGCCCTGAACCTACTACAACACAATTAGTAGAACCAGTGATGAGCACATTTTAAGATGTGGGTCAAATAGTGCTTCAAAGAACAAAGCACCAACCATGGTTACCAGGTCGCGCTGGCCTGGGACATAGTCACCAGTTGTGGCTGAACACTATTGAGTGTGGATTGGATGCAGGGATCAAGTTAAGCCCGTTAATGATTATAACTTAAGTCCTCGCTGTGAAGTGCTGCACCACAAAGCAGCAGATCAGAGGAGCGATGCAAGGTCAGCATTGTGCAGTGGTGTTTCTGACGAGTTGTGAGGGTTGCGATGTGGGCTTGCATCAAGGTTCCATTGAGAAGGTGTGAGGGCTTGCATTGATGTTGCATCACACTGCATTGAGCTGGTAAGTTATGTCGGATGTACGTTGCGCTGCGTTGGCTCTGGTGAAGTCTGTTTTTGGGCTGGCAGAGCACCCTCAGCTCAACTTTCAAAGGGCCAGGACTAGAGGAGCACCTATGAGGAGTCAGAGTCCAGGTACAGGGTTCAGGATGTTTGTGGCATTTTCTGTCCCTGAGGCTCTGAGCAGGAGGCCAGCAAACTAGCCCTTGGAGACACTCCAGTGGTCCTGGGTTCAAGGTGCAGGTCCAGTCCTTCTCACTCACTAAGCAGGGCAACAGAGCAGTCCTTCTTTCTGCAGAACAGTCTTTCTGAGTCTTCCACAGGTCCAGAAGTGATCTGAAGAGATGGTCTCAATATTTATATCTGGTGTCTTCATTTAAGTGGGAGAAGATTCTAGAGACCTCCCCCTACAGACGTGTTAAAAATGTCCTTCCTCTGTGTCCTGGTCCCAACTTGTCTGGGGGGGAACAGATGACTAGTGTGAAAACCTTTATGAGTGTGCTGAGGCAGTCTTTGTGATATGCAAGTGTGGTAGGTGACCGCTCCCCCCTCATCCTGACCGAGATGGCCATCCTGCCAACCACTATTCCTTGTTTGTCTCACTGACTCGGAGGAATACACAAAGCTCAACTGCCAGCTACACCCAGTCACGTGACCTAGAATATGTGCTTCAGGCACCAGATGATTAGCACAAGAAAATACAAACTATCTAAATTTCCTACGTTAGTATTAACAAGGGATTTAAATTACAATTCTTAAGCCCTTAAACTCGACATCACCAACTGCTCCCAACTGAATGTATCACTCATTAAATGTAATAAGGTAACTCAATGTTATCATATGGGAGAGGTAGGCCTTGCAGTAGTGAAAACAAATGTAAGAATGTTTCACTACCAGAACATGTACAACTTAAAAGTACATGCCCAGCATTTTAACTACACTGCACCATTCCCTCTGGGGCCTCTAAGGGAGACTTCTAAGTATTTAAAAAAAAAAAGGTTTAGGCCTGATAAAAGGTTTACCAGGTCGAGATGGCAGTTTAAACCTGCACACACATGCTACAATGGAAGGCACGTTATAAAGGGCTACATAAGTGGGTGGCACAATACTGCTGCAGAACCACTAGTAAGTAGCATTACATTTACAGGTTCAGCTAGTAAACTTTTACTGGGGACTTACAAGTAAATTAAATGCGCCATTGGGTGTTAGTCAATTTTACCATGTTTAGGGAAGAGACCACAAGCACTTTAGTACTGTTTAGCAGTGCTATTAACTAAACTGTGCAGAGTCCTAAGACCAACAGACACAAGATCTGCAAAAATGGGAAGAAGGCGGCAAAAAGTTTGGTGGAAGCCCACCTTAAGGCTGACAGGTCGAACTTTGGTTTATTAATGGGTTGCCTCCTGTGGGTCAAGGAATCCCTGTGCTCTTCCTTTTAGACAGCAGGTGGACCTTGGTTGTGCCCGTTTGATCCTCTGCACCTTTTCCCAAGACTTTCATGGTGTGGTGTACTATTTGATGCTTCCATGATTGCCAGCATTCCTGGTGATCCTTCTTCAGGTTCAATGATGTGTGATGGTTGGCCGTCTGGCTTCAAGCTTAGCCCTTTGTTTCTATACTCAATTCGCCTCCCAAAATCATAGGCAGTAGACCCAGTGAACGCTTGACCAGGTGATCCTTTAGGGTAGAAACCCAACCAGTCATCTTTTTTGGTTCTGCATTCTGTGTTCTGCATTCCCTTCCCTGGCCTCCTGCTGAGCTCAACACTTGAAATGTGATTCCTCTCCTCCTTAGTGGGCCTACGACTTTGGCTGTGCCTTTCCTAGGTGTGGGCGCTACTGTGCGCTTCCTGCTGGGCTTCAGACTGGGGGTTCTCCAGCTTGCTGGGTGCCTCTTGTGGTCCCTTTGCTGGTAGTCTTTTGTGCGCATCCCATGTTTCTCTTCTTGATCTCTCCCCTGCAATCCTCGATGATCCTTGCTCTTCCCATATCCCTGGACTGCCTATTGATCGTATAGCTCAGCACTTCTGTCAGCTGTTCCACCTGTCTCTTAAGTCAGTGTAGGTCCCCGTTAAATGAATGCATGCCAAGGTTACTCTCCTTCATAAGAAGCTGCAAACCCTCTGACCCCCTCAGGTTAACAGTCTATCTCTCGCCTGCCACTTAAAGCTGAAGCTCTGGATAGAATAATGAATTACCAACTCCATTCAGGTTTCAGACCACAGCATTGCACAGAATCATCTCTTTATAATCAGACGAAGCGCATTGGATACAACGGGGTCTCCCATTCCATCTTACTGGACCACCTCCACAACCTGGAATGCCATAGCCTGGTCCTAGCCTCCTTTCTTGAAGGCAGAATCCAATTAATTCTGTCATTCAACAAGTCAACTTCTGTTCAGCAATTTGAAACTGCTCCCACATCTGATGGCCAGTGGCAGAATAAATAGTTTTGAAGGGAGAGACCGTATTATTATATTTAACTGTGTCCCCCCTATTTTTGCACTTTCAATTGGGCAAAACTCTATATCTTGGAAGTATGTTGACTGTTAGGACAAAAGATTACAATTGAGTCCTCGTAAATACTCAAAAGAACAGGCATATAGTCTTGTCCAGTCTTATCCAGAATACAGTTTTTAACTTTCTTTGTCCTTCACAATATATAGCTAGCACATGTTTCTCCCAGCATCATTGTTTGGACTTTCTCAGGTCTAGAAAAAATATACAAAACATAACTACCATAAGCATATGACTCAAATTAACCTAAAACCCATCACCAAAAGGGAAATAATACTAAGTCTGTGATTCATGCTGCAGATTTTCAGTGCCTATAAACTGTTGCATAAACAAAGTCTTTAAGCTTAGTTCTACAGTGTCCGACTTTCCCACCCACGGATGCCTGAACTTATTTAATTGAACCAATGCTTAAATGTGAAAGTCCAGGTTGTTGAGACCCCACACAACTCACTCTACTCTTCGATTTGGAGACTCCTCCCCTGCCATGCTTGTGCTCGCCCACAGCACACTAGCATGCCAGAATACAGGCGCCGGGGATGCGGTCAATCAATCAATCATAGCATTTGTAAAGCACACTACATACCCGTCAGGGTCTCAAGGCGCTACGGGGGTGGGGGGAATGTTGCTACTGTTCTAAGAGCCAGGTCTTGAGGAGTCTCCTGAAGGTTAGAAAGTCTTCGGTCTGCCGTAGGTGGATGGGGAGGGTGTTCCATGTCTTGGCGGCGAGGTGGGGGAAGGATCTGCCGCGGATGCGGGGGATGGTGGCAAGGGCGTGGTCTGCGGAGCGGAGCTGGCAGGCGGGGGTGTATGGGCGGAGCCGTTTGTTGAGGTACGCTTGTCCGGTGTCGTGGAGTGCGTGGGTGAGGAGTTTGATGGTTATCCTCTTGTTGATGGGGAGCCAGTGCAGGTCTTTCAGGTGGGGTGTGATGTGGCTGCGGAGGGGGATGTCCAGGATCAGGAGGGCGGAGGCGTTCTGGATGCGTTGGAGTCATTTCAGGAGTTTGGCCGGGGCTTCTGCATAGTGTGCGTTGCCGTAGTCCAGTCTGCTGATGACAAGAGCCTGGGTGACGGTCCTTCAGTTTCCGTCCTTCTAGATTCGGTGGGGATCCACTTGAATATCCTGCGAATCATGCAGGGGGTTTTGAAGCAGGAGGAGGAGACAGCATCGATCTGCTGTGTCATGGAGAGTGTGGAGTCGAAGATGACCCCTAGGTTTGGTGCGTGGTGCTCCCAGTGCTGTCGGACACCAGGAGTCGTCCAAGGCCGAGGGGGTGGAGCCGAGGAAGAGGACCTCCGTCTTGTCCGAGTTCAGCTTCAGTCGGCTGTTCCTCATCCAGTCGGCGATGGCCTTCATTCCTTCGTGGAGTTTGTTTGTGGCGGTGTGGAGGTCCTTGGTGAGCGAGAAGATCAGCTGGGTCTCGGCGTAGGAGATGATGTTTAGGTCGTGCTGTCGGCTGACGTGGGCGAGTGGTGCCATGTAGACGTTGAACAACGTTGGGCTGAGAGATGTGCCTTGGGGTATGCCACAGATGATATCGGTGACTTCGGAGCAGAAGGAGGGGAGGCGGATGCTCTGGGTTCTCCCGGTGAGGAAGGAGGTGGTCTAGTCCAGGGCCTTATTTTGGATTCCGGCATCGTGGAGGCGTGCTCTTAGTGTGCGG
This sequence comes from Lissotriton helveticus, assembly GCF_964261635.1. NCBI lineage: Eukaryota > Metazoa > Chordata > Amphibia > Caudata > Salamandridae > Lissotriton > Lissotriton helveticus. Next base: position 2,030,580,245 of record NC_136065.1, on the reverse strand, counting down.
TGGCAGACTGTGTCGAAAGCGGCTGACACCACTGAAGAGGTTGCTAGGTGACTACAGTGTTGGGGGTGTTGAAGAACTCGTTCCTGTTCTGTTACATTTATTTATTTTTTAAAACGCTGCTGCTTGGAGTCTGCTTGCCACTGCGAATTTCGCTGTTGATCACACTTGATACCGCCTCGATCCCGTCCCACCACCGCCACTAAGCTTGACACACATGGGGAGCCCCGTGGTTAAGATGTGCGGCAGGGAGGTAGTAGGTCAGTCAGCTTAGGTAGGAGACAGCCTCTTGCAGTCCTAGGCAGCTGAGGGCAATGATGGAGCTGTAAAAACCCCTCGAAACAGCTTGAACTAAAAGAGAGGTCTGCAAAACTACGATGTTGCTTTTGGAGAAAATCCTAATAAAACCATGAGAACTACTGATCTGTTGGATACCCCTCATACTGTTACTATACGACACAGCCTACGGTCTACACTGCATTGGCCTGCTGTGGGAGGTGGCGGCAGCTATCTGGGACATCCAGGGGAGGCGGTTAGTGAGCGTTGCTGCTGTGGTGTTGTCCCGATTTCATCCAACCAATCAACAAGCTATATGCTATTACTACGATCGTTTATGCATTCAGAGACTCTGCTAAAAGTCTAAAATCAGTTTAAAATGGACCCTTACCCTTGCCTGGCCTGGCCGGACCCTAACACTGGCCTGGCTCACCTGCTGTTCCCACTGCGGCCGAGCCATTGCATTTAATGTCCGGGTACTGAGACGGCCTGAAGACTCTGTAGGGCTCCGCAACCATTTTACACCATATTATGCCCCCAAATACAGATTCCAGCATCCTGTCTGCTGCCCCCAACAATCCTCCTGGTGAGTTTATATCTACTGCACCAATCAGCTGCTGTTTCTGTACGGTTATTGTCCTACCTCAGTTGACCAGCCATGCTTGCTAGGTTCTACTCCTCAGTTCCTCAGGATACTACACAGGGGGTATGACCAGGTTCCATTAAAAAACTATCTGAGGCATCCAGCAGCACTGCTCTGAGTCAAAGGGGGAATACAAAAGAAGAGGTGAAGAGTCAATACCTTAGGGGTATTCTGGGGATATTCTGCTGCAAAAGAAGAAAATAACTTTTCTAAAAGTATGGGTAAGTGAAAAGCCACAGTTAGCTCCATGCTGCCACTAAGCACCCGCTAAAACCCACTAACATGCTAGAACGAGTGATAGGGGTAGTGTCAAACGAAATCCCCCTAAATGCATGTATGATGTCTCTGGATCGCGGCTGCAATCTAAGTGGTCTGTTGAACACTACTAAGAGATACTTTTGCCACCCTAAATGATAGCGTATCAGAAGCAGAATTGGTTAATATGGTGGGGAAACCAGCGCTTTTTCATAGCCCACATACCATTAACAGTCCTCTGAAGGTTGGACTGTTGGAAAGTTGAAGCCGACACAACCAATGCCAGTATGCTTTGCATCCTATCCTAGCAAATTGGCCCTAGTTCTCCAGCTAGCTCTGCAGTTGAACCTGCGCTAAACGCAAGCGGATAAGCACCAGGCCCTCTCGGGCTAAACTGGGGCCGACCAGGCAGCTATTGATAGTGGACAAAAGCAAATAACTACAGGTGATTAACATTGAGGATATCTACAGTAGATGAACAATGATTTTGGAAGCTTAATTAAAACCGATCAAGGACCCCTCGCCACAATAGAATGTCATATAAAAACGTCAGCAAAGCCTAATCTTGATGCTAAGGGAAATGATAATATGAGCCCAGATGGGACAAACCCACATAAAACGCATAAGGCAGATACAAAAGGAAAATCAGCCCAAGATCACGGCTCATCACAATGTGTGGGTATAGTCACATCTGCCATACAGGACATAGGGGGTGCCCAAACTAAAGGAGCTGGGGATAAATCAACCTGGAATCCTAAACTGGGGCCCACCGCAAATAGTTCCGTAACACTAACAACTGGACACGAGGAGCAAACAGGCTCCCACTTTTAGGGGCAGTAATAATTCCTCTATAATAGACTGTCTTTATTTCCCAAAAGCTGGTTAGCCGCCTATTACATGGTGCCAATGATTGGCATCAATTTCAGTGACCATAACCCAATTTGGGTGGCTTTATTAACAAATGCCAGGGAACCAGCCTGTACTTTTTGCAATCTGAGTGGTAGAGATCCAACCCCAGACAAACTTAGACTGTCTTGGAAGCTATATGAACCGATAATAACTTTGGGGGAAATAGTAGGTGCAAATATGTCTTTGGTGATGGGGAGTTTAATGGAGACAACGGGTAGAGAGGGAGTCATGGACAGTTTTGCAGCTCTTTCTGCTGAAATTAGGGGTCCCTATTGAGGCCAACTAAATCAGCAATGCAGGCTCCCCGGTAGTTCGATCATGCGTGCTCACTGACTAATCGCCTCCTGCGTAGGACACTCACTGTCCACCGTTGAGATAAAGATCTTGTGGCCTATCTGCGCAGGGGGTACAAATCTGTGACCAGAAAGGAAATTAGAACTGATCAGTGGGCCACACTTACAGACACCGCTAAGACAAAGGATAGTAAGGTTTTTTGGGGATTAGTATCCTGTATGAGGGCGATAGATCAAACTGGCACCACTATTAGCTGCCATATAAGGGGTGAGGTTTGGGCTGCACACTTTAAAGCCATGTATACTGCCAGCAACCAAACTAACATTAACATTGTCAAAATTGACACTTCCACTTTCTCATTTATATCCTTATCAGAAGTCATGGCTGCCATTCAGGAGAGTAGGGGCGGAAAGGCCCCCGGAGCGATGGCGTTCCCATTGATTTCATTAGACTAAGAGCGAGACGACTTTATGGGCACCTTTATTCACAAATGTCTTCAATTCCATGAGCCATCACACAATTGCAAAATCATAGGCCCTATCGAACATAGTGCCCATCTTTAACAAGCATTGGAAATGCAATAGGTCTCGCAGCATTAGAGTTAGTGCTTTTAGAATTGTTTATGGGTTTTTTTTTAAAATCTTTAGCATTTTTGTTTCCTGTAGGCAATGCTAAAGAATTACAAAGAAAAAAAGCCATAAACATTTCTAAAAGCTCTGAAATGCAGTCTGAAATGCTGGATATATATTCAGTACAGATACACTGGGCTGGGGGTGGAAATGTCAACGAATGGCCCCGTCTTTAAATAGCACTTAACCCATTTGACTATTTGGGTTTCTACGACAAGGAAACTGTCGTACAGGATCACACAACGTGCCCCAGCGGCGGAGCTGGGATTCCCTGCATAAACACCGTAAAATCTGAAACTAGGATTAGTAGCGCCCACAGCGCTTGGAAACTGGGTGACTGTCAGGACGGTGTTTTTTAAAACCGTAAGTAGGATGTGGATATTAGACACGTGACTTCACATACTCTGTTTTCAAAACCTCTGTTGAAATGCACACATTATAATACATACAGCGCTAGCTATCATAGTTTGTCCCTTTCTATGTGCTGTAAACCACGGCATTGATATTACCAAATTTAACGGTATTGATTATATCGACCTCTGAAGAATGAACGGTTCAGATGGTGTTGTGAGCTGTAGGTCTCATATGCACAGATGTAACCTGGAGACACCCGCTGCCGGTCTGGGAAGCCTGGGAGAGATCTGCGGGGACATATCATGGTCTCGGACAGGAGTACGGTTTAGTGTTCAGTGGTGCCAGGGCTGTGTGCATTCGGACCAGCAAATTAAGACTCAACAGTTTCCCGGGCGGACAGGGATGGGCATGCAACCCTGTCCTCATCTTCACCATAGCTTCAGAGACCGGGCGGCACGCGCCCATAACTAATATGCCTTCCATATCACCGATCCTCACTGCCTTGCACTTTGAGATGTGTGAACGCAGATTCACATACAATTTACATTAATCAGGAAGTGTTTTTTCTCATTGAAAATAATGACATGTAGTAGTCTCTGGCGGCTGTCAGCATTTCAGCACATGATCAGAATTTCTTTTCATATAACTTCTTTGTTATGGGAATGTTGTAGTCGGCAGTTACATTTTTACAAGGAGAAAAGAGCTCTGAATGATGCTAATGTATTTTATTGTTTAATGCTGGTGATCGTTAAATAAACTGTACTTACATTCGCGCACTAGGAAGGAACCTAACGTTATTTTTCCCTTGAAAGGTAGCGCAGAGTAGAGTGCATTTTGTTTGCAGCAGCACTTAAGTCCCGAGCGATGCACGTTTCTGCTTCTAGTAATTGAATGCAGTTCATTAGTCGGTACCACTTTCACACTCTCCTAAGAGCTGTGCTAGCAAACGTCAGAAGGACTATGTTTTAAAATGTGTTTTTACAAGCTATTACTGAAATAATAGACAATTGCCTCTTATGGGTGTCAGCTGCAAAGATTCATGGCAGCCCAGAAGATTGGCTTCTAAAGTGTTGGAAGGCTTTAGACAGCGAGAGCGCTGAAACCTTATATCCCTCACAAACTCACATGAAATTCAATTGACTCGGAGACATCCAGCCTAGTGCCTTTAACAGGCTGAAACTAAAAGTATTGATTTCTTTTAAAAAAACTGCTTAATTAAATACAGCTGGAGGGAAGAGAGGGGAGGGGGGAGGAGAAATGCGACACGGCGGGAAGGGGCAGGCAGGATGACTCAGGGGAGGGGGCGGAGCGGGGCAGAGCGGCATGTGGGTGTGAAGAAGCCGGGCCTTTGAAGTGAAGCTAAGCTTCACTTCAAAGGTGTCGGAGGAATGCGGGCGGCTGTGCACGCGCTTTTAAGCTCAATGCACATGCGCATTGAGCTTAAAAGTCACGGGCACTGCAAGGAATCGCCACGATTCCTTGCAAGTTAGATAAAGAGTAGATGAGCCCCTATAGTCTCGCTTGCTCGATGCGCATGCGCATCGACAGGCGAGACCTAAAAAGGGAGTCGCTCTGAGCCTAAAAATGATCGCCCTATATTCCTGATAGACATTGCTGCTAAGATCTGTGGAAGAGTCCTATACAATAAGGTACTAACATGAGTCAATGAAAATAATGTACTGAATGAGTTTCAGCTGGGTTTTTGAAATGGAATAGGTATGGTGGCACAATGTTTGAACTTACACCTTATTATAGGCACATACACCGTGGCACAGCATTCTAACTTGTATCTTGCTTTTATGGACCTGTCGACAGATTTCGACTGTGTAAACAGAGCTAAGTTATGGCAAAGTTTTATTGGAATGGGGATGGACCCAACACTGGTGCTCACGTTAATATCTTTACACGATGAGACAAAAGCATGTGTTAAGTTTAGGACTGGTGGGGAAGTATCTGATGTTTTTAATGTTGAACGGGGTGTGCTTCAAGGGTGTGTGGCTCGCCCCTTTGTCCTTTACTTTATGTGGTACTCTCGGACAGCATCCAGTGCGATAATCAGGATTGAAAACCTCTCCAGTTTGGTGGCTATTTCAGTACATCTGAATGAGTCAAAATAACAATTATTACCAAAATCAAGGTGCATTATGGTAATAATTGTGATTTGGACCCATTTCTATTTTGCATATTGTTACATTCTTGTTTATCATTTCCTATTTATCGCCTTCTCTCTTTCCTCCATCTTCATTACATCTTTTTCCTGCTAGCCAACCTTGGAGTGCGCTCTGTTTATTTTTTGTCTGCATCCACATTCTGCAGCCTGTACCAGATTCTTTAATGTTGCCCAGTTAGATCTGGAGCTGAACATTGAAGGACCTACATTGCTGTGCTGACATTAACGCTACTTCAATTTATTTGGATTTTGGACTCATTTTAACATTGGCGACGAGCTGAAGAACCACTCTTGCCATCATTGTCAGCACAGGTACATAGTGTTTCTTGGACCCATTGATGTTATTTTGAATGTTCCTACTTATTGTAAATTTATGCTCAGATTACTGCTTAATTTCATTTAAACTGTCATCTATTCTTTTGCGATGGATATTTAAACTCTAATTCACCTTATGTTATGTTAGGTTAAATTTTATTTCTATAGCGCATAGCTACTCAATAAGAGTGTCCCGGCGCTTTATTTAGGCAGCTCAGTGTAAAAAACATAACACCATAAAAAGAGAGACAGGCAGGGGAAAGAAAGACATCCTAAAGGTTAAAAAGCCAGGTCTTGAGGCTCTTCCTGAACAGGAGCAGATTCGATGTGCGCCGCAAGGCCAGAGGCAAGGTGTTCCACAACTGAGGGGCCCTCAAACTAAAGGAGCGCCCCCCGGTGCAGGCCTTCCTCACTCGGGGAACCACGGCCAAAAACAGAGATTCCGACCGCAGAGATCGAACCGGGCGATAAAAGACGAGCCTGCGCTGTAAGTACCTTGCTCCAGAGCCAAAGAGCACTTTGTGAGCCAGGGTCAACGCTTTAAACATAATCCGCTTCCGGATGGGCAGCCAGTGAAGCGACTGCACCAACCCGGACGCTCTCGCTCGCCTATGGAGGCCGAAGATGGCGCGAGCCGCAGAGTTCTGCACAACCTGCAGCCGCTGAACAAGATAGTCCGGAAGACCTAAATAGAGGACGTTGGCATAGTCCAGTCTGGAGCCAATTAAGGCTTGCACAGTGATCTTTCTATGCTCTTCTGTGAGCAAAGGCAGGAACTTCCAGAGCATCCTAAGAATGCCAAAGCAAGTGCCCGTCAAACCAAGAATATGTGATCTCAGCGTCAGATTATTATCAATCTTAACTCCCAGATTTTTTACCACCTGGGATGCCTGAGCAGGGGGACACATATCCATTGGCCACCAGGCCAGCCAGTCAGGGTCCAAGGAACAACCAAAGAACAGTACCTCCGATTTGTTGGAATTAGCTTTGAGGCTGTTCTGCTGAAACCAGTTGAAGACCATCCCTAAACCGCCCCGAATGCTCTCTCCATCAAAGGCCTGATCTTTCCTACACGTGAAGAGCAGTTGAGTGTCATCAGCGTAGGACACGATCTGGGCCCCAAAGGACTCCACCAGTGCCGCCAGAGGGGTCATAAAGATGTTAAAAAGAGTCGGGCTCAACACAGAACCCTGCGGAACTCCGACTCCCAAAGGCGGCATCTCAGCGGAGCTTGGGGAGGCCCAGACCGTTTGTCAACGGCCCTCAAGAAAAGATGTAAACCAGTTGAACACCGTCCCCCTCAGACCGATGTCATAGAGTCTGGCGAGGAGCGCCTCATGGGGGACGGTGTCAAAGGCCGCCGACAGATCGAGCATGACAAGCATGGCCTTGCCTCCTGAATCCAGTGTCTCCCTAATGACCTCTGACACCTCCAGGAGTGCCGTCTCCGTACTTAGATTAGGGCGGAAACCGGATTTCGAGGGGTGCAGCAGGTCATTCGATTCTAGAAAGCTTGAAAGAACGCCATGCACATGTTTCTCCGTGATTTTAGCCAGCGCCGGGAGGAGGGAAATCGGCCTGTAGTTGGCCGGAACCTCTGAGTCAAGCCCAGGCTTCTTGAGGAGGGGAATCACCATTGCCCTTTTCCAGGACCGCGGGACCCTCCCCTCACTCAAAGACAGGTTCAGGAGAGGGTTGACCAATGGGTTGACCACAGCCGCCATCCTGGCCAAAAATTTGGCCGGACAGGGGTCTAATGGCGAACCCGATTTAAGATTGGCCAGAAGTGCAAGGGAAGCATCGGTGGAGACAAAGGGAAACTCCGCTAAAACAGCATCCCGAGTGGTCGACGGAGCTAGTCCGGCCACCATGCTGGAAAACACTTCAGCAGACCTCTCTGTAAAGGAGTCCTGGATAGATTTAATCTTGTCCGTGAAGAACTTGGCAAGATCGCAGACCCACGACTCAGATGGCGCTATTTGAGGCAAATTGGACCTGGGGGCCGTGAACTCCCTCACCACAGTAAAGATCTCTTTGCATGAATTGGAGGCAGCCTCTATCCTCCTGGCAAGATAGTCTTTTTTCTCACGGAGAATGTCGCGATGGTAAGCTTTGACCGCTGTCCTGTAAGCAAGTCTGGCCTCCAAGTCATACTGAAGGCGCCACGCCCTCTCAGCCACCTTGCATTGGCGACGAGTGGCACACAGTGCCTCAGTGAACCACGGTGCAGAGACCCGCTTAGCCGTGGCCCGAGGGGCCATTGCGGGGGCTAGGTCATTCAGCCTCTCCAGCAGCCACACCTGCATGGACTCTACGTCCTGCTCTAAGTCACCTGAGAGGGGGCACGGATGGTCCACAGAAGCCTGAGTTAACAGCTCGGGAGTCACTCTGTGCAGTGCCCTCAAAGCAGAACCATACTGTCTAGGGGCACTGCTGGGTAATTTCTCACTACCCAGTACAGAAAACCTGGCCAGCCTGTGGTCGGTCCACAGCACCGGGAGAAGCTCAATATCCACTAGAGGGACCGAAGAAAAAACCTGATCCAAGGTGTGTCCCTTGTCGTGTGTGGGGCCCACAAGAAAAGGGACGAAGCCGAGAGGAGCCGTAATATCAAACAATTTGTTCGAGTCCGAGTCCTCACCCACATCCATGTGAAAATTAAAATCTACCGCCAGCAGACAGTGCCGCGCACTCAAAGCTAGTCCCAAGATGGCAACCTGGAGGTCATCAAGAAAAGAACCCACTGGTCCAGGGGGTCTGTATACCAGCAACCCTTTCAAAGCTTGTTGCGGGGTCAACCTAATGGTGAAGGCGAGGGATTCAGATCCTGCAATTGTATCCAAGGGAAGAATAGAGCATGAAGCTATCTTCTTCACCACCACCGCCACCCCACCTCCCCTTCCCTTGGCTCTATCTTGTCGAAAGATATTATAGTCCGGTGGAATAGCCGCCATAATGTCGGGATTGGACATCTCACCCAGCCAAGTTTCAGTCAGCAGAAGACATAATGGTTTTTTCCTAACAAGGAGGTCAAAGATCTCCAGGGCATGCCTACCTACTGATCTCGTGTTGAGCAATAAGCAAAGATGTTTCACACGATCCTCACCTCTCCGCAGTGAGGCGGCGGGGGCATAACCAGGCGACCAACCACACCCAGGACAGAACCGTTTTCCCCTAAAACGACCCGGAAAAACGGATCGACAAGCGCAAGAAAATGTTTGCATGGCGCGGAGTTCCCTCGATGAATAACAGACCATCTTCCCCGGAGAAAGGGAACCCTGTGAAACCAGGCCCTCCCACCGCTCCGCTGCCTCCGGGACGCTGACGGGCGCAGATGGGCTGGACTCTGGCATGACTCCGGCGGTGATCCGCCGTTCCTGCTGCGCGTTACCGCTGCGCGTAGGCATGACTTCCTTTAAGAGGAGGTCGATCGCCAGAAACGCTAGAGCGTGCACCCCAGAGCCTGAAACCTACCCTCACCCAAAATGGCCGCTGCAAAAACGGAGCTGCCGGTAACACACACCCACAGGAGCCGGGACCCGCCAAGCGCGGTGAAAGCAACTATTATAGTGCAGGTAGGTGGAAATAGCCCATTAAAAACAGGGGAAACAAATAAGATTAAGAAAAAAAAATACAAAACGAGGAAGTTTAAGAGCAGCGCTATAAATTCACAACCGAGCGCCACAACTGAGCGCAAAGCAATGAGGCGCCCAGCGAGGTCTTGTGTCCGCTAGTCTGCAGGACATCAGGTGGCAAGACAGGGCCCCCTAGTTACCTCCCTTAAGAGGAGGTCGATCGCCAGAAACGCTAGAGCGTGCAACCCAGAGCCTGAAACCTACCCTCACCCAAAATGGCCGCTGCAAAAACGGAGCTGCCGGTAACACACACCCACAGGAGCCGGGACCCGCCAAGCGCGGTGAAAGCAACAATTATAGTGCAGGTAGGTGGAAATAGCCCATTAAAAACAGGGGAAACAAATAAGATTAAGAAAAAAAAATACAAAACGAGGAAGTTTAAGAGCAGCGCTATAAATTCACAACCGAGCGCCACAACTGAGCGCTAAGCAATGAGGCGCCCAGCGAGGTCTCGTGTCCGCTAGTCCGCAGGACATCAGGTGGCAAGACAGTGTCATGACACTGTCATGACTGTACCAGCGGCTGCTTTTAATATATTTAAAGTGCTGTGATTGCACCTACGGGAGTTTTCTGCTTCTTGGGTGATTGTTACTGGTGTATACAATGGATAATGCACCTACGGGAGTTTTCTGCTTCTTGGGTGATTGTTACCGGTGTATACAAAGGATACGCCTATTTGCGATAAAATGATATTATTGCGATTCATTGCATTGAAATTGCACTTTTCTAACAATGATCTACAGCGTACCGTCTGTCCGTTGTCTGCATCTTTCAAAGCAGCAGACGTCATACAGTATTCCGATTGCTGATACCATTTTTCACTACGCTCTTCCCTCCGTCACGGTCTTCATTCTCACGCTCAAGCAACACGTCAGCATCAGGATCGTGTATCGTCATCGGCGCCCATCTTAGTTACCGTAGTAACCCTATGCTTTTCTCCTGCGATACGGAAGCTTTGTCCAAGCAATTCGATTGAAGTATCGCATTGTGTGAAAATATTGATAGCTGCAAGCGCATACAAGGAAATTCCGGATTTGGATACATCAAGTGAGTTTGCCCTACCTTTTCACTTTTATTCATTGTACCACCGGTATTTCTATTTTTAGACGCTTTTACTCACTTTGAGTATATCTCTCAACACAAAGTGAAGGACTACAATTTCAACTACCTTTTGTCCACATTGTAGTGTGTGAGCCAAATTATAATTTTTTTATTTAAAGCAGTATTGCCACCATGCAATTTGATCCATACAATTTGATCCTCCAGCTAAATTTCTACCACAAGCACTAGCATAGCCAATAGGTCTCGCCTTTGGGACCTTATAAGAGATTACTAAAGAGATGTCCTTGCCTTTACTTAGAGGTGTCAGTTTACAGGATTTGGGGGAACTGTGTGTCGTTTTACCCAAAATGTAGTCTGCCATTTAAATAAGTATTTAAATTGTAAAAGTGCTCTGAAACACACCGTTTTAAATGTGATGGAATGGACACGTTTATTTTTGCCACACATTTTACTTTGGCGGCTGAACTCTAGCTGAAGTATTGCAACTGAACAAACAAACAAAACCATTCAAGCTGCAAGTAAGAATGTTTGGTTAATTTTATCTTTCAGATGCCTTAAAGTGGGAAGAGAGTGCCATCAGCCAAATGAAAGATGTTTGCATTACTCTTCAGGTCAGTGCCAGTGTGACTGCAAAAGGTCTAATAACTGTTCAAAACTGCCCAGAACCAGTGCAACATTGCCTCCCAAACTGTGTGTTTTAGTGAAGTGTCTCTACCCACACATGAGCACTTTTGAAGTAAGATTTTTTAAGCTAAAGCTTCACTAGTGTTTTAGAAGGAAAAAGTTGTGATTAAGAACACAGACATAAGCAGTACAATGTAGCATACACTCATTTGAAAGTGAGATACAAATTTCTTTAGATCATTTTTAAATAGCTTAGGAACTAATTAAAGAATCATTGGCAAAGCCAAAAGGTTTTCCTAAGCAAGATCTTTTGACTTTGTCAAAGTTTTTTTTAAAGAAATTACATTTTTTTATTTTTGGAGACTTTATCATCATCGGGGTCCGGTCTGAGGGTATCGTAGGTATACTGAGGGTGCCTAGCGTCAAGGGCGGTGTGCCAATTACGCTACCACCCCCCTCCCGTGACACATGGTGTACCATGAATACACCATTTAAGTGCTGAAACCTCCTAAACCAGGAGTGACTGGGTAGAGAATCCTCTCGCCATTATTTTTTGCACTTTTTTTCCCCATTTTTCACTTTTCACGTCCCTAGGTAAGGGTGGGCCTTAGCACGCCCATACCTCCAGGGTTCGATACACCTTTTTAGTCCTGATGAATGCCTGGTAACTTGACACCGTTTCAAAGGCAGAAACATGTTGACTGACAAATAACTAACTCTGGAAACGACCACACAAATAAATGTGGACTACTTTCCTACACTTAAATTTTAAGTATATGTCCTAGTGATCTGATAATAAATAATTTTTTAGATACACTTAAGACATCTTTTTAACTTCCTCACTACAAATAATTTACCTTCACTGCACGCCCAAACTCACAAAACCTGCTCCGCAGTAGATCTGGCGTTGAAGCACACTAAAGAGGCACTCGGCCTCTTTAGTGGGGCCCAATGATGAAGCATGTCACCACTAGGTGGTGAGTGAGGGCTTTCCTAACTGATCCAAGTGAGGCCAGTCTCAGTTCTTCCGCTCATATTTGTGGTCTCTCAGACTCCAGAGGACACTCTTTTGTTGTTTCAATAGACTTCATTATATACGCAGCAATCATTTTCAATGCTCGCATCAAGAACAGTCTGTAAGATTCGAGCCAGACCGTTGGCTTGTCTCTGGTTCGTGTCCAGTTCATTTAGAGTGAGAGAGTCAAGAGTGGTGAGTACATAAAAGAAGATCTGTTTGGCGATCCAGGAAGGACTCATTAATAAATGCTGGACAGATGCTTATATTCAATTCAAGAGAAGTGGCCTGTGTCCCTCATTGTAGTGTCCACAATGTGTGCTCAGAGGAGAGTGATTACCAGGAGAACCAAATTTTGAAAGGCCGCTCAGTTAAGAGGTGGAGTCTGCCTGTATAACCTTTATCAAACATCCCAGTGCTGCGACACCTTGGGATCTGTACCTTGCTCAGTACTACACCCTTAAATCTAACAGGCTGTGTGTAGCACAGGCGCAGAATGAATTTCTGAGAGTCAGGCAAGAAGGCAGAAGCCTGGCACGTGACAAGCCCAGGGACACATTGCTGGCGCAAACAAAGCATGAGCGGCATCCCATAATTATGTATTCGGAAGTGGAACAGAGTGCAGTTATTTATGAATTTCTTGAAATCGGTTCTTATGTTTTTGATATAAAACTTGTAAACAGTTTGTGACTTACAAAATCTTTTCCAACTCAGTTAAAACTCAGTCAAATCCCAAAAAAAAGTGTGCTTTGACGGCGAGCAATCTAGTGCAAGCCGTGTTCCACCTGAATCTACACTATGTTCTCAAACTGAAACAGTTTGTAGCAAAGAAGTGCCTTCTATGGTGTTCTCAAAAACGCACAAATACACACCTAGGAATGGATATGGGGATAATCAAGCTACATGAGGGAGGCCAGTGGGAAACATAAAAGACAGTGGAAAAGGGGGTGGTGGGTGAAACGGAGAGTGGGTTACAAAGAATGGAAAGCAGGAGGAGGATGAGGGTTTTGGAAACAACGGAAGGTGGAGGTGGGTTAAAACAAGGACAGAAAGCAGTGGCGAGGAAGAGGCACTGCAGGCACATGCACTCTCTGAGAGCACATGATAAATTAAAAGAGTATCAGTGCTTCGGCACCTTGGGAGCTGCACCTTGCTCATAGTTATAATCCACATTTGTAATAATCCACATTTGTAAAGCGCACAATCACCCGTTAGGGTCTCTAGGCGCTGGGGGCCGTCGGGAAGATTAAGCAAGCTATTGCCCAGAGTCACATGGTGCTGGGCCACCTGCCACCGGCGCTGGGGATCGAACCGTGATCCCCAGATTCCAGCGTCAGTCGCCCTGGCCGCGGCGCCACACCTCTCCCTGTGTTATGCCCTTACATCCAACAGGCTGTGTGTGACACCGCCCATGTGCAGTATTCTTACAAGGAAGGAACCTCTGAGAGTCAGCTGGTTAGTATGCAAAAAGGAAGGCAGAAGCGTGGCAGTCAACAAGTATTCAAAATTATTATTATTATTATATTTAAACGTATATGGCGCAACAGCTACCTGGAGGTTTCCAGGCACCTATGGACGCATGCTGAGAAGAGGAGTAATCAATGGAGCTTACTGATTGAATAGCCACGTCTTGATGCCTTTATGGAATCTAACATAGTTAAGCTCATGGCGAAGTAAAAGAGGTAGAGAATTCCACAATGCAGGAGCCAATTAAGAAAAAGAGCGACCACCCATCCGGGCCCGTATAAATCTAGGGGTCACAAATTTGGCCTGCTTTGATGATCGCAGATGACGAGTGGGAATGTATTGTTTCACCAGCGTACTAAAATAGCTAGGAGCCTTTCCGGCATTGACTCTGTGCATAAAGCAGAGTGCTTTAAATTTAGAGCGATTTCCAATCTTTAGCCAATGTAAGTCGCGAAGATGTTTTGTGATGGGGTCCTTCTAGGGAGCCGGTAAAGGAGCCTTGCTGCTGCGTTTTGGACTACTTGCAGCCTACGAATGACATCCTTCTTGGCCCCAAGGTGTAAGACATTCCCATAGTCCAACCTGGAAATAATCAAGGCTTGGACGACCGTCTTTTGCGCCCCTTCTGGCAGCATCCATAGGAACTTTCTCAGCCATTTCAAAATGGCAAAGCATGTTGATGTGGTCTTCACTGCTTGTTGTCGCATGGACAATTGGTCATCAATAATGATGCCCAAGTTGCTAACACATTGCAAAGGTTAAGGAAGAGGCCCCATTTGGTGCGGCCAATGCTGTGGGCCCCAGAGATAATATTCATCAAGATCCCTTAAGATTTCATAATCATGACTTGTACACAAGGAACTTTCTGTACCAATTTCAGTTCAATGCGCAAGTACTTCAACGCCTACTTTCAAACTGATTGCCAAGTCGGCTGATAGTGTCCACCAAGCCAATGACAGGCAGCTCACACGCAGCATTTTCAAGTGCAACGAGAGCACTGCTGGGCAAGTAGCTGGTGTTTCCTAACACACGTAATAGATCAGTTAATTGATAGTGACTCGTTATACATAATCATCGTGATAATTGTGTGAAAATCCTGAAAAACCATCTAAAGAACATCCTCTATGGGTTTATTGACAAGAAAAAAGCTGTGTTTGTCGTGAAGAATGAAAACTGAAAGAAAGTGCATGTGAACATTCATGGCACAGGTGAATCGATGTACTAGATAACAACGGTTAATAAGTGGCTAAATCCTGGAGCCGCGAACTGACCGTGGTGTGTTACGAGCCATGAGGTGAGTTAAATTAATAATAATACGAAGATTCCAGTTGGTGTGTCTTTAGAAATGGGGGGAGATATTATTGGGTCATTCTTGGCCTTAAACAATGTGTGTGCTCCAAGAGCCGTGAGGCAAAAGAAATTAAAAACGTGAAGCTGCAGGTAAAGGAAACCTGGTTGCTGTGTCTGTTTACTGTGGAAACGGGGGTCGGAAATTGTGAAAAAGTAGTGCGGGGAGTTAAATAGGCTCTCCTGGTGCTGAAACCCAGATCGATGTCATGACAAAACAAAAGCATGACGTTGATTCAAGGAGCTTGAAAGCCTATATGTGCACTTACTAAGATGTATCCGCATTTCTCGAGTAACCTGATTCCGGTGGCGTTTACTATGTGGAACTAATACCACGTATCTAGCAGCAACAAGGCAGCCATCTCCCAATGGGCGGCTCACACTGAAAGGTTAAAAAGAAAAAAAGAGTGTGCAGGCTGCAGCAGTAGGCGCACACGCGCTTGGGAAAGCAGTCTTCACTTTTTCAAGCACTGCACTTGTGCTTGTGGCGCGCCGCTGCGCGCTCCCACAAGGTGGATCTCGCTACAAGTACGAGTGCAGTGCTTTAAAAAGTGAAGAGCAACGGCTAAAGGCCCTCCGATGCAGCACATGCGCGCTGCGTAGGCGAGACCCAAAAAGGTGATCCACCCTGAGGTTCCGTGACGATTTTTAGTGATGTTTTCGACTCGCACGAATATGGTCGAGTCTGGTATTTATGAACCGCAAATGACAAGTTCAGTAAATATGCGCAGTTTCGCTGAGCTAACTCAAACCGTTCGTTTGTTATGTGGGTTTTTATTAGTACCCACGGGTTCCATCTTAGATACGGCATCCATTTTGTCTCTTGCCCTCAAGTAGCCAGCGAACGGACGATGTCCGCTTCACGACCCTGAGACTTCCAAGATATTTGTAGAAGACACATGTTCTTTGTAAATGTCTTTATGATGAGGGGGATGATACTGTAAGGCAGATGGCCCCGCTCGAGGCCCATCTTGCCGTGCCGGTTTATTGTCTCAGCCGTGCATCTCATTAGGCACGTCCCTTTGATGCCTGTATTTTCGTGTTTCCCGATACCTCCCCTTTTACACCCTTTTCGATTCCCTCACTGTCTCCATCTTCCTCTGCACCTGTCCTTGTTCCTATTTCAATCTGTTTTACTGCCGATTGGAATTCACTAATGTTGGGAAGATGGGTTTTTACAGTTGAGAACCGCCAAATGTTTCCGCACTTATGTTCCGGACCTTATGTGCATCAAAGTGACCAAAGCAACCCCTCTGAGGGATAATTATGGGAACCGGGTTGTAAACTTTGTGTATCATGATGTCCTATGGGTAAAATCTGTATAAAAGGAGCGATCCACAGAACCAATGGGAAGCAGTCTCCCCAAGTTGCACGTGTTGTACTTGCCGTGACTTCTGTGTTCCCTGCAGTAATAAACCTTGAATCTTTGACGCCGAAGGAAGTGTCCCGTGTCTCTGTAGTTTGTGCGCCGAAACAGGTATCCCATGAAGGTTATAGGTGTTGTTCCCTGGCACCGCTGGTACTATTAAAAAAGTCCAGTCCTTCAGTTGGCGCCCAACGTGGGGCGACTTCAGTGGTACCGGTCCGGTCCAAAGCCTGATGATCGTGAGGAACTTCGTGTGAAATCTCCGAGGGAAGGTGCACCCCGCTTCATCGATCCTGTTGTCGAAATAAGTGGCCCGAAGTTTTTCCCTGCGAAGATTCCCGCCTCCTGACGGCTGCGACGGACCGATGCCCTGACTGTCGACCTGTCTTCGACGCCCGGCGTAGACCTTATGTACAAGCGAGACGATAGACGGGCCTTCCTGGTGACGCCATTGAAGTTCTGAGTTAAGTATTTGTGGGTCGCTCCCAGTCCTTAGTGATTGTTTTAGCTTTTTGAAAGCTTTGGTGTTAACCTTTAAGGTTTTTGTTGTAATAGCTCACTGAGCTTTGTAATAGCCTCCTCAGGCTTTGTGGTAATAGCTCTCCGAGCTTTGTAATAGCCTTATGGCTTTGTTGTATTGCATGGTTCCATTGCATTTGTGGTTCTTAGTATTGGTTCTTAGTATTATTTGACAGTTGCAATTGCCAAAAACCGAGGGTTTTGACTTACACGAGGTTTTATTGCTTCGGTAATCCTTGAAGTTTGATACTAGGTTAGTGTGCACGATGCCTAGCCATAGTGGTTTGTTTCGTATTTTCAAATGTTGCGCAATGGATTCCCGGTTGGAGGACTCATGTCCGATACCTCCAGTTGGAACTCCTATTCATGATCTTTATAGTCGACACGGTGTGGGTCCTATAATCTATAATGATTACTGGATCCACTATACAAAGAAAGACGGTGACCTTAGATGGCCACCACACGGAACTTTTGAACTTTCGATTTTAGATAATCTTGAGGCTAAATTATTTTTAAAGAAAGCTAGGCCAGCTATGTTTGATTCCTTTCGGATATGGCGTAAAGAGGCCAAGCAGAAAGAAATCAAACAACTTAAAAAGGATAAAAAGCAAGAATTTGTTCCGATAATGCAAGCTATAAAAGAATGTAGGCAAGACAAAGAAGAAAAAGATATGGAAATCGCTACTAGATTGCATCACATGAAAATAGATAAATGTTACCCAGTTTTATCGAATAATCTAGAAAAGAAAGAAGAAGATGTAAAGGAGGATTCCTTGTTATCATATTTGATGAAATCACCACCTCCTTATGTACAGGGTGCTACTGCTCCTGTAGTTGCTCCTGTAGTACCTCCTGTTGTACCCCTTGTTGCTCCAGCGGCTGCGGGCCAGCCCGCTGTTAACCTTACGTTTGTTCCTCCATCTGTTATCGTTCCTACTGCTCCTGTACCTGCACCTTCTCAGACTGTTGTTTCTGCTACTCCGACTACCTTGTCTGTTCCTACTATGCCTTCTTTTACCTCTAGTGTTGTTGCTCCTGTTTTTCTTTCCCCATCTGTTCGTAAGCGTGTTCCTAATTCTGTTGCTACCCTTTATTCACCTCTTTCTGGTCCGTTATTTCCGTCGGATTCATCTGATACTCCTCAGAGACGGAGTCAGATCCCTAGTGGTAGGGAGAAAGAGTCATTGATAACCATGGCACATAGGTGGATAAGACATCCTGCCAATTACACTCCACGTATAGTCTTTGAAACGTTTTCTCAGTTTAATGAGCCTACGCAGAGATTCGTATTTGAGGAGATGTGTAACTTTTTGAGAGAAGAATGGTACAATGATGATGTAGATGATGTACCGTCCGACGTGATTAAACTTCAAAGTCACTTTTCAAACGGTATGATTGTAGGAGACGATGTACGACGTGCCGTGGAACGCTTATTAGCATTCAGACCCACAGCACATTCTCGGGTGTCATTAGATGATACCACTGAGAACTGGAAAGCGGTTCCTGGTCAGTATCCTATGAGAGAGGTTCCGCCGCTATGGGTACCTGGTGACCCCGGTGCAAACCCTCCGGTTCTGTCGCATTTTCGAAGGGTGTGGATACATCTTCCATGGAAACGATCGGAAGTTTTACAAGTAAAGCAATCCTTGCCCGATCCGCGTAAAAATCCGGCTGGTTATTATAAGGAGTTATCACAACTGATAGAAGCTTCTATTATGAATATTGCCGACATCGACATGTTGTTTGGCAATGTTGTACCGCAACCAGTTTGGGCTAAAATTCGTCAAGCAAATCACGCAGCTGAATTAGGGGGTGATTGGGCTGCACTGCTAGCAGCTGATGCATTGCAAGTTGGTGGGGCTAAACCTGAACAGTTGATCTTGGATTTGCCTCAGAGAATCATTACGCTCATGAAAACTCTCATGCCAGCGATGAAGGTGAACTGGGATAAGTTATCAGCTTGTAAACAAAAGAAAGACGAGAGTGTCTCGGATTTCTTTACAAGGTTTGAGGAAGCGTTTGTCGATCACAGCGGCCAGGACATGGGCGCTGAGGGAGGTCAGCGTTTATTCGTTGATAAATTCGTGTCGAATTTGTTGCCTGAGCTATGCAATAAATTAAAGAATTCAGAGAGTGCGTGGGCGGTCTCAACCCCTGCGCAAATATTAGCAACGGCCCAGTATTACGAAAATAGGGAAAAGGAAGAAAGTGATCGTGTAGAAAAGAAAACTAAGGAGCTCAAAACGAAGGTTTTGTTGCAGCAAGCATATCCTCCACGATCAAATCAAAATGATTCACAACAACAGTATCGACCGCGAGCACAGACTGATAGGATGCAGCAGCGTTCTGACAACTTTGATTATAGATCTACACTAGGATATAATCAGTGTGCGTATTGTAGGAAAGAAGGACACCTAAAATATGAGTGTCTTGCTTTAAAAGACCGTTTAAATGGTGTGTCAGCTCGAGGAAATCGTGGTGTTGGTCCGCAACAGGTTCCACGTGGTAGAGGTCGTGGTACATTCCCCAATCAGAATGACCGTTATCAAAATCAATCAGATGTGAATAATTGCTTTGACCAGCGAAATACGGGATCAGTCCGGTCTGCACAGTATAATGTGGATGATTATTATGTAGAGCATGACACTGTTGCAAACGACCATTACTAGGACAGCCTAAGACAAAGAGAGGGAGTAGTGTCAGTTCCGGTCGATCAGAGTGGGCCTTACGTTGCAATAGCTACATCGGGCGTAGTTGAGCCTTTTCTGTTAGACACTGGTGCGACGAAAAGTTCCATCATGCATTCAAAACTCCCTGGCGCACCTTTGTCTGGCTTAACGAATGTTTCCGTTGGATTCTCTGGCGCCCCTGTTAGTAACCCAGTCTCTAACCCTTTGCCTCTTATGATTGGACCACGTAAGCTAACGGCTCCACTGATTCTATCTACAGGTTGTGGTGAAAATCTTTTGGGCCTGGATTTGTTGAAACGATTATATGCAACATTGTATTGTTCCCCTGAAGGAGTGGAGCTTACATTGGGAAGGAGAGTAATCTCTCCCATGTATTTATCGGTTGATAAATTCCCATCGGAATTGAATTCCCTCCCTGCGTCCTTATGGGCCACAGGTCCCAATGATGTGGGCCTGTTAGACATTCCACCCTATGTGATTCAATTGAAACCAAATGCGCGATTACCGCGTTTACCTCAATATCGTATTTCTCTTGAGGGCGAACGAGCGCTGTTAGAAATCGTTCATGATCTCATTGGAAAAGGTGTTGTTGAAGAAACTCGTGGAAACGTGTGCAATAGCCCTGTATTGCCAATTCTGAAACGAACTGACCCAACTAAACCTCCTGTGTATCGTTTTGTTATAGATTTGAGAGAGGTAAACAAAATAGTGGTTCCGCAATTTCCTGTGGTCCCCGATATTACAGCTTTACTAACAATGATTCCAGCATCTGCCTCCTGGTTCACAGTGATCGATCTAAAAAATGCTTTCTTTAGCATCCCAATTGCAGAGGAAAGCAGAGACCTGTTCGGATTCTCATTAGGAGGTCGCAGTTTTAGGCTAAAACGCGCTCCACAGGGTTACTGTGAGAGTCCGTCAATCTACAGCCAAGCACTTAAAGGTCAACTTGATGCCTATGTATTACCTAAAGGTGCAGCTTTGATTCAATATGTGGACGACCTTTTAGTGGCAGCTGATACAGAAGCTATTTGCAAAACGGCTACAGTATCATTATTGCACTATCTACATGACTTGCACCATAAGGTATCACCTTCAAAGCTACAGTATTGTTGCCAAGAAGTTACCTATTTAGGTCACTTATTGTCAAAAGAAGGGAGAAGGTTGACCCCAGAGAGAATTGCAGCGATTTCCCGAATGACTGTGCCAAAATCCCAAAGAGATGTTCGTGCCTTTTTAGGTATTACGTCCTACTGCAGACAATGGATTCCAAATTTTTCATTGTTGGCGAAACCATTGATAGCCCTTACGTGCAAGGATGTTTCATCCCCAGTACCTTGGTCTGAAGAATGTCAGAAAAGTTTTTCTGAATTGCGTGATGCGCTGTGTTCGGCTCCTGTGTTGGGTACCCCTGACTACAGTAAGCCGTTTACACTATACGTTCACGAGAGGGATGGTTGCGCATTGAGTGTTTTGACACAACCTTTTGGTGGTAAGCAACGCCCATGTGCCTACTTTTCTTCGACTTTAGACCCAGTAGCAAGAGCCTTGCCAAGTTGCTTAAGGGCAACAGCGGCAGCTGCGGCGTCCATTCGACAGTCTGCAGGTCTAGTCATGGATAATATGCTCACGGTAATGGTTCCGCATGCAGTTGACACTCTATTGAACCGAACGAAAACTCAACATCTGACGAGCGCAAGATTGTCTGGGTATGAGTTGACGTTGCTGGCCAGTCATATACGGATAAAACGATGTAATGCGTTGAATCCAGCAACATTGCTGCCGATCGACACAGAATCAAGCAGTGAAGCAGTACATGACTGCTACCTCAGAACTGAGGAGGAAACCAAGGGTCGTATTGACCTAAAAGATACTCCATTGACAGATCCCGACGGTACTTTGTATGTGGATGGTTCCTGTTTTAAATTACCGAATGGTGATGTAACAACTGCGTATGCTATAGTTACATTGAGAACGATTGTGGAGAGCGCAAGGTTGAGTCAGAATTCAGCTCAGGCTGCTGAGCTCATTGCCTTGACGAGAGCATGTGTGTTGTCTAGAGATAAACGGGTGAATGTGTTTACAGATAGCCAATATGCGTTTGGCGTTGCACATAGTTTTGGACGGTTATGGAGAGAGAGAGGTTTTCTGACATCGCATGGTACGAAGATTCAGCATGGCCAGCTTGTGAATGATCTTTTGGATGCACTTACGTTGCCTAAGCAAGTGGCAATTGTTAAATGTAGTGCGCATCGTAAGGTGACGGATGATGTTGGTCGTGGTAATGCATTTGCGGATGAGACTGCTAAGGAGACTGCTCGGAACCTTAGCACTCGAATGTATGTGACGAGTTCGGTTAGGTGGCCTGCAGAATCAAGTATGTGTGAAAACACTATCGAGAGTGTGAAAGCAATTCAGAATGAGGCCACCGAGACTGAAAAGACCAAGTGGAGAGAAAGTACGGGGAAGTTGGATGCGAATGGTTGTTGGATTGACTTGTCGGAACAGCAAAGATGGATGTTGCCGGATGCGTATGTGCTGGCTGTTGTGACTATGGCACACGGGTTAGCACATATTAGCGCGAAAGGCATCTGTAAATTACTGTTTCCTGTGTGGAAGAACGATGGTATTACGAAATGTGCTGAACGCTTGGTTAAGAATTGTATGGTGTGTTTGATGCACAATCCTGGTAAGGGCACTCCCACTCCACCTGGCCATTTTGCCCCTCCTGCGTACCCTTTCGAAGTTATCCAGTTAGACTTTATCCACATGGAGAGATGTAATAATCTGAAGTATGTGCTGGTTGTGGTGTGTGCATTTTCTAGGTGGATTGAGGCCTACCCTCTTAAGGATAATACGGCTTTGTCCACGGCGAAAATTTTACTCAAAGAATATTTTTCCCGTTACGGAATGCCTAGAATTGTGTGGTCAGACAACGGAAGTGAGTTTGTTGGGAGCGTGATGAAGAGCGTGTGTCGCGGATTAGGGATTGTTCAAAAATTTCATAGTGCCAACCATCCTCAGTCAGCCGGTTTGGTTGAAGGGTACAATGGCACCCTTAAACTAAAACTAGCAAAGATTCAGGCTTCGACAGGTCTTTCGTGGCCTGACGCTTTACCTTTAGCATTACTGTCAACAAGGGCAACTGTACACTCCCGAGTAGGGCTCAGTCCCTATGAAATAGTGTTCGGTCGTCCTGCCAATGTTTGGGGGGTCCCTAGACCGGGTGCCTTTTGTGAACTTGAGTATCCAATGTTAATCGATTATCTTCATGACTTGACTGCTAAACTGAGGTTAATTCACCAACAGGTTCACGAAGCATTGCCAACACAGACGGAGGGTCCAGGCCACCAACTCCAGCCCGGAGATTGGGTGGTGACGCGCAACTTCTCGCGCAAGAACAATTTGGATCCCAGGTTCACTGGACCCTATCAAGCCCTCCTTGCCACGAGAACTGCAGTTCGTCTTGAGGGGCGGAAGAACTGGGTGCATGCCACCCATACCAAAAAAGTCCCCATTCCGTTGCCAGCAGACTCGTGGGTGAGGAAAGGCATTGCATCAACTGAAACCGAAGGATTGCCGGCATTTGTACCTTTCAGCGACGCACAACCTGTCGGAGAATCCTCAGTGCAGCAAAAAGGCATTATTGAACACTTGTCAACAGAAAACTCAAGAGCAGAACATTCAGCTGATCAACAGGGCGTTGTCCCTTCTACAGATCTTTTGTTTAACGAACAAACACGTCCTGGGAAAACCCGATATTTTTTAAGATCCAGCACTAAAGACTAATAAAAAAACCCGTTCTGTCCCTTGACAAGTGCATTATCCCGTTTTCCATGATCAGTTTGAACACTCATACCATTGTAATTATTTTTATATTCATTGAGCTTCGTTCCTTACACTTTTTGTTTCCACAGCTGAGAGACATTTGTTTTTATACATATATATATATATATTTGTGAAATAAAGGCCGTAGGGCCGCGCGTGTACTTCCTCCTGGTTAGTAGGTCTTGACGCTAGGTTAAAGACCGTCGATTCCTGGGAACTCCTAGGAATTGACTATTGCTACACAGAACGAAGTGCGTCAAGAAACGTTGCGGACGGTCATAGGGAATGGCATTCTCGAAGCTGATGGACTTGGAAAGAGCTCAAGCAAGAAGATTCAAGCTGCAGCAACTCAGTCGTACCAAATGTTTCATATTCCAAATATTCGTACTGTTTATGACTATTTCTGCATTTTTGGTAGGTGCAGTGTATTACACAATGTTTCACTTCTTGTCTTCTATCATACCTACTCCTACCCCTGACCTTAAATTCATCTCCACTGTTTCTCCTCATTTTTTTCACATCCTACCCGAACACGAGCAGGCTAGACGTGCAGAATTCCGCAATAATTCCTTTATTCAGCTCCTTCATCAGCATCAGTTAGTGGTTAACACTACTAATTGTTGGGTGTGTGGGTTGATGCCGCATACTACGGATAAGGGAATTCCATATCTGGTGTTACCATATAGCTCTCAAGGGTCTGCTCGAGCATTTCAAACAATGTTTCGAAGCGCACTGGGTTTCCACCCCATTCGAGAACCACGTTCCCCCTACTCTGGTCCTACTTCGTACCAAAAATCTTTGTCGATAGCAATAGAGGATTTAGATAGCGATATCTATGATCCTTCGCTTATCCCTGAAGAAGAAGTACAAGCCTATAGGGTCCTAAGTAGAGGCGAATATAGTGTGTTCACTAATGAAAAACAGCTTAAAAGTTTACCTCCGATATGGGTTGTACCCCACATTGGTAATTTTTGCCTAATAGGTCGTGGCCGTAGATCGAAAGCCCGACTTGGAGAGAGTGCTTGCACTGAAAATTACATTCTGCCAATGGTTTCCTCCCCTGTGTTCCTGGCTGCCAAGGGTACCTACTTTATTTGTCATGATCGTGCATATGCATGGTTGCCCTCTGACTTTATGGGCTCATGTTTTATTGCCAACTTGTTGCCTCCGACGTTCACTGTAGATGCAGATTATCACAAGACTAGAGTTGTGAGAGGTGTAATTAGCGAAGAGGATACTGCCGGTCAAGAGGCAGGAGATTTTTTCAAGGGTTTCCTCCCGTTTTGGGGACCTATGGTTAATAGTAGGAACCTGAGACAGTTGACTCGAGTGGTAGAATCGACAGCTAATATTACTGCCAGTGCCCTTGGTAATATCACCACAGACCTTCAGGCGGATAGACTTATGACGTTACAAAACCGTATGGTTTTAGATGTGATCTTGGCAGATCGAGGTGGGGTTTGTAAGGTGATCCATTCATCTTGCTGTATTTTCATTCCTGATAACGCTCCGACTGTTTATCAAGCCATCTCAAAGTTGCATAAAATCTCTGAATCCATACACGTGGGTGTAGGGGATTGGACGCTACTTGGATGGTTTTGGGGCCTGATGTCGACTTGGGGTTGGAAAATTCTGATGATCATTGGGGTCGTTGTAGCGTTCCTGTTCACGTGTTGCCTTTGTGTACAGTGTGGTCCTGCCTTATGTGGCCTCTGTGCTACAACGTGTATGAGACAGCCACCTGTTACCAAAGGGACTCGTCTGGATAGAGCTATGCTACAGCAACATCTCGAGGGTCTGATGAATATCGAATATGATACTGATTAGTGCTTGCCTACATGAGGGCAAAAGGAGCGTCTGAGGTTCCGTGACGATTTTTAGTGATGTTTTCGACTCGCACGAATATGGTCGAGTCTGGTATTTATGAACCGCAAATGACAAGTTCAGTAAATATGCGCAGTTTCGCTGAGCTAACTCAAACCGTTCGTTTGTTATGTGGGTTTTTATTAGTACCCACGGGTTCCATCTTAGATACGGCATCCATTTTGTCTCTTGCCCTCAAGTAGCCAGCGAACGGACGATGTCCGCTTCACGACCCTGAGACTTCCAAGATATTTGTAGAAGACACATGTTCTTTGTAAATGTCTTTATGATGAGGGGGATGATACTGTAAGGCAGATGGCCCCGCTCGAGGCCCATCTTGCCGTGCCGGTTTATTGTCTCAGCCGTGCATCTCATTAGGCACGTCCCTTTGATGCCTGTATTTTCGTGTTTCCCGATACCTCCCCTTTTACACCCTTTTCGATTCCCTCACTGTCTCCATCTTCCTCTGCACCTGTCCTTGTTCCTATTTCAATCTGTTTTACTGCCGATTGGAATTCACTAATGTTGGGAAGATGGGTTTTTACAGTTGAGAACCGCCAAATGTTTCCGCACTTATGTTCCGGACCTTATGTGCATCAAAGTGACCAAAGCAACCCCTCTGAGGGATAATTATGGGAACCGGGTTGTAAACTTTGTGTATCATGATGTCCTATGGGTAAAATCTGTATAAAAGGAGCGATCCACAGAACCAATGGGAAGCAGTCTCCCCAAGTTGCACGTGTTGTACTTGCCGTGACTTCTGTGTTCCCTGCAGTAATAAACCTTGAATCTTTGACGCCGAAGGAAGTGTCCCGTGTCTCTGTAGTTTGTGCGCCGAAACAGGTATCCCATGAAGGTTATAGGTGTTGTTCCCTGGCACCGCTGGTACTATTAAAAAAGTCCAGTCCTTCAACCCATGCCATGGTCATGGTAGAAAGAGGAATTAATTACGCACATTAAAGCTATAGATGGGGGACGCATGGGTGCTGAAAGAAAAAAAATATATATATTTTTTACACTGTTTGGGGTCTGAGGGACATGTGATCTTCAGAACATTACCTCAAATTGTCGCACCCAATGATGGAAGTGGTGATTACATGAATGTGTATGTCGAGGCACTAATGAGGATGGAGAAAGGGTTTAAACCAGTAATGAGCATTGCTCTGAATAGATTTAAATTTTATACAAGAACACAAAAATAAGAAGAATCTTTTGATGATTTTTTAACTGCTTTATCGTTACACTCCAACTTTGGTGCAATGACTGATGAAATGATAAGAGACCAAATAATAGTACAGGTTAAGAACAAGAAAATTCAGGAGAAATTGTGGTTCATGGGAGACCCCACATTGACTGAAGCAATAACTGGAGCTAAAGCGTTAGAACAATCTGAGACATGGATGGAAGTGGTCAAACAAAGTTCCTGTAACACAGACAAGGAAGAAGAATTATGTGTTGTTTAACCTAAATATGAAGTAAAGAGTGAACAACATCAGTTACATCATATGCCAAATGGGAAATTTTGTAGTAACAGATTCAATTATTCCCAGGTTCACAAAAGGAATGATACCTCTACTCATTATAATGCATGCTATAGATGTGGTGATAGATCTCACATTGCTTCCTTTCCAGGGTGTCCTGCAATTAATAGAGTGCAAAAATTGTGGCAGGATAGGACATTTTAGTAGTGTGTGCAGAAGTAATAGACGTCATCCTACACAAACACGGGCGCAGTGTCATATGTAGTTGATAAAAATGATACCACCAAAGCCAGTGATGTAGTTGAATATGACAAAGGTTTTGTGGTATCTGTTATTGACGGTGTACCAGACAATTTTACTAAGCCTCTTAAAGAGAATTTCAAATTTCAGGTGTAAATCTCATGCTCGTGGTAGATTCTAGTTCGCTGTGGACAATCATCACGCACCAATACTACCAAGAGACTTTAGCTCAAGCTATTCAATATGACAACTTGCTACCTTCTGATATAATAGCAGAGAGTTTTGACGGCACTAAAATCAATGGTTTTTTCCAAGTGGAATTGCACTTCAAAAGTAGATGTACAAATGTGAAATTATACATTACACAGAAAGGAGTTAATGTCTGGGGTTGGCGTGACCAATGGAAACTGGGTTTAACATTGAATCCGAGGTCTAGCGAACCTGTGTCTCTATGTGATGATCAACTGTTTAAAAATAAAATTGCAGTGGTTAATTCAGAAAGTAAAGTAAGAGGTAGAGAAGAAAAATGTATGAATACGTATGACAAAGTATATTGCAATAAGTTGGGAAAGTTGAAGAATTTTGTAGCAATATCATTCTTTTTGTGAACCTGGGAATAATTGAATCTGTTACTACTAAAGTTCCCATTTGGCATATGATTGATTGTTTATCATTCCAAATGGCCACAGGTTAAATTGGTTTCCAAGGCCCCATTGAGTGCTGTAATTGTTTTTTTTAAAATAAGTTTTTGCACGGGAAGGTTGTCCCTCCATTTTAGTTACAGACAATGGAGTGCAATTAACTTCTATGAGATGGGGAGTTGCCTTAAGGATTGTGGAATCAAACATAAATTTATATCCCTTTGTCTCTCTCGGTGCCCAAATTTCACCGCCCCCACCGTTGATGGTGGAAATATATTACACAATAATGCATCTCACAGATTTCTCAATTTGTGTACAGATATTGTGTACGCATTGACAAACCTGTCAAGGAATAGGAGAAAACACAAAGTCACCCACACCATACCTACTTAGGACATCCTGGAAATAGAAATGGTCGATAGCAAGCTAAGCACCTTTAATTTCCCATGATCCAGAGAGACTCTGCTAGCGCTGAGGAATTGTTTGACTACATGCAATTTGGTGGTTTGCTTTCATTTATCGACAGAGAACATTAATTGGGCTTTAGTGCACCTGCAACAAAACGTTATCTGGACCCTTCAGACTGTATGCAAAAGAGACGTCCAAAAACTGAAATGCCCACTTAAGCCTGGCAATCAAAATATCTGTTTCTGGGGTTAAGGATACAATATCTGGTTTTCTAATGTCCTAGTAGGGAGCACAGTCCACAGATGTCCTATTAGTCCAGTCACTACTGGGCTAGTTATTGGGCTCACTAGGTACCC
Source organism: Lissotriton helveticus (assembly GCF_964261635.1). NCBI lineage: Eukaryota > Metazoa > Chordata > Amphibia > Caudata > Salamandridae > Lissotriton > Lissotriton helveticus. The sequence continues at coordinate 2,030,551,864 of NC_136065.1, read as the reverse complement.
AAAGTGCCAGTAATATTTGGTTCTCACATGATTGTAACTGGCTTCCTAAATATTTGTGCAAATCATGAAACTCTAGTATTGCTCCCCCCGCCCCCCAAAAGATCAGTACTTATTTCTTCAGGTTACCCATACCTCCAGCAGATGTTTGACTTATTTAAGGAAACTCACCTCAGGCGATGTAGAGTGATAATCAACATGCAACAAAGCATACTTTCGTACCATATCTCAAAAACAAACTGGGCCACAAATGCCCATGGCTACTTTCTGCCATGTATGTTCTTCCACAAATCACAGCTATGATGGAGGTAAACAATCGTAGTCATGAAGACTGAATAGGACATGGGGTAGCCAGACGTTGGTTCGCCTACAGTGGTACAAGTAAACAGGCCGATCTTTTTTTACTATGATTGCACGGCCACCTCTACATCAGAGCTGTGTCACTGAAATGGATCATTCTCAGTTGTCCTACATGAGTGCTGACCTTACTGGGGGAATATATGAAGGGTCATTCATAAAAACATCTACAAATGGTAGTGTTGTTTTCTAGAGGTATGCAGAGGACTTCCAACCCAACAAACTGAATGATGACAGACTTGTTGAAAGACCTACAGATGGAACAATAGATGACAGAACGATAAGGCAGAGCACTTTTACTTTTCACAAAAAATGCACATCAATTACAATTTGACATAAAATAGCCTGCAGAATGCATGCTATATCCCAGAGTGATGGTGTATGGGATCAGCTTTCAATGAAAATATGCATCTTTCTTTAAAGGACCACGGCCGATCTAAGAGAAATCAGGAATGGACAGAACATCACCTTCCATTTTTAAAGAGTGAAATAAAACCACGGGTCAGCTTGGATAGCTATTGGTTCTTTCTTTAGCTGAAACAGTTAATCTATTCACACACCCCCTGACATGTTTATTGCTCCAAATTAAGAAGTGGATTATTGAAACCGATTCCGAAAATCCACTTTTTCAAACAACAATAAACCATGTATGTAAAAAATTCATTTAAAACTTAATGTATATACATTTAAAGAGAACTAATGCAGTAGGTTACATCATTTTGAGCAATACAAGGTAGGGGAAAGCAAATCAACATCAGATGATGTCCCAACTTCGTCGCTGGAACGAGGTACTGGTTTTCCTCCCTCCCAGTGCAATTTTATGAGAATCTCAAGCAATGCTAAAGGGTGCATGAGAAACAAAAAATGAAGTTTAAATAAAATATTTCAGCAGATCCACTTATTGCTGTTTCCTCCCTCTAGTTCCACAGACATTTAATTCTCACCTTCAGTAGCTCCACATCCTCCTGCTGACACTTCCCTTCTATCTCTGTGATCAGGTCCCGGTGAGTGGATTGCTGCTTCTCCAATTCACTCAGTTTCTCTTGAATGTTCTTCATATTTTCTTTATGTTCGTTTTCCAGTTTGCTCAGAAGTTGTTGCTCTTCCTTGTCCAGAAACTTCTTCAGAAGCTCAAATGTACTACGGATCACCTCCACCTGGTTCTTGAAGTTTCCCTTCATTAAAAAGAACAAAACAAAGCACATAATTTCGGGATTTGTATGCTACACCCACATGTAATCACATTGTCTGCATCTGACACAAATTGTAGTCTGCTTCAAAATCACACATACAATTATCAACCTAACCATTTCTTTGCGATGCCATATAGAGTCTAGGGAGTGGTGGGGGCCGAAGCATGGGAGGGGGAAGAGGAGTGCTTTGTGCGGATATGTGTTTTGCCCGGCCATCTCAGCTGACAAAAAAAAAACACACATGCACACTTAGGTTTCCCTCTAACACAGACACCCTGAACGAAGCATTTTTTGTGCCCACTCATGCCAATCCCCAGGCCGCTCTCCTATGAGAGCTATAATATAGTTAACAGGAGTATGACCCATATACCTGATTAGGACTGGGTAAGGAAGGTACAATCTAAAACAACGTCCCAATAGGTGAGAATAAACAGTCAATTAATCATGCATGCACATTGCATTGCTGACAGGAAAGAAGGAGAACACTCTTTAAGTTTTAAGACAAGATAGTTAAATCATCTTATTTATACTATACGTTCATGGACAGTAATACACAGTTATTAAGCAGCACTGTATAAACTTAGTTACGTGACAACCATATAAAACTTGGTGCTCTAGAAAAGTGACTGTCGTGAGAGTGGCGACGCAAGTGAAGGAATAGACAGCGTGAATGGCGCACTGTGAACAAAGTGCAAGTTATCTACAGTGGGTGGCTCGTATCATGTGACCGGGTGATAGCACAGATTACAGTTTTTCACATTATTTGAACTACAACAGTAAAGTACGCCAATTAATAAGCTGTAAAGTCGAAGGCGTTTCGATCCACGTTAGTAAGGATCGCCATCAGGACTTGGTTGTCTGACTCGGGGCGTGCTGGAAGGAAACTTGATTTGGAAGCGATCAGGGGCGATCGTCAGTAGTGAATAGGGAGCCTGCGCGGGGGCATGGCTCAGGAGAGTTGGGCGGTCGTCTGTAATCCGCCGGAGTACTGCACGTGTCCTTAAGTTCTTCGTGCTGGCGCCGGACTGAATCCAATGGTTTGGTGAACGCTGGCGTTCGGGGTAGCGGGTGATTTACTTCCGCGGAATTACAGACGACCGCCCAGCTCTCCTGAGCCATGCCCCCGCGCAAGCTCCCTATTCACTACTGAAGATCGCCCCTGATCGCTTCCAAATCAAGTTTCCTTCCAGCACGCCCCGAGTCAGACAACCAAGTCCTGATGACGATCCTTACTAACGTGGATCGAAACGCCGTCGACTTTACAGCTTATTAATTGGCGTACTTTACTATTGTGGTTCAAATAATGTGAAAACTGTAATCTGTGATATCACCAGGTCACATGATACGAGCCACCCACTGTAGATAACTTGCACTTTGTTCACAGTGCGCCGTTCACGCTGTCTATTCCTTCACTTGCGTCGGCACTCTCACGACAGTCACTTTTCTAGAGCACCAAGTTTTATATGGTTGTCACGTAACTAAGTTTATACAGTGCTGCTTAATAACTGTGTATTACTGACCATGAAAGTATAGTATAAATAAGATGATTTAACTATCTTGTCTTAAAACTTAAAGAGTGTTCTCCTTCTTTCCTGTCAGCAATGCAATGTACATGCATGATTAATTGACTGTTTATTCTCACCTATTGGGACATTGTTTTAGATTGTACCCTCCTATGAGAGCAGCACAGTTATGGGATGGGAGTCTGTCACGGAGGCTGCCGGGCAGAGAAGAAGAAACGTGAAGTGGCGTGGGAGGCAAGGCGGCCGTCGGCTTCAGGTAAGTCCTTTTTGTTTATTTCAAGTCATCTTTTAATAATAACCCCCCTCCCGCGTTCCCTCCACAAGCCCCACCCCCCTTAGTTTGTGGTGGCCGGCACTGGCAACATCACAGCAAAGATTTCACTCAGTCACTCATTTCACCCATCACAAGATTTTAAACATAGCTGATTAACCCAAAGATTTATTAGTAATATAGGCTGCTTATCTTTAATTCTAACCCATCAATAGTTGATTTACTTACAAAAATAAGTTAAATAAAATAACAAAAGGAAAATTATACAATTACAAACACGCAGGAGTTATAATAAATCACCTACTTTTAAACCACTTATTCAGCCTCCTCGCCTGTATATCAAACCTGCCCTCCCACACTATCACTTCGAACTGTGTTGGTCTAGGTGGAGGTCGTAACGCATTCATCACTGCTCTCAAGTGATACAACACATCAAGTCTAAATGAACCATAACATGGGAAAGACAAATTTCCCTCCTTTTCAGTAATCTTTTGCCAATTCTAAAGCTAGAGTATTGTATGGAACCCTACATTCGTAGCCACGTAATGAGCTGTGGTATCCTCAGGCGGTGCTTCTTCCCCCACTCAAGTTACCACTCATCTATCTCCCCTACAAAGATCTCACAATACCTTAAAACATTTCATGATGAAATCAACTCTTTTGCCCACAATGTTTTCGGTTTACTGCCTGATGTCAATCCACCAATACCAGTGCAGCTTTACTCTAACCAACTTATCACAGCGCTGCACACTTCAAAATCACTCTTCCTACTGACTCAGCAGTTCCCTCCTTCCCAATTCGCCTCAAACACTTTAGCATGTCTCACTCACGCAAAAATTAACTGTCTGTCCACTAAACAACCAGACAGTCACTCATAATTGTCTACCTCAATCTGACAATTGTCTGTCCACGAAACGACCGGACAACTGCCCTCGACCATCTGCCCACGGACGGCCGGACGGTCACATAAATAGTTGATAAGATCCAATCACTCGATTTTACACACACAGTAACCCACAACCTGCATTGGTCACTCAAACACTCACTCTCTCGTTCCCTTTCTCGGGTGGGTTTGTCGATTAAGTCTCACGACTACCACAATCAATGCTCGACAATTACGGCTCTGGGTGTCTTCTACACTACAGTCTATCTATCCTGGGACCTTAGGCTACTCATCGAGCCGGACATTAAGAAATCATATCGAATGCGCACGCTCACAGTCCGAAACCACAAGCACTCAACTTTCATTCCAACTCCGCAAGACCTCACACAACCACATCATCACCGCAATCTAACAACATCACAATTCATACTCGTTCCTCCATGAACTGCTGCTTCTGCCGCACCGTCACTCTTCGTAGGTCTCCACCAAACACCGTTGTTCTCCTCTCTCGATCCTCTGGACAACCATCTCTTGTGCTCGAAGGGGCTGTCCTAACCTTTTCCTAACTTCTCCCCTCACTCTAGCGGTAACCATCCTCTCGCTACCAACTGATATGGCCAGGATCCGCTACCAAATTTTTAACAAGGAACCCTAGGTCGATATCTCTTTTTACCTGCTGAAAAGTGTAAAGGGGAGAAGCAACTCAATTTAAACAATTAGACTTCCAATTGTAACCATGACTCAATAGATCACATACTCCAACTTCAGTTCACGGGGTTTATTACAAAGCCAAGAACAACTGCATATACATGCAACTCAAGATGAGGTTGCAAAAATATATGGGAACTAATACAAATCCAAACCTATGTATAAATGAGCTCCGATGGATCATAAAAAGAATAAAAAGCACTAAAAATAAGACACAAGCCAGTACTGCTCCAACATTTAAGTTAGACTTCCTCTGTGGATGAAAATTGAAAAGTATTAGACTATGCCGACTCTATCTCTAAAGAGACATCCTTACCTAACATTTCCCAACCAAGCCAGTTAAAGGTGTCAGCTTGTGAAGACTTCCCAAGAAGTACATTCACAATGCAGTGGGGTAGCCAAAGCTACAGAGTTCGTTCTAAGATACTCTTCCCAGATTAATTCTCTAGCCCATTCTCCTAACTCGTCTGGTCTCCTTCTGCCTCGCCATCTCTTTCCAACTCTCCTCCCTCGGGCACTTTCCCCAATACAAATTGCAAAAATGTAAAACACGCCCACAGATCACCTCATGCTAATGGACACGTCTCCTAGGTAGTTTTTCACTGTCTTCTCCATGTGTATTTCATTGTCCTTGGTTCACAGGCCTCCTCAGCGAGAAAAAACACTGGCTCCTAATTATCGACCTTCGGTTTACAATGTTTCACTTCTCCTCCATGCCTAACTCCTAAAACAAAAGGTGCTGGTTCTAACTAACAAAGGCAGCTTCATCCACCTGCAACTGAAAAGTGAGAACAGAACATCCTTGCATACACATGAAATTCGCAGACCACCTCCAAATGAGAGAGCTTACCAGGGAAATTACACTTCCAGGCCTGCCAAACTCGGACAACATAAGAATAAACAAAAAGGCCTTTCACAACGTAACGTGAACCTTTCAGTTCGGCCTTTACACATTAAATTACACATGTTAATAATGCTTGCTTGCAAACATATACAATTATTACATGTTCAGCATAACTCATTATTTCTTTGTGCAATCTTCATCATGGTGCACATTTAAATCAAAATGCATTACATTACACACAAGCTTTTCGTTGGGCAATTGCAGCATACTAAAGATTACAGTTTCGAATATAAATGCCATTTCACTTCTCTTCTGTATGGCACGAAACACCTTTCTATCATTTCACTTGCACATTTTATTATTACAGCCCAACTACTAATGATCAACGTTAATACGACATATGAATATATATATTCACTGAAAAAACCAAAGGTTATAGACCATATATAGTTAGGAATTAGCATTTACAAAACCTTATTTTACTCACACAAAACCATTGAAATTCCATATATAGTTAGTTGCACTAACTATATATCGCGCACCTGCAATCCACTGCTGATGATGTCACATATTACATCATTCATGACATGGTCAGTGACATCACTGATGACATCACTGATGACATCATCTAGTGTCTGTGTGTTTTTGTAAAGTTTAAATACGTTTTACATATTGAAGAATGACTGGATGGATGGAAGACTGAGTGTGTGTGTGGCTGGCTGGGAGGTGTGTGACGCTGTGCATATCAATGTGTACTTGTATCAGTGATTGTATAAGAGAGTAAGTATGTGTTAGTATATGTGTGAAAAGTATGGTGTTCTGTGTTTAACTATAGATGAGGAAATCGAAGTGTGATTGATTCTTCACAGGACTGACTAGGTGTATGAGTGCCTATGATAGTGTTCTAATAATAACTGACTGTATGTATGAGTAATTGTATGGGTGAATGAGTGAATATGTGTGTAGACGTACGAATCAGTGAGTGCGTATGTAGTAACTGGTATTGGTGTGTCATGATGTCATCAGTGATGTCATTTGAGATGTCATCAGTAATGTCATTTCAGATGTCATTAGTGATGTCATCAGTGATGTCACTGAAGTATGGTGTTCTGTGTTTAACTGTATAGATGAAGAAATGGAAGTGTGATTGATTCTTTACAGGACTGACTTGGTGTGTGAGTAACTCCATGGATGAGTGGCAGTGTGTGACTGTCTGTATAGGTGTATGAGTGCATATGATAGTGTTGTAATAATGAGTGACTGTATGTATGAGTGATTGTATGGGTGAATGAGTGAATGTGTGTGTAGACGTAGGAATCAGTGAGTGCGTATGTAGTAACTGGTATTGGTGTGTCATGATGTCATCAGTGATGTCATTTGAGATGTCATCAGTGATGTCATCAGTGATGTCATTTGAGATGTCATCAGTGATGTCATCAGTGATGTCACTGACCATGTCATGAATGATGTAATATGTGACATCATCAGCAGTGGATTGCGGGTGCGCGATATATAGTTAGTGCAACTAACTATATATGGAATTTCAATGGTTTTGTGTGAGTAAAATAAGGTTTTGTAAATGCTAATTCCTAACTATATATGGTCTATAACCTATGGTTTTTTCAGTGAATTTCAATGGTTTTTTAATAGCAAATATCATAAGCTGTCGAATGTCAAGTACGTGGTAAGTGAAAACATTTTCGTGTTTATGCACACTGATCTGCTTTGAATGGTGCCCCCCCCCCCCCCTCATTTCTATTAGGAGTACTCTCTCTTTGCAGATAGTGAAAGGTAGTTAACACAGGCCTTTGCCCCCGTTGTAATCCGTCGTGCCTGCTTCTCTCTCCATTTGATTGATTGTTATCCAAGTATTTACTGTTTTAGAATTAGTTCTCTTTGGTTCATTCTCTATTTACAAACAAACACAGAGTCGCAATACTCTGTTTAGTCTTTGCAGATAACGAAAAATCGTGTAAAAAAAAAGAAAAGGAATCGAGCAAAATCAGTAGGCCACTAATGGGATTTCTTTTTGACCTCGCTAAAATAGAAACATTAGGAACAACCCCTCATGACAAATACAAAACTAGTGAGATGAACTGAACTCCACACAATGATGGCTGCAAAACAGCTCGGCTCCGCCACCCACCCCGCCCAAAATAACGATAAAGAGCGGCTGCCATGATTGGTTGCGGAATGGCCACGACGGAGCTACGAAATGGTGCTGCTCTCATGCTAACCCCAGCTTCAGTCTGAAACATCCAGAAACACTGTAGACTACCAATTCGATCAGTTCCGGTAGCGCCCCAATGTAACCCGGTAGAGAAGAACTAGCCCTCCCCTCTTTGACTGATGGTTCTTGTTGCCTGTCCCTTCTGTTGTCATTTAACAAAACTATTTAGCCTGCTGAAAGGGGTTGTGTTCCGACCGCTGGTTGGTGGAGACATTTTGACTATATTCTGGACCTGCGTTGTCGCGTAATGCGTCATATGACGCGCCGCGTTAGCGCATCCGGAAGTCATCCGGGGCGCGCAGCGCGTAACGTAAGCATAACAAGTCATGTGACTTGTTAATAAAACTTTTCATTGGTTCATTTTACTTTTCTTATTGTAATGATGAAAGGCTTGGTCATATGACCTAAAAATTACGCTTTTTATTACTTCCGAACATTATTTTTTCTTAAATATATGTTATAATGTTCCAGGCTAATGTACTTTCCCGGAAAATTTACAACTGTCCTGCAAGTAAAATATATTCTTTTTTCGAGAAAAAGAGCGTTTCTTCGTCCCATGACGGAGCCGTTGAGCAAAAGAGGGTCGACCTGCTGTCTTAGTCGCCGATACGCCTGAATATGAGATTCTTATCGATCACTTTATGTTGCAGGAATGGAAAACACAACAGCCCTTGACCATTTATCTTTACTGCGTTCCTTCGTATTATACCTTTTACCCTTCATGTAATTGGTCTGCTTTATTTCACTTGCCTTTTAATGATTCTAAAACAGTGACTATTATTAAAAACTTTACCAATGTATATACTACTACCATGTTTTCTTTTAAAAACCTTTATTGTGAAAATTTCATTATACAAATACGAGCCTATAACCACGTGGGCCTGCCACGGAGCAAACTGTAATCGTATATGATGAATAGACATTTACACTGTAGAGGAACGTAACGGGCGGGCCATTAGGTTGCAAGAACTAAGGTGTCTAACAGTTACGGAATCGGTGGACGTACATTTTATAATTAAAATACGACAGGGCCAGTTACAATAAAATTATCTAGATATACATTTGCGGGCAAGTACCATGGGTGACGTTAATTCGAACTTTCAACAGTACAGTAATCAATAACACATCAGAACTTAATATCAATAGGGATGTCGAAATATTCAATCAATTCTCGTCCCCGCCCGCCATGTGCTTCAAAACTGCATACGTATCTCGTGATTTCAAGGTTCTGCAACCAGTACACAACAAGGAGTTACGAGTCCCATTTATTCCGGCGCCATTTTGGGCGAGGACGGGCAGGTCCAGGATATAGTCAAAATGTCTCTACCAACCATCGACTATGATGATGTTCATATGCTGTATTTATTAGAGTAACACTCATCTGTCCACATGAAATTAATTTGCCACAATCTAAACATGTCATTTTAATCTTTCCAAAGTTCTTCTAAATATTTGGGACCGTTTCCCTTGCCTCTGAAGCTCTCAGTGCCACTTCTTTGATGAATGTACTAGCAGGTCAGGGGTTCTCCTCCAAATCTCTCTTTTATGCAGCACTATAATTAATTGGTGCCACCTCTCCATATGACGATGCATGGTATAGTTACCACAACTATATTTTTTTTCGGTTCCTCTGGAGAGTTCATCGTGGCAGATGAAGCGTGTAACGTACCGGGCATTTACCTTTTTTTGCATGTACAGGAAAGGAAAAAAAAATCGAGCGTCCGAGTTCTAAGGTGTCCCAGGGCCATTTTAGTGGACCAGGCCCAAATCCAAAGAACAGGCCGCCATTTTGAGAGTCCTATTGCAGCCGCCTGTCGCTGTAGCATCAAGAGCAGCCGAAACTCAGCTGAATGGCAACTGAAACGGTAAAGGGGCGCCCCACTACAGCAGACGAGCCTCCACCTAGGAAGGCCCGTTCACGCCGCCTCCCCCCCCCCCCTTCGGGCACCCCACGCCGTTATTCGGAGCAGTATTGTAGGATGGCCACACCAGTGCGGCAACTTGCTAGACATCACCTCGGTGGTAACCGAATCTCAACGCCTTGTGGTGTCTTCTATTCAGAAAACATTGTTATGCTGCCTTCGACCTATTCGCCGCAAGTGCGCACACAACTCAACTGCATAGCTTGCTAGACACCACCTCGGTGCCATCCGGATCTTGGAATCTCAGCGCCTTTTGGTGTCTTCTCTTCAGAAAATATTGTTGCGCTGCCTTTGGCCCCATTCGCACATCGGTCCGCTACTGACGCCATCTCACAGGCTAATGGGGCGCCCCACGCCGACTTTCAGCATTGTAGGATGACCACACCAGTACAGCAACTTGCTAGACATCACCTCGGTGCCATCCGGATCTCGGCGCCCCACTGCAGATGAAGTGCCTCTCAACTATGAAACCACCACGGTGACATCCGGATCTTGGCGCGTTGTGCTGCCTTCGGCCTATTCGCACATCGGTCCGCTACTGACGCCATCTCACAGGCTAATGGGGCGACCCACGCCGAGTTTCAGCATTGTAGGATAACCACACCAGTACAGCAACTTGCTAGACATCACCTCGGTGCCATCCGAATCTTGGCATCTCAACGCCTAGTGGTATCTTCCATACAGAAAATATTGTTACGCTGCCTTTGGCCCCATTCGCACATCAGTCCGCAACTTAGACATCACCTCGGTGCCATCCGGATCTTGGCATCTCAGCGCCTTGTGGTGTCAGTCAGAAAATATTGTTGCGCTGCCTTTGGCCCCATTCGCACATCAGTCCGCTACTGACACCATCTCACAGGCCAACAGGGCGCCCCACGCCGACTTTTACCATTGTACGATGGCCACACCAGTGCCACAACTTGCTAGACACCACCTCGGTGCCATCCGGATCTTGGCATCTCAGCGCCTTGTGGTGTCTTCAAATCAGAAAATATTGTTGCGCTGCCTTTGGCCCCATTCGCACATCGGTCCGCTACTGACGCCATCTCACAGGCCAACGGGGCGCCCCACGCCGACTTTCAACATTGTAGGATGGCCACAGAAGTGCGACAACTTACTAGAGACCACCTCGGTGCCATCCGAATCTTGGCGCGTTGTGCTGCCTTCGGCCTATTCGCACATCGGTCCGCTACTGACGCAAACTCACAGGCCAACGGGGCGCCCCACGCCGACTTTCAGCATTGTAGGATGGCCACACCAGTGCGGCAACTTGCTACACACCACCTCGGTGCCATCCGGATCTTGGCATCTCAACGCCTAGTGGTATCTTCCATACAGAAAATATTGTTACGCTGCCTTTGGCCCCATTTGCACATCAGTCCGCAACTTAGACATCACCTCGGTGCCATCCGGATCTTGGCATCTCAGCGCCTTGTGGTGTCAGTCAGAAAATATTGTTGCGCTGCCTTTGGCCCCATTCGCACATCAGTCCGCTACTGACACCATCTCACAGGCCAACAGGGCGCCCCACGCCGACTTTTACCATTGTACGATGGCCACACCAGTGCCACAACTTGCTAGACACCACCTCGGTGCCATCCGGATCTTGGCATCTCAGCACCTTGTGGTGTCTTCAAATCAGAAAATATTGTTGCGCTGCCTTTGGCCCCATTCGCACATCGGTCCGCTACTGACGCCATCTCACAGGCCAACGGGGCGCCCCACGCCGACTTTCAACATTGTAGGATGGCCACAGAAGTGCGACAACTTACTAGACACCACCTCGGTGCCATCCGGATCTTGGCGCGTTGTGCTGCCTTCGGCCTATTCGCACACCGGTCCGCTACTGACGCAAACTCACAGGCCAACGGGGCGCCCCACGCCGACTTTCAGCATTGTAGGATGGCCACACCAGTGCAGCAACTTGCTACACACCACCTCGGTGCCATCCGGATCTTGGCATCTCAGCGCCTAGTGGTGTCTTCTATTCCGAAAATATTGTTGCGCTGCCTTCGGCCCCATTCACACATCGGTACGCTACTGACGCCATCTCACAGGCCAACGGGGCGCCCCACGCCGACTTTCAGCATTGTAGGATGGCCACACCAGTGCGGCAACTTACTAGACACCACCTCGGTGCCATCCGGATCTTGGCGCGTTGTGCTGCCTTCGGCCTATTCGCACATCGGTCCGCTACTGACGCAAACTCACAGGCCCACGGGGCGCCCCACGCCGACTTTCAGCATTGTAGGATGGCCACACCAGTGCTGCAACTTGCTGGACACCACCTCGGTGCCATCCGGATCTTGGCGCGTTGTGTTGCCTTCGGCCTATTCGCACATCGGTCCGCTACTGACGCCGCCTCACGTGCCAACGTATTTTCTCCGCATTTTATACCCTATGCCGCATAACAGGTCATGTGACTTGTTTATAAAACTTTTCATTGATTCATTTTACTTTTGATTTCCTAATGATGGAAGGCTTGATCATATGACCTAAAAACAACACTTTTCATTGGATGAAAACTTTTTTTTTTTCCCAAACGATGAAAGCCCCACCTTGTTTCTGGATGTTTCAGACTGAAGCTGGCGTCAGCATGAGAGCACCACCATCTCGTAGCTCCGTCGTGGTCATTCCGCGAGCAATCATGGCAGCCGCTCCGCACCAGAAGCCTGCAGGAGTCGGGGCCCCCAAAACTTTTGATGAATTCTCAAGGCGGAGGAGACGCTTTCGAGAATGGGGTCCAAGACCTAGCAGACAAGCGTCCGATTTCCAAGGTGTCCCAGGGCCATTTCAGTGGACCAGGCCCAAAAAGGAAAGAGCCTGCCGCCATTTTGAGAGTCCTGTGACAGCCGCCTATCGCTGCACCGCAAGAGTGGGCGCAACTCAGCTGAATTGCGGCTTTTGACACAGTGGACCAAAAACGGACGGAATGGCAACTGAAACGGTAAAGGGGCGCCCCACTACAACAGATGACACTCCACCTGGAGAGGCCCGTTCACGCCGCCTCCCTCGGGGCGCCCCACGCCGTTATTCGGAGCAGCATTGTAGGATACCAAAACCAGTGCGGCAACTTACTGGACATCACCTTGGTGCCATCGTTCTGCTGCCTTGGAACTATTCGCACAACAGTTTGCTACTGATGACCCACCCCCGCGACGCCCCACGCCGGAAATCTGGACGTTGTGCTGCGTTGGGACTATTCGCACAGCCGACCGCTACTTCGTTGTTTTTCCCTAAAAATGTTTATATGTTATTACTATTTTTGTTTTCTTGTATATATTTATAAATTATTAAAGTTTTATAATCTTACTACTTTGTCGGAGTGCTATATATTTTTAATGTGACACATAATTGTAAAAACTTTGATGTACAAAGAGTCATCCCTGGAATCTTCCGCTTCAGGCTCGGTCCCCTCCCCAATCACAATACAGGATGGTTTTCAGATAATAGCAACGCTTCTGCTGTGACGGATCTCATCGAGTGTGGGCCTTGATCTACTATAACTCCTTTGAAGAGGGGTGATTCTTTACAGCTGGGGCCATAAACTACATCTGCAGGGCTAGCTGATACCCTAGGACCAGCCTGGACAATCGGACACAGAGGAAAAGGAGTGTCAGAGGGTGCGGTAGTGAATAGGGCGAAAGGGAGGTGTCGGGCAGGCACAGGGTGTGATTCTCAGGGAAGAGCAGCGCAGATGGGGGGAGGTTTATTACCCATGCATAAGACAGAGAGCGGGGGTGACCACTGCCTGGGGGAGATGCTTGCGAGGGTGGGGAGCCATGCTAAGGATCGACAGCGTGCACAGAGTGGGTCTGGTCAAGGCATCTAAAATGGCTGCCGTGCACGACAAAAGTGTGGCATTTGAAAAAAGACAAGATGGCGCAGACAATGTTTTTCAACACTTCCTGATTTCCTTCGAATCGAACGTTAACAGACGTTGGGGCATATTACCAAAGTTAAGCGATATTTATCCCTAACGATGCTTAGCAACGATTTTTTTACCGCTAAGCATCGTCAGAAATTATCCCAGATAAACCTTGCTATTATCAAGGTTTATCGCAAATACGATAAAAAACGACCGCAATGCATTAATATCGCTGAAAACTCAGCGATATTCATGCATTACCGAGCTAATGCTCTTAGCCATGTTATCCACCTCCCATTGGATAACATGGCTAAGAACTGCTCAGGGCAGGTGCTAGCTTTTGGAGATATTCGCGCTTATCTCGAATATTTCCAAAAGTTGATAATAGGAGATAGCGATGTTAGCGACTGTTTCCAGTCGCTAACATCTTGGCATGCCCACTTTGCATGTCATTAGTGATAAATATCACTCACATGCAAAGTGGGGCCCAAGATGGTCGCTATCTCCTACTAGCCGTCGCTAACTGGTGTTAGCAACAGCTAGGTAATACAGATATAATTTTATCTCCGCGAAGCGGAGCGCTGTTACAGATATATATCTTGTTTTTGAACGTTAATTTCTCAAAATGCACTGAAGCACATATATTGAGACCTAGCAAAGGCACATCGAGCTACCAGTCCCTACAATTTTGCCAAGTTTCGTGCAAATCCATTCAGCCGTTCGATTATTATTATTATTTTTTTTTTTGCCCCGCGGGGCCCTTTTAAAACCTCCACATCAAACCTAAGAGGTCAAGGAGGATCTACTATGCCCCCTTATGGTCATTTGCCCCTTCGCTTTGGCCTCCTCTTGTCTCTCGATCCTACCGAGAGACAAGATGGCGGCCGCTACGGACTGTTTGGAATGTTTACAGACACCGGAGAGCCAATCAGCTTCGCTTCGCAAAGCTCCGTAACGCGAAAAGTACGCGAAGCGGTGCGCTGTTACAGATATATATCTTTTTTTGAACGTTAATTTCTCAAAATCCACTGGAGCACATATATTGAGATCTAGCAAAGGCACATCGGGCTACCAGTCCCTACAATTTTGCCAAGTTTCGTGCAAATCCATTCAGCTGTTCGATTATTATTATTATTTTTTTTTTTTGCCCCGCGGGGCCCTTTTAAAGCCTCCACATCAAACCTAGGGGGTCAGGGAGGATCTACTATGCCCCCTTATGGTCATTTCCCCCTTTGTTTTGGCCTCCTCTTGTCTCTCGTTCCTACCGAGAGACAAGATGGCGGCCGCTCCGGACTGTTTAGAATGTTGACAGACACCGGAGAGCCAATCAGCTTCGCTTCGCGAAGTTCCGTTACGCGTCAAGTCATGTATATATTAATATATACATATATATATATATATATATATTACCTACTGGCCAGTAGGTAATATATACATATATATATATATATATATATATATTACCTACTGGCGGTCGCCAGTAGGCATATATAGTTAGGATTTTTTCTCTATGGGATTTTTGAAAATTCTATGTCTAATAACTTTGGCGTTTGTGGACGGAATTGGCTGAAATTTTCAGGAAAATGGAACATTTTGTTTCTGAGCAGCCACTGGAAATTTGGGGGGTGTTTGTCAAGGGGGGGCCGAGAAAAAAGGGGGGTCCCAAAACGTGTTTGTAACATTGAGTTTTCCATAGGGCGGTTGGCCTCACTTTTAGGCCGAACGGCTGAATGGATTTGCACGAAACTTGGCAAAATTGTAGGGACTGTTAGCCCGATGTGCCTTTGCTAGGTCTCAATATATGTGCTCCAGTGGATTTTGAGAAATTAACGTTCAAAAAAAGATATATATCTGTAAGCGCGCTCCGGGCAGCGCTCCGGTTCGCGTACTTGACGCGTAACGGAACTTCGCGAAGCGAAGCTGATTGGCTCTCCGGTGTCTGTCAACATTCTAAACAGTCCGGAGCGGCCGCCACCTTGTCTCTCGGAAGGATCGAGAGACAAGAGGAGGCCAAAACAAAGGGGGAAATGACCATAAGGGGGCATAGTAGATCCTCCCTGACCCCCTAGGTTTGATGTGGAGGCTTTAAAAGGGCCCCGCAGGGCAAAAAAAAAAAAAAACATTATTTTTTTTTTTGGGCGTGGGGAGCGCCCGGTCCGCGAACCGGGAAGCGTTCTGGGGAGCGTACTATAAGGAAAAAAGAATGATAGACTTTTCAAATACTGTATGTTAATTGATTGTTGGTTTTGTTGATTATTTTTTAATTTCTTTATTTTTTAAGCAACTATTTATTATTGTGATTGTGTTTCAAAATTTAATAAACTTTCTAAAATTTCACTGTCTGAAATGTCGTTATTTTCATTGAACATAGCTTGTAATCTCTGAGTGTGTAAAATGTCCTCATTTTGAAGGAGGTCATCTACTGCTTGCACACATTGCAGTAGTTCTTGGTCCCAAGTTTCATCCATAAATTCTATATAATTTGGATCAATTATTTCTTGGCTGCTCTCTTGCAGGACAATTTGAAATGAAACTTTGTGTTCGCCTTCCATTTGGCCTGAAATTTGGATAAAAAAAATATATATTAGTAGAGATAGGGCACTGTTGGGATTAATTTTAGATAGGCAGTTTTTATCAGTGAATTTATCTTTGGGCAGTGTATAGTATCAGAGTGGAAGTAGGAATATAAAAAAGTGTATGTGATTTAACGTAAGTAAATTCATAATTATACAAGAGAAACCTAACTCCATCCATAACTATAACAGAGAAGTCTATATAAATCTATAACTACTACAGAGGGATAGTATATAACTATCAGAAAAAGTTTACCATATTAACTTATAGTGCACAATATACTTCAGTTTTTAAAATAACAACTTACCTTTACAAAGAAGTTGAAGTGATTAGTGAAATTCCAATTGAAATGTACACCAGGAAGTAGTACTCAAAATGGCTGTGTTCCCTTCTCTTCCTTTAAATATATTCAGGTATATAACGAATCAAATGTCAGGTAAAAAAAGTAGAAAATGAAAGTAACATTTTCATTGGTTGTCAATTCCAACACTTCAGATGTGTTCTGTGAAGTAATTTACCTCACGGTATTTAGAAAGGTCTACAGGCTAAATGGCTAAATGGAATTTCAATCAAATTTGTGAAAATGGTAGGGATTGGTATGTAGTATGAGCTAATCTATATTTGGTGAAAGTGTCTCCAGTCGTTTTTCTGTAAATTACTTTCCCACCTTTTTTTGATGGAGCGCTTCCCGGGGAACGCCCCGGTACGCGAACTGGCGAGCGCCCCGGTACGCGAACCTGAATTGTTACGGGAGTCCACCATTTTGTGTTTCGGTCGAATTAAGATACAAGATGGAGGGCAAATAATGTTCAGAATGGGTAGAAGGGGGCACGGTAGACTTATCTTGACCCCCTAGGTTTTCTGAGGGTGGCTGAGGAGGCCCATATGTGCGAAAAAAAAACATTTTTTTTAAAAATGTCGCGAGGTTAGCTTCCGGTGCACGTACCGGGTAGCGCCCCGGGGAGCGTACTTTGTTGAAAATTAGTGAAAAAAGTTAGAGTAAAATAATAATTGTGAGTGATGAGATGTAGGGTAGCTCTGAGAAGAGCTTTTGGGTTTATGGTACATTTAGGTACTTATAAGTAGGTACCAATGCACAGTCTTAAATTCAGAATGAAAATTCTGTTGCCCTCATCTGAGAAGTGAACTCCATCTCCTCTGTAGATATCTTGCATGTAGTAACGCAAGTTATTGTTGTACATGGAGCCCATTCCATGGTCTCTCATGTAAGCTGAAACAGATTTGTTTACATGCTTCCTCGACTTCTCAATTTGTGGACAAAATTGGTTCGACCACCTCCATTTCTGTCTTTGGCATATATTTGAATATACCAAGGCAGTTTGAGGAAAAAGTGCCATCAATTGCTCAAAGGTGTCCTTTAAAAGCATTTCCAGACCTATCCCAGTCAAAGTGCCCAAATCATTACCTCCACAGTGCACAATTAACAGGTCAGGTTTTGGCAAATGCATAAAGGTTTTCACCAATGGTATCAATTGGTGACATTTTAATCCTCTGTGGCCAAACCACTTAATTTCCACATCTTGTAAATTGAGGTTAGGTAAATTTCTGTTCTCAGCATACCTCTGAGCCCAATAGATGTAACTATGTCCAACAATCCAGACAGAAAACCTGGTGAGAGAAGGATCTGCTGCAGTCAGATGAAGTGTGGCAATGAAATGGCAGTTGAAAAAATAAGAGTTTAAAATGAAAAAAAAAATGTGGAGTTTCTGTGTTAATGAAGCAGTAACAGTGATTGGTGGATTTTGATTGCTGAAAACAGAAAGTTAGGGTGCATGGATGAGTTCTTTGAAAGATGTAATTTGAATGGTCAAGCAAAAATCATTTAATGAAAGATTGCACTGGATACGCAGGTGCACTGAGAGTTCAGAGTTCAATTGAAACATTGTTGTGTGAAATTGCAAACACCAGAGGTCTTCCAAGAGGTGGTTGCTATGCAAAAAAGGCAGAAAGGGCAGAGGGGGGAAGGGTTTTGATTTGAAAAAAGTGAGGGAAGAGTTTTGATTGGGTGACATGAGAGATATGTGTGATGAATTACAGCATTTCTGTGCCATTGTTGGTTCCAGCCTCTTGTGTGCATACCTTTTGCTCTGCTAAAGACAAATTGGTGTGTTTCTGACACTGTTTTGAAACTCAATGTATTTGCCAAGGTGAGAAAAGATTTATTTAATTTAGATAGAGAATAGTGTGCTTTAAGGAGAAAATTATGAAGAAAGTTGTGTTTTTAAAATGTTGCTTTGTCTCAAGTGTTTTACAAATAGATTTTGTTTCTTTGAGAAATTGTAACTGGAGAAAATGTGAAGTATTAGTACTGACAGGGTGTTTTTGTGCATAGGAGCTGTGCAGTGTTTTCAAATTATGACTTGAAAATCGTTTTTGAGGAAAAGGAATGCTTTTAAAATTTATGACAAGGAAATAATGGTGTCTGCTTCTTTATAAGGCATTTGAGTGTCTCTGATGTTATTTTTCCCATTTTAATTTAAGACCTTTCTCCGTGGGGCAAGTTCCTTGGAAATATGCTCCCACCTGTGCTTGGCAAATTTAGATTTTGAGTCTTTAAGTTACATAGCCATGTTAAAAGTGACCCAAAAATGCTGCAAAGGCAATCAAAAAACGCTTTCATGTGTCTTAAGGACATTTTCAGTCATTTCCTCATGTGCAGTGTTTTCAAATTATGACTTGAAAATCGTTTTTGAGGAAAAGGAATGCTTTTAAAATTTATGACAAGGAAATAATGGTGTCTGCTTCTTTATAAGGCATTTGAGTGTCTCTGATGTTATTTTTCCCATTTTAATTTAAGACCTTTCCCCGTGGTGCAAATTCCTTGTAAATATGCTCGCACCTGTGCTTGGCAAATTTAGATTTTGAGTCTTTGAGTTACATAGCCATGTTAATAGTGACCCAAAAATGCTGCAAAGGCAATCAAAAAACGCTTTCATGTGTCTTAAGGACATTTTAAGTCATTTCCCCATGTGCAGTGTTTTCAAATTATGACTTGAAAATCGTTTTTGAGGAAAAGGAATGCTTTTAAAATTTATGACGAGGAAATAATGGTGTCTGCTTCTTTATAAGGCATTTGAGTGTCTCTGATGTTATTTTTCCCATTTTAATTTAAGACCTTTCTCCGTGGGGCAAATTCCTTGTAAATATGCTCGCACCTGTGCTTGGCAAATTTAGATTTTGAGTCTTTGAGGTACATAGCCATGTTAAAAGTGACCCAAAAATGCTGCAAAGGCAATCAAAAAACGCTTTCATGTGTCTTAACCCCTTCCACGCTCATGACGAGCTGGGCTCGTCATGAGGTAGCCTCCTCGCACGCTCATGACGAGCCCAGCTCGTCATGAAACAATGGGAATGAGAAAAACTCAGCACAGGAGGGGAAAATGCATAGCATCGATGTGGTTAAGGACATTTTAAGTCATTTCCCCATGTGCAGTGTTTTCAAATTATGACTTGAAAATCGTTTTTGAGGAAAAGGAATGCTTTTAAAATTTATGACAAGGAAATAATGGTGTCTGCTTCTTTATAAGGCATTTGAGTGTCTCTGATGTTATTTTTCCCATTTTAATTTAAGACCTTTCCCCGTGGTGCAAATTCCTTGTAAATATGCTCGCACCTGTGCTTGGCAAATTTAGATTTTGAGTCTTTGAGTTACATAGCCATGTTAAAAGTGACCCAAAAATGCTGCAAAGGCAATCAAAAAACGCTTTCATGTGTCTTAAGGACATTTTCAGTCATTTCCCCATGTGCAGTGTTTTCAAATTATGACTTGAAAATCTTTTTTGAGGAAAAGGAATGCTTTTAAAATTTATGACAAGGACATAATGGTGTCTGCTTCTTTATAAGGCATTTGAGTGTCTCTGATGTTATTTTTCCCATTTTAATTTAAGACCTTTCCCCGTGGTGCAAATTCCTTGTAAATATGCTCCCATCTGTGCTTGGCAAATTTAGATTTTGATTGTTTGAGTTACATAGCCATGTTAAAAGTGACCCATAAATGCTGCAAAGGCTTTAAAAAAACGCTTTCATGTGTCTTAAGGACATTTTAAGTCAGTTCCAAATGTGCAGTGTTTTCAAATTATGATTTGAAAATCGTTTTTGAGGTAAAGGAATGCTTTTAAAATTTATGACAAGGACATAATGGTGTCTGCTTCTTTATAAGGCATTTGAGTGTCTCTGATGTTTTTTTTCCCATTTTAATGTAAGACCTTTCCCCGTGGTGTGGAAAAGTAAATTTTGCCATGTTCTGTGTCTCTACGTGTCATCCATCATATGTTATGTGTGCATGATCAATATGCGTATGTTATTCCCCATGTCCGATTCAAGACGCAATTATAGTTGTGTCCTCCTCTAGTATGCCAGTTTCCAGTCCTCGTGAATACTACGAATATCAGGCCTATGTAAAGTTACGTTGCCACGTTTCTCAGTATGTACGTTATTTCATTATAAAGTCCCCGTTTCTAGGCCTCAAAAGGGCCCGGACATCAGATTCAGCTCCTGTCTCCTGAAGCCTCGCTAAGGAGCGATACAGCCCCCACCTGTATCCTCGACCTTTCACTTACTTCCTGCCTCGCAGTGCCCGGTGCAGCTTGGCTCTGCCTCTGAGTCTGCCAAGACTATGTTATAGTTCCAGTTATCAGTTCAGTCCTCCTTCTCTGCATTCCTAAGCTACTGAACTACATCAATAGTTTCCGTCATTGTCTAGCCTTCACGTCTCCACGTTAGAGAAATACTGCATTTACTGGTCATTTAATATTCTTCATTACGCACTACATGTAGAATAATGCATGGTCCAGTCTTAGAGTCAAGTTAGCCTTTCCCCTTCTGACTTCTAGTTTATATCAACATGTTCTCTAAACATCAGATACTAGATAGGGTTTAGGTACATGTCGCTCCGACCCTCCAGACTTTAGTCTCTGCTCCTAGCACAGAGTTCATAGCCCCCAGCTTCTCCTAGTGACACGTCATTGCCAGTTTGCGCGCACCACCAGGTTAGAGGTCCCGGCTCCTTAGGTAGCCCCCTCCAATGTTTCCGCCCCATTCATGACATATTCTGTTACGTCTGCACCACATGTCTATGTATACGCCCAGTTACACCTCTTTTTACTCTTATCTTTCGCGACTGCTACGCGTCACGCCTTCTGCTCCACCCACTGCTACGCCTACTGCAATGTAATGCTATGTGTTTGCGTTATGTATATATGCTCATGTATTGTTATCAAAAGGCAGCGCGCTCATCCCAGACCCAGCCCCAGCAGCTGCTGGGCCCTGTCATCCTATTCCTATGCAGGTTGTCCTGTTCCTGTCCTTATGCTGTATTAAACCTGCAAAAACTCCCACTACCTCGAATCTTGACTCTTATTTATTGAGCTATCTGTTATGATATATGTCTAGTCAAAAATAGGGTATTATTTATTTATTTACCACATAATGGCGCCCGAATAGGGACTTGCCCTTTCCCCACGCGTCGGTGAAGCCACGCCGACCCCCTGACCCTCTGCAGTCGTGACGGAACTCTTCTGCGCAGTGGCAGATATTTCTGCTCAAGTATCCCTCAGGCCCACGGAGGAGACGGAGGAGGCGGTCCAGCATCCAGACGAGACGGTGGAGGAACGCGGCGAGTCCCGACCAGAGCCCAAGCCAAGAGTCCAAGGTCCGAGGTATCCGGAGGTCCACCCGTAACTGAAGTCCGAAGTCCGAAGTTCGTCGTCGTAGCAGTCCAGTCCAGTCCGAGGCCTTCCGTTCTTGCTGCCCGGTGAGTACCGTTACTGGGGTGGTATCTAGACAGGGTCAATTTAATTGACTCTGGTCTGTGGGTTGGTGGTACACAGTCCCACAAACGAAGTGTCCACTTCGGTGGATGCGGGTCCTGACGTGTCTCTTTAAGAGACCGGTAAGTTTCGTACTGTTTCAGCAGTGCATCTAGTTTCTGTTCTAGTCAGTTCTGTTCTCGAGAAATTTCAAGTATTTTCAGGTGGTATTCTGTTCGAACTGTTATTCATAATGTTCTTCATGTATTTTAATGTTGTGGTATGAGTGCGACGTGATTTCGTGTTTTCATTGTGTATTGTATTATGTCCAGATTATAGTCCAGTCATGCCGCTCTTCTCAAAATTACGTCAGTTAAAAACTAGAAAGGGTCTGCTGGAAGCAGCAGTTCCCGTCCCGCCCAGGGACAGTCCAGGTCACTTTATGTATCAGAAGCATGGCATAAGCGCCATATTGTATCTAGATTTATGGGTAGAGTATACCAAACAGTTAGAAGAAAAGTATAGATGGCCCGTATCGGGTACATGGGATGCCGAATGCATCATGCGAGTAGAAGAAGCATTATGGAAAAAGAAAGCCAGACAATCACAGAAAGACTCCATCGAGTTATGGCGTAAAGAAGCTCATAAAAGAACCGAAAAAGAAATCAGAAAGACAGAACTAAGTAGAGAATCCCAAGAACGAGCCCAAGAAAGAGAATTAATCGAGATAGGTGAACGAGTTAGAACTGAGCAATCAGACAGACAGAGGAATGCCCTCATTAAGGGTATGTATCCTCTTCTTGCTGAGGGCTTGCCAAAAGCGACCCCAGAGGCATCCAGTAATTTCCCGCCACCATTAGTTCCGACCAAGCTACGTCACAAACCGACCGCAGCTGATATTTTTATTTCGTCCTATCTGGACGACACAGTCCCCGAATATGCAAATCCTGTTCGCGCTCCGCCAGTCCCTGTAAATCAGGTAATTCCTGCTCCTCCAGACACCGGGGTGCCCTTAACAGCCCCCCCCGGGTCAGCCCGCTATACAAGTCCAGCCCACGTTACAATTACCGACCCTGCCAGGACGAAAAGCATCAGTTGATGATTCTAGTTTAGGGGCCGCAGGAGGAGGTCTTCCTCAAACCCCGCCGCCATACAAGCGTTTATCAGCACTCGAATTACATGCTCAAGCATCACAGCGTACTCCTAAAAGTAATAAGTCTGTTGCAGAGATCAGGCAAACCCTTGGCGAATGTGTCTATGACCCAGTTCCAGGCGAATTTAATATGGTTTTATATTCCGTACGCGTAAGGAGAGTGACCGAGTATCTAGTCACCTTGCCGAATATGAAAGAAGATCTAGACAGGATATATCGTTTCATCCGTACAGGGGATGACCCACAAAGTATTAGTGATGCCATGTCTCAAAGGAAAGCCGAGATTCAGCGCATGATATTAAAGTTCTTAATTAACTGTCTAATAAGAGAACAGGATTACCCGTCTAAAGACCCGGAAGAAATGAAAACTCTAACAAAGTGGAGTGATAATATAGCCGAAGGAAAGCACAATACCATTGGTGCCATGGAAAGTATGTACAAGAAAATCCGTAGAGAGATAATAAAGATACACGAACAGCGTAAAGCAGCACAAGTAAGCGAGAAAGAAAGTACCTCTGATCCTGAAGAGGAAGACGACGAGAATACTGCCAGAATAGCGTATGTAGGAAAACCTAGATTTCCAGATCGCCATTTACGTCTAGAACACAAGTCTATTTTCCATCATCCAGCACCAGAACAAGGTTCCCTAGAACAAGTATTTCAAGCTACCGATCACATTCTGAAATCACGAATCGGTTATAGTGAGTTAAGTACTATGCATGAACAGGAACTAGTGCGATCAGCAGTCAGATGGATTACTGATTCTACCACTTTTCCAGACGAAATAGTGGCACAAATGTTTCTGAAAATGCCCCCAGCCGAGCAGCGACTGGTGGGTATGTATATGATTCAGCACCTCATTACTTTGTATGAGGGTCAACACTCTGATACAGGTCCGTTACATGATATCCTGAACGAGTTACTCCAGTACAAATGGAGAGGTCTAGGTACCGATTTAATTAGTGTCATTCTAGAACAGCGCCACAAATATAGAACATTCTTAAACCCGCATTTTGTTCATGTCTCACCCCCAGAAAGTAAATCATTCTACATAGACAGACAGAATCCGTTACGAGAAGTCCACCCAGTCAGAGGAGCGGGTGGCGAAATGCAGCGAGTGTTTGTATACACTCCGATCACAAAGATGGAACTCCTCGAAATGAAGAAATTAATTCCCTGTCATGACAAAGATCCAGCAGGGTTCCATAGAGAATTAAAAGACATGCTCCGTATGGGAGAATACACTTACCCAGATATCATTAAAATGTTAAAGGTTCTGCTGCCCGCAGGGGTGTATGAAAAGCTAAAGGAAAAAGAATGGGAGGTGGGAGAGAAAAAGATAGATTGGGCAGTCCTAGAAGCAGAAGATAAGATACGTGTACCAGGTACTGGTCTTGGAGAGAAATGTAAAGAATTACCAGAATTATTAATTCAAGTTTTACCCAGATTATTAACAACGAGAAAAGAAGACTGGGATGCAATCTCAGCCTGTAAACAGAAACAAGATGAAGATATTAGTGATTTTTATTCTAGGTTTGAAAAGTGCTTTAGTATCAACAGTGGTCTCAAGACAAGTAGTGAGTCATACCCTCACCTTTTCGTTACTAAATTAGTCGAGAATTCAAGCCCACAAGTTAAAAATCGAGTTTTGAAAGTCGAAAGCACCTGGCAAGCAAATACTCCGTCCCAGATGCTCCAGATGCTCCAGTATCACCAGAATAGAATCAGGGAAGAGCAAGAACACGAGAGAAAACGTATGAAAGACACGAAAATGAAAGTACTAGTTGCACAATCTGTTCCTCAAGACAGTCAGAAGAGGGGTCCGAATCAAGCCAGTCATCCTGCAGCTCCCGTTAAAGGGAACTGCAATTATTGTAAACAGCCAGGTCATTTTATAAATGAGTGTGCAGTTCTGAAACACAACATAGCTACTGGTAAGACTAAAGAAAGACCACGTCCGCCTAGACAAGAACAAGTTTCACAGACTCCTCAGTCACAGAATGCACCACAGACAGTTACAGTACCGCAGCCTATTGCTGCAACACAGCATGTTACATCGCAGATGTACCAGTATGCACAGTCTGAGTATCCAGAGTACCAGCCATATTCATGAAACAGTCTAGAGAGGGAGGTAGGCTTGCCTCTCATCGAGATACCTGTAGATCAAGAAGGTCCCTATGTTCACAGTCAAGTATTAGGGAAAGACAGAAAGTTTTTGATTGATACAGGGGCAAGTAGGACCACAATTAGTCATGCCGAAGTTCCAGGGGCTCCGCTCTCAGGCTCAAGAAATGTTTCCCTTGGATTTTCAGGAAAGCCTATCGTTAATGAGATTTCAAAGCCAGTCACTCTAGCAGTAGGTCCATTGTCCCGCACTACTGATCTGTTACTTACTAAGTCATGTCCAGAAAATCTATTAGGCATTAAAACACTGAAAGAGTTAGGTGCAGTTATATGTTGTTCCCCAGAGGGAATACGATTGTTCCTACGTGACTTTAAGGGTCACTATGTATTACGAGATTTTGATTCCAGACTGTCTAAAGTTCCGCAGCATTTATGGGCGCAAGGTCCAACTGATGTAGGTTACATGCAAATCACACCCCATCGTGTGACTCTCAAACCAGGTGTAGTGTTACCACGAATCAGGCAGTATAGATTGCCACCTGAGGCTGTAGCAGCCTTATCCAAAATTATAGACGAGCTCATGGCTCAAGGAGTAGTTGTAGAAACTGACTCCAATGTATGTAACTCTCCGATCATTCCAGTCATGAAACGTACTGATCCAAATGCACCCCCAGTATATCGATTAGTGATTGATTTACGGGAACTTAATAAATGTATTATTCCGCAGTACCCAGTTGTCCCAGATATCTCTTCCCTGTTAACTGCTATTGATTCCGAAGCCACGTTCTTCACTGTCATAGACCTCAAGAACGCATTTTTTAGTGTTCCAATTCATCCAGACAGCCAGTTTCTTTTCGGATTTTGTTTAAATGGAAGGAGCTATATGTTTACACGAGCTCCTCAAGGTTTCACAGAAAGCCCTAGTATTTACAGTCAAGCACTTAAGAGACAACTAGATAATATTCACATGCCAACTGACACTGCCCTGCTCCAGTATGTCGATGATCTCCTGATCACAGCCCGTTCTGAACGTGACTGCGAGCGAGCATCCCTGACGGTTCTGTATTTTCTAGCCGAGATGGGGCACAAGGTGTCCCCTTCGAAGCTTCAATTCTGTGTCCAGCAAGTGGTATACTTAGGACACTTACTGTCCAAGAGGGGTAGGCAGTTGACACCAGACCGTATCCAGTTAATAGTGAGTCTTCCTCAGCCCAGGACCCAGAAGGAGGTACGTGCCTTTATCGGCCTTACTTCTTATTGTAGACAATGGATTCCCCAGTATGCATTTCTAGCCAAGCCACTGATACAGTTAACGACACAGGAGGCAGCCGTATCGACTGTTCTCCCTTGGACATCTGAACATACACTTAGTTTCAACGAGTTAAAGAAAGCCCTATGCCAAGCTCCAGTTCTAGCTACACCGAACTACAGTAAGCCTTTTACACTTTTCGTTACTGAACGTGAAGGTACAGCATTATCTGTTCTTACACAAGATCAAGCAGGACAATACAAGCCCTGTGCTTATTTTTCGAGCACACTAGATCCTGTAGCCCAGGCTCTGCCTGCGTGCCTCAAGTCAGTTGCAGCCACAGCACTAGCTATCAGACAAAGTGATTCCATAGTCTTAGGACATACCTTGACAGTACAAGTCCCACACTCCGTGGAAGTTCTTTTAAACCGAACACAAACACAGCACTTGACAATTGCACGTTTAACAGGTTATGAATTGACACTGTTTCAGCCACACATAGATATTAGACGCTGCAACATCCTGAATCCTGCTACACTGTTACCATCAGTTAGTTCAAATCCTGCCGCACACGACTGTGTGGAAGTAGTCAACATTACGACAAAGCCAAGACAAGACCTGACAGACATTCCGTTACCAGATCCTGACCTGACACTTTATGTGGATGGTTCATGTATGAGAACTAGTACAGGAGAACTAGTCGCCGCGTATGCAGTGACTACTGACACCGAAGTTATTGAAACACACCGTATTGATACCCTGTCCGCTCAAGCAGCAGAGCTAGTTGCTCTGACACAAGCCTGTATACACGCCAAGAACCTGAAAGTTAATGTTTACACAGATTCACGTTACGCATTTGGAGTTGTACACGACTTTGGAGTGCTCTGGCAGGAGAGAGGTTTCATGACTTCTCATGGAACCAAGATTCAGCATGGTTTCCTTATCCAAGCTCTGTTAGATGCAATACATTTACCGACATCTATCGCTATCATGAAATGCAAAGCACATACGAAAGTCACTGACATTATTTCTCAAGGTAATGATCTAGCAGATCGCACAGCCAAGCTTACAGCACAGACTCTAGACAGTCCAGTTAACATGACACATACTCCAGATCTGACTACATGTATGACAGTTAAGGACCCTACACAAGATGTCATAGATATCCAGTTACATGCTACTCCTGAAGAAATCAAGAAATGGTCCGAACAAGGAGGGGTCCAGACAGATCAAGGATGGTTAACAAAGGGTAGAGCCACATGGTTTCTCCCCGACTCTATGGTTCAAGTCATCAGTAATACCGCACATAGTCCAGCACATTTAGGAGAAAAAGCTATGTTAGACAGTATCCAGAACATTTGGTTCAACAAGCATTTACGAGCTGCAGCCAAGCAGAAAGCCCGTACCTGTATGATATGTTGTCAGTTTAATCCAGGTAAAAGTGTCCCGGTGGAACAAGGTGGTTTCCAGCCCCCTGACCACCCTTTTGAGGTCCTCCAGATGGATTATATTCAGATGGAGCGATGTCGAGGTTTCAAGTATGTTCTTGTAGTTGTATGCGCTTTGTCCAGATGGACAGAAGCATATCCAGTCCCAGATTACACAGCCGCGACCACTGCCAAGCAGTTGGTTCGTGAGTTTTTCCCTCGATATGGACTCCCTAGAGTCGTATATTCTGATAACGGTCAGCCATTCTCATCTGAGTTGATGAAGCACGTTTCCCTGTTGTTAGGGTACCAGTGGAAGTTTCATTGTGTACGCCATCCTGAAGCAGCCGGTCTAGTCGAGAGACATAATCAGACTCTGAAAATTCGAATTGCCAAAATATGTAAAGATAAGGGTGTGGACTGGCTAGTAGCTCTGCCAGTTGCTTTGTTTTATATGCGCATGGTCGCACATTCCAGATCAGGTCTGTCCCCGTATGAGGTCGTATTCGGCCGCCCCCCTAACATGTGGGGTACTCCTAGACCCCGAAGTATTACTGATGTTTCATGTAATATGCTGACAGATTACCTAGCTTCCTTGATGTCTGCCCTCAACTCATGTCGTTCACAGGTTGCTGCCGCATTTCCAGACAATACCGAGGTGGCACCGCATGAAATCGTTCCAGGATCCATGGTGATGGTCCGCAACTTTGACAGATCAAGTCCGCTGGAGCCTCGATGGAAGGAGCCCCGTCAGGTCCTCCTCACCACCCGTACAGCCGTGAAGTTGGAAGGACGCAAGGGCTGGGTGCACCTTTCTCATGTTAAACTTTTTAAAGGACTGAAACCCGTCTTTAAGAACATTTCCCAGGATTCGAAGGATTGCCAAAATATTGCTCTCAAGGACTCTCCCGCAAATGACATTGCTACAACCCCTCCCCTGTTAGAGAAAACTCCGCAGCAGGAGTATAAACAGAAATTAAGGTCTAGTAAAATAAGTCAGCCAGTTTGATTGTCTAAGTCCTCCCCTAGGTGAAACGGTTAGACTGTTTCTGACATGTATAAAATAGACCCCCATAGTGAGAGAGTCAGTCACAACTCAATCCGATGTATCGTTTTTCTAAGTTTCGTATTATTCATCAGCATAATGATTTCCTGCACTAGTTACGCATTTTACCTATGTTTCTCAGTTTCACATGTAAATAAGTCTGCTAATGCTACAGTAGAGCACACGTTTAGTGATCTGCCCCCTCATGAACTGTCTTACCGCCTCGCTATGCGTAATAACTCATTTATCCGCATGTTACATTACTCACACCAGACCAGCAATGCCACTAATTGTTGGGTGTGTGGTCGACTCCCCCCTTTCCAGACCCCGAAGGGAGTTCTGCCACTTTTTCCTTATCCATTTTCACATAATGGTTCGTGTGGAGCATGGTCCACGTTAACGTCATCCTCAACAGATATGTCTTTTCTTAACAGCACATGTTTCCCAGACAAGCAAGGTTTCCCCCACAGAACAGGTTTAGATCTAGAAAATGAAGTGTATAATTTAGGTAACTATTCGTCGAATTTTATGGTCCTGAATGTTCAGTCTGATACTACTCCAGACTCACCTGCTATTTCAGTATTACCAGTCAAAGGCGAATTATGTGTCCGAAATAATGGTTCCGTACATGTAGGACATAGTGATTGTACTACTATTGTCAAGTATAGTGACAGTGGGAAATCTATTTTCAAAGCTTCACGTCATTCTTATTTTGTTTGTGGTCAAACCGCATATGTTCGTCTGCCCCTCGATTGGGAGGGAACCTGTTACATTGCCTTCCTACTGCCACCTGTTTTCCTAGCCCCACCTGACTACCATAGGAATTCCTTCCTAGTACATACTAGACACAAGAGAAACCTCCCGATTGTCGATTATACTGAAACTGCTGCAGAGCAATTCATTGATATTGATAAAGGTGTGTTCCCTTATTTAGGTACAGTTGTAAACAGTAAGCTAATCCGTAGGTTAACAAGAACCCTTGAAGCTGTAGTAGATGAGACTGCCTCCGCTCTAGGTAACTTAACCGAAGAGCAATCCTTTATGAGAATTGTTGTGCTCCAGAATCGTCTCGTCCTTGACCTCATACTGGCCGATAGGGGCGGGGCCTGTAGAGTCATCGGATCCAGTTGTTGCATTTTCATTCCAAATAACGCGCCGTCTGTTTATTCAGCTATAACCAGACTCCATAAAATTGCCCATCTGTTACACCAAGATCCAGGCACCTGGACATGGTCCGGTTGGTTCTGGAATATAATTTCCGCCTGGGGATGGAAAGTCCTGTCCTTTCTAGGTATCGCAGTAGCGATCATATTCAGCTGCTGCCTCTGTATACAATGTGGCCCTGCGATTTGCGGCATGTGTGCTACCACTTGTATTCCTAGTCCCAAGCCCCGTTCTAAATCCCGTTCCAAGACAATTCGAGATGAACAAATGGTACTGTATGAAATGATAGATGGTATCATGAATATTGATGTTTCCTGATGGAAACGTAGTGACAAGGAGGGAATGTGGAAAAGTAAATTTTGCCATGTTCTGTGTCTCTACGTGTCATCCATCATATGTTATGTGTGCATGATCAATATGCGTATGTTATTCCCCATGTCCGATTCAAGACGCAATTATAGTTGTGTCCTCCTCTAGTATGCCAGTTTCCAGTCCTCGTGAATACTACGAATATCAGGCCTATGTAAAGTTACGTTGCCACGTTTCTCAGTATGTACGTTATTTCATTATAAAGTCCCCGTTTCTAGGCCTCAAAAGGGCCCGGACATCAGATTCAGCTCCTGTCTCCTGAAGCCTCGCTAAGGAGCGATACAGCCCCCACCTGTATCCTCGACCTTTCACTTACTTCCTGCCTCGCAGTGCCCGGTGCAGCTTGGCTCTGCCTCTGAGTCTGCCAAGACTATGTTATAGTTCCAGTTATCAGTTCAGTCCTGCTTCTCTGCATTCCTAAGCTACTGAACTACATCAATAGTTTCCGTCATTGTCTAGCCTTCACGTCTCCACGTTAGAGAAATACTGCATTTACTGGTCATTTAATATTCTTCATTACGCACTACATGTAGAATAATGCATGGTCCAGTCTTAGAGTCAAGTTAGCCTTTCCCCTTCTGACTTCTAGTTTATATCAACATGTTCTCTAAACATCAGATACTAGATAGGGTTTAGGTACATGTCGCTCCGACCCTCCAGACTTTAGTCTCTGCTCCTAGCACAGAGTTCATAGCCCCCAGCTTCTCCTAGTGACACGTCATTGCCAGTTTGCGCGCACCACCAGGTTAGAGGTCCCGGCTCCTTAGGTAGCCCCCTCCAATGTTTCCGCCCCATTCATGACATATTCTGTTACGTCTGCACCACATGTCTATGTATACGCCCAGTTACACCTCTTTTTACTCTTATCTTTCGCGACTGCTACGCGTCACGCCTTCTGCTCCACCCACTGCTACGCCTACTGCAATGTAATGCTATGTGTTTGCGTTATGTATATATGCTCATGTATTGTTATCAAAAGGCAGCGCGCTCATCCCAGACCCAGCCCCAGCAGCTGCTGGGCCCTGTCATCCTATTCCTATGCAGGTTGTCCTGTTCCTGTCCTTATGCTGTATTAAACCTGCAAAAACTCCCACTACCTCGAATCTTGACTCTTATTTATTGAGCTATCTGTTATGATATATGTCTAGTCAAAAATAGGGTATTATTTATTTATTTACCACAGTGGTGCAAATTCCTTGTAAATATGCTCCCACCTGTGCTTGGCAAATTTAGATTTTGATTGTTTGAGTTACATAGCCATGTTAAAAGTGACCCAAAAATGCTGCAAAGGCAATAAAAAAACGCTTTCATGTGTCTTAAGGACATTTTAAGTCATTTCCCCATGTGCAGTGTTTTCAAATTAAGACTTGAAAATCGTTTTTGAGGAAAAGGGATGCTTTTAAAATTTATGACAAGGACATAATGGTGTATGCTTTTTTATAAGGCATTTGAGTGTCTCTGATGTTATTTTTCCCATTTTAATGTAAGACCTTTCCCCGTGGTGCAAATTCCTTGTAAATATGCTCACACCTGTGCTTGGAAAATTTAGATTTTGATTGTTTGAGTTGCATAGCCATGTTAAAAGTGACCCAAAAATGCTGCAAAGGCAATCAAAAAACGCTTTCATGTGTCTTAAGGACATTTTCAGTCATTTCCCCATGTGCAGTGTTTTCAAATTAAGACTTGAAAATCGTTTTTGAGGAAAAGGAATGCTTTTAAAATTTATGACAAGGACATAATGGTGTCTGCTTCTTTATAAGGCATTTGAGTGTCTCTGATGTTATTTTTCCCATTTTAATTTAAGACCTTTCCCCGTGGTGCAAATTCCTTGTAAATATGCTCCCACCTGTGCTTGGCAAATTTAGATTTTGATTGTTTGAGTTACATAGCCATGTTAAAAGTGACCCAAAAATGCTGCAAAGGCTTTAAAAAAACGCTTTCATGTGTCTTAAGGACATTTTAAGTCATTTCCCCATGAATGTAGGTAGGCCTCACCTTAAACAAACCTCTGGATAGGCCACACCTTATCGTCATCCTGACTTAATCATTTAAAATGCTAGGGACAGATTTATGATAGGTGTATGCCTCTTTTGCGCCACTGTGCGTCACTTTTGTGACGCAGTGGCGGTGCAAAAGATTTGCTATGTGGCGACAAAATTACAAATTGATGCATCTAGGAAGATGTGTCATGCTGTAAAAAAACCGTGCCACATGAAACCGATGCAGCAGTGATGCAAAAGATGCACCATGTTGCAAGACAGGCCTCACTTCATCTCCAACAAGATAAGAAGCTTAGGGATAGATTTATGATGACTGGTGCATCCCCAGGGATGTGCCAGTCATCCTGCGCCGCTGTTCCGCCACCCATGGTGCGCTGCATTTACAATGCGGCGCACCATGGGGCAAAAACGGCACAAATGCGTGACGCATCTGTGCCGTAAAGGTGGCGCATTGCTGGAGCTGCATCGCAAGTGCGATGCAGCTCCAGCAAGGCTCAGGGGTGCCCCATCTCCATTTAATCTGCAACCCTGAGTAGGCCTCACCTTAAACAAACCTCTGGATAGGCCACACCTTATCGTCATCCTGAATCAATCATTTAACATGTTAGGGACAGATTTATGATAGCCGTGTGCCTCTTTTGTGCCGCTGTGCGTCACTTTTGTGACGTAGCGGCGGTGCAAAAGATTGGCTATGTGGCGACATATTTAAAAATTGATGCATCTAGGCAGATGTGTCATGCTGTAAAGTCCTGTGCCACATGAAACCTGCGTCAGTTTTCATATAGGTGTTTTGTTGCAAGGTATGCATTAATTTGC
The DNA here is from genome assembly GCF_964261635.1 of Lissotriton helveticus. Taxonomy (NCBI): domain Eukaryota; kingdom Metazoa; phylum Chordata; class Amphibia; order Caudata; family Salamandridae; genus Lissotriton; species Lissotriton helveticus. The sequence goes on along the minus strand of NC_136065.1, from coordinate 2,030,518,379 downwards.
AAGAAAGCCCTGTAAAACTAACACAGTGAAATTTAGAAGATTTCACTGACTCAGCTTTATAGCATTGCTGAATCAAATCATTACGCCTGTTTGAAACAGGCATAAGGAGTGATGCACCATGCAATGTGTGGCTTGCTCCTGTGCATTGCAGTAGACATGTTGCGCTTACGACGTGATTCCTGCAATGTGCTGCTTTTGCGGCACAGATGAGTGACGCATCTGTGCTGTTTTCACTCAATGGTGCTCCACATTGTAAATGCGGCACACCATGGGTGGCAGAGCAGCGGTGCACATTAACTGGTGCATCCCTGGGAATGCGTCAGTTAACATAAATCTGCCCCTTTACATTTAAGTATGAGCAGGGGACACAGAGTTGGTGAGGCTTATCCAAGGTTAAGAAGAGAGGAGTCCTGTTCACTGAAAACTTGGACATAGGCCTTACCTCCTCAGCATCGCTGGTCATGGCTAAATAATAGCTGCAAAATGTTACTCTTGTTAAGCAATTTTACTATTATAATCTCTGAGATTTGTCTCTTACTCTGCAACATCTCATTGTTGTTCTCTTTCTTTAAAGATAACGACAACATCAACCATGAGTGACAATCAGCAATCAGTTGATTATGACATTATCATTGAACTTGTAATTGAAACGTCAGTGGAAGTAGATCCATTGGATGATTTAAATTCTCAGGATGATGAAGAACATGATGAGGATGCCGATATGTCAGAATTGTATGACATAGGTTGGGAAGCTGACGTGCTTGAGCCTATGGAACTATAAACATTTATTTTTAAAATTTATAATAAATGAAAAGTAAAAATGTAAACCGTTTGATTTATAATTAAAAACACCTTTAAAAACAGGTTATGTCTAGTGTCTTCAATAAAATATTAAAATATGCTCATAAAATTAGATCAGAATCACATATAAAATAGTAGAGGTAAAATGAAGAAGAATTCTATTTCTTTTCTGCTATTTGTGTATTATATATTTGCCAAAGCACTAAAAAATGTTCTATGTAAAAATGTCAAGTAGTGTGTTAAGTTTTTGATGACTGTTATTGATTTACTGTTTGGTAATAGTGGTTAATAAAAATTTTTATTATATTTTACCACAGATTCAACTGCATATCATTTCAAGATTTCAGCATGCCAACCAAGGATAGACTTAAAAAGGCTGCAAAACGTCAAAGACAGCAGGTACATTAAATAATGCAGCAGTCCTCTACCAAAAAAACTTGTCAAGTCACCAAGAAAGCACCGGGTAAGAGCACAAAAACATTCATAAGAAATATTTGTAGTAAAAAAAATATTACTACAGAAAATGTTTCAGTCCAGAAAAAGAGAAGCATTTTAAACGGAAAGGAAAGGCCAATCAAAAATGTTACTGCTAGAGCAAGAGATAACTCTGTGCATGATAGTAGAAGGAAACAACAGTTTAGGGACATTCGTAAACGAATGTTCCGCAACAGGATAATTGGCAATTTGTTAAAAAATATTAAGAAAGGTCAACAGAAAGTGGTTTTTTATAAGAGAAAAAAAAAAGTTGAGAAAGTTATTGATCAGGCATTTGAAATTAAACGTAAGTTATTTATTTTGATAATCAATAGAATTAGGAAGCTAAACAAGGCAATTTATGATTTCAAAAGAAATAGTAGATGGAAGAGAATAGTTAATCGTAGTAATTTTTGTGAAGTTTTTTCCGGAGAATGGATGCATAGTTCAAGTTGTGAGGCATTTTTTAATGAGGAGAGTTATTCCAGGATAATGATTTGGTGCATGCAGTTGACACCAGTGGTCGAGCTTATGAAGTGAAAGATGGTTGTCCAGTTGAAAAAGAAAAACTTGTGACAACAGAGACAGAAGAGGTGTTAGGTAATGAGGTTTTAGGAAGACGTCCTAAGGGTCCTGTGTACACCTGGAAGTGTAGTAGTATTTGCAGTGTGCGACAGGATTCCATCAATTTGCTTTGTGATTTTGTACGGACATTTAATAAGAAAAGTTTGAAGCAGAAAATGAAGTTGTTGCAAGAATTAGATCCTTGCAGAGTGAGAGAAGTGACAGGTTTGCATGGTCATTCACTGGCTTGTCTTTCCAGGAGAGTATGCCAGAGTGTTTTTCATCATTTCAGGATGCTAGCAGTGCATCATAATAAAGTGAGGAAATTAGTTAGAATGTTGTATTATGCTAAGAGTCCAGCAATTATGCTTAAACAATTATGCGCTGCTCTTTTGCATGGTTCTGAAATAGATGTGAAGAATATTTGTGAAGAAATTGAGTTTTGTTACTTTGGAAGTAAAGAGGAGAATGTTGAAATTGACCCAGAAGAAGAGGGTAATGTGGAAGATAGTGTACAGGTTTCCAGTACAGATAATTTTCAGAAGGAAATTGCGACGTTTCAGGTGAAATCAAGTGAGAGGCCTAATTTCACTTGTGTGTGTTGTCGACGCACTTATTATAAGAATCAGACTAAGTTAGTGGATTTATATGCAAAAAGTGAAAGGGAAAATAATAGTGAATGGAATGATTTCACAACATACTTGATGGTAGAAAATTGTTTTGATTTGGGATCGGATCAACGTGTGTGTACTTATTGTTGTAACAAATTAAATCAAAACCAGATGCCTGCTAGAGCAGTTCATAATAATCTGGAATTGGTTGAGATTCCTTCTGAATTGAAGGATTTAAATACTTATGAATCTATTTTGATTCAAAGTATCCATCCCTTTCAGGCTATTGTAAGAATGGAGCCAAAGACAGGGAAATTGCCTCCATCAGATTTACAGAGAGGATTAAAGGGAAGAGTTGTTTATTTGCCTCTAGATTTGAAGAAAAACATTAACACAATTGGAGTAGAAAAAGTGGAAGAGGACCCTCTGGTTATCTTAGTTAATGGGGTTCCGACAAAGAATAAGAAAATATGGCAAGATTTAGTGGATGTTAGGAAAGTCAAAAAGGCAACATTGTATTTGAAAAAAAATAATAAGTACTATAAGAATATATATGTTGCAGAAGAGGAAGTAAGTGAGGAAGAGGATAGCGATTTGTGTGCTGGTCAAATTGAGAAATTAGAACCCTCTACTAGTGAAGAAATATATGAACATTATAGTGTTCATCCTTTGCATTCCAAGGAAGTCATGGGGAATGCTATTGAGTTGTTTCAAATGAAACAAGCCAAAGGGAGTCCCATTAGTGTTTGGGAGGAAAGTTTGGAAGCTCGGTGTTTCCCACAGCTTTTTCCAACGGGTCAGGGAGGAAGATATGATAAGCGACCTCATCAAATTCCTGCTTCTGAATACCGGACTTTGCGATTGTATGCAGGAGATGCTAGGTTTCGACAATGTATTCCCTATTTGTTTCATCTCCTGTTTGAAAGCGATCTGTCTGGACTCTGGACTGTCATATGCAGTGAACCACATCTTGAAAAGTGGTATACACATGCAAAACATCTCGGCAAGTGACTTTATGGATAAAGTCAATGTCCAAGACAGTATTTTGGATTCTCACCTGATTAATCTCATGGCGTGTCAGCGTGGTACTAATGAGTACTGGTACCGTCGTCATGGTGATTTAAAATGTATGCTGAGGAACTTAGGAACTCCCACATGGTTCCTCACTCTGAGCTGTGCCGAGTATGGCTGGGAAGACTTACTTGAATTTCTACGAGAGGCAAATGGAAACATCGAAAACATCGAATTCAAGACACCCGGAGAACTGTGTTCTTTGGATCCAGTCAATGTATGCCGGTACTTCAATCATAGATTTGAAGCTATGATGTCTTTCATCATGAATAAGAAGAATCCACCTCTTGGAGAGGTGTTGGATTTCTTCTGGAGAAAGGAGTACCAAGCAAGAGGTGCTCCTCACATACATATGCTGTTGTGGATCAAGGATGCACCTAAATTTGGAACGGATCCAGAAGACTCAGTGATGAGTTTCATACAACAGTATTCTACGTGTGCTGTTCCAAACGCAAAGGAGAAGAAAAGCCTAAGAGAAAAAGTTCTACGTTTCCAAAGCCATCGTTGTGGAAAGTACTGTCGTCGTAAATTCCGAAACAAGGACAAGTTCTACACCAAATGTCGTTTCGGGTTTCCACGACCGGTGATTTCTAAAGGAAGAGTAAACAGTTTGATGTCTTCGCTGCGACATAATGTGATGAAGAAATCACCGAAAAACACATACAATTTGAAGAGGAACGAAGAGTCCAAGTACATCAACGACTACAACCCAGTGATTTTGTCCATGTGGAATGCTAACATGGATATACAGTTTGTGGCTGATAACTGTATGTCTGTGGCTCGGTATGTGACATCTTACATCACCAAAAAAGAGAAGACAGAATTGAAGGATATGTGGGAGGACATTTCCCATGAAAAGAGCCTCAGTAAGAAGTTGTACAGTTTCAGTCTGAAGATGTTGTCGCATCGAGAAATCGGAGCTTACGAATGTTCTGACCGGTTGTCTTCAGCAAGTCTCTATGCCAAATCTAGGAGTATCGTTTGGGCGAGTCTTGGTCTTGCTGCAACGCGTAATCGAGTTCTGAAACCTGTGCGGGAAATTGAGTATTTGGCGGAAAAGGAGCCAAACAGTACCGACATTTTGAAGACCAACATGTTGGATACATATTATCCAAATCGAAGCAGTCACCTCGAGAATGTTTGTCTGTATGAGGTTCTTCAAAATTACATATTCAAGAGGAACATTAAAGAAGATACTGAGAAAGGAGTGTATGCTGTAATTGGAAGTGAGGGATGTCTGGTCAAGCAAAGAAAATGCCACTTAGACCATCGAAAATTGAGTGGCGAATCTCCTGAAAGAAAAGAGTTTTTCTATTTAGCACTTTTGCAACTTTTCAAGCCTTGGCGTGCAGAAGAGGAACTGCTTGGAGATTTCCTCTGTTACGAAGACTCTTTCACTGCCGCCAAGCAGACCATAGAATGTCCTGCTTTTCCCAAATATGTAGAAATGTTGAATGCGGAAATCGAGCAGGAAGCAACGATTGCATCCGAGATTGCCAGAGACAGTTCTCAGGACAGTCAGAGTTCTGCTTCATTGAGTCAGGATCCACTAGGAGGACCTGTTATCGAAAATGAAGCTGCCACTGCCATGAATGAAGTGGAAAGAGCCATGGCACATGCTCAGGAAGATGCGGTTAACTTAGAAGACTTGGAAAGACAACTCAACGTTGAGCAGAGGAAAATATATGACGAAGTTACCATGCAATTTGATCATGGATTAAGTCATGAGAAGAAAGAGTGCTCATGTACGTCGTTGTAGCCTGTCCGACTGTACGTGAGTGGAGAAGCGGGAACTGGAAAAAGTTTCCTCATTAAAGCAATTTAATGTTATTTGCAGGAAAGGACTGAGTCATCGCTGCACGATTACTGTCAAATTTATATCCAGAACAAGATGTTGTGCCTGAGAATATTTTTCAGAAAATTACTGAGAAGAAATCTGGAATATGTTTGATGCCAACTCTTGCAGAATGTGCCATCTTCAACAACAAAATGTTGCATTTAGAAAAGCAAGAGATTGTGAAACTGGAAGCTATTGACAGAGTAGAGCATATGGGATCAACAATTATTTTGTCTGAGAATTTGAAATCCAAATTGGATTCATTAGAGAAGACTATATCTAAAACTGCAGATTTTGAAAAGACTCTGAATGTGTGCTTAAACTGCCGTATAATTTTAAGAAGGAATTTACATGTTGAAAGAGGTCTGGTAAATGGATCAATGGGTAATGTTGTTGATTTTGTGAAATACAGAAATTGAGATGGAATTGAATTTTTAAAAATTAAATTTGATGGCATTGAGGAAGTACAGCTAATTGGTCGTTGTTCTGCTAGATTTTTGCTTGTAAAAGACTTATATGTTCGCCGTAAGCAGTTTCCTGTTTGCTTGGCATATGCGGTGACAATCCATAAATCGCAAGGTTTAAGTGTAGACAGTGCATTGGTGAATATTGGCAGTTCTGTGTTCAAGGAGGGTATGGCATATGTGGCATTGTCAAGAGTTAGAACTTTATCGGGATTGTACTTGATTGAGTGTGATGTCACAAACATTTGTGCGGATCTAGATTGTGTTAAGGAATACAATAGGTTGAGAAGAGAGTATGCGCCACATTTGCCTCAATATCCTTTGTTTGAGAAACGTGTGGTGTGCCGGAAACGAAGAAATGTGACCAATACTAGGGAGGTTGTAGCAAAAAGACGAAAAGTTGATGAACCTGAAATTATAAGCAGAAACAAAAAGGATTCTGTTGAAGATGTTGTTGGTTTTCAATTTGAAAACAGTTCTGGTGTCAACTGCTATGCTAATGTAGTGGTTAATGTTTTGTTTTCTCTAGAAAATGTAAAAGAAGAGATTGTGGTCAATTCTGATCAAAGATTTTGCAGTTTGTTAAATTCTGTGTTAGAGAAATATAGCACTGATAGAACAAAAATAGAAAGTGTGTCTGAAATTCGAAATCTGTTAGACAGATGTTCAGGCCAAACACAATTCTCTCAAAATATTCAGCAAGATTGTCAGGAGTTTTTAATGTATATGCTTGATGTATTGCATGCTGAAGGTGTAGATGTAGATCACCTGTTTGGGCTTTCTTATCAATGGCAGCATGACTGTGAGAACTGTAGGGTATCCAGTACTACTAGTGTAGACTCAGAACGATTTATATATTTAACTTTGCCAGACAGTAAATCAGTCTCCTTTAATAAGCTAGTAAAAGCAGCTGATCACAACATGGAGTGTAGCCAATGTAAATCTGAATTGATGTCAACATTATTTATACGAACATATGGCCAGTATGTCATTTTAATGTTCCAACGATGTAGGCCTGATGGAACAGAATTGACAACTTTAATTAAAAATTTTGTGGCTTCACAGTTGTCAATATCAGGAAGGACTTTTGTAACTGTAGCAATTATATATCATGACGGTCCTTCAATAACATCAGGACATTACACAGCTTATTTAAAGTCTAGAAATGGCTGGTCATTCTGCAATGATTCTGTTTTAATTTTCAAAAAAAAAATGCCGTATGACCTTAAAAATTGTTACCTGGTGTTTTAAAACCAAAATTTTAGGGAAAGAATCTCGGGATGTGCTCTGAGGAATTTCAAGAAGTTCTAATGGCTCCTACACAATTTGGCCTTGAGGATAAGTGTAGTACAGAGACATAACTTGTTACCATAACACTGGACGTCATGGAAAAATAACTGCACTTTGAATGAGTTCAGAAAAACTATTTCTTTTTATAAGCTAATTTAAGCAGCCAATCAAAACATGGAGTAGCGGGAATGTAAGTCTGCAATGCTGTCTACTGTTTTATATTGCTTTGTCATTAAAAGTGATGTAGAGAGTTAAATAATTGTAGTAGTCATAGAGGTAGTGTAAGTCTGCTTCATAGTAAGCAGTATCAGTGTCATAGGAAATGTAGAACATGAGTGAGCAAGAAGGGTAAGATATTAGTAGTCCAGGATTGTGAAAATGATCTTCAACATTTTAATTCTGAAAGTTGCGGAAATATAAAATGACGGGATTGGCTTACAAGAATTCCAAGAGTTATAAATGGCTCTTACACGATTTGGCCTTGTGGAAACGTGTGGTAGAGAGCGAGAAGTCATTTATTGTATGTAACATATTTTTCAAAACGATGGAGGTTTTCTTTCAGAAAGTGGCGGGCTGAAAGTAATAACAGCACAACAGAGTGTAAGCTGTTCATAGGACATCCTTCGACGTCATGGAAAGTAAGTTAACTTTAAGGAGTTCTGAATTCTGATTTGTTATGTTGTATGGGTTTTTTAAACACAATCATTTTGATTGTGGTTTTTTTTCCCCGCTGTTATATGATGAATACCTTCAAGTCACTGTTTTTAGTGAAATTTGATACATTCTGAGAACAGCAAAAATAAACCATTTAACATGTATAATTAATTCTGTACTGTTTGCATTTATGATGTACATTTAGAACTGTGTATGAGGCATGGAGAAGGAGAGGCTTCTCTAAGTGTCAAAGTTGTTGCATACAGTGTTCACATTCTACGTAGTCTTTCATATGATAGACTACATTCCCACAATGAGATACTTAAGCAAAGGAAACACAGGTGATATGATTGTGGAATGAGCAAAAAAAATTGCACGTTTTTCAATTATATTACCTGTGTTTCCTAACATTACACATCACATTGTGTAGATGAGGTTTAGGCCTGTTCCAGGAGACAGAGGAGGTCTGACATTTGCTCAAGAGTGCAGTGGACATGACTCACTTCGTTGGTAGGTCTGCACATGTATTATCTCCTCTGTATTCTTCAACAAACCTAAATTTCATCTGCAACCCTGAGTAGGACTTACCTGAAACAAATCTGTGGATAGGTTACACCTTATCAGCATCTTGAAACAATCATTTAAAATGTTAGGATCAGATTTATGATGGCCGTGCGCCTCTTTTGCGCCGCTGTGGGTCAGTTTTGTGTAAAAGATGCACCATGTTGCAAGATAGGTTTCAGTTCATCTCCAGCAAGATACCATCAGTTTGAAATGTATATAATTAGCACTGTGTAGGGGGCATGCAGAAGCTGAAGCTTTTGTAAATGTCAAAGTTGTTGCATGCAGTGTGCATTTCTGGGTACTGTTTCATATGCTGGACTACATCTGCACTATGAGATACCTAAGCAAAGGCAACACAGGTGATGTGATTGTGAAATGAGGAAAAGAATCTCCACATTTTTCAATTACATCACCTGTGTTTCCTAAGTTTACGAATGACATTGTGCAGATGAAGTTTAGGTCTGTCCACGGACACAGAAGAAGTCTTTGTTCAAGAGTGAAGTGGACATGACTTACTTCATTGGTAGGCCTTTACATGTATTATCTCCTCTGTATTCTTCAACAAGCGTAAATTTGATCTGCAACCCTGAGTAGGCCTCACCTTAAACAAACCTCTGGAGAGGCCATACCTTATAGTCATCCTGAAGTAATCATTTAAAATGTTAGGGACAGATTTATGATAGGTGTATGCCTCTTTTGCGCCACTGTGCGTCACTTTTGTGACGCATTGGCGGTGGAAAAGATTTGCTATGAGGCGACAAAATTACAAATTGATGCATCTAGGCAGATGTGTCATGCTGTAAAAAACCCGTGCCACATGAAACCGATGCAGCAGTGATGCAAAAGATGCAGCATGTTGCAAGACAGGCCTCACTTCATCTCCAACAAGATAAGAAGCTAAGTGTTCTGTAAATGTCAAAATTGTTGTATACACTGCTCAACTTTTGTGTACTCTTTGATATGCTAGACTCCATCTGCACTATGAGATACCTAAGCAAAGGAAACACAGGTGATGTGATTGTGAAATGAGGAAAAGAAACTCCACATTTTTCAATTACATCACCTGTGTTTCCTAAGTTTACGAATGACATTGTGAAGATGAACTTTAGGTCTGTCCACGGACACAGAAGAGGTCTGGCGTTTGTTCAAGAGTGAAGTGGACATGATTTACTTCATTGGTAGACCTTCACATGTATTATGTCCTCTGTTCTCTTCAACAACTTGAAATTTCATTTCGGACCCTGAGTAGGCCTCACCTCAAACAAACCTCTGGATAGGACACATCTTATTGGCATCTTGAAACAATCATTTAAAATGTTAGTGTCTTGCGACACTTTTGTGAGACAACAGCAGTGCAAAAAATGCACCATGTTCTAAGATAGGCCTCACTTCATCTGCATCAAGATACTGTTAGTTTAAAATGTATATCTTTAGGACTGTGTAGGGGGCCTGGAGAAGCAGAAGCTTCTGTAAGTGTCAAAGTTGTTGGAAAACTGTTTCTCCTTCAATGTTTTCCCTTGTCTTTTCTAATTTTTAAATACATGTTTTAATATTTTTCAAATGTTTGTTCTCTCTTTCACAGATTGAAAGTATAAAAATAAAAAGTGAGTAATTTAACGACAATTATAAGGTAAATGTTTTGTAGTCTTTTCGTTACATTTCTATCACATTCACCTACTATTAGTTCCACAGCTTCATTTCTTTAACCCTCAGTTTCCTGCCTTTGCTACTTCCCTCATTCCTTTCTCTATTACCTACTTACTCTACTCCTTCCACTCCTTTTCTCAGTCCCTCTCTTCTCATAGTTCCTCACTCTTGTTCACTCACTCCGTCTCTATTACTCTTAGTGTCTTTGACTGATCACTCTTTCACTGCTTGTTCATTATGCTTTTTCTGTGTAGTTGAAGCACACTAAGGGGCATATTATGAACACAGCCTATAAAATTATTGCTGTTTTTATCGGCAGAAAACTGCTGCAAAAGTGGTTTTAGCAGCAGTTTTCTGCCGCAAAAGCGGCTTAAGCGACACATTTCTGCCGATAAAAGCTGCAACACTTTTATTGCCTATGTTGATAATATGGCCCTATGTTATTTACATTTCTTTGCTGTTTCAATTATTCTTTTTCTGTTACTTCTTTTCTGCTTTCTGTTTTTTCTCTCTGTTATTCCACATGTTTTAATCTTATTTTGAACATTCACTCATATTCTCTAAGAAACTCTTCTTTGTTATTCTTCTACTGTCCTTTTTTTCTTTCACTTCCTTATCTATTTTGTTTTTCACAATTATATCCTCTTCCCTCTTTTCTTAGGTAAATAAATCTATTAAACAGTATCTCTGGTTTAGACCCTATAGCTGTCTTTGTTTTAACATTACTCTCTGTTTACTTCCCTTATACTTACTCTTCTTTTTTTAATTTTTTTTGGTTCGCTCCCGGTTCGCGAACCAGGAAGCGAACCAAAAGAAATACAGCTTGCCAGAGTGCTAAACATTCTAGCAATTTTTTTTGAAAGGGGAGGTAGTTCTGAAAATAACTTTTTTTTTTAATGTTTTTGTTGTTTTATATATATATATTTTTTTTCTGAACATTTTTTGTTTTTTTTGTATTTTTTGAACAGTTTTATGTTTTTTTTGTTTTTTGGGAGGGGAAACAACAAAAAACAGGCATTGGAAAGGGCTCAACAGGAGCAAAAAAAAAATTTACTTTCTGGGGCGTTTAGAGCACTTGTGATTTTCATAAGCTCGGTTGATTAAGGTAATGCTCATATTGCCACATGAAAGTAATGCACCGCAATACAAACAGGTAAACTTCATATGGACAAAGTTGTCCTGAATGTTTGGCACGGTTTCCCGTGCCTCTGGTCCTGTCAAATATACCTGTGTTGATGTCGTGCCCACAGGAGTTGATGGGTTGTCCTGCAGGTCACGCATCTCTGCCCGGCTGTAGTTTAATGGATGCCATCTGATCATGTGACGATGCGTGGTGTAGTTGCCGAAGCTATACTTTTTTAAGGTGCCTCTAGATAAGGCCTCTTTACATATGAGGCACGTCACATATCTAGCATTAACTTTCTTCTGCCCTTCAGGGATTGAAAAAAACTGCCAAATAAAACTGGTTTTACGATGAGAAACCCGGGGCTCCTCTTGTAAAAACTGTGGTCCTTCTGTCTCCTCTTCCTCTTGTTCATCCTCTTCCTCCTCTGTGTTGCTGATGAACTGTGGAGGTGGTCCTCTCTTCCCATGAGGAGGTGGTGGTGGTGGTGGGGGTCCACCAGCTGAAGCTACCAATGAAGCCATTGCTCAAATATCAAAAAAGGTCTTCCTCTCACAAAGATGAAAGTCAGAGTGAGGAAAGAAGGAGGGGTTTTCATCATTTGGGAAAAACAATAGTTCTAAACCAATGAAAAGTGTTATTTTTAGGTCACCTGACCTAGCCTTACATCATTAGGAAACCAAAAGTGAAATGAACCAATGAAAAGTTTTATTAACAAGTCACATGACCTGTTACGCTTAAGTTACGCGCTGCGGAACGCGCCCCGGATCGCTTCCGGGTTGCTGCGCTTCGCGCCTCGGTTCGCGCTCCGGAGCACTTCCGGGTGCGCTAACGCGGCGCGTCATAAGACGCATTACGCGGCAACGCGATACGTCGCGCTTTCGCGACGCGCCCCGGATCGCTTTCGGGGAGCTGCGCTTCACGCCTCAGTTCGCGTACCGGAGCACTTCCGGGTGCGCTAACGCGGCGCGTCATGAGACGCATTACGCGACAACGTGATACGTCGCGCTTCCGCGACGCGTCACGATGTTGATTTCTACCGCGGCAGTTGCGCAAACGGAACGTTTACCGGTTCGCGGACTGGGTCGCGGCATCAAATTGAGCTAACGGGAAGCTTCCCGGTTCGCGAACCGGGAGCGAACAAAAAAAAATATGAAAAAAAAATGTATTAATAAACATATAAAATATATTTTTTGATTTAAAGAAGAATACATTTTACAGCTACAGATATTAGCTTTTAAAAAACCAATGAAATTCACTGAAAAAAACATAGGTTATAGACCATATATAGTTAGGAATTAGCATTTACAAAACCTTGAAAATTCACTGAAAAAAACCATAGGTTATAGACCATATATAGTTAGGAATTAGCATTTAAAAAACCTTATTTTACTCACACAAAACCATTGAAATTCCATATATAGTTAGTTGCACTAACTATATATCGCGCACCCGCAATCCACTGCTGATGATGTCACATATTACATCATTCATGACATGGTCAGTGACATCACTGATGACATCACTGATGACATCTCAAATGACATCACTGATGACATCACTGATGACATCTCATTTGACATCAATGACCACATCACTGATGATATCATTCATGTGACAATACAATGCATCTCCTCACATTTTAATATAACCTCTGTTACACTTCGTGTTAAATACAGAGTATAATTTTTGAAACCATTGACACACCAATACTAGTTACTACATACGCACTCACTGATTCCTACGTCTACACACACATCCACTCATTCACCCATACAATCATTCATACATACAATCAATCATCTTTACAACACTATCATATGCACTCATACACCTATACAGACACTCACACTCTGCCACTCATCCATGGAGTTACTCACACACCTAGTCAGTCCTGTAAAGAATCAATCACACTTCCATTTTCTAATCTATACAGTTAAACATAGAGCACCTTACGTTTTCAACCATATACTAACACATACTTAGTCTCTTATACAATCATTGATACAAGTACACATTGATCTGCACAGAGTCACACACCTCCCAGCCAGCCACACACACACTCAGTCTCCCATGCAAATACTTGGGCAATCAATCTATAACCCATATAGTTACTCATATAGCTACTGATCAACACATGCTGCAGTTTACAGAACAACAGACATAATGATGCACAAATTAAGACAGTTTAGTCACTAACCCATGCACTCAGTGAGACACATTTAATCACTCACTCATACATTCAGTCATGCACCTACTAAATCCTTCGTCCAGACACTTATACTTCCACTCATTCTTCAATATGTAAGACATATTTTAACTTTACAGAAACACACAGTCACTGGATGTTGTCATCAGTGATGTCATCAGTGATGTCATTTGAGATGTCATCAGTGATGTCATCAGTGATGTCACTGACCATGTCATGAATGATGTAATATGTGACATCATCAGCAGTGGATTGCGGGTGCGCGATATATAGTTAGTGCAACTAACTATATATGGAATTTCAATGGTTTTGTGTGAGTAAAATAAGGTTTTTTAAATGCTAATTCCTACTATATATGGTCTATAACCTATGGTTTTTTCAGTGAATTTTCAAGCTTTTGTAAATGCTAATTCCTAACTATATATGGTCTATAACCTATGGTTTTTTCAGTGAATATATAGATATATATATATATATATATATATAGATAGATATATCTATATATATATATATGTATATATATATGTATGTATGTATGTATGTATGTATGTATGTATGTATACACACAGAAAGGAACTCCCCAAGCCACCTCCAATCCAGTCGATCGGCGAAGCAAACAAAGGAGACGGACCACAGGATCTGGCCACAGATATATTTAATGGCGCAGGTGAGCAGCAACAGCAATGACGCGTTTCCGGCCCGTAGGCTCTTGATCACATACCATATATATATATACACGACATATGAATCCGGACAGATCGCGCAAAAATCAGGTACAGACCACTTGATGATTGAAGTGAAATATGGTGCTTTATTTCTCCAAGAACAGCGGCATGACGCGTTTCGACCGTGTAAACCCGGTCTTGATCATATGACATGGCCAAAAAACCCACAAGTTTCAATACTGTTGTGTTTTCATGTAGTGCTCCACCTACTTTACCATAGAAATAGAGAACATACTGAAGGTGCAGACGGCATAAATGCAAAAAGATAACACTAGCATGAATGCAAGTGAATATAGAACAAACCATTAATAAATACATCACAAGGTAAATCTGTAAAACAATAAAACATGATTATACCGAATAAGTAATGATCATAATTTTCATTTTACTTTTATACAAAATGGTGATAATAGACTAATTATAGGCAAGTGCCCGTAAAATACCAAAAGTAAAACCGAAATGTAAATAAACCGTCTAGTTTAAAAATCTTTAAAAGGGCTAGTGGTTAAGAGCAATGGGAACAGAAAACAGTACAAATCTGTGCAAAAGTGCAAACTCAATCTATATTAATTCATAATAGATTAGTTGAGAACATATATACATATATGTAGTATATATGTAGAGCAGCAGACATGAAAATAATTAAAGTGCAAAGTGCTTGAAAAAGTGCAGAAGAATTTACATAGGTAAATTCAAAACTCAAAGTGATACCTGGAAATGTTTATCAGTTGGCAGCTAGGGTCAAGACACAAAGTGCCATGTGTAGTATAAATATGTGCAAAACATTGCAAATATTAAAAAAAGGGCTTATAATTTGATTGAATGTTCTAACAGGATCAATAAAATTGGAGAAAAAAAACTGTTAAAAAAGGCTAGAACTCAGCGATCAAATACAGTACAATAAGCCAACTTCCGCTCAATAAATAGACACCTGATTCCTATACCTCATCCCCTCCGGATTAAAACCAGTAAAACCGGAGAACTAGTAAAACCAGCTAAAATCAGATAAAAACAAGGCGTAAGAGAACACAGATAAAGTTCATTCGAGCTAAAGGAAGCTTAAAATTCAATCAGTGTGTAAATAGCAGCAAAATAGAAGACAGATCAATCATTGCATGGCTCAGATTCTACAAAATGTAATCAAAAGGGTGATGGGACAAGCCTGTCCCATTATTAGATCTACAGAAAGTAAAATAACCTTAAAATAGAAAAGTTATAAAAAAGTTATGAAGATCTTCCCCAGTGTTAAGACCATTTGGAATCTTGGTGTCAAGAAGTAAGATATGATGGCTGTCCAACTGTCTTAGTTCCCTCTCTCTGTCCCCACCCCTTTTGGAGAATGGGACTGGGTCAATAACAAAATAACTCAAATCCTCAAGATTATTTCGATGAACCAGTTTAAAATGACGTGCCACAGGATAGCTAGGATCAGAGTTAACAATAGCCTGCAGATGCTACAAGATGCGGTTGAAAACTTGGAGCTTAGTGCTCCAAATATATTGCAGATGACAAGTGCATTCTAATACATAAACAGCGTGATCTGTTTTACAGGTAAACAAACTTTTAATCTTGCATACATCTTGGGTGAAGGCCTCATGATATTCGGAAGTATTAACCCCAAACTTACAGGCTCTGCAGGAACTGCATTTAAAAAAAGACCGATCAATTGGAGAGCCAATTGGAAGATTTAACAACTTCTGGACTGGTCTTTAAAAGATTATCCCTCATAGAGGGTGCCCTTCTAAAAGTAATAGCAGGAGTCTCACTGAGTAATGGAGCTAATGTAATATCAGTTTTAAAAATAGGACAGTTAGATTTCAAGATGTTCCTGATTTTATTCTCATAACAACTATAAGTCGTGATTAGTCAAACTACAGTATCTTCTCTCTTAGAAGAACTGTCTCCATTAGGTAAAACAATCTCAGCGTTAGACTCCTGGGGAGAATTTTCAAAATGTAAAAACATTTTATTCATGGCACTTTGTAGATCACCCTTTTTGTAACCACAAGCCACAAATCTTTGAGTCGATTTATTAAGACAAATATTGAGATCAACTTCATTGCTGCATATTCTATGAATTCCTAAAAAATCCCCATACGGGATGCGTTTGATAAGCACTAGAAGCATGAAGAGTTGTTACCAGCCGTCGTTTTCCTGTGTAGTCCGGTTTGAATTTCATTCTCAACAACATAAATCTCAACATCAAGAACCTTAACTTTTTCATTATTGATGGTAGGTATAAATTCCAAATTTAGCGTGTTAATGTTAATGTCACCCACAAATTTTTCGGCAGTTTCTCTAGATCCATGCCATATAACAAACACATCATCTATGAAACGCCACATGTGAACAATGCCAATTCCCTGGTTCTCAACATCAGCGAGGGCGCGACCGAGAACATGCTCCTCCCACCAGCCTACGTGTAAACAGGCATAGCTGGGGGAGAAGCATGCTCCCATAGCCACGCCCGCAGCTGCTGAAAAACTGTAATATCTTAGTTAAAATGTTTTACATGCTTTTCACCCTCCACTGTAGAACTCTATAATGTTGATGTCACCTAGAATGTTGGGACATGCAGCAGACAGTTGGAGAAGGGCTGACAGCCTTGCTGGCTGCTCCTGGTGGGGCTGATTTCATCTATACTTCAATGCTGTAACTTATCTAATTAAATCCTCTTGAAATACCACAACCAGCGTGGACTAAGTTACTACATATTTTATGGCGACGATTTTAACCTAAGAACCTACATCTGCTACCTCTAAGAACCGCTGTGGACATCCTAAGTTTCTACTCTCAAGCAACTTTTACAAGTTTTGAAATTTCAACTACTCCAACTCTTCTCTGGCACATCAGCCCCACCAGTGACCGCCCACCGGTCGCCCTCAACGCTCAAGTGCCAGTTTGAGATCCTGTTTCTTCAGTGAGGGTAAGCCTGCCTGTATGCGTCCTGCGTGATCTGTTTGCCTATCACTTACCTACACACTTTACCGTGTAAAAGACTTTTTTTTAGCGACGCAGGCAGCACCTCAAACTTTTCGTGATTCAATTTGTGTCACAGCGTTCCCTATTTACAAGAAACAAGGAGTTTCACTTCTTATTTTAGTTTAAGCCTCTGCCTTCTGTGTTTTCCTCAGCCAAAGTTTCTAGCACTGAATGAGGTTTGCAACATCAATCTACTGGCTTTTCATTTTCCAGCTCGAGGCATTTCATTTAGAAACCCTGCAACTTAGCTTTTCGCACTGACATTATGAGCAAACTGTCACTGTCTTTTCTCAGATTTAAAAAAGAGACCAGCGATTTGATTTATTGTTTTTTTTTAAGTTCGTGCCTTACTACGAAGCTTTTTATGAGATAATATCTCAGGCACTCGAAAATTGATTTATAAAGACATGAACTCAGTCTACGTAGGACTTCGACATCTGCCAGCAGTTTATTTTTCAAAAATGACATTTTACCGACATTTACCAGCAGTGTTTTTTTTGTAAAATGTAAAATGTCATTTGTTGAGTTTTAAAAAGGCTGCGGTTCGTGAGAGCAATTGAACGTGTCAAGTCTACACGTTTTTGCTGGTCTTGGAGGAGTTCTTAATTAGTTTAATGGATTGGTGACAGTTTATTTCCGTGACATTCAAAATTTTAACGGCGTGAGTCGTGGATCATTGCTGATGTCACATCATTCTTTGGACTGCCATTGCACGCTTTGCTCTGTTGACGTGCTGTGAACCATCCGGCTTTGCGTGAGGGGACGTGCCACCATTTTTGAGTACTGTTTCCTTCCTTGTCTCAGGTATGTGTGTACGCTGTCCGAAATGCAGTGACACCAAGTGCGGTGAAACCTACGTGTCAGACTTTGGTAGTTGCAAAAGTTTATTTGAAGAAAAGATACTCTCTTTGATGGCGAAATGGAAGAATTCATCCTACGGACTTTTGGGCATCTTCTTGGAACTATGTCAGTCATCGTTAACTTTCAAGTGGGTCTGCGTTGAGAACACTTGACATCTCGGGTGAGAGTGTTTACTCACCTGTATACTTTTAGCTTGCTGTGTTTTATTTTATTTTTTTGCGGGAATATTTTGCTTTCTTGTGTTATTTAACAGCAATCTTGCTATGTTTTATTATCATTCTGGGTTGTTGATGTATCAGTTTGTAATGCTCACTGCCAATTGTTTTGCCTGTGTATGTGGTAGTTTGGTGAAATGTTGTATTTTGGTTTCAATTGAGCACGATTGTTTTGTGGGTAGTGGTGTGTGGGAGCAGGTCTCCTTACTCTGGTCTATTCTTAGTGTTGGGTGGTGCACACACTCTTTCACTGGTCCCTCCCTATACGTGCCTGATCTTATGTACTTTACAGTGTAGGTTTTATTTTTCTTGGCAGTTGTTTCGTTGATGCAGCTGATTCAGTTATTCTACCCTACATAGGGGGTCGTGAAGTCTTTGTTCTCAACATGGTGTACACAATTGTTTTTACCTTCTCACTTTGTTATTATGGGTATGAGTCCCATGTTTCTGTAGTGGGTGTCAGTCCCATCTACCTTGTTGTTATGGGTACAAGTCCCATGTTTCTGTAGTGGGTGTCAGTCCCCTCTACCTTGTTGTTATGGGTACAAGTCCCATGTTTCTGTAGTGGGTGTCAGTCCCATCTACCTTGTTGTTATGGGTACAAGTCCCATGTTTCTGTAGTGGGTGTCAGTCCCATCTACCTTGTTGTTATGGGTACAAGTCCCATGTTTCAGTAGTGGGTATCAGTCCCATCTATCTCATGTTATGGGTTCTAGTCCCATGTTTCTGTAGTGGGTGTCAGTCCCATCTTTATCGTTCTTATGAGTTCCAGTCCCATATTTTAATTTAGTGGGTGTTAGTCCCATACATTTCATGGTTCCTCTGGTTGAGGTACGTCCTCACACGAACATGACTTTTCCTTCATTACAATGCACGTTGTAACCCTACTTAAGCTGTCCAATTGGGTTGTATGTTTTATTTTGACTGCGCACATTAGTTTTTTTTCCCTTTTGTTATTACCTCTGCACAATCATATTGTGAGTTGTTTTTTTTTGCAGTGGTCCGTTTAAGACTGGGCGTTTCTCTATTTCTTCAACTTTCAGTACACTGTAGCCCAGTACTTTTCATCTTTATTCATTACTCTAATGTTTGAAAATGTATGGAGAAGGAGTTTTACATAGTATTTCTCTTTCTCTGTCACTTTCTTTTCTCCTGATGTGGATTGCTCTCTCGCATGCTTTCCTGGCCAGTTTGTGTGCAGTGGGTAATCATTGATGGTTTCTTCCTTATTCCTTGTTCTTCGCTTTGTTTCTTTCTCACAATTATCAGAATAGAGGGTATGTCTTTATGTTTCTTTCTTTTAACCTTTGTTGCCTTCTTTGTCTCTTCTTTTGCTTTGTTCCTTTCTAGCACTCTTTTCTCTTCTAGCTAATACACCTTAATGCGTTTTGTCTTCTCTTTTGTTTTCATTTGGAAGAGAAGAGGATATGTAATATCTTTGTTTTCATTTGGAAGAGAAGAGGATATGTAATATCTTAGTTAAAATGTTTTACATGCTTTTCACCCTCCACTGTAGAACTCTATAATGTTGATGTCACCTAGAATGTTGGGACATGCAGCAGACAGTTGGAGAAGGGCTGACAGCCTTGCTGGCTGCTCCTGGTGGGGCTGATTTCATCTATACTTCAATGCTGTAACTTATCTAATTAAATCCTCTTGAAATACCACAACCAGCGTGGACTAAGTTACTACAAAAACGTCATTGTTAAAAAGTAAATAGTTATTGCACAGGCATAATTCAATCATTTTAACTAACATTTTGCTATGCTCATTAAATCTGATATCCCTGTCGGACAAAAAGTATTGAATAGCATTTCAACCATTTTGATGATTAATGGAGGTGTAAAGAGAGCAAATATCCATCACAATAAAATATTAATCTAGGTTCCAAAGGACCTCCTTTAATTTTCTAAGAAAATGACCAGTATCTCTAATGTAAGAGGGAAGAGCCTCCATATAACAGTGCAGAACAAAATCTACATATTTAGATATAGGTGCAAGTATCCCATTTTGGTCGGAGATGATGGGACGCCGAGGTATAGGAGAAACTCCTTTATGTACTTTAGGTAAAAGGTAGAAGGTCGGGGTAGTAGGGTGGTCTTTCTTCAAAAAACAAAATTTCTTTTTTACTAATTAAACCTTCCCTTTTCCAATGAGCCAGCGATTTATGAATCTGATCCTTAACTTTGTTCAATTCATTAAAGGAAGCCTTCCTATAACATAAGGGGTCATTCAATTGTCTCTCTGCCTCTTTAATATAAACATTACGAGGCCATAAAACAACATTACCCCCTTTATCAGCTTTGTTTACAACAATGTTCCCATGATTATTAATTTTCCGAATAAGATTCGAATATTGTATATCGGCATAGCTCCTCCGCTTCTGATTTTGCGAGATTGAAGATTTAAAGGGATTAAATCGATCTATCATGCGGACACTGAAGACATCGTATGCGTCTCTAGGCATCAAGGGAACAAAAGTAGAACAAGGGCAAAACGGGCTCACAGCTACGCTGCCGCTGTTGATACCCATAGCTCGTAATTGGTGTCATGAAAAGATTCATTGTCTTGATCATAAAGAGAGTGAACAGTTTTAAGAAAAGTCACATCTGAAATTTGAAACTTTTTACTAGGTTGAGATTCAGAAATAATATTAGTGGCAGTACTGTTGGCTTTGTTCAATTTATGATATTTTATCAACGTTAGCTTATGTATAAACTTGAATACGTCAATTCAAGACTGAACTTATTTAAAACCATTCTTTGGGCAAAAAGATAGGCCCAGAGCTAGAAGTTGGGTTTCCGCTGCATTCAAATCCAAATCAGTGAGATTGATGACAGTATTAGCATTACTAGTAGTGGTGATATTCTCTAATTCGACTGAGGATTTCCTCTCCCTCTCTTCTTTTTTGTGAAGCCGCCTCTGCCTCCTTGCAGCATTTGCTCCGTTCCATGGTCTTTTATCTGGGGAGGCCCTCTCTGCCTTAGTGTGCGTCGTCTGTCCTCTATCATAAACCTCAATTCCTCTGATGGGGTGAAACCACTCAATATCGGTTGTTGATCTGCTCTTGGATTTTCATCATCAGATCCTGCACTGCTTGACAACTAACTAAGAGCTGTATCCCATGTTACTGGAATTTCCTTGTGTTGTGCTTGTTGTGCTTGGATAGAGGGAGCTTTAGTTGTTAGTGCTTGCCTTTTCACAGATTCAAACTTTTTAGAGAAAGTAAAAATACGTCCATTCTCGTAATCGGCTTTATCACGTGCAAATTTTAAAACTTTGCACGTTTTGATTGTTTCTTCGTGTCTCTCCAGGCATTTCTTAATCTCTTCTCGCACTTTACTTATGCTTTCTTGCTCCTCAATAACATTCAGTTCCAGATTTAAAGAATCAATTTGACGAACAATATTGATTCTATCGATTCCTGCATATTTAATCAGGATGCAGACCATGTTCATCGAGGCTTCAAGATTATTAGATGCCCAGTCTTTCAACATGAGTGGGTTGGGGTTCTCAAAAGATGGTCCTATGAGAACCCTCAACCCACAAGGTACACTGTAGGCTTCTTTTTATTTTTCTAAGGACTTTTTTTCCCACACTTAGTAAGCTCACTACGGAGCAGTTTCTCCAATCTCTTCAATTTGGACTTAACATAATTCTTTTCTGCCATGTTAACTTTCCCCTTGCTGCTTACGTTGGTATCTGGTAAATTTAAAAACAAAGCGTGTGCTATTAGCTCATGGTCTTTGAGCACGTCGGCCGCTGTCGACACGACGGCAATAGAGGAGGAATAAAGATATGCACACTCTGATAAGGAGCCTAGCGCACTAATCAAGTACACAAGGCTCCAAAGTCTTGAATTCACGATCTATTCGCCCGCAAATAGCCTACAGGTAGCAAAAGCAATGACGGCTCACTTCGGTCACAGTCCTGAAGATAGCCGGGGTCCTCAGACTCCACTCTGTCTTCCCGACGATGACCTTCCGCTTTGCTGAAGTACAGCTGCAATAACTCACGGTCCTGGCTGCGGGGTGCTGGTAATGGAAACTCCTTCCGGGTCAAACATGAATCGCAAAGGGATACTGGCTGAAATCCACCTGCCGCGTCTGAAGAGAGGGTCCGCAGAAGATTGGAAACAGCCAAACCGCTCAAATTAAATGAAAATCACAGTCCTGAGGCCGTGCAGATCGCGCAAAAATCAGGTACAGACCACTTGATGATTGAATTGAAATATGGTGCTTTATTCCTCCAAGAACAGCAGCATGACACGTATTGATCACATGACAAGGCCAAAAAAAAACACACGTTTAAATACTGTTGTGTTCTGATGTAGTGCTCCACCTACTTTATCATAATAGAAAACATACTGAAGGTGCAGTCGGCATGAATGCAAAAACATAATAACACTAGCATGAACGCAAGTGAAAATAGTCCAAACCACTAATAAATACATCCCAAGCTAAATCTGTAAAGCAATAAAACATGATTATACCGAATAAGTAATTATCATTGTCATACACAATGGTGGTAATAGACTAATTATTTTAGGGGTGCATCATATTCATGGATAGTCCGTATCTATATATCTATATATCTATATATCTCTATATCTATCTCTATATCTATATCTATATCTATATCTATATCTATATCTATAGCTATATCTATAGCTATATCTATCTATCTATCTATCTATATATATATATATATATATATATATTTATATTTTCCATCAAACGCCCTGAAGCAGTGAGAGGGCACACAGAAACATCCCGCCCTCCGGCTCTGAATAGCTGTCCGCATTTTGCAACCTCACATGTTCTCCATGCCGACGCGTTTCGAAGCCTAAAGCCTCTTCTTCTTGGGCTGCCATGAATTGCACTAATGAATCGCATTCGTAATCACAAGACGTTTAATTTGTAACCATGCCTCCTTCAAGGGCGTGTCCTCTTTTCAACGACCATGATGAATTATGGGGCATGTAGTCTTAAATGCGACAATGTTTTTAACTTTGAGTAAGTTCACAAGTGAAATCCTTATTATGGCACAATTATAATGTTTTCTTTTCCTTGAGTGGGTTGTATCAGCGGACTCACGTGCATAATGGGATGTTACGCTGTTGTTGCTCCAAAAGTTGGTGCTCTCAGCCACACTCAGCCAGGGATTTGTTTGTCTCCAGCCGACGGCGGTGCTCCTCTCCGCGGCCGGGGCAGCCGCGTGGCAATGTTTTCCATCAAACGCCCTGAAGCAGTGAGAGGGCACACAGAAACATCCCGCCCTCCGGCTCTGTATAGCTGTCCGCATTTTGCAACCTCACATGTTCTCCATGCCGACGCGTTTCGAAGCCTAAAGCCTCTTCTTCTTGGGCTGCCATGAATTGCACTAATGAATCGCATTCGTAATCACAAGACGTTTAATTTGTAACCATGCCTCCTTCAAGGGCGTGTCCTCTTTTCAACGACCATGATGAATTATGGGGCATGTAGTCTTAAATGCGACAATGTTTTTAACTTTGAGTAAGGCTTTAGGCTTCGAAACGGGTTTTGCGTGGGGAAGTGTATTAAAACGGTGAAATGAACTGAACGTATTTGAAAGAAAAATAACCTATTTTAAGAAAATAAATACTCGAGTACCAAAATTAATACTCGAGTATTAAAATTATTACTCACGTGCAAAAGAAATTCCAAAGAAACTAAATTTGTCAAAAATTAGGTTTTAAAATTAAAGGAAAGTGAAAATACTTCATTCAGAGTAAACAAACATAAATAAAAGGAGCCACCATTTTAGAAGCTCGCAAATGCCGCAGTCCTACAACAGTATCAATGACACTAAATGGAACGCACAGCAAACAAAATGGAGGAGAAATGTCGAACCAAAACAGAATAAACACACTTTTTAAAACATTAAATTAAAATATACTTCCTCACATCAAATGAAACATAAAAAAATTACAAATAAAACGATTATTTTTAGAAATATAATGATGACAGACAATTAAAACTATAAATACAGGTGAACCACCATTTTGAACTCAGTGGTCGGATGACTACGAGCGAGAGCAGACGCATTTTACGCCACTGCTAACGTGACTGACACAGAGCTTCTCTCAACGCACTAACATTCAAAATAAAAGTAAGTAACATATTAGATATTTAAAGTAATACTTTATAAAATCGCTTAAGAAAAATAATAATATAAGGTAACATGTTTTACAGTTTGTAATTCACTTAGGAAAGAATTATTTTAAAGAAAAAGGATTATACAACTATCCAAGTAAACAAGTAAGCAGAATTTAATTGAAATTGTTTTGTAATGTTAAAAAGCGCTAATATGCAGAAATGGAAACAGATAAAAATGCACTTTTATCTAGATGTACTAAATATAAAACTTGCAAGCAAACATTCTTAAGGTAAAATTTTGTGATTTTAAAAACAGTTATTTCCTTCAACATAGTGCGTAGAAATTTACAAGAAATAGATTTTAAAAATATATATTTTCTAAATTACAGATAAAAACCAAAAGCTGGAAAAAAACACCAAACGAACAGCTTCCATTAAGAAGACAAACTACAGAAACACATCGAAAAACCTAATTTTTAGGTAAATACAATTTAAAATAATGAACGATTTTAAATAAACTTATTTCACCAGATAGAATAAGTACAATATTTGATAATCAAAATGCCTTTTTATAAAATATGAAAGTATTTCTGAAGTAGTGGAGTAAAAAATCTGTGTTATCAAAAAGCAGTCCAGCAAACTATCAAATTTAACATGTTTCTTTTCATTCAAAATTCATAGGATATCTATAATGTAGAAATAAACATCCGTAAATTTTTTTTTAAATATAAAACAGAAATCTTTAAACTTCATACACAAGAGCTAAGAAAGAACATCTCATTTACAACAAAAGTGAAACAGACATTATTACCACAGAAAGTGTAAGTGACCACATTGAATGTACTATTTTTAAAATTTGCGAATTAAATCTTGGAATTTATTTAAAACAATGTTTCTCTGTGCTCCCAAAATGGTTTTTTTTTTAAAAAAGTTCAAGAATATTAACCATTTCAAAAATGACTTTTCTAGCCCCAAAAAAATAGGGTATATTAAATCAAAATTTGAACCTATATATTTATTTTTCATTCTACAGAAAACTAGAAAACAATAACAAACCAAACCAACCCAAGAACAGGACTTACAGACCGATCAGACCAAAATCAAACCGGAATCAACAACCATCTAAAAGTCAGCGTAAAGTACACAAGCAAGGTAAATATCTTCAAAGCAAATTTTGTATTCTAAACGGATGCCAGAAAGAGCACAGAAAGTAAAATGAAACCACATAAAGAATGTAAATGCAATATAATGTATAAAAACATTTTGTAAATTAACAACATTTTAACAACATTTTTTTCTTGTCTTTTTATCATTTCAGAACATGTCTCAAGATAAAGCAGCTAAATACATTGAAAGCAGGAAAGGAAACCGTCTGCTACAGTTCGCATATTTATTGCAAGGAAAGAATCACTGAATCAAGGAGACATTGGAGGTGCGTGCATTACTCATCCCATTGCAAAGGCAGAGCGGTTACTCTTGGTGACACCGTTGAAAAAACAACTGAGCATAACCACTCTACCTCTGCAATGGAAATTGAAGTAAGAGAAACCATTAACGAAATAAAAAATATTGCAAGCACCTCCAATGACTTCTCTGGTTCGATTTTGAGGGAGGTAGCTCAACATGTTCCTGATCACATTGCTAGTAGTATGCCTATAATACCTAATTTGAGAAAAATTATTCAACGTAAAAAACAGGCAAGTAACCCTCAAAGAGTTACACCCCAGACATTCAGTGACATAGTAATTCCTCCTGAACTTTCGCTTTCTATTTCTAATGAAACCTTTATCCTGCATGATAACCAAAACCCTCAAAAACAAATAATTATTTTTAGCACACCCCGTAACCTTGCTAAGTTAGAAAATAGTGATATTTGGATGATGGATGGGACGTTTAAAAGTACGCCCCATCCATTCACCCAAATATACACTATACATGCAAAAATTAATCATACAGTAGTACCCCTAGTATACAGTTTGCTGCCTGATAAACAATCCACAACGTACACTGAACTTTTAACAGTGATTAAATCAAAAACATCAAATAAAAGTCCTCGGAAAATAATTATTGATTTTGAATTTGCGATGATAAATGTTATTTCCAAAACGTACACGGATACCCAAATTCAGGGATGTTTTTTCCATTTTTCCCAGGCATTTTGGCGTAAAATACAAAAATCATCCCTTGTTGTGGGTTACATATCAGACAGCAAACTGCAATTCAAACTTAGAAAACTAACTGCACTTTGCTTTGTCCCTCCTACAAGTGTAGACGAGTACTACACTGCAATTATCGAATCTGAATTTTTTTGTACAAACAAAGAGAAATTGGCACCCCTGCTAAATTATTTCAAAGACACATGGATTGGTCATCTAAGCAGGTCGGGTCGCAGGAGGAATCCACGTTTCCATGTGGAGTGGTGGAACTGATACACGTCCTGCTTAGAAGGAGAGGCAAAAACAAACAATGCCATAGAGGGATGGCACAACTCCTTCAACCACACTATTGGCAAACCACATCCGAATTTCTATCATTTCTTGGAAACTTTGAGGAAGGAGCAAAGTTTTCAAGAAATGCGAATGTCACAATCATTAACAGGTAGTCTGAACCCACGCATCTCTAAAAGATCAAGAGAAATGTCTGAACGACTATTGGCAGCTATACAACAGTTTTCGTTGTGTGCGGCTTCAGACTACCTAGATAATGTTGCACACATACTTCACTACTAATAGTCCCTTCATTTTTACTTTCCTGTTTTGCCCTAAATTACAATACAACACTTTTAATTTGACAATTTAATTGGCTTTTTTCAAAAAAAAAAATTTCAAAATTAAAAGTCGGGTCACCTTACCTTTGAAGTTTTCTTTTTTGTTTTTTTCTTGTCTTTAATACAATCCAATGTAATCCAAAGCCATGCTCGTTTTATATTCCATTTTGTCAGAACCATTCCGAAAAAACAAGTAAATAAATATTCTTGTTGTTTTTTTTTTATTCAAAATGCATTTCCAAAAAAAAGGAAATCCTTTTCTGAAGATCGGTGTACAACAAAAATTTCCAGCCAAAAACATTTTGTTCTCCAATTCGAAGCATTCTCCTACTCCAAAGAAATTGAAAATATATCCATCATATTCCTGTTTTGGAAATACAAAGTCCAAAAAAATCCCAAGTAAGGATCCAACGTCTTGCTTTTCTCCACTCCTTCAAAATCCATTTTCAAAAATATTAATCCACCGAAATTCAAACCCCAAAAAACAAACCAAAGATGTGTTCCATAATTTCTTAAATCCACCACGATTAACAATCCATTTTCTCCAGTGGAAATCCAATGTTCGTAAATCGATCTTCTTCGGTTTCCGACGGAATCCCGAACAAACAATTTCAGAAAAATACTTTTTCAAACTATTGTTTAACTACTTTTTGAAAATATTTTAAGAATACATTGCAAAAAAGTTAAACAAACACGTGACCCGACATGGGCATACTCTATCAAAGTAATTAAGAACATGCGGAATGTAACCTAAACATCTTATTTACTTATTCTACACCTCCATATTATTTCCTTGCAATAAATGTATTCCGATACTTTTTTAAATTAAATATAAACTTTTTAAAGTTTCCTACCTGCGCGCAATCTCCATGCTCCTGCTCTCTCCAGCGACGCTCTTCAATATGGCTCCCTACGCGTTTGACGTTCACGCGTATACGTCACCTCAAGCTGCAAAAAAAGAAAAAGGACTATTTTTTGTTAAACTTTATTTATTAATACACAATATTAAAAAGATTTTTGAAAATGCAATTTTTTTGTAATTATGATAATATATGCAAACATTTATTTAAATATACTCTGTCACGAAATAAAATTATTAATATTTTTTCTTCATTAAACTGAGTCGTAATACATTTTTTTAAATATATTTTATATTTCAACATGTTTATTTTAAAATTTTAAAAATATGTACATAAATGTTATATTATTCTTACCTTATACATACTCACTTTTCAATGTTAAACAAACCTAGTTAGTCTCCAACCAGCTTCTTATTCCAGGTACACGATATTCGCAAAGAGAGTTATTGAAATAAATGTAGGACAATTCCTTACATTGCAATCAATGATAAAGCGTGGGAATTTTTTAAATACATTTTTTTTTTTTTTTTTTACAATCTTTAAAAGTTTTTTTTTTTTTTACTTCAGTATTTTATAATAATAATTCTTAAAATATATTTAATTTGAAATTACACTCTTAATTAATTTTAAAAATTAAAATTTACTTCAGATTTAATTAAATATTTTAAATGCAATTGGGTTGTAATCTAATAATATATATTAGATATTAGACGAGTAAAAATTACTATTTTTAATCAAGGTGTGTATAATACTAGAGTAAAGCTGGATAGTGCAGGGGTATAATTTACTATTCTAACTCGTGTGAGATTTAAAATTAGAATAAGTGCTGTATAGTATAGAGGTTGACATTTTTATTCCAAATCCATAAGTATATAATAGCAGGGTAAGTGCTGGATAGTGTAGGGGTTCAAATTATTATTCTAACTCCAGGGGGGGTAATAGTAGGGTAAGTGCTGGATAGTGTAGGGGTTCAAATTACTATTCTAACTCCAGAGGGGAGTAATAGTAGGGTAAGTGCTGGATAGTGTAGGGGTTCAAATTACTATTCTAACTCCATAAGGGTTCTTCTTTCAAAATATATATTTAATACTAGAGTATTAATTATTTTCCTTATAATTTACTATTTTTGCAAAATAATACTCAGAAACCAATCTTTATCTAATCAAAACATATTGTTTTATCTTTAAAAAAAATACTCTAGTACCCAAAAAATACTCAAGTATTAAAAACAATCCTACTTAAGTACAAAAAAATAATTAAAAAAAATAATAAACTTACCCAAAATGCGTTGTAATGACATCTGTGTTGTAATGGCATGCGTTGTAATGGCATGCGTTATAAAAGATCCTGGGTTGTAAAAGTTGCGTTGTAAAAGCAGTGCATTGTAATAGTTGCGTTGCAATGGTGGTTTACCGTGCGTGAATCTCTGTATGAGTGAGTGATCAAATGTGTCTTACTAAATGCATTGGTTAGTGACTAAACTGTCTGAATGTGTGCATCAGTATGTCTGTTGTTGTGTAAGCTGCTGCATGTGTTGATCAGTAGCTATACGAGTGGCTATATGGGTTACTGATTGGTTGCCCAAGTATTTGAATGGGAGACTGAGTGTGTGTGTGGGTGGGTGGGTGGCTGGGAGGTGTGTGACTGTGCATAGATGTGTGAGCAGTTGATTCACTAGGTGTATGAGTTCAAGAGTGCATGTGGAAACAACTATATGGGAGGTTGACTGTGTGCATGGGTGTGTTGGTGAGTGAA
Source organism: Lissotriton helveticus (assembly GCF_964261635.1). Lineage (NCBI taxonomy): Eukaryota > Metazoa > Chordata > Amphibia > Caudata > Salamandridae > Lissotriton > Lissotriton helveticus. Next base: position 2,030,488,786 of record NC_136065.1, on the reverse strand, counting down.
TGGATATCTCAGTGCTACATGTCCAAGTAAGTACATATGTAAAACACAGTGCATGTGAGAGTTGGCAGATATAAATGACTATACATGAGAGCCAGTGAATGTGCGAGTGGCTGTATGGATCATTGTGTACTTGTATCAGTGATTGTATAAGAGAGTAAGTATGTGTTAGTATATGTTTGAATGAGTAAGGTGTTGTGTGTATAACTGTATAGTTGAGGAAATGGAAGTGTGATTGATTCTTTGCATGACTGACTAGGTGTGTGAGTAACTCCATGGATGAGTGGCAGTGTGTGAGTGTCTGTATAGGTCTATGAGTGCATATGATAGTGTTGTATTGATGAGTGACTATGTATGAGTGATTCTATGGGCGAATGAGTGAATGTGTGTGTAGACCTAGGAAACAGTGAGTGCATATGTAGTAACTGGTATTGGTGTGTCAATGGTTTCAAGAATGGTAGTCTGTATTTAACACTGGGTGTATCAAAGGTTATATTAGAGTGTGAGGAGGTGCATCGTATTATCACATGAATGATATCATCAGTGATGTGATCAGTGATGTCAAATGAGATGTATCTAGCCCTTCTCAGGGGGTCCCAAAAGGACCCCCAAGGGCAAAAGAAATTGTGGGGTACGCGCCCCGTACACGTATGATACACGTACCGTGCGCGTACCCCGCGATTTAAAAACAAAACAAAACTTTTTTGCACTTGGTAGTGCTTCTGGGACCCCCTGAGAAGGGCTAGGGAGTCAGGGGGTCTCAACCCTGCCCCCTTTTCGCGTTTTCCACTCTTGTTTTGTGCTCTCTTGTGCCTCACTTCTCCTGAGAAACAAGATGGCTGCTCAGGTGGTCCCAGAAGGATAATAACATATATAAACGTTATAAGTTAATATAATTAGCATTTACAAAACCTTGCAAATTCACTTAAAAACCACAGGTTTCAGGCCTTATATAGTTAGGAATTAGCATTTAAAAAACCTTGCAAATTCACTGAAAAAACCATAGGTTTCTGGCCTTATATAGTTAGGAATTAGCATTTAAAAAACCTTTGAAATTCACTGAAAAAACCATAGGTTTCAGGAGTTATATAGTTCGGAATTAGCTTTTAAAAAACCTTTGAAATTCACTCAAAAAACTATAAGTTTTAGTGGTGTTATAGTTAGCTGGACATTTTACTCATACAAAACCATTGAAATTGCTCCTATATAGTTAGTTGTACTAACTATATTTCGCGCACCCGCAATCCACTGCTGATGATGTCACATATTAGATCATTCATGACATGGTCAGTGACATCACTGATGACATCTCAAATGACATCACTGATGACATCACTGATGACATCATCCAGTGAATGTGGTTTGCTTCGTTATTTAAATATGCATTATATATATAGCAATTTGCATTGAAGAATAAGTGGATATATATATAAATAAATATTTGGATGGAGGATTTAGTAGCAGTGTAATTGACTGTTTACTTGACCAATTTATAATGTCTCACTAAATATAGTGGATAGTGACTAAACTGTGACTAAACCAAATTCTGTGGCAGTACGAGAATCTCAAGATTCTTTTTCAGGAGCTGATTAAAGATCGATGGACTCTGTATACCCTTGAAGGATACAACACCATGTTAACACACAATCTTTCAGCCGGAAAGCAAATAAAAATTGGCTCTCCTCATGCAGTGGTACCGAAAAGAATGCTTGACACAAATCAATCACTGTGAACCATTCATCTCCACATGGGATCTGAAACAGGATCACTGATGGATTCGGTGCCATCGGACAATATGGGACCAAAATCATATTGACCTTTCACAGGTCCGGCACAATCCTATACTTCCCACTCGGTTTCTGCAATCCCATGATTGGTGAGTTACATGGACTCCCCATCATTTCCTCCAGAATTCCCTGTTTAATCATACTCTATCACAGGCTTGATTCCTGCAATCGTCTACAGTGACAGATTATACTGAGGTGTTCTTGGAAACTCTGCATTGGTTTGTCCTGGATCTTAACTGGCTCAACCCCCTTGATCAGTCCTATGTCTTCCCCTGTGAAATCTCATCCATCCAGAGAGACAGAGTTCCTGAGGTCAAGTGAGAGTTCCACAACTGTCAACATAGGATATTCTTCTATACAAAGATTCTGGTTCACCACCTTCATCATCACTAGTCTGAAGTTCTACTCCCTTGGGTGTGCAATAGATGGTTCAATTCAACTTGCATAAAAGATCACGACCCAACAAACAGACTGGATTGGAGTCACATGCAACAAATTGGTGTCGATCATGAAAGGTTCCTATTGTCATAGATATCGGCTCAGTCAATCGGTTAGTCATTCTCCTATTCGTCACTCCTACGACTTGAATGGATTGTCCCGAAAGGGGTAAGTTGGGAACTACTGCAGATCTCACAGTAGAACGGGTAGCACCAAGATCAACCAAAAAGGTAGTCGGATGACCATCAACATCCGCCTCTACATACGGTCCTCTCTGGTCTTCCTCCAAGATTACTCCAAGGGTACAGTCTTCCTCCCCCCTCAGGCATTGTCGCTGCAATGGATCTGAATCGAGTTCATCAAAAGTCTCGATAAAGGGCATCTGTTGGTACGTTCGGTACGTGGCTAGGAAACTTGTACCTGCGTACCTATCATCCCCCTTGTACAGATCTGGGTCTCGTCACAGGATCTATGGGTTTACCCCTGACCTGACATTCTGAGTCCCTCCTTGATTATTTACCTGCTTTCTTCCTAATGTTCCTCCGTTTGACTGATTCTGATCTTCCTTTTCTGCATTCTGCATTCGGACCAGCATCAGCTTAAGCTTCTTATGCTTCAAGTCCACTTTGTCACTACAATACCTGGCATACCTTAGAATCTCATCCACAGATTTGTTCTGCCAGCAAATCAAATGCTGCTGGATCATAAGGCTAACTTCTGGTCTCAAATTTGGAGACAAACTGTCCCATATCCTTTGGGTCACGGGTATCCAACCCACTATACTGCTTGAAGACTTGCAAGAGCCTCTCATAAGAAGCATGCACAGACTCCTTTGGCTCCTGAACAGTTCTGTCCATCTTAACCCAATCAATATCTTGTGGCGATATCTTAGATTGCAACCATGTGACTACCTGTTCATACTTGTTCATGAACACAGGTGAAAGACAATGTGTAACAGAATCTCGCTCAGGCTCCGAAGATGACCAATCAACAGCAATTTTACAAGAGGACCACAAATTGCTTGGCACCACAATATCAAAAAATTTATTCATATCAATCCACAGCACTTTTGACATTTTTGACAAATCGATCAACTTGTTTGCACCATTCAACAGGTTTTTCCCTCAGCCGAGGTAAATCATTGATAAACGCTGCAAAATCACCTCTACTCCAAGGCACATGCACATATCCTCCACTCTGTACCTCTCGCAACGGAAAAGCCTCAATCCTTACCCTCAATCCTTACTGTTCCCCCTCCTGGAGGTGGCGTTTCTTTGACTATGAGATACATCTCATTTGACATCACTGACTGTCAAGCATACTCCATGCAAGTATCCCTAAAATCAATTCTCGAATGTGCAGTTTTCAAACCTATAACCTTTTTCTCTTCAAGTTCCGGATCACTGTAATTTAACCTAGGATATCCCTTTAACATCTTCGTTTTGTCCAAATCCACATTATACCTATGTGCTAATTCTGTCAATTTCTCATTTCCTCGCCTTGTGAGCTACATCCTTCGCCACAAACAGCAATTCATCTGGATCATAAAGTTTGATCCTTTCCAAAAGCAAATTCCCACTGATTATCTCCTCCACTTCTGCCCTTAATCTCACCACATCCAGTATTTAACCCTCATATCAGCTTTAATTGTCCCGTGACTCAACACACTCCTTGACTCTCCACTATCACTACTCTGATCTTCCTGCGGATTCCCTTCCATTAAGTTACATGAGACAGATTGACTCCCCGAAGCTCCCTGACTATTGGCACTTCCCACCATCCTTCCACTAGGGCCACTCACTGGAGGTTCCCACATCCTCAAGTCAGAGCGCGAATCAGTGAAGAACCCTGTCCTCGCTGTTCTCTACTCCAGCTGCCCTCTAGAAGAATCTGCTGTGGCTGGCAACGGCGTACTCGATTCTATGGGCCTTGAAGGGTGACCATTTTCACTCGCTGTCCCATTCCCTCCAGAACCAGTACCTTCTCCCATTACCGATCGAACCAAGCTTCCATTTCCTGCCTGATCTGTGTCGTATACTGACACTATGGGACCAATAGTAACCGGTACTGTAAGAGCTTCTGGTAGCCTGGAAATCATGGTGATTTCATTGGCTTCCATTCCCCTCAGTGGTTGCATCCCTATTCTCTCCGTTCCCGCCGGAATCCTCCCTCTCACTCCCATACTAGGGTTTGTCTGGGCTAACCAGACTCCTCTGTAAGCGATCTCATTCCCTCTTCCGATCTTGGGTTATATGTAGGTAGACGCTCTGCCAACAACCTCTCCAATAAGCTGTCATCTGTATCACTAATGTCTGCCTCTTCTTTCCTCTGCTGGGCATCTCCCACTTTCAATGGTAAAGGAAACAATCTATCTCCCTTGACGGCGACTACCATCCATGTTTTCGTCAGTGCATCCCATTGTGCATCCTGAAGCGCCCTGATCGACCGTTTCACTCTTTCCTGACTTTGTTCTCTTCTCTTTACATACACTGCTCTTATCCATTCATCTAACACTTTGAACTGTGTTGGTCTAGGTGGAGGTCGTAACGCATTCATCACTGCTCTCAAGTGATACAACACATCAAGTCTAAATGAACCATAACATGGGAAAGACAAATCTCCCTCCTTTTCAGTCATCTTTTGCCAATTCTAATACTAGAGTATTGTATGGAACCCTACATTCGTAGCCACGTAATGAGCTGGGGTATCCTCAGGCGGTGCTTCTTCCCCCACTCAAGTTACCACTCATCTATCTCCCGTACAAAGATCTCATAAAACATTGCATGATGAAATCAACTCTTTTGCCCACAATGTTTTTGGTTTACTTCCTGATGTCAATCCACCAATACCAGCGCAGCTTTACTCTAACCAACCTATCACAGCGCTGCACACTTCGACATCACCCTTCCTCCTCACTTAGCAGTTTCCCTCCTTCCCAATTCGCCTCGAACACTTGCGCATGTCTCACTCACACAAAAAGTAACTGTCTGTCCACTAAACAACCAGACAGTATGTACTCATTTTTTTCCTTATTTTCAAAACTAATAAAATGGGTTGGGAAAAAAAAAAAAAAGTCTCCACCTGCAGTTGAAGTTCTTTCTGCTTTCTTAGAAAGTCTTCTTCACAATCCGCTGCTGAATCTACGATATTGCACAGTTCATCACCGGGTCAGGTTTTTGGCATATTCCGAGTTCATAAGATTTCTTGTGACTTCCTTCATCTGGAAACTTTGGACTCTGAAGACCGGAGCTATAATCCTTCCTCTCTTAGTGAGGCAGTTCAATGTATTTCAAATTGACAATCTCAAACAAGCCAGGCATGAACTCTTCTCCTCTGCGACTAGCTCCATCACCGAAAAGGTTGATAACTTGGCGTAGGGTTTTGTCGTGAACAGAACAGTCTAAATACCTATGGGCGACCACATCACTAATGGATTCTATATTGTATCCATAGTTAGACATCTGTTGGGGAGAGGTGTTTGCCTAATGGCTAGGGCGGTCGACTGGGGAACTGGGTTAGATTCTCGGCAATGACGCTGGACATCATGTAATTCTGGGCAAATCATCTCCCCATAGCTACCAAATGAATGAATGTGTCCTCATGTAATGGAACTGGTGCTATGTAAAGCGCTCCGATACCCGATTTGGGTGAAGTTTGCGCTATATAAAACTCTGTAAAATAAAATAAACAATAACAAATCATAGGCAAGTAGTGGAAGTTCTAGTTCCATTTCACGGCTTCCATATGGCTGGGGTTAGCAAGTGTGGCTGCTTCTACCATTGTGGCGCTGTTCAGTAACCGGTAGCTCATATTTCCTATGCCATCAAAAAAGCTATCTAGTCCACGATGTCTGGTGGGGCTCCACCCATGATGTTTCATTTTGCTGGTTCATTTCCTCAGCAGTGATTCAAGGGACAAGGTTCTGACAGTTCGTCTTGCATCTCAACAGGAGTGTGAATTTAAGCAGTGCCTCGAGGAAACTTCTGCAGCTAGTTTGTGGGGGCACTGTGGGTAGATTTCATGTCCAAGGAGGGGGTAACTGAGCTAGGATAGGGTGTCAATAAGTGCTTCTTGGTGAAATTGTGCAGCGTTGTCGCCCTGGTATTGGATGTGTGTGAGGAAAGCGTGTCTTGGCTCGGACCAGGAACCTCTAGGAGGCAATAGGATGGAATAGAGAACCCTAGTGTCACCTGCAAGGAAGAAATGGAAGCAACCCTGATAGTACCTTACTTCTGTAGCATGTAAACAATACAAACCATGACAAAAAGCCAGCCACTTTTCCCATGAAAGGAAAACCTTTTAGAGCGAGCAAACACATAGCTAATATGCACAGTATAACAGGAGCCAAGTGAACCCATCCCAACCCTGGAGCAAACTCCATCCCAACGGTCTATGCAGAGGTAGTGCCCTTAAAAAACAAAATGGTTTTAGCCAGAGTGCCCGAGTTCGACGCCTCTGCCATAGCAGGGTAAGTAGACTGCACAGTCATAGCTTAACTCAAAAGCAGAGGATAGGCAGGACACGTTGGGGGGTTGAGGGGTTGAATAGAAGGACAGGTAGGCTGGAAATCAGAGGAACAATGTAAAAGGGGACAGTCTGGGCCCCAGTGACCGGTTGGAATCCCAAAAATACAAATGTAGCATGGCAGTCTGAAAGTCAGTGACATACGGTACAATCCTCTGGTTAAAAACAACTTTTTGATCCTTTCTAAGTTTCTCGCCTAATTTGTCAGGTTGCATGGCCATACCATTATAATTACCAGAACAAGTTCTAGTATGGAAAGATTCTTTGACGAATAAGGATTGGGCTATTTTTGTGCAAGGTGCACTGATATATGCAGTGCGCTAAAGACCAGATGCCAGCATAGAGTGCTAGATGGCGGGAGATGGACGAGCACGGAGGGGTCCCAAAATCAGCTAGCACTGGAGTTCTGAATGGCTTGAAGGAAATTAATAAGATACTCACATGCAGCCCTGGATTAAGCGAGTTGATGTCATTCAGAAGAGTCCTAATAACGGATTGCTTACACTAACTCAAGAAAGATTCCTCTTCCCTCTAGCTCGACTGTCAAGGTACACCAATGCCCCTATCCTGAAGTTTAGCTTGTAAAGGTTATCCCGGTTTGCCACCTTCAGATCTGATTGACAGGAGTGCCTCTGCCACATCGGAGTATCAGGGGTATCATCCTGTCTCTGAAATCCACCTTTTATTGTCAGGGATACCACCATGCCCCTCACCTCCAGTTCTACCAGGGGTAACCCAATGTTCCTCACCTCCAGTTGTACCAGAGGTAACCCCATGTTCCTCACCATCAGTTCTACCAGGGGTAGTTCCATGCTGGGGATCTCCAGTTAGGACTGTCAAGATAAGTCCAAGTTTTTCACCTCCATTTCGGATTGTCAGGGTTACCCCATACTTCTCATCTCCAGTTCGGAGTGTGAGGGGTACCCCAAGTCTCTCACCTAAAGTCCTGATTGTCAGTTACCCCATGCCACTCACCTCCAGTTCTACCAGGAGTACCTCCATGTCTCACACCTCCAGTTGCGTTTGTTACTGGTACCTCATGTCACTCACCTCCAGTTCTGACCACCCGCTGTAAGCACGCGTCTCTTAACTCCAGTTTTGACTATCAGATGTACCTACATGCATGTATTTCAACCCCAGTTGTCAGATGAACTCACAGGTCTTGCACCTTCATGAATGTCAGGATTAACCCCAACGTCCCTCACCTCAAGTTCCATCATGAATACGCCCCACAGCTCCTCTCCAGTCCGGACTCTCAGAAGTAACCCCTTGTCTCTATTTTAGTAAGAGGCTACCATGTCGCGCAGCTCTCTACAAATACAGTCAGGAAACCTCTCACCTCCACCTTGGACGCAGTCCTGCTTTCTTCTGCTGCCCATATCTGCAGGCTCTCCAGCTCCTTTTTCAGTCGCTCAACGTGGGAATGAAGTCTCTTCTGAAAAACAATCCATGTGTTAATCTTATCCAACAGCTATTCCGCATGTGAATATTAAGCTTAACTTTTCCAAGCAAGCATGAACATTTCATATGTGCAGCTGCCCTATGATGCTACAGACTGCATTTGTTGGGGTAAACACTGTACGCACTGTACTCACAGGTCATTATGTCGAGAGCCTACTTAGCCACGCTCTTCATTAGGCTTCAAAGTTGAACATCACCAATTTTTAAGAATGTGACATCACATAAACACTTTGCATTCTCCTAACCCCTCCACAAGTTCTTTTGTCCTACTTAGAAGTCTTCCTCAGTACATACAGAAGACTTATCTTCAGCAGACATGCAACACCTCAAACATTGCCTGCATTTTATCAAGGACTGATGTCTAGTACCTACCTGAAGCTCAACCTCACCAAGACAGAGCAAAAAAATAGGATGGAGTTCAAACCTAGCTCAACAAATAGATTTGGATGGATTAGAACCCCAAACTTTAATCCAATGCCACACCCTCAGATTCGCACTCAGCACTGACCTCTCCTTGGGGTCACACATCGCCAAGAAAACCAAGGCCGTCTTTTACCAGCTCTCTCTCTAACGAGTAGAGTGAAACCAGTCCTCCTAGATAAGGACAATATAAATGTTCCTCCAGTCCTCATATTCACTCATCTGGACTGTGACAATGTCCTGCTACACGGCCTCCCAGATTTACACTGGACTCACCTTAAGGACATCTTACACGCATCAACAAGCCTCATAAAGGTCATAAACAAATATGATCACAAACCTTCCATTGAGCTCCCTAGGCAGGCCACACCAACTTCAAAACCAGTTGCATCCTCTACAAAACCATCATGACTTGCACATCTGGCTGACAAGCTCAGTATCTGAGCCAGAACACCATCAGATTGGAGACAAAAAAAGCACAAAAGAAAGGAAGCACACTGCCTTCTCGATCTCTGTATCCAGTATCTGCAAAAACATCCCTATATCAATCAAGACTGCCCAACCCCTTCCCCAATCTAGAAGGGAGCTGAAGAATCACCTTTTTAAAAGGCACTAAATGCAGCAACAAGACAAGTTGACAGTATCTACGCATTTCGCACTGTACATTGTGCTTTTAGTTCGGCTTCTGCTCTACAAATACCAAAAACAACAAGAAGCACCCAAGAAAAATACTTACCCAAAATATTAATTAAACTGAAGAGGATATCTTAGAAAAAATATATATTTTTTTAAAGTGATAAAGGAGGCCACAGAGTATACTTGTTCTCCCAAATGTTATTTTTCAGTATGCACCTTGTCCACCAGGTTGCTCCTTAACTGCTTTCTCACTCTCTAAAGATACATCTCATCCTGCATCACTGTCTCCACACCCTATGGAATGTTCAGCTCCATACATTCCAGCTTCAGGGATACCACACACTTCCCTCTTGGAGGATTTTACAGATTTGGCCAAGTTTAAACTTTAATAAGAAGCAAATCAGAAACCAATTTTTTCCAGAACGTATTCTAAAAGATTAACAACATTCCTTTTTGCAGATAACAATGAACAATCCTCTTCTGCATCTCCTATTTATAGTTAATTCATCAAACAGTCTGCATGCTACTTAGGTTTCTATTTCTCTCCTCTTCCTCAATTATTTTGTTATTCCTATATCCTTGAAGTCTCTGCTTTTCCTTTACTTTGTCACCCGCTTTAACTTCTCTACTCAAAATCTAGACATGTGTATCCTTTGTTGTAACTGCATTAAGTGAACAACTTCATTACTTTCAATGAGTAGCAGAACTTAGACCTTCTCATTACCCCCCGACCCTCATCTTCATCACATCCCCTACACTTATTTTTCAAATTTTTTTTTAACTGTATTTTTATTGCAGACAAATAGTTGACCAACAAACATGTGTTCCGAGCGCCATGCCTCTCAGGTATGGCCCGCACCATTCGTAAAATAGACTTCACACTGCCGTGTAGCCCGCATCCCGGAGGCCGGGCGGCAATAGTCACAGAGTGCTAAACTAGAACTCACAAACAAAGACAGTGACATTTGCTCGGCAAAATTATCCTGCATCTGCTTTTCCTTTTCTCCCCAACCCCTAACCCCAACACTTAAATGGCTCTAATACTCGTATGACAGGATGAGTAATACCCTGAGAAGCATGCGGTTCACCCTCCGTCTAAATGCCTCCTTATGTAGGTGCTTACCCATGTGTACTACCTTCTGAGCATGGGGCCACCCATATCAGTCAACCATCCTGAATGGCACCGCTGCTACCTTCAGCGCCTAGTCCCCCTACGTGCCAACACCAGAGCCCTCAACGACCCAACTCCCACCTCCTCCCCCCGCTAACTACTGGTGTGGGCCCGACGTCGGTATTTCTACTTCCAAATGAGAGAGGCCCGCAGGATCACCACTCATCTATCTTCGTATCACCTGGAACTTCATTTGATGCCTCCCTTCCCACGTCCTCTTCGGCCTCCCGATAATTGCGCAGTGTGCGTACTAACTCTTCCCATGCTCGCGCCATTTCCATACTCTTCTCATTAGCTGTGCGGGCTGCCTGTCGAAGTCTTACTGCACCCTCACTACGGGCCCATTTAAACAATTTGTTCGCCCACCGTCTGTAAGAAGGACCCTCTCTCGACTTCCAATGCCAGGTTATTTCCCTCTGGGCTAGAATTAGACCTAGATCAATGAACTTGCTAGTTATTTTAGTCCTTTTCGTATGAGGAAACCACAGCAGCAAACAAGTCGCCTTATCATACTCCACCTGCCGGTCAGTGATCTCAGTAAGAAGTGCACCCACCTCCGACCAATAGTCCCCTAGTTGTGGACAGTCCCATAACATATGATCTAGTTCCGCGGCAGGCATCGAGCATCTAGGGCACGCTGCATCCTGCGCTTGGAAATATCTCTGTATCTTCCCCGGTGTAAGGTAGGCTCTGTGCACTATAAAGAAATGCACTTGTTGGGACCGGGCATTCCTGCACCCCTTCCACGTTCGTCTCAAAATATACCCCCAGGTTGTGTCCGGTATAGGTTTCCCCATACTCTCCTCCCATTTTTGTTTGAGGACCGTCAGTGGTCTGTATTCGCCTATGTATATTGGGGGTAACTCTCGAGATTTTTTATTCAATCCTCCTATAGATAAATGTATACTGCCGAAATGATTTTAGACTTGTTAATTGTAATTCGACAATAGTCTATTGTAGTTTAATACCTTTTTTAATATTTATTGTATGGTTTTTAAATTGTCTTTTTATTAACATTTGTATATTTTATGTATACTTTTATGACTTAATTGTCGAATAAAGTTTGTAAAGTAAAGGTACCAACCCCTCGTGCAACATCCGAGAGTGCAAGCACGTGACCGCCTTGAAGGTGCCCGCCGCCATCACTACGTATTGGCATGCCATCGCGGTCTTCGGCTCTGCCTGCCCAGATTTCCAATGCTTCCTGATCGCCGTTGTAACAGCCATATGCAAGAGGTAACTCCCATCAGGAATACCAAATTGGTCCCGTATCGCCCGAAAGGGCAACAACTCGCCTTCAGCGTATAGGTCGCCTCCCACATGAAGTCCCAACTCCTCCCATTCCGCAAGCGGGGACCAGTCCCCACCGTGCGGTAGGGCTGTCAACATGCCTAGTGGGATTTCCGGTGCGTATGGGTGCCCCTCTCCCGCCCTCTTCTGACCTCTGTTCCAGCACAACCTCAGGGTCCTTTCCTGTGGGGTCAGGTCCCGTAGCGCAAGCGGTTGTTGCATAATGATATATGAGAGAACATGCCTCTGCATTCCTTTCCCTCGGGCATGATCCGGGCCCCTAAATTCCCTAGCAACATTCAGTGTCAGGATCTGCAGCTGCGCCGCTATGTAGTAAAGTTCGAAGCTCGGAACTGCCAGTCCCCCCTCCGATTTTGGTCTCAACAGCGTATCTAGTGCCACACGCCGCCGTCCACGTCCCCATAGGAAGTCGATGGTCGGTGTCCGCAATTCCTTGAATAAACGAGGAGGTACCCAGATTGGCAGTGTACGGAAGTAATAGAGCAGCCGGGGTAAAGCCAACATTTTCAGCAGCGCCACTCTCCCTACCACCGAAAGGGGAAGAGTCGCCCAAAACTCCATACAGCCCTTTAAGGCACGTATACAGCGTCCCACATTCCCCTCCAACATGTCTGTAGCACTGCGATAAATCCGGACCCCCAAATAGGTAAAGCAGGATGGTTCCCACAGCAGGCCAGCCGCCAATGGTTGTTGGGGCATATCTGCCCGTAGCGGGAAAATGCATGTTTTAGCCCAGTTTACCCTAAAGCCCGATAGCTTTCCGAAGTCTGAAAGCAAGTCTACCGCCCCATGTAATGCATCCGTTGCGTTCTCCAGAAACAACAGCAGATCATCTGCATACAACGAAACGTGGTGCAGAGTTCCACCACACATGAAGCCAGTGTAGGCCGTTCCCATACGTGCTCGGGACGCCAAAGGTTCAATTATGAGCACAAACAGCAGGGGTGAAAGTGAACATCCCTGCCTAGTACCCCTACTCACCGGGTACCCGGCCGATATCACAGGCCACAAGCGCACTCTAGCAGTAGCGAGGGAATACAATACCTTTGTCCAACATCGGAAGCGCTCACCTAAACCGAAATTCTCCAACACCTTGTCGAGGTAATCCCACTCCAGACTATCAAATGCCTATTCTATGTCCACGGACAACACGGCCGGCAACACATCTGCATCTAAGGCGCCCCCCATCACTCGTATCAGACGTCGGATGTTGTTCGAGGTATTTCTAGTGGGAATAAACCCAGCCTGCTCCTCATGGATTAATGCAGTCATGTGGGGCAGCAGTCTCGAGGCCAGTACGCGGCTTAATATTTTATAATCCACCGTCAACATAGACAGGGGTCTATAGGCGGTCACATCACTACTCTCCCTCCCCGGTTTCAGTAATGGGAGGACCAGCGCCTCCCTCATGGATTCCGGCAAATGGCCCAACTCTACCGCCTCATTATATACCTCCACCAGGTGCGGCGCCAGAAGGTCGATGTATTTTACATAGAATTCTATCGGTAGGCCATCCACTCCTGGCGTCTTCTTCTTAGCCATTTGCTTAATCGCTCCCCGAACTTACGCCAAGGATAAAGCCTGGCCCAGAGTATCGGCATCCTCTTCAGCCAACTGCGGGATTTGGGTTCCCGCCAAATAGTCCTCTATGTCCAGCGCGCCCGCCCCCTGGTGACTCTGGTAGAGTGCCTCATAGTATCCCAAGAAACGCGAAAGAATCGCCCTCTGGGAATACACCATTTCTCCTGTCTCCGTACAGACGCTCAAAACTGGGCAACCACCCGTCGTCGGGTTCGCCCTCCTCGCTAGTAGTGTACCCACCTTGTCCCCCTCATCATGAACTTTTTCCAGGTATCGCCTGTAATCATAGCTCCGAAGCCTCTCTGTTTCCACCGCTACCAGTTCTTTAGCTGCTAATAGCTGCTCCTGCAGTGACTGCTGCTCTGGCCTCTGCCTCTCCACTTCCCGCAGCGCCTCCTCTGCCTTTTTTACATCCGCCAGAACCACCAGCCTTTCCCCAGAATGCTTACTTATGCACAACCCTCATCACTACCTTAATCGCGTCCCATTCCACAGCCCTGGTAGACGCCGTACCCCTATTCTCCGTGAAATAGCGTTCAATACCGTTCCTAATTTCAGAACTAAAGACTTGATCTTCCAGGGTGTCTGGCTGCAATCGCCAGGTCGGGATTGCCGCCCTCTCATGCGGCCATTGGAGGGAAACCAATTGAGGATTATGATCCGAGATGGTCCTAGCCAGGTACTCCGAGTGCGTGGCCAGCTGCGCCAAGGAGTTACTACATAAGATGGCATCAATCCTAACATGTAGTTCGTGCAGTGCTGAGAAGAACGAGTAGTCCCTATCCGTCTGGTGATGTCCCCGCCACACATCAACCAGTCCCCACCTATCTTGCCATTCTACCCTCTGCTTCGCTAGTCTACGGACCTGTGAGTCAGCCAATGGTGGATGTGACCTGTCTGGTGTGGGATTAGTTATTGAGTTGAAATCTCCACCCAGTACAACCTGGCTTGCCAGACAATGCGCTAGTGTCCCTGATAATTTGTCCAGGAATCGGGCCTGGTCCGTATTCGGCACACAGATACTACAGAGCACCACATCCCTGCCAAACAATCTCCCCTCCACCGCCACATATCTGCCCTCCGGGTCAATGACAGTATTCGTAGCCTGAAACGGAATCCCCGCCCTCACCCATACCAGGACTCCCCTGGCAAACGCAGAGTAGGCGGTTCCAAACACTTGCCCCCGCCATCGCTTCTGCAATGCAGCACTTTCTTGCTTGGTAAGGTGCGTCTCTTGAAGCAGTGCTATCTGGATTCCACGGCGCACCAGATATGCATGCACCTTGTGGCGCTGGACATAGTGTGTAATCCAAGCACGTTCCATGTAATACATTTCAGTTCAGGTAACGTCCCCATTGCAGTAGTTCTCCCACAGCCCCCTCTCCATTTTTCGCCAGCCCACACCAGCCTGAATACCCCAGACAACCCCCATGACCCTCCCCCCCAGAACAGGACCCAATAACAAAATATCAGTCCCCATCCAAACTACCATTCCCACTCACACTATACTAACCTGTAGTAGCCACTACAGGGTGACTTAAGGGCAAAGGGAAAGTAGTGCAGCTCCGACAGGTGGCAACCCCCACCTCAGCTCCCATCCCCTCAATCCCACACAGTGGCGAATACAAGTATGCTGATCAAGAATATTACCAGGGGCTCCATCCCCTCCAGATGTAGCCCAGAAACGGGGACCCACAGAAAAGAGTACATCGTCTACAGATCGTCCGCCGACCTAGGTGTCACTTCCGGACCCCGAGCGCTGTCCGCATCAGACAGTTCAGTACCCGATTGTCGTTTGTCTTCATCGGAGTCCGACCCTCTGTTCGACTCCTCCTGCTGTGACCCTGTTATCGCCGCCGTCGCCGCCAGTGCGTCTTGCTTATCAGCTGCCAGTTGTGTGTGCAGGAGGGCCTGTCGGGTCTTGTTTCTCTTCCGGATACGTTGAGATTGGCGCATCCCAGCCATGTCCAGGCTTCCTCGGGTGTCAGGAAGAAATGGGTCGAACCATCCAGAATGACTCTCAATTTGGCCGGAAACACCAGCGAGTATTGGATCCCCTCATCTCTGAGTTACTTTTTGATGGACAGATAGGAGGCCCTGCGTCTCTGTATCTCCTGCGTATAATCCGGGAAGAGTGTGACCGTTCCGTTCTCCACTTTGAAAGGCCCGTTTGTACGTGCCCTTTGAATCAATAAATCCCTGTCCTTGAAGTGAAGGACCAGAGCGACCACAGGGCGAGGTGGGCGTCCCGGTAAGGGCGGCTTGGCCGGCACTCTATGCGCCCGCTCAAGGGTGAAGAAGGAGGAGAGGCCCTCGGGGGCCACCTGCGACCTGAACAAGCCTTCCAAATATGCTACCATGTCCGTCCCCTCCACTTTTTCAGGAAGGCCAACCACCCTGACGTTGTTGCGTCGGTTTCAACTTTCCGTATCCTCTGCCTTCTTTTCCAGGGTTGCTAGGCGCTGGAACGCATCCACCAGCTTGCATTCTACTGTTACCACCGCCGGCTTCAGTCTTGAACTACCAGTTCCGTGTCTTTCACCCTGTCGAACAGTTTTGAGTGGTCCGCTTTCAAGAGCCCCAGCCGTGTAGTTCCTATAGTCCCAATAGGCTCTGCGCATTGGAATAATATCTTCAGTAGTGTAGACGTAGGACTGAGGTTAACTAGGTCTCTACTGACTATATTAGACTTAAGTTTTTTGCCAGCTAGCTCACAGTTCACTAGAAACTTTCTCGAATAAGCGAGGAGGAGTTTAACCTCCCTGGATAGACAAGAAGGGATTTAGTTTCTGACAACCATAAAACATGACAACTTTGCTCTCCCTGAATAAGAGTGTATCTCTAGAGTCGTGTGAAAACAAAAGACAGCTATTTCACTCAGTCAGTAAGTGCGTACTTAGTTTCACCAGATTGCAGAGAAAAAGAGAGACGGGCGTTTTCAATAAAAGGTGTTATTTATTGAGCAGTCTCTTTCCTCATACAAGAGAAATGAATTGCTACAATTGCAATACTTATAGTTAAGTAAAGTGCATACAGTAAAAGCAGGAGTATGAAATAATACTGTAAAAGCATGGATATGGTTTCTTAGCCATATGATACTTTAAAATGGATAAAATAGATACATAATATATACATTGACTAAATCGTACTCAACTGGTGCTTCTAACTATGCCTACCCCGGTGTACCTGACCTAAGCCTAATACGTGGGAAGGAGTAAGTAAGTAGCAGTTTAAGTTAAGTTTGTTTTGCCAAGAATCTGACTCAAGAATTCTCTGTAAGGGTTTAGTCAGTTCAGTACCTGGGTATTAGAAGGCAGGAGGGCTGGTATCTCTCTCTCAGGAATCGGTATCCCAGTCACCCGCAAGGGTAAGCTGGAAACGCCGGACGCTGGATTTCTCGGCAAGAGAAAAGACAGCGCGTCAAAAGGGAGGGGCAGCATCCGTGGGCTCTCGCATCAGCTGGGCTCTCGGGCAAGTAGTAGCTGCTCCAGATTCATCACCACCGTGTGTTTGCTTAAGGCAACGTTGGTATATTTATACCTGAAAGGTGCCGGGTTTGACGTAAGGCTGGACATAAGACGTCAATAAAGATGTCACTAAGAACTGGTCGTTCTTACAGTGCTTTACAGGAGTTCTCGGACTAAATCAAAACAAAGCAGCGGGGATTTCCCAGGTTGCTGGAGGCTTGGATTTGTTTAAGAACTCGGTGTGCTTTCTAGGGGGCTGGAGGAATAGGCTTGCTTAATGTGACAGCATGCGCTATGATTGAATTATGAAAAGGGTTTTCAATGCCGTTGTAGGGATATTTATTGATTTATAACCGGACAAGGGCAAAGAATAGGAATATTGATTCAGGTACCTAGATAAACACACTACACCCACTCCACGAATTCATGTCCAGAATTACTAAACTAAGCAATAGTAAACATATCTAACGGTGCATGTGTATACCGATCCACCCCAAAATACATTTTTTGCATCTGAAATGGCATATGTGAAATACACGAAAAATGAGTATAGGTACAGTATTTCAAGCAGAGTAATCCTTCATAAAATAGGATGCATATATATCAGCGGAATGATTTTGCGGAAATTACACATGAAAATGGCTCTTAGTACAGAAAAGAAAAGTGCGAGACCATTTCATCACATATAAATACAGTTATTTGTAAATATGCTAGAGGCTGAGGTAATATATTGTCTCTAGAGTTCCTAAAAATAGAAGCTCTGTTCTCTAAGAATAGTTCTACTTGAAGCAGAGGATGAGTGCCAAAAAAAAGTAAATATTTTTGGAATCGGGGAAAAATATTTTCGTTTTTCAAGGGAAGAATTCAAAACAGTTCCAAATATTTCCAGAAGCTTTTGTTTTTCAAAGCTCAAGGCCAAATTTCAGAGTTCAGTGAACACCGAGTGCTCGTTTGCTTAAAAGTTATTCTTTTTGTTCAGGGGAGAACATCATTTCAGACAGACTTTCAAAAAAGCAGTTTACCGCTTCAGGTGAAAGTTCAACCAGGTTGGAAAATGCCGCAACTGTGCAGTCGTGAGAATGATTGCTATCATCGATGTATTGATCAGCATTGCTCACAGAAGGTCGTACCTGGTTGATGCTGCTCTCATCTTGTACTTCACTACCATTTAATCGCAGTGGTGAAGTCTCAACGAATGCCGTCATCAGGATGGGTAACCGCTGGGGACAACACGATGCATGAGCCTTTACGGGACTTAGCAAAGTATCCGTATCCAATGGTACTTCTGATTGTAGTGTAAGACAGACGTCCAACACGCATTCTTCTCCGCACAGCATACATCTTAACACAGGTAAGATACAATTCTGCCAGATGGGTCTGAATGAAAGAAACCAGGTCATATTCAGATCTCTTAGCCGGGCTAATCCAAGGACTTTAGTTATGTGGTCCCGATAGCGTATAGCTAGGATCGTTTCTTCCATTGTTGCTGGAGTCTTGTCTGTGACATGGCTTGCCATAACGAAGCAGGAGTATCAAAAATAAAATGCCTGCTACGAGTCCCGACAGGAGTGGAAGGCCGCCAAAGATAGAATGCACAAAATTAGGAAAGATGCCCAGGACTGCTTTGAAGGGTGTCAACAGTCCCGAAAAAATTGTCTTAAATACACTCGGGATACCATTCGTATCTGAAATGTTTAGGATTTGGTTTAGCATTTCTGCGAAGTGTAGGGGGCAATTTGTTGATAAAAGGTTATGTATCTCTTCTGTCGTCCTTGCAACTTGGAGATCATACGTTTCTTTCGATGACGTCAGGGGCACAGGCGTCTGTAGAAGAACAGACTTCATTCTGCTTAAAGTATCAATTCGAATAGAAGAGATTTTCGGACTGGGCCAAATTTTTCCCTCCCTGTCTGGAGTGTCGTTCGGATACAATACTTGCATACAACAAGTGACCATGGACGAAACGCTTACTAGATAAGCTTTTCCTGGCACCAAGCCACAACATCTGTGGTCCACTATTAGAATGTAGCTCCCGTTCGAAAGCCGTCTAAAGAATGGCTCTATTCGAGTTGTAGGTGTGCCAAGCTGGTGACATGAAAGGTTATTTGAAGTCCCCTCACAGGCCCCATGTAAATGTATACCCTGACACAGAAGTATACCACTTAGTGATTTTTCACAATTATTACCACTAAGAAATACATTCTGTCCTTTTTCACTATAACATGTGTGTGTGTAAGGTAATTTCCATGATGACTTAATGTATCCTTTACCCAACCTTTCATACTGGCCTGCCTGTATATACTTTTGGCAGTATCGAAATTGGAAAGTTGTTATCGGAATAGTTATTATTCTGTGTATTATCCATTCAATGACAGGTCGTTCTGACATTGTCAATGGTAATCTCTCAAGTTTTTCAATGCTCAGAATTGTATACTCTGCTCCTTTTTGTGCCAAGCTGATTTGTGTATCAGTAAGGTTAAAGATAGAGAACAGTGACGTTGTGTTGATTAAACGCCAAGACGCGTAGCCTGAACGCAGATTTTGTAACGTCCAGCCAAGCTGTACAATAGAACGCAATTGGGACTGACCATGTTGTAACATTAGTAAGTCCTGCTCTATTATATCGATTGCAGATGATACAATACTGTCCAGTGAATATATTCTGGAAGACTGAGTCATTAACCCATTGTCCACAACAGAAAGTGATTTTTCCAAATTAATACGGTCAATTTCCCGTATTTTCTCTGCTGTTTCAATTTGAGTTTCTTTCCAAGCTTCGTTATAAGCTGCATATATAGAGGCCGCTATGAAACGTTTTTGACGCTGTTTGCGTGGTCCCATAATGAAATCACGCAAGTCAGCACCTTTCTTAAGTAAAGTTAAGTGTTGCTTAATTTCTGCCAGTGTGGATGTCTGTAGCCATTCAAGGCAGAGTTTTCCTACACTGTATGTTGTTATTATCACTGGATGTTGTCTCAGGGAGTATCTAGGGTCTGGCCTGGTCAATTTGAACCCCTGTATTTTGTTCAGGAATCTATCTTGACAGTTATTTGTGTCTGTGGGCCAGATCAACCATTTTTTCCAATCAGGATGTGTTCTGTTTTGGTTTAAAATATGGGATACGTCTATCTCAACATCTGTAGTGATATTACTGTCAGGTGTTGGCTTTGGAATAGACAGTTTGTTTAAGTCTTTAATTTTGGCTAGGCCAAGACAGGTTGTTTGTTGAATTGTGTCATTCAAAAATATAATTTGTTCTGGGATCATGCAGGCTCTGAATAATGATTCTATACCTTGGACCTGCCAATCTCTGGTACCCCAGATGGTTTTCGTTTCAATGTTATTCTTCCAAAAATCAAAACCAAATGTATTCATTTTTTCAAAAAAAAATTCTGAATAGATTAATTTTGTATTTGTCAGCATGGTTTTCATTCCTGTCTTATTTAACAGTTTGAAATAAAACGTTTCTGCTTTACTTGTGTTAAACCCTGAGAAGTATGGGAATTTCTCATAAAAATTTTTGAACTACCTTTTGGTGGAGTTGCACAATGTTCCCATTGATTATAATTTAAAACATTTCTAGGTTGAGCAGATTTATGCAAATAATGGTTAGCATAGTGGTTGTAGCAATACATCTGTTCATAATTTGATGAACCCTGTAAATAATCATGTTCTGTAAATTTTGCTGACATAACTAAGTCTGACATCATATCATTAATACTTTCAAAGTCCCAATCAGAGAATGTGCTCGGTTTTACAAAGTCACTTAATGAAACCTTAAATTGATGAGGATACTTCAAGAGCTCGACCGGGCCATATATTTCGTAATCTGTTTTGTCCCATGCTACCCCACCGGGTATCGGATTGGCTGTGAAGTTGACTGCAGAAAGTTCTCTTTTCTCGATGTGTGAAGACTTGTGTGGCTTTAGGACCAGGTTGATATTCTGGCTTGCTGTGTCCATTGTAATATATTTTCCCTCAATGAAGTGTCCCAAGCATAGCACCATGATGAGCCAAAGCAGGAGGAAAAGTACACCTAGCACCACCCAAAATTCAATCCATGGGGAAATCAGATAGGTTTCTTGTAGTTGATGAAAGAGTTCTTTAGCTTTGTCTTTAAAAGTTTTTGTTGTTGTTGGCTGTTCCTCAGGTTCGCTCGGATCCTCAGAAAAGTCATCGAAATTGATGAAGTAGCCTGATGCAGTTCTGTCAATTGTTGGAATTGCTTCTGGATTTTTCTTTGTTTCATTAGCATAGTCTGTGGCTACATCGTTGTAGACAGGTGTTTCTTGACGAATTGTTGCAATTTGGGTTGTAAGTGGCATAAGTTCCATGGCTTTGTTGCATAGTCCTTGTTGATTCACTGTAGGTTTATCAAATGTGATTAGTCTCTCAGTTTGAACCTCTTGATTTGTAGCAAACTTTGGTGTTCGGCTATTTCTTGGGAGTCCACTTGGCCTACTACTTATTATTGGCCACATGATTGTGGTTTAACCAGGTCGATGGATACAACTCGGTTCTCCTTTTTACCAGCAAGGGGCGGTAGTACAACTGATCTTGTTCCGTTGACAGCTAAGACAGGTACTGCTTTTCTGTAAGAAGGCCCAAATTCCTTCTTCACCGCGATTTTCTCTCTGACCAGATCCCCAATCTTTGGAATCCAGACAGGCCTTGCTGGGACAGGCGGTTTCTCTTCAGTGGCTGTTGGCTGTTGTTTCAACTTTATGTTGCTCAGGTCTTTTCTTGTTTCATTTAAGTCCTGTAAAATAGACAAACGATCTTTGATATCAAAGCATTGTCCTTCTACCACTGAAGTATGAATATCGAGGTCCTGGATATGCATTCTAGTCCCGAACAATAGTTCGTACGGACAAACATTTTAGAGAATTTCTTGGCAGATTGTTAAGACTACGTTGGACACTTATTAAATGTTTGACCCACCCAACCCCCGAACCTAATACCTTTGCAGTTAAAGATTGCTTTATGTCTAAGTTTTTTCTTTCCACAATCCCGTTTCCCTCAGGATGGAAGGGACAAGAATACCGCAATGCAATGCCCATGCTGGTCATGGCCTCCTTATAAGCTCGAGAGCTAAAAGCAGGACCCAGGTCAGAGTGTAGCATGCCAATTGCGTATGTGCCGATAAAGACTCGCAAATCTTTTATAACCGTTCTGGCGTCAGCCGAGCGCTGGGGCCACATCCAAATGAATCTCGTGCAGGAGTCCACTGCGACCATGATATATTTATAGTTGCCATCCCTTTGTAAGGTACCACAGTGGTCCAGGTAAACACACGCTAATGGTTTATCTGAGATCAGAAGGGGCATCTGTGCTGGTCTTTTCACTGTCGAAACTTTCATTTTTTGGCATATTTCACAATCTAGAACATAGTTCCTAGTTTGTCTTCTCATTTGTGGCCACCAGTATCTCTGTTTTAATAATGATACTGTGGCCGAGACACCAGCGTGTGCAGAAGCGAGCCCTTCGTGTGCCGCTATAATTAGTCCTAACCTATGTTCCATGTTTGGAATTGCCCTATCCCCCACTCCAGGGATTCGAGCAAATGGAACGTTATTCGCATCAGTTATGTATGAGTACTTTACTGGAAAGCCTTTCGGGAGTGTTTTTATCGCATTTTTTACTGTAGCGCTGACAGCTTGTAATATCTCGCTGTCTATTTTTGTTTTTGACCGGGTGATAGCAGCTACGGAAGCCGTTTGCACAGCTGCCTTCGTGGCCTCATCAGCCAATGAATTCCCTGCAACGTGAACGCCATCACGTTGATGACTCAGTGTATGGATCACGTGAGTCTTTTGTAGTTCCTTTTGTAAAAGAACTACTTGTTACCAAAACGTTTTATACTTGATTGTGCCACCCTTTGCATCTTTGAAACCATTTAGAACCCAATTCTGCAAGTATTCATTATAAGACTGAACGCAATAATATGAATCGCACACTACGAGTGTGGGGAATTCGCGATCAGTATTTTCAAGCGCCATCTTAAATGCTAGTAGTTCAGCTCGCTGAGCTGTACAATCTCCTAGAGATTGTGTTTTAGTGACCAGTGGTCTAAATTTTCCTTCGTGCCAATGACCTTTAACAATCGCGCACGCAGCACTGTAAGCTTGTTTACCCCCATCTGCGGGCTGTGCTGATCCATCTGTATATATTATACAGCCGTAGTGTTCAAGAGGCAAGATTTCTGTCGGCAGAGGACATTCAAATTCATATTGGCGAAATTCTTGTGTTTTTAAATTAGGATCAAATTCGTAGACCACGTCTGTTGCAGCAAGAGAATTAACCCATTGTATCCATCTCGGATGTAGTGCTTTAGCATTTGGAATGCTTGCCTTTGTTACCGCTTCTAGAGCTGGTACTGGTGTAACGATGATTATTCGTTTACCTTGTGCTAGGGCTCTTTCTTTTGCTACCGCAGTCTGAACCGCGGTTAGAATTTTTTCAATTGAGCTAAATTTCATTTCAGCTTTTGTGTACAAATGTGATTTGTATGCTAATGGTACCGTTTCTCCCTCATTAGAGGTTAGGTACGTGAATCCGCATCTTCCTGGGATGACCCGGATTACAAGATTGCATGTGTTATCGCAAGTTTGCAATTTTGTTTTAGCTAACATGTCTGTTTGCAATGATCTAAAAATCTCTGTGTGTTTTTGAGTCCAATTGATTGTTTTAAAATCTGGTTTTATTAGTTCATAGAGAGGTTTAACCCTCTCTGCATAATTTAGAATGTAAATTCTTCCGAAATTCAGGAAACCTAGAATTGATTGTAAGTTTTTCAGCGATCTTGGTGCTTGGATTACAGCACATTTCTCTAAGAAATTGTCTGCCAGGCTTTTGCCTTCACTTGATAATTCATATCCCAAAAACAGGACAGTTAGATGGGCGATTCGTGACTTTTTAAAGTTGAATTTGTAACCCTCTGCTGCGAACCCAAGTATTATGGTGTTCACTCTTTTCAAGTGAGTATCCAAGTCATCATCTGTTAGATAGATATCATCGACATAAGATAATGCCTCATCATCATACATTTGTAGTAACTCTGTTATTCTTGCTGAGAATAATCCTGGGCTGTTCTTGAACCCCTGTGGGAGTCGACAGAATTTTTTTTGCGAGACCATTATTGAGAAAGCGGTCAAATACCTGCTTTCAGGTGCTATGTTTTGACAAAAGAATTCATTAGAGATGTCTAATGTTTTGTATTTTTTGCGCACAATGTTATTCATTAGTGCTGCACTATGTGAGTTTTGTACTGCAAAAGTTTTGCAACATGAGTTTAGATGTCTGTAGTCCAAAACTAGACGATATGAATCGTCTGGCTTGGAGACAGGAAACAAAGAAATTGTTCATTTGTGAGGTGCAAGTTTCAATCACCCCCTGGTATTCAAGTTGATCTAAGATCTCCCTGACTTGTTTTTTAGCTTCTTGCTTAATTGGGTACTGCCTCTGTGCAGTTGGTTGACTTTTTAACTGGATTTTGTGAGGAGGAGAGTCCTCATCCCATCCAACATGGTTTTTATATAATGCAGGAGCTTGGGCTACCGCCCACTTTCTTGCAAGTGTATATTTTTTATGAATTGAAATGTGATTTGAGAAGGCAGGCATAATCATTTCTTCGCCATGAGGGCACTCCCTGACAAACTCCGGTGGCCAGTCTTTTTCAGCTAAAAGGATGTCATAGCCTTTGGAGAGGTTATCCCAAAATAGACCCCTTATTTTCCTAGTCTTATCTCCCTCTATACGTAATGTTATTTCGTATATTTTATGAGGTTTGCTAACTCTGGTATCTGCAGTTTCCACCTGAATGTATTCATTCGTGTCCACTGTCTCCAGATGATTCATCAGGATCTTGCGAGCTATGCTCACTTCTGCTGCGCTGTCTAGCATTGTCTGAGCCCACTCTACGTTTTTCAGCTGTGTCTTCAGTATCCTCGGCATGTTTGATTACTTTAATACTGGCTACCTTCTTTTTTGGAAATTGTAATTTTTTACTTTGATGAGCAGGTTCCTTGCATTTGGACTGGACGTGTTCTTCCCTGTGTTCTGACCGTCCTCTTCTTTCCGATTTCTGCGAGGGAGTCTGAAAAGATCGAGAGGGACGTGTATCAATATCTTGATATCTATCAGGTTTCTTTAAATTATCCCTATTTCTAAGGTTTTATCTTTTCTCAGAGGGCTCCCTCTGGGGAGACTTGTGTCCTTGGTCCGGAGATCTTTCTCTCCGCCGAGGAGACTTTGGGAGTGGATTGTTTATTTCCATCCCAGCTCTTTTTTGGAGTGTTTAGATCATTTTTAATAAATATTTTCTCAGGATTTTCAGTTAGTTGGGGTTTTACTGGTTTCCCACCCAAACTATCTCTTCCTAGCTCTTCATAGGATTTTTCTATGATTCTGGCAAGTTCAAATGGTTGTTCTGCTATATCTGTTTCTTTCGATTTCTGGCGGATCGCCACAGATGCTGCTTCTCCTTTTATGTTGGATAATAATAAAGCTGAGACCTGCTTGAAGTCTTTCAGTAATTTCATACCCAGAGTTAAAGCAGGTTCTGGACCGTACTCATTTTGAATCTGTCTTAGCACATTGAGTATTACCGCCATGGACGGAATACCATGTGTTTTTGTGTAAATGGAAGCAAAGACTGTGCCCCAAGTGTCACAGTCCTCCACATGTGGTGCGATCCCCATTGGAAGACAGATAGTCAGAATTCTGTGTTTCTCAACAGGGGTAGTATCTGGAAATACTGCCTCTATTTGAGTGATTTTTTGTGCTAACCAGAATGGAATTTGTTCCCGTTTTATGGGTACTTTACCCAGACATGACTGTATGTTCTGTGGTGTAATTTTATTTGTGTTCCCCTGATGAGGGGTCAGCTGTGGAATGTTAATAGCTGGTTGGACTGTTGAAGTCCGCATTACATATTGGACTAATTGTCTATGTATTTTAATCAGTTGTTTAGGCTGTGCTAAAAGTTCTGGTATTGACATTTTTTCGATGTCTGGATAGCTGGCTAGAACCGGCCACGTTGCTCCTGGTCTTCCTAGAGGACCGAGTCTGGTGATGTGATTATTATGCTTTAGGGAGCCTTTAAACCAGAGCAGGTGCTCTTGGTATTTTAATGGGATTTCCACCTCCTCGAAAGGAGTGTAGTCATCCGGAGGTTCCTCTATTTTGTAATAGTGGAACTCATGTGTGACAGCGTTTGCTGCTGGAAAGTTTATCCATGAATAGAATACCTCTGTCTGCCGATATTCATGTGCCTCAATTACGAATATGACAGTACCACCTCTCGATGTCAGTCCATTTTCTATAAGTTTCAGAGTTATAGTTTTTCTTATGTTGACCGGGATGAGTATTGCATCCGGGTCGGTCTGCAGGAGACTATTGTCATCCTCTAGGAGACGAGCTGCTATTCTAGCTGTCTCCCTCTCTTCTTCAGTTTCTGACATTTTTACTGACAGAAAGGTTTTGTTTGCAGATCAAGTTTCAAGGAAACAAAGATTAGGTGCACAATATTTTGGAACACTGTATCCTTCAACGTTGAATAAACCAAAAACTATACATAGAAATCTCTTCCTACTAAGTTCCGGCGGATTTTAACCTTTGACCCACTCCAGACGTCTTTGGAGTATTTACGGGAGAAAGGGTCTGTGTGAAAAAGCACGACTGAGTTACTCTAACGTCTTGCGTTAGATTTATCGCCTTACCAAACGTTGGGCGCCATGTAGTGTAGTTCCTATAGTCCCAATAGGCTCTGCGCATTGGAATAATATCTTCAGTAGTGTAGACGTAGGACTGAGGTTAACTAGGTCTCTACTGACTATATTAGACTTACGTTTTTTGCCAGCTAGCTCAGAGTTCACTAGAAACTTTCTCGAATAAGCGAGGAGGAGTTTAACCTCCCTGGATAGACAAGAAGGGATTTAGTTTCTGACAACCATAAAACATGACAACTTTGCTCTCCCTGAATAAGAGTGTATCTCTAGAGTCGTGTGAAAACACAAGACAGCTATTTCATTCAGTCAGTAAGTGCGTACTTAGTTTCACCAGATTGCAGAGAAAAAGAGAGACGGGCGTTTTCAATAAAAGGTGTTATTTATTGAGCAGTCTCTTTCCTCATACAAGAGAAATGAATTGCTACAATTGCAATACTTATAGTTAAGTAAAGTGCATACAGTAAAAGCAGGAGTATGAAATAATACTGTAAAAGCATGGATATGGTTTCTTAGCCATATGATACTTTAAAATGGATAAAATAGATACATACATATATACATTGACTAATCGTACTCAACTGGTGCTTCTAACTACGCCTACCCCAGTGTACCTGACCTAAGCCTAATACGTGGGAAGGAGTAAGTAGCAGTTTAAGTTAAGTTTGTTTTGCCAAGAATCTGACTCAAGAATTCTCTGTAAGGGTTTAGTCAGTTCAGTACCTGGGTATTAGAAGGCAGGAGGGCTGGTATCTCTCTCTCAGGAATCGGTATCCCAGTCACCCGCAAGGGTAAGCTGGAAACGCCGGAGGCTGGATTTCTCTGCAAGAGAAAAGACAGCGTCTTTCTCAGCGCGTCAAAAGGGAGGCGCAGCGTCCGTGGGCTCTCGCATCAGCTGGGCTCTCGGGCAAGTAGTAGCTGCTCCAGATTCATCACCACCGTGTGTTTGCTTAAGGCAACGTTGGTATATTTATACCTGAAAGGTGCCGGGTTTGACGTAAGGCTGGACATAAGACGTCAATAAAGATGTCACTAAGAACTGGTCGTTCTTACAGTGCTTTACAGGAGTTCTCGGACGAAATCAAAACAAAGCAGCGGGGATTTCCCAGGTTGCTGGAGGCTTGGATTTGTTTAAGAACTTGGTGTGCTTTCTAGGGGGCTGGAGGAATAGGCTTGCTTAATGTGACAGCATGCGCTATGACTGAATTATGAAAAGGGTTTCTATGCCGTTGTAGGGATATTTATTGATTTATAACCGGACAAGGGCCAAGAATAGGAATATTGATTCAGGTACCTAGATAAACACACTACACTGTCGCCACCTGCGCGATGTCGTTGTGCAAGGATTCCTTAGTTGCTGTGATGGCTTCTAGTATTTTGTCCAGGCGATCATTCAACCTTCTCTCCGACGCCGTACTCTCCGGTTCCCCATTGTTATTTTTAGTGACTTCGTGCTCCGTGGCACCCTCTGCCTTACTCTTCGGCTTCATTGCGACGAACAGGGCCCACCTTATCCCACAGGGCGGCAGTCGCCCGCACAACGCCGTTTCCTGCAAGGAGTGCTTGTGTTACTGTGCTAGGGGCGTGCAGCCAAATAAGGTCCTGGTTCGCTGCTTTGCGCTCTCCCTCCGTCCACTGCCCCGCTCAGGTCGTCCGCCAGGCATCAAGCACCCCTAGAATGGCATCCTTAAATCACCTCCGGACGACAAGGGATCACTGGGTACACGTGCACTACTCCGCTCTGTGTTCCGTGCCAATTGACCACATCAGTCACAGCATGCCCACTGGCCTTCCTTAGTATGACAATCTCACACCCTGCTACCCCAGGCCTAACTCACTGTGGCCATGTCCAGGCTCATTCATAGGAGAGGGCACAACAGGCTTTCAGTTCAATGGCTTCAGGCACGTCGTGTGTTCACCAGCCCACAAACCCTCAGGGCTTTCAACATTGTAAGGGGGCCAAGGGTGAGAGCAGATTGCCGGCCACGCGTCCCCCAGGATCACTGTCACGACGCCTGTCGCTGCTGCTCCACACCCGCTCTCCGTGCGACGCCGCAAGCCCGCCCCGCCCCCGCCTCCTCTGCACTGGGGGTCAGGGTTAGGACCGCAGCCCCACACTCACCAATGCCGTGCACTCAGCGCGGGTCACCGCAGTCCTCCGGTGGGCACCGCCATCTTGCCAGTTAGGTCACCGCTCTCCCCGCTCCTCACTCAGCTCCAGCGGTGCCACGGGGCCCCCTTCCGCCACGATAACGATCCCGGAGCGTGCCCCCGGTGGTCCGATTGAAGCTCCGCTATCGCGGACCACGATCAGGATAATAAGGCAGGATTAGAAGCGGGATCGGGCGTGGAGCTATCGGCTCACGCCGCCATCCCCATCGGTGCCTTAGCCACGCCCCCTACACTTATTTTTCTAATCCCAGCCAATTTCTTCTGATCAAAATGTCCTTTTCTTTGCATTATCAAAGATTCCTTTCCTTTTACATGTTTTCCCTCTTGGGTGACATTTTTCAGCATTCTTCATTTGCTTGACCCACTCTGCACTCAGAAATGTGTTTAGTTTCCTAAAGGTACTCTCCCAGGACAGCATGCAGTGACATCTATATCTATCATTGTCTTTTGTAATTCTTCCCAATCCCTCCCATTACGTTTTGCCTATTACATTCCTTTTTACCACTTGGTTCAGTGTTTCAACCATTCCATTTGCTTCCGGGTACTTCAATGCTATAATTTAGGTCAAGCATCAGTGTGCATGCTCGGTCTGCAAGAGCTGCTGTCTTCAATACAAACCACTTTTTCTCGCCTCCTGCTTAATAATAATAATAATAATAATAATAATAATAATAATAATAATATACATTTAAAAAGCGCAACAGCTACCTCTGACAGAGGTGCCACGGCGCCCTCGCAGACAAGCAGGAAGGAATAAAACTCGAGAGTCTAGCTCTGGTTGAATAGTCAGGTCTTAAGCACTTTCCTGAACTCAGTTTCAATTAAATTAGGCGAAGCTTAACTGGAAGAGAATTCCATAGTCTACTCATAACCACTGTGAAGGATCTATCCCCAATTCGTGCTTTCGCATATTGTGGAACGCAGAGCAAGTTCTGGAAGTTCGATCTTAGAGAGGGTTTTTGAAGATAGGGACGGATACGTTTCCTAATGTAGCTGGGACAGTTGCCTCTCAGATCCCTGAAAGCTACCATCAGCGATTTTAATTCAATACGTTTGGCTACAGGAAACCAGTGGAGCTGTTTAATGTGCGGAGGGATATGATGTCTAAAAGGTACTTTTCTGATCAATCTCGCAGCAGCGTTTTGCACCATCTGCAATCTCTTGATCAGATGTGCAGGCAGCCCCAGGTAAAGACTATTTGCATGGTCCTGCCTCGAGGTGACTAATGTGTGACCATCGGCTCTGCGGCAGCTCATCTACAATTTGTGTAGAACTTATCTCATGCTTCTCAATATACCGAAGCAAGAGGCTACCATGTGATGTATTTGTGTTGAGAATGTCAGATCAGATTCCCATTTTACTCCCAGGTTTTTTGCAGAGGTTGAGGGGCAGGAGGGGGTTGGGGGGGGGGGGAGAGGAATCCCATTTACTCCGGCCACCACAGTTCGGCTAGTGGGTGGGGTGCATTGCCAAAAAACATGAACTCAGTTTTTTCTGCGTTAAGCTTTAATTTATTGTTGTTCATCCAGCTGGAGATGTCCTTCAGGCATCCCCTAAATCTAGCAAAGGAGTTAGCTGAGTGGTCCTGGAAAGAGAATATGAGCTGGGTGTCGTCCGCGTAGGAAACAACTTTTATTTCCCATTAGGCAATAGACGAGAAGAGGGGAGCCAGATATACGTTAACAAGTAAAGGGCTCAATGCCGATCCCTGTGGTACCCTGTACCGTAAAGGTTTGGCTTCTGACTTGAAAGGGTGACACTTTTTGTTTTCATTATGGATTTGTAGAGCGCATGGCTGCCTTAAGGCTTCTCAGGTCTAAGAGACATCTAGTTGGTTGGGACTGAGAAGGTCTTAGATATATTGATTAAACAGCCATGTTTTAATTGCTTTGCGGAACTGCAATTCTTAGTCCATGATTGGAAACTCAGGTGGTTGGGAGTTCCAAAGTTTGGGGACTTGGTGGGAAAAAGATCTTCCTCCCCCGCTCTCCCTTGAGGCCCTAGATTGTTTTATGAATCCTTCTAAACTAGATCTCAAGTGCCTTTTAGGAGTGTAAGGAGATAATAGACTCTATATTTTCCTAGGGCCTCTTTTGTGTAGAGCTTTGTGCATCATGAATGATTAGCCAAGGACTTTAGCCAAGCCAGGGCCGACCTTTCTACTCCCGCACTTTTTAAGCCTGGCAAGTAGGATTAGGTGATCCACCGTATTGAAGGCAGCGGACAAGTCCAGCAGCACTAACAAGGCTGAGGCTCCAGCGTCCACCGACATTCTTACAGACTATGCCGCCTCCAGCAGAGCTGCCTCAGTGCTGAATCCTGCTCGAAATCCAGACTGCGTTTCGTGTAAAATGCTGCATCTGCCAATGAAATTGGTCAGTGGACTTTGGACTAATTTTTCCAGCATCTTCGCAGGTGAGATCGGGGGTAGTTGTTAAGTTCACCCGGGTCAGCATTGGGCTTCTTTAACCCGTTGGCTGCTTCCGCTTTTTTGCGGCAGTGCGGCCGTTTTAAAAACCGGGCGCGGTCGCGTTGGCCATTGGCCGACGGCAGCACCAGCGAGGTAGTGCTGCCGCCGGCCAATGGCCGCCGGCAGCAGCCAACGGGTTAAAAGAGGCAGGAGCATGGCGTGTTTCCAAGACTGCGGGCAGGTGAGATGTTCCATAAGTGGTTTAGGGTTGGATTAATAATGTGGACCAGTTCTCTCCACAGTTTGGGGGGGGGGGGGGAGATGGATCTTCCGGGGACCCAGATTTGCATCTGAGAATCTCTGCCAGGGATTCCTGAAGAGAGAGAAATGGAAATTCTGAGAGGGAAAGCTCCCAAGCATGGGTTACCATCGTTTCAGTTTCAATAGTATCTATTTTAATCGTGAAGGTGTCCTAGACCTTCAAGATTTTTTCCTCAAAGAAGTCAGACAGTATAGCACACAACGGTGACGGTGGTATCTTACTTTCAAGTGCTATTGGTTTAGTAAAAGAGCTAACTATCCTAAACATTTCTTTGCAGGAGTTCTTCGCTGTGTTAATTGGATTTACAAAGTAGTCTCTTCTAGCAATCCTCGTCGATTTATGAAGTTCTTTTAGAGCTTTCCTGTAGATCAATTTGGCCAAAGGACAGTATTCTTTCCTCCAAAGGCGTTCTTTTTGTTTACATTTACTTTTTTTTACCCCGATTTCCTCCGCGAACCAGGGGGCCGACGGAGAGTTTCTGGGGGAAATCGGCCTAGCTTACCTGGGGCTAGGTTGTCTAAGGTGGCAGAGATCCACCCGGTTAGGGTATTAGAATCCGTGTTAGGTTCATTGGTAAGTTGAGGTTCACTTTCTGACAGTACCAGGCTTAAGGATTCCGGTGTCATTTTTTTCCAATTCCTTTTAGGCATATTATGAGTTCTTCTATTGGCACCACCACCACATCTGCTTTTTAATTGTTAATTTTCGCTGCCAGGTCGTGCAGGAACACATAGCTATATGCATGGGCGTCGTGCTTTATCTTTCAGCATGGTGCCCGATTTTCTGCTGCACCCAGTCTGCTTGTTCTTTTCACAATCTCCTCACAGCTTGCTAGTTTTTCTTTTTTTAACCCCGTTTTTTGTTGATTCCGGCGTAGAGGGCGTTGCTGTAGTCCAATCAGCTGGTTAGGAGTGCGCGGGTGATGTCTTTCTGCATTCGATGCAAGACATTCGAGTAATAGTAAACAATGTAGTGGTGTCTTCTTAGCTGTGGGCTTTTATTGCATGAGCGTGTATATCAAGCGCTGTGACACACCGCTGGTATCTAATGCATCAGGAAAAATGTGTCACCGTCTTATAAGGCACCAGTATGTTGTACAAGTGTGTTTTGTTAGCGTCAAAACCTGCACAAAATAGTGCAGGCCATTTGGGGGTGAAGGACGTGACCAGTGCTGGAAAAAATATAGTCCAAGAACCCATAATTTAGGAAGTCGTGGAGAGAAGATAGAAAAGGGTGGAGTCATGAGGGGGCGAGAAAGTCGAGGACAATGTGTACATTGTTGTTAAAAATTAAAGAAATTGGTATCGAGAAAATGCGATATTAAAGGTGTCATTTACTTCATTGGTCACATCATCAGTGTTATGTTATGGGGTTAAGGCACTTGCTGCAGAGGTCTGTGTGTCCAGCATGTGTAAGAGTAGGAGGGTGGGAGGATAACTAGTGGTTAATGCGCTTGAAAGAAAAATCAGGGCACAAGCTGGTCACAAGTTTGACTAAACATAAAATAGTGTCAGTGCGCCTACTGGAAAGCACGGAATGTAAAATGCAGATTACAGAACTGAATTTTACTTGAGATAGCTCAATCGGTTAATGTTTATGTTTCAGACATCCATAATCAAACAAGTTTCAATTCTGATTATATGTAACCTCCAATGCATACATTTAACATATTGAAGACTTTTCTTCATTCTTTCATATTCCATGGTACTTAAATGTAATCCTCTGGGTAGTTATAACTACTTATAAGTGCTATAAATATTTATTAGTCTAATTTACATAAGGGGACCCTGTCTGAGTTTACTCGAGTAGGGCCGAGCGGAGGGATTGCCTGTGGCGTAGATGCTTGAGCGCATGCTATCCATCGCCTTCGTTTTTTTCAGTGAGACGCCCTAGGTTAGGGGATGCCCAGATGTATGTGCTATGCTGTGGAAATTATTCACTATGGTGGAGCTGTCCTAGCCATTCGTATTTCAGTGGACGATACTGCATGCAACAGTCAGTTGGATAATGCCTAATGCGGATGTGCTATTTTAGACCTCTGATGCACAAGATTAATTAGGAGTACATTGGTCAGATTGTAGGAAGACTCTTAACAGACAGTCTGGGCCAAGGTGGGGGAATTGGACTCGATTGTCTTGGCACGATTACACACCTGTGACACGTGAACAGTCTAGACATGCTGACGTTCCTAGAGTAGATCCTACAAAATGGAAACCAGAGAGCATGCGCTGACTGGGGTTAAAAGGGCTTTGGCAAGAACACTCTCTCTTATACCCCTCGAAATCAGCCAAGCTATGATGATATGGTCTTCGTTTCTTGGAGATTAAGGACTGCACCTTGAGCTGCACATCTGCTAAGTCACTTCAAAGTACTGGAACAGAAAGAAAACAAGCATTTGCAATGCAATATGTCTCGAAATTTGCCAGAGTTTGAGCTAATGGCATTGTAAATGACAATGCCTTTTATTTATGCATTGGTTTTTGAAAGCAGATAAAAGGCATTGTCATTTACAATGCCAATAGCTCTAACTTTCGCATATGCAAGAGGAATTGCATTGCCAATGCTTGTGTATGTATGTATGTATATAGATATGAACGTATATATATATTATTTCAATAAAGCAAACCTAGCAAAGAAGCATAGTGTGCTCAAAGATCAGCATAAAGTCAACGGGTGAGAGGAGAGGCAGTTGGGTCGTGGATGGTTAATGCAATCTGGTGTTGTGTACTTTAAAGATGCGAGTCGTCATCTCTTTCCAAACTGGAGTAGCGTTATGGAAGTGGGGATACTGAGAGCATAAATGGAACAGGCTAGTGGGCTTGTTTCTTTTTTGCACATCTTAGTCGAATGGTTTTGTGGCTCCAGGTTTGCAGTGTACCATCAGCAATGGTGAGGTTTTCTTCAAGAGGGGCTGGGAGGTTTGTCGTGAAGGTTTTATAGATGATGCAAATGGTTTTGAAGATGGTGCGACTGGCAGGAGAAGCCAATGGTGATTCATCAGGATAGAGGTGATTGATCATGTTCTTCAGGCCCTGGATAAAACGCGCAGGGTGCCTTTTAGGGGCGCCAGTATGAAGTCTGTGATGCCATGGAGCAGGGTGTTACCACCATCCAGATGCATGGATGCGAGGGCTTGGAGAGCAGTTCAAGTGGTTTTCTGTGTTTTTTTGTTTTTTCAAGATAGTGCGACTGGCAAGAGAAGCCAATGGAGTTTCATCAGGATAGGGGTGATGTGATCATGTCAAGTGGTTTTCTGAAAAAAACAGTTTCACTTTTGTTTTGTTTTTAGAAAAGAAAGCTGGTATCAGCCCGTCTTTGGTCTTATTTTGGCAATGTGTCACTTCAGGGTGAGGTTGGTGTTCAGGGTGAATCAAGTAATTTAGCATTCAGTGAAAGTTAGGGTTCAAAGCCAACAAGGTTCATGTCATTGAGCCAGATTTGTACTTCTATTTTGTTTGTTGTTCTTGGCACATGAAAGGAATTCTGTCTTGACTGGGGTCAGCTTGAGGGAGGAGCTGAACATCCAGGTCTGGGTGATGTGCAGGCAGTGTTTGAGGTGCTCGGTGTCTAAAGCAGAGAAGTCTTTCAAGTATAGCTGTGTGTCATCAACATATTAGTGAATCTTGATGCCATTATCTGTGACTAGAGCACCATGAGGCTCCATGTAGAGGCTGAAGATAACAGGGGAAGAGTATGGAACCTTGTGTGACTCTGCAGATTATTTGGATCTTTTTGGGATCTGGAGGTGTCCATGTGAACAAATGAGTGTTGGTCAGCACAATGGGAAACTGCTTGCTATGCCACTGGAATCAAGATAGCCTGCCTGATATGGAGAGATGCCCGGAAACCAGTCCCAGGGTCAAGACTGATTTGCAAATGGGTAGGTCCAAACTGGGGAGGCGTGGTGAGCAAAAAAATGATGGGTTTGACCCAGATCTGTGACTGGGTGTGAAGGTTTAATTTGTTCGGCAATGCGTCCATGATTTGTGTGTTTTTTTGCTTTCTCGCCCTAAGTGGGAAGGATATGCCCAGATGTGGGTTGCATGTCCACTATAACACTGGATTCAAGATAGCCTTGCTGAGGAGGGGTGATACCATGAAACCTGTCCCAGTATGCTTGTTTTCCAGTCCAGGGAGGACTTGGCTTACCAGTTCGGGCTGGACTGTTCACATGGGGAGCAGGGCCAAGACTGATTTAAATATGGCTGGGTCCAAACTGGGATGGCGTGGTGAAAAACACAAAAACGTTGGGTTTAACCCAGATATGTGACTGGGGTACATTTTTGATTTGTTCTGCATTCCGTCCATCATTTGAGTAACTTTGGGAAATCAGAACTACAGTTCCCACAATGCACTAGACCATACGGATTTGGGCAATCAGAGGGCTCGGTGGCCAGTATTTCTTCAGATGCTGAGCGTTGTTTTACAGGCAGTTTGCAGGAGACTAGTGCCACTGGTCTAGGGGAGTCTGAGGTTGCTTCAGGCTCTCACAGGGTCCCTCTGTCTAGGAGAACAGAGTTAGTCTAGGACGAGTCTCGATCAGGCAGTCTCCAAGATCGTTGAAACAGGAGGGGAGGACCCCTCTTTTGGTTTGGGCAAGTCCTGTTATCGCAGACACAGTTCTCTTTCTCCTCTTCAATGTAGGTTGATTCAGAACTGAAGTTCTGGTGTCAGGGGTGGTCCTTAAACTCCTAGATTTAGTGGCTGTTTGTGCAAATGGCCAATGAGCTACTAGCGCCAGTGGCTAATCTGCCCGTTAAGTGACCATATCAGTGTGTAGGTCGTCAACCCAGAACCCTATATTCTACCACTTTTGCAAATGGCATAAGTCTTCCTCAGCTGTACAGACCAAGTAGCCCATCCTAGAGGTGGGGTTAGCCATCTAGGGGTGTACGCCTCTTATCTAATTTTCTAGAACATAAGTATTATCATCTTTTGCCTCTGAAAACCAACTGGGGGCTCTCCAGCCTCTCTGCACAGTGTACTTCTCATCAGGAAGCCATGTTTTTTTTTTACCAGCACCTCCATTTTTTCGTACACGGCGTCCAAGATGTTTAATTTTTCTATCCCCAGCTCCTTGAACTGGAGCCCCGCACACGGACCCCCGGACTTCCATCAAGTTTCCGGCATTCTTTAGGAGTTTTCTTCTGAGACCAGTTTCAAAAGATGCCTCTTGCGAATAGAGCCCTTATACTGACCCAAGGACCTTTATAGAGCAGTTTTTCAAGAGTCTTCTTTTTATACCCGTCTGAAAAGTTGCAATCGTTGTGATTGTGCTCTGTTGTTCCATCTTCGCCGGCGTACATGTTCACGTCGTCCATCGACATTAGGTCTGGATTAGCAGAATCAACCGTACCACACCAGTCTGATTTTTCTAGAAGCTAGAGCACCTACTACAGCCTACAAGGTTTCATGGCCTTTGTACATGGCTTCCTGATGAAGGCGTACAGCCGAAACGCACGTAGGATTTAGAATTTCTAGAACCATGCCAGAAATGAATGTCCTCTACATAAAATGAAATCATAATGTGTATATATTTTGTTGATCAATAGTTAATTTTGTGAAACAATTTCATATACAAAGATATGCACTGTTGACACTGTGGGAGAAAAAAAGATTTATAGCGCAGTGTTTGGATGTATGATAGGAAACAAGCAAAATGTGTAAATACAATGCATTTTTGACTGTAGAGGACATCATCCCCTCTATATGTTCTTTTTAAATTGTACAGGGATATAACTGTCTATATTAATAATATAAAATTATAATAAAAAATATTTTTTGATACCTAATTCTGGAGGGTGTATGTACATTATATTATGTATGCTGTTTAGGTCCATAATTATTCTCAACTTCCTAATTTATTTTGTTTACATTCGATTAACACACCCCGATTTAGGAAATTGTGTCAGGAGTACCCTTATCCTTACAAACTATACCAAGGCATCTCCATCATATCCTACGCTGACGACAAGAACACCACCATGAGAACCAACTTCACCAACTGTATGATCACAGTAGCAGAATGAATGAGATGCAACTGTCTAACGCTCAAATCCGGCAAGTCGGAAGTACTTGTCTTCAGAAACAAGAACTCTGCATAGAACTCTGCATAGGACTCTACCTGGTGGCCAACAGAGCTAGAACCAACAACCACTGACCTCACCAGTAACCTAGGAATCATCCTGGATGATAAACTTAAAATGACAGCACAAGTCACTGTAGTGAGTTCCTCCAGCTTCCTCATGCCATGAAAGATCTTTAAATGGCCACTCCAGAACACCAGACATACCGTCACACAAGCACTCATCACAAGCAACCTCGACTACAGCTACGCAGGACTCTCCAAACAGCTACACAGATTCCAGACCATCCAGAATTGTATTGTATTGTATTGTATTGTGATTTGTAAAGCGCGATTGCTGCCCAAATGGGCGTCCAAGCGCTAGAGCATGGATAGCCGAGCTGAGGGTGGCGGAGACTGAGATTTAAGTGGGCCTGGCAAACAGAAAGGTTTTCAATTGTTTGCGGAATGAGAGTAGGATTTGTAGTGGGAGTGAGTTCCACATTTTAGCGGCCTTTAAGGAAAACATCCTTCCTCCGGTCCTAGCTCTCCGTACTCTTGGGACTACGGCCAGAAAGGCCTCCGTGGACCGAAGGGGTCTATTAGGGTGGTATTGAGTGACCAGTTTGTTAATGATCGCAGAATGAAACCGTAAGACTCATCCTCAACCTCCCACATCGCACACACATCCCACCACACCTCAGAGAAGTCCACTGGCTCCCAACTCACAATAACAG
Source organism: Lissotriton helveticus (assembly GCF_964261635.1). Lineage (NCBI taxonomy): Eukaryota > Metazoa > Chordata > Amphibia > Caudata > Salamandridae > Lissotriton > Lissotriton helveticus. The sequence continues at coordinate 2,030,450,563 of NC_136065.1, read as the reverse complement.
CTTAGTCAAACTCCTTACACACACATACAGAACACAGCACAACATTAAACCAGCATACCTGAATAGCCTAATACACTTTCAACAACCTGCCAGACAGTTTGCTCAGCATTACTCAGTTGCTCACAATCCCTGCATTCACAAAAGCAGAACAGGAGGCTGCTAATTTTCTTACATCGCACCCAAAACCTGGAACAGACTACTGCAACACTTCACAGCCTCCTCTTCACTTATTCAATTCTGCAGGAGGCTGAAGACCCATCTCTGACTAACTCTGCGGGGCAACAAACCGGTTCTAGGCCTGGCTAGCCTCACAGGTGATTAGTGTGCTATACAAATCCACATAACTTAAGTGTTGTTCTAGTACTTTGCTTGGACTCATGTGATGGGTTGTCTGAGTGTTACCTGGAGGGACTTCTCTGTCATGAGGTCATCTGGAGTTCTGTTTTCCTTCCATTACTTTTCTTGTCTGCGGATGTATCCATTATTGTCAGAAATGTTTTTTTTCTGGGGGGGTTTCCACAGAGTTTTATATAGCACGAAGTTATCAGAGCGCTTTACATGAGCACCAGTTGCGTTACACAATGACACATTCAGTTTTTTGTTAGGCTCGGATAGATTAAGTGATTTGCCCAGAATCACAGAATGTTGAGCGTCATTGCTGAGACTTGAACTCGGTTCCCCAGATTTGAGCTCGACCGCCCTAACCGTTAGGCCACAACCTCTCCCCTAAGATCTTACGAGCACTGGAGGCTGAAGGCTTTGGCTTGTACTTGCATGTTTTATTTGGGGGTGTAGATGTTCATACAGTATTTTTAAAAAAGTGGTGACGCGGTTTAGAACAGTATGAAGTTGATTGGGTGAAAGATAAGTTGTCTACTGAGAAGTCTTTGAAAGGTCTGAAGGTTTGGTGTTCTCTTTTCGGTTGACCTCGGTTTATTTGGAGGATGCTGAGCAATGTGCTAGGGATGGCTAACTGGTGCGTCCAGTCCAGGAGTGTGAGTGGTTTGCATCGCATTGCTGTTGATGCTGAGAAGACCAGGTTGAGGGTGTGTCCTTTGGAGGGTGTTGGCTGTGTGACTTGCTTGAGTTCCATTGCCTGCCAGAGTATAGAGAGCGCTTAGAAGCCGCTGTTACCTGTTCTGTTGTGCTGAACATCCCAGAGAACACATCTCTCCCTGTAAACGAGGAGGCTGTTCCCTAAGCAGCTGCGATAGCCACTGAAACCCGGCAGAAGCAAGGGACCGTGTGAAACCAGAGGAACCAGCGGCAGTGGGCCGCGGCCCGCACATCCCAGCCGCAAGTCGGCTGGTGACAATCACCGAGTCTGTTGCAACACGCGGCATCTGGGGTGAGATACGGCCGCGGCCGAGCATGGACCTGCGGGGGCAGCAAAAAGCGCTGGTGAACTGACAGCAGCACTCTGCCGGAAGCGGTAAGCGGTGAGCCCCGGCCTGGAAAGGCCCAGCGGAAGCAGCGGGAGCTCCCGCCTACCATTGGAGACCCGTAATCCTTGCTTCGGCTGCACTGGGCAGTGTCTCCACGCACAGAGAAGTGCCAGGAAGAGGGGGCGGGGGGCAACACGTGTGGTGAGCCAGAGATCCCCATCATAGAAAAGCAGCGGGACTCTCGTTACCTGCGTGTGGACGAAACGGGAAGGCGCTGACAAAGTAAATAGTGGTCACCGGTGGTCACTGCTTGGGGCTCCTGCCATTGCTCCTGCCACTGCCTCCTTCAAGCAGGTCCAGGAGGACCACAAGTACCACCATCCTAGGTACGCGGACGTGCTGTAAAAGAGGGATCACTTTGCGGGAGCCGCGGGAGCGCAGAGGGAGCCGCGGATCGCTTTGGTGACTGTTGTGCTGCCTGCCCCCTTGTTTGCGGTCTGCAGCTTGCCTGCCCCGTTCTGCTGCCTGCCGCTTGGTGCTCCTTCTCCCCTGCCCCCCGCACCACACTGTAAGGGACCGGGAGGGGCAGGAGTGCCAATAGTGGTAGCGGACTTCTGGAGCGGACTTCTGGAGCGGAGGTGAGAGTCGCGGGGCAGCTGTGATCCGCCGTGAACTGTGGGGCAGCTGTGTTTCTGGCAGATCATCACTGCGGTCAGCATTTGCTCTGGTTGGTGCAGCAGCAGCGGGGGAATTGGCGTAGCGACAGGTACTGCTAGTTGTTCAGGCTCTCTCTGGTCTTGTGACTCACCGCCGAAGGAATTGAAGTGCCTCGCCGGTCCCCGTGTGCAGCAGAGGCTCATGGAGGCTACAGGAAGGTACGCCCAAAGCACAGAGGTGTGACTCCCTTTGGCCCCCCAGGTGAGAGGTGACTTGCTAATTTTCTGGAGCCTTTCTTTTTGGTGATCAGCTACCTCCAGAGGAGGGTAAAGTTTACCGGGGTAAAACACAGTCATTGGCAGCTGGGCCTCAACCACAGGATGCCTAAAACAATCTGCTTCCCAACGTCAAGGAAACATCCTTGTAAAATCAAACCCCTCAATTCAAGTGTCACCCAGACACTTGAGGTGTTCACGGAACACAGTCCCTGACCTGAAATGATTTTTAAAGTCATCTGTAGCGCTCACGAGGCTTTCATTGAAAGGCAGGGGAAAGAAAGTCTGCTATGCAGCGACAAAGTGGCGTCATAGCCATCAACCACCACCAGAGGGAGCCAGGCGTACAGTGGACTACGTTCCCCAGAGGCCCCGTGGGTTTCCGACCCGGAAGTTCCAATACCTACAAAGCCCTTCCGTGGTAGAGGAACGGGGCTTGTCAATCCGGATTCCTGGAGACGAACGCCGCTGAAGAGCCATCGTGCATTTTCCCCCGTCTATTTGGTCAGGTACTTTCTTGGCAGGGACCGGAGAAACGCACTGGATGCGCAGTCAGATCTCCGTCTCTGCAACCACTTTCTCGGCGGCTATTAATGAGCCGCATTTAGAGGTTGTGTATACCTCTCTTTGTCTTTGCCACGTTTACCGCAGTTTGGTGAAGCGGGTTGTTCCGAGACTCCGTGACGTGGAGAACCGCGCAGGAGCGCGTTTGCCGCTCTCCGTCACGGGAGTCTTCTAGGGTCCATATTATTTTCATTCTAATTTACATTTACCGAATACTCTTCGGGAGATAGAAGAGTACCGGTATATTTCTACAGAGCTTCCTTAAACTTGGTAGCGGAGCTCAGCACACACAATTAAACGTGTGACTTACTTAGTGGCTTTACCTTGCTGATTTTGCTTTCTTTATTCCATTTACCTTGCTGATTTTGCTTATCTTTGGTTTTACTCCTTGCTGATTTTGCTTCTGCCACGAGCTTTCGTACACGAGCGCTGGGGCCATAATCTATTGCTTGGTTCCCTAACAGGATTTGGGAATTCCAAGGAGCAAGGATGATATAAGAAACGTTTCTACTGTATCTTCCCTGTTGCTTCTAGTCTGAGTCTCCAAGTAGGAGAGTTATTCCTGATTTCATGAAACTGCCAAAACATGTTAGTATGTTATGAATGACTGTCTGTATATTCTGCTAGTGTTTGCCTTATGATTTCCTAACCAATGGCCTTTGTCATTCTTACCTGCAGTTACCCCAGGGGTAGAAGACTCCTAGCGTTCTGTGAGGGTCCTTACTGATGACAACTGAACCCACCAACAGGAGAAGTCTCTCTTTTGGCTGTGTTTATTATTTTATCCACTTCCCTTTTCCCTGGGGTGCATAAACACATAGCGGTGTTAACTTCACGCGGTGTGTGGTGCGTCCTGGAGAAGAAGGGGGGATTACTTTTTTCCATCGTTGCTGCTGACATCTCTCAGAGGTTAGGGGTTACTTGTATGAAGCCATTGACATCGTGACATCAGAAGCTCCCCTTCCCGATTGACTTGCCAATAAGGACTAAATCCAGCAATGTCACGAACCCTATCCTGGAGAGATCTCATAATATTCAACCCTCTGCAACATTAGGCCAGAGCACTCAAACTGGGAGACGCCTGTGCCACTCCTGCATTTGCCGGGAAATGAATATAAACCAACAACTTATCTATCTGATTTACCTGGGACCACCTCTGCTCCAATCCTTGGAAAACATGAGCAGGTTGTCCCAGTTCAAATACACTGCCACCATCAAGCAACTTTGCAGTCCCCCATTCTGGATGTCATCAGGACTTGGCTCAATCAAGACTGAAACCAGCACAACAAGGAAACTGCGGGTTCGTATCACCAATATTTCCACAGAATGTGGAAACAAAGATACAAAGAACTTTGGAGCTTACCCCAAAACTCCCCAGAATGGCCAACAATACTTGGCTCTCTTCTTCACCAACCCAAAGCTTTCAAAGCCAAAGTCTACATAGTAGCAGCTTCATAAATGACCCTGGTCCTATATTAACTGGCGAAACTAACCAATCAACGGCAAGGGCACTACTTTTGCAGTCCAATAAAATGAAGCTGCAAATTGATTTACTATCTACAATCGCACAACGCTTGGTGAAGCTAAACAACAAGGTGGATTTTATAGAAAACAAGCTTAGTGACAAGCAGGACAATCAACACTGTACTTGCACGTGCGCTGAACTCATCGATAAATGGGCGACACTCCCTAAAATCCTAACAGCTTTGATAGCCTCATTGAAGGAACAAACAGAAGGAACTTCTTGCCAATTAAGTAACAGTGGTACGGCATCCACAACAAACAGTGAAGAGCATCAAGCCAATTTGGTTACAATTTCCCCGAGTAATCCTATAATAAAGCTAGACAACCAAGTTTCATCCACATCCACCAAAGTTCACATCAGCTCACCAGGTCTCAACTCCAGCCCTGGACCTATACACCTAGCCAAAGAGCTTGAGAGCAACGATCCCACCCAGGGAAGAACGGATATACCTCTCTGAAGGAGGGCCAAAAAAAAGCTAAGGACTATCTAGAATAAAACAAAGGCTATTAAGAAAGTTGCCTGCTCCGTGTCAACCTGCAATCAAAAATCACAAGCCGACAATGGGAAAATCCAGAATCTTTCAATATTCACTATAAAACATGCTTTGAGTGATGAAAAATCTACAGTATCAATTCCATCAGAAGCAAAACAAGCGACTGAAAGATAATTACAGTCAAATCCCCTAATGGGGAATTCGCACAGCTTACTATGTCCAGCAATAAATACTCAACCAGTTCCCCCCACCAAACACCAACATCAAGAAGTCGGAGCACAAAGTTCAATTAAGTTCACCCAAAAAAGAAGGATCCAATTTGTGGGGGCTTCGTGTTTCTCACAGGACCGGAATATGCATTCAAGTGGTCTCAATTGGAGATCTCACCCGCCTTATACACCTATTGCGGCTCCGGTCCCCGGCTCGGCGAGCCGGGGACCGGAGCCGTGAGAAACACAAAGCCCCCACAAATTGGATTGAGCCTGGCAACACAGAGACATTTTACACTACACGAGGAGAAGCTACTCTTCCCTCGCTACACGGATACGATATGGACTCCCCATCCTTTATCTCCCCACACATAGAAGGGGGTCCTATTCCAGCCCTGAAGAAAGTCTTGGACCTTTATGGCTCTCGTGGACTGAAACATGTCGGCACCAGGGTCTTAGGACCATAAAAATCCAAATAAGACCAGTTTTTTAGAATGTTATTGACCCAGCCAGACCCAGGAATAAAGGGAAACCAGGGGTCTGACTGGTCTTTTATTCTTTAAGCCCCCTTCCTTCATCTATTCAAAGAGCTACCCAACACTGTGGTTGAGCCCACCCCGACTTTTAGGGGTCGGGGTGACCCGATGATGAAGCATGACACCACTAGGGTGTGTGAGGGTAATTAAAAAGAAGTAGTGTTTTTTTCCTTCTATACACACAGACATGATTAGCATGGCCCTTCTGCCTTGAGTGGCTAATTGTATAATCGTTATTGTCACTCATTGAGTAATCTTCCTCAACATTACAGATTACACACCACCAGACATCCAATCCTGGTGTAATTCTATTGGAGTATTGTTTGTGAAGCATAATTCATAGGGAGGATATACTCCTGTCTTTTTCCTCTCCAACCCCCCTGGCTACCGGAATGTTTACCGGCGGACTTTTGTGTTAACTAAAAACACTGACAACAAAAATGGACTAGCTCATAAACAAATATGTTTCACACCTCCCTGTTATCGCTGGTGACCTGACCACTCAGGAGTTAGGAAATCAAAAGTGCATATCTTACCGCACATTGATGGTGCCTCACTGAAGCAGTTTTTTCTAAATCATAGTCTGGTCTCTGCTCACACCATCAAAACAGCTGCGGATCCTCTCTGGCTCCCACTCCCCACCTTCAGGGATAAATCTACAATAGACTATCTCTTTATTTCGGATCATCTAGTACCATACTTTAACAACTTTGAAGTGGACAACAGGGATGAGAGTGATCACAGGACACTGAGAATAACTGCAGCTAAACGGGGAATCCACAACACAACTGGAAACACTGGGGGTTTCAACTGGCGAAGAACGCTACGAAGTCCTGAGTAGAATAAAATGGACTATTAATCTTGGCCCCAAACTCCTGGAGTGGGTAACTTACAAAGAATCAAATTCCATACTCATGATCATAGTCTCTCCCCAGGTGCCCTGGGAAGCACTCCTAGTAGAATTAAAATCAGCCCTAGGGTTACGAACTAGAGGCACCCAAGTGCAGGATATCCACTCTCTGGGACCCCCACAATGTATTAAATCAAGAGACCTAAATCACACAAAACACAGTCTTTCAAGGGCTTTGAAGGCAAGCAGGAAAGGCATCAAAAATCCCCAAACTCAGGAAATAACAGCTCTCCATGCAGCGCACAGGAAGAAAGTCTGGGAAATACACTCCAAGAAAATAGAGGCAGAATGGGTGAAAATGTTTACCTTTCTCAAAAAAAGGGGACACATCCAACTTTGGAGATATATTAAGCAACCCACTTACACCGGTCAGATAAAAGAAAATGGATTGGCAGCCTTGGAGTGGGTTAAACATGCAACTCGGCTGTACTCAACCCATCAGAATATCATTCAAACTTATTCCCATCAACAATCTCCAATAAAAGATAAAGTCATCAAAACTACTAATATCACAGTGGCCGAGGTAACTACCGTGATCAAAACAATTTGTTCAGATGGCGCTCCAGGACCCAATGGAGTTCCTGCATCTGTGTTCAAAGCTGCGCAGGGATTCTGGGAAGAACAGTTAACAACACTTTTCAAGCATACCTTTGCCACTTCTACTGTTCCATCATCGTGGAAAGGCTCAATACTTTCCCCAATTTATAAAAAAAGGGACAGCACAAAACCCGAAAATTACCGGCTTATTGCTTAATTAGATGTTGAGGGGTAAGCATATGTCAGAATACTTTTGAAAGAACTGGAAGTCTGGGCAACACATAATAACATTCTTCCCCTTTTTCAAACCCAAAGGGCCCAAAGCTCTACCACAGATAACATCTTAGTTCTGTCCCATCTGTCTAATCGCGCTACCCATCTGTAGTATGTCTGTAAAGTAAGTTATACTGTGCCTTTAACATGTGCATTCTTCTTGGAGTGTTTCTATGATTCTATCTCCCTTCATTCTATTCCTCCACGACAGTTGCTGTTGGTGTCTGCTTGCACTAGCAACCTCCGTCGTGGGCTCCCTTCTCCTGTACTGAAAAGGATTAAACCTTCCCCTACTATCTACTGGATCCAGAGACGTATTTGTATTTACCCCATCCTACAGTTGGTACCAGGAGTGGGGTACTTTGATTTTTCTATTGGATTTCTATTTTGAACTTTGCTTACTTTCGGAGCCCACAGGCGTACCTGTCTCGATCACCTCGGATTTCAGCTCATATTCCTGAAGGTGGGTCAGACATTATTTATTACTTTCAACATTTTGTGTCGAAGTTACGGATTGTCCGCGAGAGCTTCTACGGATGAGTCCCGTGTGATTCTCTTTCAAATCCAAACATTCCACCAGAGCTACGTGAGACAGCCTCATCGTCTCAATGCCTCAGAACCGCAAAGCACTGTGGGAGCAGCGTATTGATGTAATCACTCGTAAAGCAGGAATGTTTACGTCACACGTAAAGTAGGAATGTTTCCGTCACACGCTCGTCGGCCATTTTGAGTAAGTCGCGAAGGTTCCAACTTTACTCCAGCAGTTTTCTTTGTCAGTGCGATTTTCTTTAAAACGGTGATTCGCACACCATTTGCTTAAACATTTCAACGTTTTCCACATTTATACTCCGGTGCGATACCTTTGTTAAAAGAGGATTCGCACACCTACTTCAACATTTGCTTTTCTTATTGGACACAGTTTTTAACAACTGTAAATTCACTGTTTTACTTATTCTTTCTATTTCGTTTAACTCTTACTTTTTTGATTGTTCATTCAACCTTTATGGCTACTGCTCAAGGCGTCATACAACCATCACCTTTCCTACAGAAACCTGGTAAACCAGAGTTAAAATGGTCTGAATGGTTGAAAGATTTGAGAACTATTTAACCGCAATTGATGCTGATGGTTATTCTCCCACGAGGAAATTAGCTCTACTAATCAACCATCTTGGAGCTTCTGGGCACACAGTTTTGAAAACCTTACCCATTTTCCTCCACCTGTCTCAGAAGATGAAACCTGGAATGTATTTTTAGAAGCAAAATTACATATGGGGAAACAATACCCTGACTCAACAAGTGGTCTTCTGGAAAGATTCAATTTCACAATGTGCAAACAGTCATCAGAGGAATCTGTAGAAGACTATATTGCAAGTTTAAGAGTTCTAGCTGAAAAAATTAGATTTTGGTGCTAGTGTGGATACATACAAAAGAGATCAATTTGTGTTTTATTGCCATTCTAAAAAAATACGAGAACGCCTTCTTACCTCTTGCAATCCTACTTTAGCCGAAACAATTGACATAGCCAAAGTATCGAAAGGTCAATTGTTACGTCCAAAGTTCTAGCCAGCAACCAACATACTGGGTTTTCTGCCCAAATTAATACTCAAACCAGTTCCTCTGACAATTCCGAAAACTATGAATTTTGTCTCTGAAAGCAATACTGTATGTGCTATTAATTCTAAACAAGGACCAGAAAGGAGATAGAATAGAAATCAACCCACAAAACCTCAACTCATTTGTTTCCGCTGTGGCTCTAGAAACCACATAGGAAACAACCCTACATGCCCTGCTTTAGGGAAAAGATGTACGAAGTGTCAGAAACGTGGGCATTTTCAGAATCTTTGTAATAAAAGAATGTATACTCCTTTTAACAGCAATTCTAGACCAAGAATAGCCAACATATCAGTAGATTCACCTGAAACACAAGATTGTACATCTCGGTTTGCAAACATGGTTGTTACCATTGACATTCCTGAATCTACTGACAACCTATCAAAGGCCCATTTGTTGATATTACTATTGATAACAATGTTATCCCAAGTATGGCTGATTCAGGTGCACCCGTTACTATTCTTGCTGAGGTCACATTTTATGAGTTATGGCCTGACAAATTTCCACTTATTGCTCCTGATATTAATCCGAAAGCATTCGGCGAGAAAGATATTGATTTAATAAGATTCTTTCGGGACACCATCACTTGTCTAGGCAGATCTATCAAAACGAAGATATAGGTGGCGAATAAAAAGAAGAAATATCGTCGGATGGAAGGATCTTGGCCTATTAGGCATCATTTTACGTCCCGTACAAGATCCTCACATAGTATTAGGTGAATTACCTTCAAACATACTAGCTATTAATGATGATGTTTCTAACATTGACAAATTTGCAGCAGATTTTCCTGAGGTATTTAAGAATTCAGTTGGAAAGGTCAGAGGTTTTGAACACAACATATTACTGAAGGATAGTGCCATTCCTATTGTGCACAAAGTCAGACCTATCCCTCTCAGTGTCAGAGAAGATCTCAAGACCCTTCTTTCTAATCTTCAACCTGATGGCATTATTGCACCCATTGATGCTTCTGAGTGGGTTTCTCCGGTGGTTTTTGCAGGAGAAAAAAAAAAGAATGTCGATTTAAGATTATGTGTTGATTTAAGATCTCTCAACCAGAATATATTAGTTGACGGTCACCCCTTACCACATACACATGAAATGCTAGTCAACATTGGTAAGTCAAAATTCTTCTCTACCATCGACCTACATTCGGCTTATCACCAAATTCAAATTCTCAACCACTTACAGCCTTTGTAGCGCCATTTGCAGCATTTAAATACCTAAGATTGCCATTTGGCCTTGCATCAGCTGCAAGTGTTTTTCAAAAGCTTATGGACAATCTTTTTGGGGCATTGAATCAAGTGCAAGCATTTCAAGATGACATCTTGGTGCACATAGAAACTAAAGAAGAACATTTGATCATCCTTAATAAAGTGTTTTCAATTTTACAAAATAAGGGCAGGACTATAAAAGCCAACAAGTGCAATTTACTTGTCCGTGTGGTTGAATATTTAGGCCACCTAATTTCTAGCGATGGCATCAAACCTACATTTTGTAATACTGAAGCCATACGCAATGCACCTCCTCCTTCAGATAAAGACGCTTTGCAATCTTTCCTCGGTCTCTGCGAATACTAAACGAGATTTGTTCCTGGTTATGCCCAACTAATACAACCTTTAAGATGTTTACTTAAGAAGGGGTGCAAATTTGAGTGGTCTATCAGTCTACAAGAAATTTTTGAGAAAGTTAAACTACTGGTAATCAATGCTCCTGCCTTACAACCTTTTGTTCCCAAAGCAAAACCTTTCATGTCGGTAGATGCCAGTCAAAAAGGTTTAGGAGCAGTATTTGGCCAATGGGTAAATGGTAAGGAAAAAACTATTGCTTTCGCTTCTCGTGCTTTAACTACAGCTGAATGTAGTTATAGTACAATCAAGCGTGAAACACTCGCTATTGTATGGGCTGTCCAGAAATTTAAAACTTAACATTTATATGTGGGGTGTTTCTTGTGAAGTTTTTACGGACCATAAACCATTGGTGTCTTTATTATCTGGAAAGGGGTTAGGCTAATCATCTGCAAGATTAGTAAGGTTACTTTCAAAGCTACAGGAATACAACCTTGTTATTAAATAAATCCAGGGTGGGAAAAATGTAAGTGCAGACTGTCTTTCTCGCTTACCACTTCTAGATTGTGGTGAAGGTGAGGACAGTTTTCATACTGATTGTGTTGTTGGTTTAATTGATGCTGTTGCTTTGCGCTCCAATAACATATCCCAAGATGAATGGGCATCCTCAATGGCAGATGATGAGACTATCAAAAAAGTAGAAACTTTCATCAGAACCAAATGGCCCAATACAAAAAACCTCAATGACGAGTTGAAATTCTTTGCACAAATTAGCGATGAAATATCATTTGAGAATGGAATTTGTGTCAGAGATGGATTGTTTGTTCCACCAACTTTACTAAGAAATAAAATCATTGCTATAGCTCATGAAGGTCAATTAGGCATTTCCGCTACTTGCAAAAAATTGAAAGAATGTATTGGTGGCCAAATTTAGACAAGGATGTAAAATGTTTTATTGACAGCTGTTCGGCATGTATTGTCTCAGATAAACACTGGAAAGTCAACAAAAAACCTTTATATCCTGTGCCATTTCCTGATTTACCTTGGGAGAAAATTGCTTTAGATTTTTCGGGCCCCTTCACCCTACTACCTTTAGAAAAAAGATATTGTATTGTTGCCATTGATTACCATTCTAAATGGATTTACTATTCTTTTGTACAAACAGCAAATTCTGCTACAGTCATTACTTTTCATCCAAACATCTTCAAAATTGAAGGCACTCCTAACTATATCGTTACTGATAATGGCCAACATTTTATCTCCAATCAAATGAAATACAACATCTCAAAGTTGCGTTATACAACCCCTCTTCAAATGGTCTTGTTGAGAGAGCTAATCGTTTATTAAAGTAGGAGTTCAAACTGCTCTTGCGTCTAGTGGGTTTTTTTTTGGTTTTTTTATTGAGCAAAGCAGTAGGTTCAAGAGAATACACAGTATACTTCAACACATGTTCTCAAATATTATCCTTAAAAACTAGTTGCACAACAATTTAAATGACAGCCAGATAAAAATATTATGAAACAAAGAAGGAGGCTAAAAACCAAAACAGCTAATTATATCTTCTTTAAAAAAAAAAAAGCCAATACTGTTCTGCATTACATATCTAAAATGCGAGTGCCATCTTATCGCCTTAACCCCAGATCAATACGACATGTTTATATTTCATGGTACTCGCAAAATCCTTCACATTTAATCAAAGTGCAAAGTGCATTCTATAAAGTGCAAATAGAAGTGTTTAATATCACTAAAGTGCAAAAGAGAATAAAGTGCTAGTGCAGATTACCAAAAGGCTGATTTATTGATTAGCCATCCCTTGTTTTCCCTCCAAGCTCCTCCAATACGCTAAAAAACGTCCAATTCTTCTCATATTTCTTAAAAGCTCCAACTTTCCTAGCATATGCTTCTTCAAATTCCGGAGTTCTTTTCATTGTATGAAACCACTTTAAATGAGAAGGTATTTCCCTCGATTTCCAATTCTGCAAAATTAGGGAGGGAGCGACCATGCATGAGATAAATAAAAAGGCTTTTTCTGGCCCGGATAGTATCTTCTCATCTCGGCTGATACCAAACAATACAGTGCGTCTAATGCTGACATTGCTGAATTCAAAACAAAATTTGGGCATATCTTAATACTCCTCATTCAACCACTAACATCACACCTGTCAAGGCTCTTAGAGGAATAGAAGCCATGTCTAAACTTTTGCCCAAATGTTTCGGAAATTTTTCTGTAGGTCAAAACATAGAGAAACAAGCATTTACAATGCAACGGTTTCGCCTTTGCAAAAGTTAGAGCTATTGGCATTGTAAATGACAACATTTTTATTTATGTGTTGGTTTTGAAAACAGATAAATAAATGGCATTGTCATTTACAATGCCAATAGCTTAATCTCTCGCAAATGCCACACACACACACAGAGAGCCCCCCCACACAGAGCCCCCCCCCCACACACACAAATAGCCCCCCCACACACACACACACAGAGCCCCCCACACACACACAAAGAGCCCCCCCACACACACCCACACAGAGCCCCCCCACACACACAGAGCCCCCCACACACAGAGCCTCCCCCACACACCCACACAGAGCCCCCCCCACACACCCACACAGAGCCCCCCACACAGAGCCCCCGCACACACTGCGAGCCCCCCCACACACTGCGAGCCCCCCCCCACATCAATAGAACAGCAGGTGTGCTGGCATGGAGGCACAGGGGTCTGCAGGGCCTACTGCACCTCAAACACTACTGCCTTTTTACTACCAAATCAGGGGAGTATGCCCATTTTCCAGATTCTATTGGGTACAAGGGCATCCTTGCTGTGCCACTTCGGGCAGCCCAAACACATTCAAATGGCCAACATTTTCCCTTCTTGCATCAGCAACAGTTACTATCAAACTATTAATCAGGTGTGGCATGCTGGGGTTGTTTGCTGTCATGTTCACAATGAAATGGGGCATCAAGATTGGAAGTGTCACTGGTGGCTTTGTGCAATGATAACCAAGCCCAGGAAATGAAGCAAAAGCGTAAGTATTATTGTATGACCAAATGTAAGCCTGGGCAGTGTTTGCCTATTCTCGGCGATTATTGAATGCTGAATAACTGAGAAATGGAAGAATTAATTAACATCCTCATTGTGTAAGAAATATGTGGCAAATGTCAGAATGAAAAGGCCCACAGTCCATGTGCATACGAACCACGAAGCAATTGTGGCTTTGTAACAACCACTGTTGTAATGCATTCAACTTCCATTTTCCGCATGCGCCCAAGATGTTTTATTTGCTATTTTACAGTGACGTCATTACCATGTTGTGGACTCGTAACGATCCTCTTGCGTGCATGCAATGCTTAATTTGAGCTGGTGGTTTCTGTGCTAGGCACTGGCACATAATTGTGAACACCAGCACGTATGACAGTCAGCCACATGGTGGCGCTGCCTGTGTAATTTCGAGATACACAGAGTAACAACTGTTTATTAATTCAATATATATTAAAAAGATTCATTTCTGCTGCCCAAGCCATTCCTATAGCTTTGGTGCCTGTAAATGTTTGAACTATCACATTTGTAGGAGTGTTAGGGTTAATAGTTGTGCAGGTATTGTTGGCAGTGCTGGCTGGGGCAATGGGTGGTTAAAGCTGCAGTGGCCACCGGACAAGGGCCATGGCGCACATTGTATTCCTAATTAAGCAGTACGTGCTTGCCTGCTCTATCCCTCATGCAGAATAGCCAGGTACGCAGTGCTGGTGTTTCTACTGAAAGTGTAACAAATCAGCCCTACTGTGAAGTCAAAACCCATCTCTGTGATGCAAAATGCACCTTCTTGCGTTGTCTCATGCTAGCTCTCCCGAGATTCTTATGTAACTTCCACTGCTCGTGCACTGTGACAAATTACCTCGCACTAGCACTTCAGTTATACAAGAACATTAGAGTTATTGTGATGTCATAACTTGCCCTCCATGTCACCTTAGTTCACAATTGTGACATCATAATAGCCAGTGTAGGTACCGTGATGCCATGCTGCACTGCTGTGATGCCCAGGCCCCCCGTTCTACTGCACTGTGGCAAGCTACACCGCACTGGTGCGGCCACCCAGTAAGATGGTAGAGCTATTGTGAAAACGGGCCGACTAAAAAAAAAAAAATAACACACACCCACCGCCGCGATGACGATCCGAAGTGGGTGGAGAGCAAAAAAATCGCGGGAATGCCCCCGAATCTGGTCCGGCCTTGACGGACAGATCCGGCTCCCAATGGCTAGCCTCCATTTATGGAGCTAGCCAATGGGAGCAGGGGGCGAGTCCCTGTTCCCCACTGTAAGACATAAGGTTTTTCTAGCGCATGCGCACTTTGTGCGCATTTGCTAGGCAAAACCTAAAAAGGGTAAATATGAATATACAAACTGTACTGTGAATGTTACTGACTCTCGCCGAAACGCTTGTAGTCTAGATGGCACCAAATCAGTGCAGCAGATTCATAAATACTGACTCCAGCATGGTACAGTGCCCCACAGTGCTGAATGGGCCACCAGGTCCAAGAGACTGCAGGTTATCGTCTAAACAACCACATAAAACAATTCCCAACCATGCACTGGTTAGAGTCCTCACTGGGTGCAAATAGTGTTCTTTATAGGGTGTAGTTGGCATTTCCATTTTCTAAGCCACTTTGACTGAGAAATATAGAGT
The DNA here is from genome assembly GCF_964261635.1 of Lissotriton helveticus. Taxonomy (NCBI): domain Eukaryota; kingdom Metazoa; phylum Chordata; class Amphibia; order Caudata; family Salamandridae; genus Lissotriton; species Lissotriton helveticus. The sequence continues at coordinate 2,030,435,341 of NC_136065.1, read as the reverse complement.
AATAACAGATGGAGAAGTTCTTGTAATCATCAGAGCTAATGGCAGAACAATATGGTTGGTGCCTTCCTTTGGAAGAGTGCCTGTGCATAGGATAGGGTTTCTTGTTATGCTGCCATGTGTTTGCATACAACATTCCATGCATCTTGTAGGTAGCTTCATGGTGCACACCCATGGCACTGGACTGCTATGTTGAAGGAGCATGGGGGAGTCGCATTAGTAACAAGGGCTCGCAATGGGAACTATTGATGGACTGACTCAGTACACATATATAGCACACAAATACGATTTAAGGGTGTCTAGTTAACGAGTCAGTGATCTAGACCACTTTTAAAAATCTTGTGTCGGCAAAGGAGATGGGGAAGGAGCCTAGTGAAAGGACTGCATCCTGCACTACACCCAGAGACATAGCTTGGTCAGTAAGATTTGGGGGGGTGTATGCTTCAGATTTCCCAACAAACACGCTGGCATATCTCGTTAAAATACAACCCGAGAAGCAGGATATGAGGGGGCTTAAAAGGCAGTAGAAAGAGATAAGAGTCCGGATTGTTAGGGGTACGTCAAACACAATAGTTTTCAAACTAACAAAGTTTTACGGCAGGGATGAGAGAGTGTGTGTGTGTTTTTGTCAGTGTGGATATGTAAAAATGCAGGGTGTAATTCGACCGATACCTCTCCATGAAAGCATCTGTACCCAACTATTTACTACAGAATGCATTTTTAAGAGGGGTTTAACGCCCCAAACACCCCAATTGAAGCTACTTCCCTGACTTCACCATGCACAATAACGAATTGAGAATGGAAAATAAAGTAGACGCTGATGGGGCAGCCTCAAGCGTTATGTGACCCTGGACGGAAATCGAGATATTTAGTACGATGTCAGTATTTTATCACTGTAGCTGTCACTGTAGACACACCCTAAGACAGGTAGCTGGAAGACAAATTGGAGATTTTGTGTTATGTTTAAACATAGTTGTGCGGTTTGGTCATATAATCCTTGAGTTGCGATGAATACAAAGGCATTTTCGGTCTAAAAATAGCTTTCCAAAACCACCTATTTTTGTTGGCCGGTGGGCATGATTTCTTCCATTTCCTCTCAGCTTGAAGGCTCACTTTCCTCAAAGTCAGCAAAGAGTTTGTTAAAAATTAATGCTGTTCCTCCAGAGACTTTTGGAAATCACTGGGCAAGTCCCTACTAACCTTTGACCCACCATAAGATATGAACAATCCGAATGAACTCCTAGCCAGCAGGTGTACCCCAAAGCCATAACAATACGGTGCTGTTACCAGACCCGAGCTATAATTTCTCTCTCTCTTTACTTATTCACATCTTTCTCTTTCCTTCTCCCTACATTACTCTTACGAACAACAAGAGGGGGCCCGACATAAACTTACCATGTATGACCTACCCGGTATGCTCGCCAGCGGGCTTCCCAAAGTGAATTAAAATACCATAAATATATATATTTTTTAAATAAATAAAAATGAATGCTGTTTTTAGAAGTTTTAGGTTTAGAAAGTATCGTAGTAGAGACGTTTCCTACCTACCTGGGTGGTGAGTAGAATACTCTAATGATTCAGTGTAAAACGAATCTCTGTTTCAAGAGGTGGAAGAGATTAAAGCTGAATAGCAACAGGAAGTGGAAAGCTCACCCAGCAGATCAGCTGATAAGTTATTCCAGGGAAACGAAATTTAAGGATTTTGGCTTTCCTTGGAATGCTAATTTGACAATGAATTTACACACTGAGACCGCTGTTGGGCATGAGGCTGGTGCCTCGTTTCGTGACTGAAAGATTAAATCCACTAACGTAATCATTTAATATAAGCACATATGCAGGTTACATTTCAAAACAATTCGACCCTGAGGTCACGCCATAGGGCCATTTATGTATCTCTTCCCCGGCCCCTATGTCACAGCTCTGACCATGAGGAATAGCACAGGGAGTGGCGAAGTTGAACACCCCTTCTGGAAGTTGAACACCCCTTTTGGAAGCTGAACACCCCTTCTGGAAGTACTACAGTGTGCATAACCCACCGGCATAAACATAACAGCAGCACGTTTATCCCCTGAATGGCTAGGCATGCAGGCAGAAATGGGTATTGTTCCTGACAGGCTCCCACGGTATGGCTGTGGGATGGAACACCACAGGCCAAAGTCAGACTAGACATTAACTAATGATGGAATAACCTGAATCTGAAACCCACCTAAGAGCAATGAATGCCGCCTGGCAACTGGAATATAGAATGGGAAATATCTTGCCCTGCATGTGTCACCTGTGACTGATACTACCACCTAGCAAGTGTTGTCATGTGACTTCTTGCACTTTACTGTTCCCGTCCAGAGCCCTTCACTATATGTAGCAGACTTTGAACCACGTAAGACGCAAAAGGGGAATGGGGTAGGGTGAGTGTCGGATTTACTGCACATCTTTAGTAGTGGAAGCAAGTAAAAAACACCTAATGCCACCTCCTTCATCCATTTTCCTGCCTTTCAGTGCAGATGCCACTTTCCTCTTGCATCACAGCTTTTGTAGGAGTATCAGATGTGGCAGGCATGGACCTTGCGAAGCAGGCAAGTGGGGGAAGAAGGAACCATATCCGTGAATCCATTCAAACTCAGAATGTATTTATTTGCTTTATACTGCACTACTGCACTGAAAGGTATTACTGTAACTTAGACAGAGCGGTATTCAAGGTAGAGTAGAACTTTCTGGAAATTTGAATTCGTAGGGTACATCGAGACATGGGCCTGGACCATGTTTCTCATGGGTCATTCAGTGAGTTGCATTGTCTCCCACATCCTTTGAGAGAACAGAGTTCCAATTACCCCATCAGCCTCAGAACCTGGCAACAAAGACTCTTCCCGAAGCACCTTAATAATCACATGACAAACTTGACCATTTAGAGAGATGACTACTGGGCTTATAGAACTGAGTTCCAACTCTACAGACGGCACATGCAGGCCTCCTAAAGGCTACTTTGTTAGGCGGTATTTGTAAAGAGAAACGTTTGACAATGCTTTGGACTCCTGGTCGTCGGGGTGAATCCAGTTACATACAGGCAGACTGCTATGGAGAACATTAATTGCAATGATTATGTGCAGCACAAAAGAAGCATTCCAAAAGCAATAGAAACAAGAGGGAGAAAAACCGTCCAATGAATCACAGGGACTTGTGGGCGCCAGATAGCACATTGCAAGATGGTCGCACATTAGTGTAGCTCTACCTGCTGGGTTCCTTCAATTCACCTATTAATCGGCCCAGGCCCCACCGGCTGAGATAAAATACCCACCTAGCTGACCGAGAACTACTGTTGCACACAACGAACTAGGAAATAGCCTCAGCCGCTCACCGTGAACTGCCGTGGGGGGCGGTGCTGTGGAGACTTGACTGCAGCGTGGCTGGCCAATGGGTCCGTACTCTGAGCGGGGAGAGGTGTCGAGTTTGTATCTGTGGGTGTGCTGCTGAAGTGGGCCCTAGCCGAGAAACAGTGAGTAGGGGTGCGCCGCTGGATCGCGGTCGGAGAAGAGTGTGTGTGGGGACGGGTGCACCACTCTCCCGCCACAGAGCCGGTTTGAGCGTTGGGCCCCTGGTTGGTGGCCGGTAACTTGAAGGGAGCTGAGTCCCGGCGGGACGTGGGTGTCCCATATTTATAAACTGAACCCGATAGTGGGGGCGCAGCGGACACAATAGGGGTGAGTCAGCCCTGAAAAATACTGGTCAGGTGCTCGGTGCTGCCTGGGGCCCTGTTTCCCACGCAGAGTTGCCGACGGGCGACCTTGATCTCGTGGTGGTGCACAGTACATGAGACTGCCCTAACAAAAAGCGGGTCACGCCAGAGTGTACGTGGACGGCGGAAGAGGCTGCAACATCCACTCCCACTGGTGTCAAAGAGGGACGGCGGCGCTGCCACGGACGGCGGCGCTGCCCAAAGGCGGCGAGGTGGGGGAGAGGAAGGAAGAGGGAGGAGGGTGAGCGAGGAGGCAGACTGACAGGTTACAGAGGGTGCAGTGCTGCCGGCCACCGAGTGCTGCTGCTGCAGGCCTGTGCTTTGATCAGGCCCCAGGCCTCTCCTTCTGGAATTACAGCTCCATCGTTCCTATTCACGGTGCCCACGCAGACAGGATCCCAGCCCTACCGCTGGAAACGGGAAAGCAGCAGGGAGACAGAACAAGTCAGGTCCCGGGCCGGCAGCCAATCAGAGCGCGGCCCTGGAATGACGTCACGGGGTGTCCCGGGCCGGCAGCCAATGGCAGCGCGGCCCGGGACAAAGGGGCGGGGCTTAAAAAAAGCACCAGAAACGCCCCCGAATCGCGTTTTCGAGAGAAAACGCGATTGACAGCCTCTGCCTCCCAATGGCTAGCCTCCATTTATGGAGCTAGCCAATTGGAAACAGAGGCTGTCCTAACCTCACTATTAAAAACAACAGATTTCGATCTGGGAGGGGCTTCGCCCCTCGCCAGGTTACGAAACCTAAAAAAGAAGTACTGCAACAGATCTGCAGGTCACCAAAGATTTTGTTGCCAATAAACAATCACTTCAAACAAAAAATTTTGATGGAAAATCTAAATGTAGTGATTTTGATTTTAATGTTAATGATTGGGTTCTCATTAAGAAACCTTCTAAAGTATGTAAATGTCAATCCAGATTCACTCTACCTGTTTGTGTCATTAAAGTTACCAAATCTTCTGTTTTACTTGATAAGAGAGGTTGGTGGAGAAAGACTAATGTGGTGAAAATTTCAAAATCTCAAGTTGGAATTTTTAACAAAACATATTCTAATAGAGAAATTGAAACTAATTCTGATTTTACTTTTGGCCCTGGTTTTGATTTCAAAAATGTTCAAGCTGACAATTTGTCTTCATCTACGAGTCCTCCTCAATCTCCGTCTCCGATGATAACGTTGTTGTTCACAACCATCGTGATCACAGATTACCCATAAAATTTAAAGATTATATTCTATACTAATTTTGTCTTTATGAGGGGGGGTATGTAGTATGTCTGTAAAGTAAGTTATACTGTGCCTTTAACATGTGCATTCTTCTTGGAGTGTTTCTATGATTCTATCTCCCTTCATTCTGTTCCTCCACAACAGTTATTGTTGGTGTCTGCTTGCACTAGCAACCTCCGTCATGGGCTCTCTTCTCCTGTACTTAAAAGGAATAAACTTTCTCCTACTATCTACTGGACCCAGAGACTTATTTGTATTTACCCCTTGCTACACCAGCCCTCTCAGTTACCACTACTTTTTTCTGCTGTTTTGTGGACTATAGTGCAGCTTTTGATCGGGTCGATCGAGCTGTGGGAAAAACTGCATTCTTGGGGAATTTCCCAACAGCTGCTAAAGGCCATAATATTAAAATCAGTCAAACATCAGTCACCGCCAAGGTACCAACTAATAACGGTCTAAAACAAGGGTGCGTTCTTGCCCCTATACTTTTTAATCTGTACACAGATGACCTGGGGAAAGCTCTGGAGGGGGCAAGTCTACTGCCTCCAAGACTGGGGGATAAGCGGCACCAAATACTCCAGCATGCGGATGACATCGTAATAATGGACCACACGAGAACTGGCTAACAGACGGCCCTAAAAACTTGCACGGATATAATCAACAGAATAAACTCCTGGTGAATCAGAAGAAGACCAGAATACTTATATTCAGGAAGTACCCACGGAAGAAGACCATACGTTGGCGACTTGGGGCCCTGCAAATCAAAACAAGTATGAGCTACAACTATTTGGACTTCTGGTTATCGGAAGGGACAAAACCTACAGCCCACCTAAAACATCTGAGAAGGATATCGGCAGGCATAGTTTTTTCCTTAAAAAGCCTTAACCCTCGACTTCCCAGTCCAACTGCTGAACCCATTTTGAAAGTTCTGAAGGCAAAATTAGTGCCCTCTCTTAATTATGGCCATTTAGTTTTTCCCGTTGCCTTCAATAATTTCCTCGCGAACCATCAAATTTTGGCTTATAAAAAGGTCTTAGCTCTCCCTAGACAGGCCAGGAGAGCAAGAGTAAGGCTGGAGTTTGGTCTCACCAGTCTGGACATTACTTGCCCAGGTGATTTAATATAATACTATATCAGGATTACACAAGCTCCAGAATTTTTATTAAAAATAAAATTTTAAACGCTTCTTGAAGAGGAGGGTTCCCTATGCCAGGTGCACTTGGCAGCAGCCACTAGATTACTGGACATTGACGTCCAAAATCTGCACAACCCGGTCATCCCAATAACAGCCTGGAGGAAAACAGTGCATACTCGGGTAAAGAGAATATCTTTTGAAAGTCACCTGGAAAGCCTGCATCACCAATTCAATCTTTCCTCACTGGACTCCTCATACATCATGGGAAAACCGCAGCCCTACCTTGAGCAAGCTCTGACATTCCTGGCTCGGGAAAGATTCACCTACATGAGACTTCTTGCGCTGCCTACTATAGATTTTAACTCAACTTGGGCCTGGCAGGACCATTCAGTGGCTTGCAGACTCTGCAACTATCACCGTGAATCGTGGTCCCATCTGTTGTGCTGCTGCCCAAAGTTAGTCAGTGAGCGGCAGCGCTTGGTTCTCCCCATCTGTAGGTTGCTTGACCTACAAAGTTGCAGGGAAGTTTCAGACCTGTGCTTCTCCGCTAAAACACCTCAAATTGCGGCCCGACTAGGAAAATTCACCGACACAATCCGAGTAGCAGTGAAACTGAAAACTGAGTCATAAAAGCACTCAGTCGGCACTCAAGGAAGAGAGACTATGATAAAACTTTTCCTCAAGTCCCATGTACAGCACCTTACTGCCAGATAGGACAATAGTTCCAATAATAGTCCTTTTTATTATTTTTATCGTTTTAAACGTCTTTTCATGCTTATCTAACTGTGTGAGATTTTAATCAAGCTTTTTTTCATTGATAGAATATTGTAACAATTTTAATTAATTGAACAATCAAGGTTTATTCACTCATTAGAGACTTGCTGTACAACATTGAGTGCGTCAATAGCGTTGAAGAAGGAGTAGTCTTCTAGTTCCAAATTCAGAAGATCTGGCCATTAGGCCACCTAGGACCACAAACGGCCCAAGTTCTGAATACAAATCTATGGTGAACATAGATGGTGTAGCTGGAGCTGAAAGTGACCAGGAATAGTGACAAGTTGTTTGCCAGAAAGAATCCCACTTTGCTGTCCACTGCGTAAAGCTAATACTTCCTCTCAGCTACTAACACACATCACAGTATTGAGGAACTGTATTTTTAGAGGTGAAGTGTGCATCGACACAGGAACAGACTACAATCTCAGTGGTATGGCGGGTGTCCATACTTTCCCTTTGCATTCTGGGATGTGTAATCCGGGTTTTATAACAAGAAGACAAAGCTACAAGTCCCAGAGTGCAATGAAAAACCTGTAATAGAGCAGCTAGTCATGCTTGGATGCTGAAAAATAGGAACCTATGAATATACAGGCGCAAAGAGAAAATAAAAACGTTTCAGAATCAGAACCTTTGGAAGGCCAAATCTGTGGCATACCCGCCCTGTAACATCTCGGCAGCTTTGAGGCCCCAATCCACCACACATCTAGATTTTACTCACCTTGTACTCTTCGCCAGCCTCTTGCATAGGAAGCACGGAGTGAACCTTGTGGTCCTTGGACTCTCGACAGATCACACAGATGGGCTCCTGGTCATCTTCACAGAACAGTTTCAGCTTCTCATCATGTTCACTGCACAGATTCCCCCCGTGGGCAGTCGCACTCGGAGTGTGAAGCTGTTTCAACAGCTCCACTATGTTTCCCAAATGTCTGTTGGGCCTAAATGTTTTGTTGTGAGAGGTGTGTCTGCACTGAGGACAGGGGAAGTCTATCTCCAACCCTTCCCAGTACCGAGTGATACAGAACCGACAGAAGACATGTCCACACTCCACAGACACGGGGTCTGTGAAATATTCCAGGCATATGGAGCAGGAAATCTCCTCCTTGAGCTGTTTCTTTGCCTCCATTTTACTCTAGAGAAGTTTCGTTTCTTTGCAATCTGTGAAGTGGGCGTGTCTCTACTCTTTCACTGCACTCCCAGAGTCCTACTGGCTCATCACTGTGCGGAGCAGCGGGGGTGGGAGCGTCTGTAGAGAGGCGGAAGTGGCTGCCTCTAGAGGGGCGTGGCCTTATGTGTGACTGGGAGCGTCTGCGGCGGACTATAGGTGTAAGTGGGTCCAGTTTATCTGGTCCTATCGGTAATTAGTGTCTACCTGATAGGTCTGAAACACGCTCCACGGTTACTTCAGTCTCCTGTGATTTGCTCTGGACCAGGAAAGGAAGGGGGCGGGATTCCCCTTCCTTATAGTTGAAAAGTGAAAGAGGTATCATTTCATGATCGGAGGTCATCACTTTCTCTACGTGTTCTTCTAAGCTCGTGTCCTGGGGCTGCAGTATTAAAATGTATAAATGGATTTCCTCCTTTTGTGTGTTCTGTAACAGTGCGAGCTCTGCTCGTCTGCACTGGAGCGCTGTACGTGAGCACACGTTACATTAAACATGGCCGGAGTCATATTTTTATGTACAGGGAGATAGAGGGATTTTCCAGAATCACAGGATGGTGAGGTGAGCTGACGCCGAGATTGAAACCTGGTTCTCCAGTTTCCATTACGCAGCTCTGTCCGTCAGACCACGCCCTCACCCGCCCCCTTTCTCACACCGACCCACCTGGGAGGACACGAGGTCTCTGCTGAGTTGATTTTAAGAGGCGAGCGATGTAGAAATATTACTGTTTATTATTACTGTATAATGGCCACTGCTCGGATTACTTACTGAAAATAACTTGAAATTAGCGTGTCTGAATGCAGTCTGAATATTTGGATAGTATGTTTTGGGTGTTCAGTGACAATACATGGATGTATGAATATGACCTAAAACTATTAACAGTGTCTTGTAAAATAATTCTACCCATCCAGGAAGCCATTGCCTGCACGCCCTTGCCATCAGAGGCAGTCCTGCCAAGTATCACGCTTCAGGCGTGATACTAACGCATTTTTGGGCAGTGGTCCGCATCTCCGCAATAAAATGCCAGGTCACGCATTTGTAACGCCTCCTTGATACCGCCGTCGGTGTAGAGGCAGAGACGAGCAGAACCGAAATTGCCGCCTTGGCCAAATATTCCTGATGAGCACGCAGCGTCGGACCGCATGCTGCTCTGTCAGAGTGTCTTGCAATAATCTAGTGAGCTAGAAACGCTGGCAAATCAGGAGTGTCGCGCCGACCCGGTGGCCTATTGCGTTGGCCGCACCAATAACCAGACAGTCAGTATAGCACAGCTGCTGCAGTGTAAAAACAGTTTCAATCGGGTCGGGGACAATCGATATTTGCCCGGCGGTATTGCCTCTGTGACCCTCTAGTCAGTTAAATCAATGAAGAGGCAGGCGCTGGAGACTGGAAGGCAGGAAACAAGGGTTTTTATTCTCTCCGGAGGAGAACACAACGAAACGGACAGAAGGTATCGTTCTGAGGTGCTCTAACTTACGTTTGAGGCCTGGCCCCTTATATACAGTGTTTTATGGTTTTTATTGCAGTTTACATATATGTGACAAAGCTTTGATATACGGAAAGACATACCCGGAATCCCCCTTTGGGGCCCGTTCCCACACACATTTACAGTTGAAATCCCCACCCTAATCACAACAGGTGATGAGCATCGCGCAGCTGGATAATCCGCCGAGTCACGGGATGTGGGGAGTGTGATTGGGTCTCATGGGGTGGGGGCTTTGATCAACCCGGGGATTTCTTTGATGGGGGAAGCTTTCTATTGTACGGGGAGGGGCAAGGGTGGTATCGGCAGAGCTGGGTGTCGGCTTGGGAACGGGGAGGACAAAACGGGCACACGGGGAAAAAGGGGGTTTGCATCTAAGGGCCGGAGATCATGAAAGGAAAGCAGGGAGGTGTCGCGCTGGGAACAGGATGAGGGCCGGGGGCAGAACAGCGCCGAAGAGGGGTTTATGACTCAAGGCAGGTGCAAGCAGGGGGTGGTCAGCGTGCAGGCTTAGCGAAGGCAAAGGGCTATGTCAGGGGCTAGCGGCATGCAAAAGGGTTTGTTCTGATCGGGGCATCTTAAAATGGCGGGCGCGCACGACAAAAGTGTGGCATCAGGGGAAGAGGCAAGATGGCGCAGATAATGTTCACCAAAACGCACTAATTTTCCACAGTCCCTCCTTTAACATATTCAAGACATCTTGTTGGTTCATTTTCTACTCGGGTCTATTGTGGTGAGCATGAAAGAGAGAACGGTAGGAAACCCAAGATAAAGAGTTGTAAACAATACACTTTGAGGTTACTAGTTTTTAGGAGGTGCACCTATTTGATGAACTTTGATAAATTGGTTCAGCAGGAAAGTCATAGGAATGAAATACAAAAACGGCGAGCAGCAAGTACATATCATAACGTAAACTGGCAGGTTAATACATATTTCGGATTCGGATTGGAGCAGGATCAATACAATGGTGGCTGGGAGAGAAATGAGGCGTAGAAAAAACGGTGGTTGAGGAGGTCAAACGTTCGAAGTTTACGAGTTCTCATTGTTCTTTGTGGTCTTTCGTTGGCGCTGTTGAGCACCGGCGGTGGAGCTACGAGTCCAGCTCTGGTCTAAGTTCTGCGTTGCAGGGCACGACCCTTTCCTCGCGTTTCTGGTCGGAAAAGGTCCTTTTCGCCCCGTGTCCTTTGAGGTGATTGTCAGAAAGTTCCGATGGAAGAAGAGCGTTCAAAACAGTCTATAGGGTAGGTCAGAGGAAAAAGAGGGGGATGGAGCAAGGCCAAATTAGGAACAAACTAGGGGAACGAGAGACTTCAAATAGGCGGGCGTGTGACGGAATTCAGAGAGCGGGGACTTGTCGACAGGCACTGGACGTCGAGCAGGGGCATCAGGTCGACCCTTTCTTTTCATGCTGTCGAAAACAGTGCCTCGTCCTGCAGCTCTTTTCAGTCGTGGTCTCGCCTTGGCCAATGTCGTAGGTGTCCCTTAGTCTGCAGTCAGGCCTCGTGCTCCCACATCCGGTCCTTCTCTCCTCCAACAGCAGTACCCTTAAACAAGTTTGAAAAGACAGTCTTTTAGAAAATTTTCGGATGAAGATAATCAAAAAGTCTATTTCTCTCCCAGCTCCAGGCAAAGAATGAAAATGTCCGTCATTTTTAACGTTCACAACTGGCATATGAATGACCGGTGGCGGACCTGCTGGATTTACTATGACTTTCCTTCATAATCATTTATTACAGGCATGACAGTTCATCTGATGGTAACCCACCTTCGGGAGATAAATCTGGCAAAGGTATGCCGTTCTCTAGAGTTTCACATTTACAAAAGGGTACAGTGAGTCGTCAACATGGTACTACACAGGTATTTCGCTGAGAGACGAACATGGCTAAACATTTCCTTTCTATCGGTGCATCCTGTTTTTCAGCTACTGCGAGGTTCATTTTGACGATTTTTTTTTTTTTTTTTTACCTTGGTCTAGTCTGTTAACCTTGTAAAACATCATTCTGGGTCCTACGTAACCTTTTACAGCCCGGTTACTTAACTAGGAAGGACAGGGGATTTATGGGAAACAACCAGGGACATAGACAGGGGAGGCAACGGGGGTGATCGTTTTTCTGGTTTGGGTATTACGACAATTCGGGGAGGGGAGGGTCGCGTATTCTGAGGTCCTTGTTTTATACTATAGGAGCCGTTGACATGTAGTTCCCTTATTTCGGGCCAGATTAGGGAACCTCTGTCGTCTTACCTGTCCTTTCCCTTACGGCCCAACCTGGGTTCATTGACTTCTAGCGGAAAAGGAGAGGTAATGACGCGGCCTCAGGGTGATTGCATTAAAGACAAATGTTTGTGCAAATACTGACGGTATTTGAAGCCAATTAGGTGGTGTGCTAGGGGTGGCAATCTGCCAATTTCGGGGCTAACCACTCGGAAGAGTGGTAGTGAGAAAATAGAGAGAGAGAGAGAGAGAGAGAGAGAGAGAGAGAGAGAGAGAGAGAGAGAGAGAGAGTGCAACGGCAGGCTAAATAGTACACGTGCAACGGAGAGGGCGGCAGTGCGTTCGAGAAAGGCTATTTAGTGCATTACACAGTAAAGGGTATTCACGAGTCCACGTTAGCTTGTAATCATGCAGTTTGAACATTAGACAGGGTAGAGGGGACGTGCTTTGGGAAAAGGAAAGAAGAAAAAGGAGGTACCATTTTGTCGCACTTTCTCGCATTCTCGGTCCTTTGGCCAGTTGGGTCAACGCCTCAGCCACACACACACACACATTCCCTCACAGTTTCGCATCATACGTAACGTGGGTTCATTCGTCCGGTCTGGTTTAAGGGTGATCACTTTTTATCAGGTTGTGCTAATTTTTCGGGTTTGTTCGATACGTGAGTAGTTTGCAGGCGTGCTTAGACACCACCCTGCGGCGCTAGTCCGTTTCGTGCACTTAGACATGGCAAGGTCTCAGATCTTCGCCACACCTTGGCTGTAATCTCTGATGTAACCTGCAGAGGGAGGAAAAAAAGGGGAGGGGGTGGGGGAGACAGCATTCGCGCGCATACAAATACATGGATTCATAAGTCCTTTACTTACCTCTAACTCGTCTTTCCTCCTTGGGGCAGGGTCCCCGGGGATATGGTTTTCGGAGTCGAGGGGGGGTAGTGTGTTCATGTAGGGCGTGTGCGGGGAAACATAAAAAGGAAACCAGAGGTGCCTAGTGCGAGGTATCTAGTCAAAGGATATATCTCACTATCGGGATCCTTAAACCTCTTTCAACGCCGTGGCGTTCTAAAGTTCTTCGGTTCTTGGGTCCCTGCTACTTTGGAACGTTGTACTTTACAGTATTTACATTATTTCATTTCACCCTCCTTTTACATTCCCTCATTTACACCATTCGTTTTACCCATCCTTGGAAGTCACGGTCTTCCTCTACGCGAGAGTTCATGAGTCAGTCGCGTACTTTTAAGACGGAGTGTCGTGTTGTCGATCCGATCCGTCCTCCAGGGCTGGGCAACCATCTTCCTTTAACCTTAAAGAGAGAGCAGAGTAGGGTGCACAGAAAAAGAACTTTCCTACCCATCCCATATTGTTTTAAAATAAAGCATGCAATACCCGTCCATAGTTTCAAAGACTTTATTTTGCAAATTCATTTCAGCATATGGATTAGGAGGGTGTGGTCGTATTTGGTCGGTCGTGGCAATGGCTAAAGTGCGTGCAGCGGGGGTGTCGTTTGCAACAGTAAAAACATCGGAAAGTTTCATTCATTCATTTGTGAGAGACTAAAACGTCTATTAATTGGCTGGGGGTTCGGGGGCATATATTTTCATAATTTAGAAACATAAGCATAACAGGTGTAATCAGATTTCCTATATACATACCGTACGCATGTATCGTAAATGAGGTTTACATCAGTTATAAAAATATAATACATTGTATATTCGTAATCAACGTTTGTAACGGGGATCTTTTCATACTGTTCGTCGAGTGAGCTCTCCTTGTCTTTTCTAGCCAAGTGTACAAAGGATCACAAAAATCTCAGAACATCAAGTTTATATTAGTGCGAAGGAACACCACGAGGTGTTCGTAAGTTCCGATTGATACCAGCGCCATTTTGGGCGGGGCCGGCACAGTCCGGAAGCAGCATCAGGGGGAAATGTTTCCATTACTGGCAGTTTGGACCAGAGTCCTTTTCGGCAGTTCTAGAATTCACGCTAACAGAAGGTGTGGCAATGTCATGTTTGTTTCGTTGGCGATCGAAGCAGCCGTCCCTTACCGGAAACCTGCAAAGGCCGAAGGCTCCGCCGGGGACCTTTGTATGATCTTCAAGGCTGCGGAGATGCTGCCGGAGATGGGGGCTCGTGCTCCATGGGACAAATGTTTGAGTTGTATGGCTGGCCGAAGTTACTCTAGTGGCCGGGGCCCGCCTTCCAGCGGATCCAGACGCCATTTTGAGGCCCTACAGGGGCCACCCTCGTCGAGTTTGCAAGAATGGAAGAGACCCTTCGGAGTGAAAGGAAGAGGTCCCTGTTTTGTGAGAGCGGGACGTTCAGCTGGGGTGCAGCTGTGATGCCCCCACCTGGGGGGGGGGCGAGGGAGACTCGTTCACATCGTCTCCTTCTCCCGGTGCACCTCCATGCCGCTCCTTTTCATCGCCCTGCATGAAGGCCTCTCCACATCCGGTGTTCCCTAAGTGTCACCATTGTACGTTCGGTGCTGCGCAAATACTGGGGTGCCACCATTGTGTGTTCGGTGCTGCGCAAGTACTGGGGTGCCACCATGGTGTGTCCGGTGCTGTGGAAGTATGGGCACCATCGCCTGACTGGGGGTGTTCGGCGTCGGACTGGGGGCTGGGAAACCTCCTACCGGTGGAGGTGGGAGAGGCTCGTCCGCGTCGCCTCTCCCTCCCAGCCCAACTTGGACAAATTGTTGTGGAGGTACGTGCAGGACATCCCGCCGTCCAGGACTGCTGCGGCTGTGACAGAAGAGAAAAGGAAGATATGCCTCGCTCTCCTCTTGACATGTGGCGGGACTACCTTAGTCTTTCCAGGCCCGTTGCGGCCGGCCAAGGAGACATGTGGCGGGACTACCTGCAAATGCCCAGGCTGCGGGCTCCTGCCTCTCCTCCGGCTCCCCCATACGTTAAGATTTCCTGACCAAGAGTTGGCGGCGGGGCTCGCCTTATATGGGTTGCCGTTGGTTGGGCGTAGCCGTAACCCTGCCCTATTTTGGAAGGTTCCAGAATGGGGGGGGGGGCGAATGTTCTGTTTGACTTTCATTTTCTACAGTTTATCGTTATTGTTCCTTGTTTGTTGTGCTAAATTAAAAGTTCAAGTTTATTAATGTTCTACGGATTTTGTTTTATCATTTCTTTCTTTCCAGGTTGCTTTTATGCTAAGTTTCTGTTAACAGGGGTCGAGTAACACGGAAACACGTGTAGAGGGGTGACGCAGATTTGTACATTTACATACACACGAACTCAGACGGGGGGGGCAGTACAAGTACGACATAAAAAGACCCAAGACAAATATAAAAACAGTTATCGGTCATAATTATCTCTTTCCGTCTGTAAGTTTTTAAACGAGGCTGGGTTCCCGTCTTGACATTGCCCGACCTAGGAGAACTTGATCATGCCGCTGAGATTTTCCTGGCGAAATCTGTGCCATCGGGCATAATCAAACGTGGTGGTTCTGTCTGGCCTGTCTATGTAAGTCGGGTTCTTCTCTGTCTCGCGCCTTTTCTCGTACTGTCGGTCTGTCGTTCCTGTCGGTCCTCTGCTCCTACTCACGCTCAGTAGAGTCGGGCATTGGGCTTTCCAGTGTCCGACATACCTACAAAAAGCGCATTGGTCTGACCCTAAGTCTGGTCGTCCTTGGTATAGTGTCGGGGGGTAAGTTGTGGGTAGCGGTGTCCTGGGGTTGTCCTGTCGGTATATTTCCCTACTTGGTTTATCCTCGTCTTTTCTCTGTCGTTTCGTAGCCTCTCTGCGCCACATACCGAGACTGTCGAGCATAATTGGCGTCGTCTTATTATTTCGAAGGGCTATTTCTAACGTTTCTATTTTATCAAGGTCAAAGGATCCTGCCAGTGGCCACTGTTTGTCTTGGCTATCTTCGGTATACCTGTGCCATAATTTATTATAAGCTATGGTGACTAACCCATAGTTTATGAACATGTCCTTATTAGGGGTGCCTTCTAGTGGAGCCATATGGTCCACCTCTAACACCCGGTCCGGGCTAAACAGGCTATTTATCAATGGGGAGAAGACAGACATGACGGCTCGTAACGAGGGACTAAAAAGTCAGCACTGCCTATCTTATCACTAGGTGCAAAGACTAGACAGAATATTTCTATTCTACGTTGTTTGCAGGCAGTGAATACCTCATGGATCCCAAAAAAAACCAATAGACCAACAAAATAACAATGGGGAGAATGAGTAGGATCGCAAAGATCTGCGTTACCTACCCTTTTCACTATCTGCAAAAAGGATGGTCTCTTCCCTGCTTGCAGACAGAGAATCTCCAGGAAACAATAGTTTGTGAACAACAGTTCAGTTTCAAGCAATTATTGAGTGGGGGAGAAAAAGAATAAGCACGGCTGCTACCCTACTTATCCTCCACTGCTTGCAAAGGGAGAGAGAGCCTGTTGCTTCTCCGTTTGCAGACAGTGAATCTCTAAATAAAAATAAACAAGGCAATACTAGTATTTTGAACAATCAAACGATCAAAACAAATTTCGCAATTAGTGGTGGCAACACGACCTTACCCGGACCATGTGGACAGTTTCTTGTCTTCCGAATCCAGCGCCCGATCGTCCTCTTTTTCTCGTATTTCTCACGGCACTCCTGATGGTTCCCAGTCAGGACCGTAGATCACTCGAGAGAGGTCTGTTCGGAACTAGTGAAGTTCGGATGATCGGCTGCCAGACGAGGGTCTATTGGGCAAGAGCTCTCCCGATCGTTGCAGTCGTTCACTCTGTCGTCGGGACCTCTCCCACTGGATCCACGAGTCGCTGATGGGCCCCACGCTTGGGACGCCAATTGTAAAAACAGTTTCAATCGGGTCGGGGACAATCGATATTTGCCCGGCGGTATTGCCTCTGTGACCCTCTAGTCAGTTAAATCAATGAAGAGGCAGGCGCTGGAGACTGGAAGGCAGGAAACAAGGGTTTTTATTCTCTCCGGAGGAGAACACAACGAAACGGACAGAAGGTATCGTTCTGAGGTGCTCTAACTTACGTTTGAGGCCTGGCCCCTTATATACAGTGTTTTATGGTTTTTATTGCAGTTTACATATATGTGACAAAGCTTTGATATACGGAAAGACATACCCGGAATCCCCCTTTGGGGCCCGTTCCCACACACATTTACAGTTGAAATCCCCACCCTAATCACAACAGGTGATGAGCATCGCGCAGCTGGATAATCCGCCGAGTCACGGGATGTGGGGAGTGTGATTGGGTCTCATGGGGTGGGGGCTTTGATCAACCCGGGGATTTCTTTGATGGGGGAAGCTTTCTATTGTACGGGGAGGGGCAAGGGTGGTATCGGCAGAGCTGGGTGTCGGCTTGGGAACGGGGAGGACAAAACGGGCACACGGGGAAAAAGGGGGTTTGCATCTAAGGGCCGGAGATCATGAAAGGAAAGCAGGGAGGTGTCGCGCTGGGAACAGGATGAGGGCCGGGGGCAGAACAGCGCCGAAGAGGGGTTTATGACTCAAGGCAGGTGCAAGCAGGGGGTGGTCAGCGTGCAGGCTTAGCGAAGGCAAAGGGCTATGTCAGGGGCTAGCGGCATGCAAAAGGGTTTGTTCTGATCGGGGCATCTTAAAATGGCGGGCGCGCACGACAAAAGTGTGGCATCAGGGGAAGAGGCAAGATGGCGCAGATAATGTTCACCAAAACGCACTAATTTTCCACAGCAGACCGACCAGGGGCATGGCATTCACGTGACGTGGTCAGGTGCTTGCAATAGTCTATCCATAATCGCTGTGAGTGTGCAGCAGTTATGTTTTTTTTCTAGTTTGCCGCCGCTGCCCGCCACGCCGCAATAATTATTTTGGTGCCTCCATCATTGGCGCCAGTGTTCACTGGACAGTGAGATGGGTCCGCGCTGAGTCTTAGTAGACTAAGTAGAGGCAGCCGAGGCTATGCGCAAGCCACGTGACCCGCGCCGTGATTCCTCGCACCACCACAGGGTTACCTCGGCCTCCTGAGGCTCACCATGTGTCCCACCAGCGTTGGCGGCAGCTGACTCAGTTGTGAGGCACCTGCAGCCGACCTGTAGCAGATATACCTGCTGCACTTTCGGCCCGTGCTGTCTGTATTATCATGATCCCCTGGAGTGGACTAATATGGGTCAACAAACTCGGACCCGACCGGAGCCTGCTGGCGGGCTGCTGCCTGCAGCTGAGAGAGCATGTCCCAGCCCGGGGTGAGGCACCTAATGCCATGGCGCCATGGCGCCGTCTTCGCTCGACGCCTGCCTCGAATTGAAGTAAGTGAAAACTCTGAACTACTTGTTAAACTAGAAGTATACTTAAATAAAACGGATGTCCCTTTACTCATTTGATTAGGTCAGATTTATAACGGAGCAGTCAAGAAAGCAATTGGGTAAAGCTTGTTATTTTACGTTAGTCAGAGTAGCAGAAGTAATTAAAGAGGAACACCTGCTGAAAATTTTGGTAGTGGAGTCTGCAGTGCACTGTGGCTACATTCCGTACCCCAGCGAACGTTGATGTTACCTTTCAAGTGAGAAGGCCCATGGAAAACAGTGCTTATCCGCCTCCCTCTCTTTTTATCCCCCACTACAGAAGTTATGTTATTCTCTACTTGTGGTGAGTAAGTGGCAAGCAAACAGCGCCGTTTTTTGAAAAACATAATCTAACCCTATTACAATAACTGACCGCTAAAATTTACAGAAACGTTCTTTTGTTTGCAGTGGCGTGGCGCACACTGCAAATGACTGGTGCAGACATGAGTCCTCGTTTTGTTTAACAGTACGATCAGCAGAAGAGAACTAGGTACTTCAGTTTCTGGTGCTTTGCTTTCTAGCAGTTTTAACATCTTCTTAGAATGTTTTGTTGCTCAAATGGGTTTAACTGCTCATATTTATATGTTTTCCTGGTTTTCATTGCTTGATTTTGATTGTGACAAAGTGTCACTTATAATTGTTGAAATGTCACACATATTTACACTGCATTTATGAAAATGTCACACACAGCAATCTGAAACCTTGGCAGCTATGCAGAGGGGTCTGGGCTGACTGCAGACTGGGTTCAAATGACCCAATAGGTGCATGGATCGGATTTAAGAAATCCTTCGGAGATTGTCGGTTGTAACTGGGGCAATAAAGGCGTGAATTCTGTGTAATTGTGCTCACCCATAATGAACCAAACACCACAACTCAGTGTGTCACAGGCCCTGGTGCAAGGAAGGAGATGGCCCTCTGGCTACTGTTTGACCTGTAAAACACAGTAATAATCAGGATCTAGTGGCCCCTCCAGCCTGCGGGCATCGGAGACACTGCCCCTGCTGCACCAACAGAGGCCATGCCCATGCTGTTACTCTAAGGTGTATTATATGGTTTGGGCTTTATGTGGGATGAAATAACTGGGGGGTCCCTCGAAGGGGTGTGGCCGACGAATTAAGCCCATGGCTTAAAAACACGTGAGCTAAAAATCTGTGCATGGCGTAGTGTGCAGCCAGACTGGTATTGTGTTACTTCTGTCATTGCATCCAGATATTTAAAACAACAAGTAACATACCGACAAGTCAGGACTATTGGCTTCGTCAAGGGTTGGTAGTTGCATAAGATAAATAAGCAAGAACCATGGCTTCATTGTATATACTATAGAAAATGCTTCAGTTCTGAAATGACGAGACTGTGAAAGAACTAAAACGAGTCCCTTCGAAGTTCCATTGAAGGCAGTGAAGGGTGGTACCGCTGCAGAGGTAAGATTTTTTTTTCACCCTGGGGGTGAGAGGACAAAAACGGAGAGCCTGATAGGGACCCGTCTTGGCACCTGCTTTTTAGAACTGCGGGCAGGACTTAAAGCCCTGGATATGGTTAACCTGTGACTACTAGTCTGGGATGGATTTGAGAGTGCACTTTTCTAGTGAGTGACTGCCCATCTGAGGGAGATGTGAGAGTGCTGTCATTAGTGTGTCAATCCAAGTTTTAGATGAGTGTGAAAGTACTACCAGTAGTGTTTGACTGCTGCTCTAAGGGATGTGACGTGCAGGCCGTAGTGTGAGGTGGCTAACCCGTGACTGCTAGTGTGCAAAGGATCAGAGAGGGCACTTTTGTAGTGAGTGGCTGCTGAACTGTGAGGTGCTCTCATTAGTGTGTCATTCCCAGTTTTCGATGAGTGTTAAAATACTACCAATAGGGTTTGACTGCTACTGTGCGGGGTGTGAGTGTACGTCAGTTTAGGGAGATGGCGAAGCGGTGACTGTTAGTTTGTAAAGGATGTGAGAGAGCACTTTTGTAGTAAGTGACTGTGTAATGACTCGAAGGCAAGGATACTTTTAAATGTATAAACTTTATTGAGTTCCCACTATCAAGTCCGACTTGCAAGTTGGCTCAGGGTAAAATGGCTGGCAACCAAACGACCAAGCCAACTGTCACAGACACGAGCCGCAAAGCCAACGGGCAGCACGCGGCCGAGGCTAACGGAGCCCACGCGCACAGGTCGCGCGGTGGGCGAGACCACTACATATATCTCCTTTCCTCAGAGAGAAGAGAGAACTGGGTAGAGGGGAAAGAAGAAAGAAGAAGAAGAGAAAAGGAAGGGAGAAAAGCATGAAAAAGTCAAAACAAGCGAAGGTAGAGGAAGGGGATCTAACGCCGGTACCTGACCGGCATTCTGACCACCCTAGTGCTCCTCCTCAACCTCGTGGGTGAATGGCATGAATCATGAACACTGCTGTCTCTAGAAACAGAGTTGTGTGACACATCAAATACCACCTTAGAATTTTGCAAACCATCCGCTACATCTTTAACTTTTACAACTTTGTTCAAATTCCACCAGTTGCGTCCATTGACGCGAACCGCATTGCCACACACTTTGTCAACAACCACAGGTTTACTGAACTTAGAATCTCCTTTTCTTACGAAACCCTGTTTCTTTATTTTCACACTGTCACCCACAGCTATCTCTCTGCTAGTGACCTGCTTCCTGTCATCTAAGTATTCTTTTTGCTTGGACTGGACCCTTTCAACCTTGCTTCTGACCCTTTCATCTAGTTCTTGTGGAGTAGTGTTGGATCTAAACCATTTAGACATCCATGCAGGTCTAAACTCTGTACATGGCTTTCTGCCTCTCAGAAGTTCAAAGGGAGATACTCCCGTAGATGAATGGGGTGTGGTCCTGTAGAACCACAGCATCGTTCTTACAGTCGGGGAAACAGCTTTGTTGTGTTCAATGGCCCATTTGAC
Organism: Lissotriton helveticus; assembly: GCF_964261635.1. Classification (NCBI taxonomy): domain Eukaryota; kingdom Metazoa; phylum Chordata; class Amphibia; order Caudata; family Salamandridae; genus Lissotriton; species Lissotriton helveticus. The sequence continues at coordinate 2,030,414,425 of NC_136065.1, read as the reverse complement.
ACAATCCCCAATTACTCTATTGAGCCTCTCGACCAAACCATTGGTTTGAGGATGGTAAAGTGAGCACCTCAGATGAGTAATAGCAGATTCTTTAAGAAAGTCTTCCACATCAGCAGATACAAACTGCACCCCATTGTCGGAAACAATGGATAAGGGGAAGCCCTCTCTCATGAAGACTTCTTTCATGAAGTCAAGATTCTCCTTTGAGTCCACTTTGGTAACAAACTTAACCTCGGGCCACTTAGAGTAATAATCCATCATTACGATGGCAAACCTACACTGAAGAGGTAGGGAATGAAAAGGCCCTAAAACATCAATACCTAGTTTCTCCCACGGACCTTCTGGGAGAGGTATGGGAGTGAGGTGGGGATTGGATGTGTGGAGGTTCTTGTCGCTGCTAGCGCAAATGGTACACTCCTGCACCATAGCATCAATGTCCCTATCCATCTGTGGCCACCAAAAGTATTCTCTAACCCTATGTTTGGTAAGTGTGGTTCCCAAGTGTCCCTCATGAGCTTTTTCAAGTAAGATGGATCTAATACTTTCAGGGGGTATTAGCTTATCTAGCCTGAACACTTGACCATCCTCTAAAGTAAGCTCTTCACATACCTTTACATAAGGTTGTAAGGCCACATTCACATTTCTTTCCTTCGGCCACCCCTGGATAGTGTATTTTTTCACATCTTTTAACACTTCATCATTGGCCATTGCTGCGCTCCAACTTTCTTGCACCACCGAACACACATTCTTTAACTCCACACTGGCTATAATACAATCCTCTTTCTCATCATAATCAATGTCATCTTCACCTTGAAGGGCATGACTGGTGGTAGAAGGTAAGCGTGACAGAGCATCGCCCTCACATTTTTGACCCCGGCGATGTGTGTTACCTCAAAGTTGAATTGTAAAAGCTTTGAGGCAAGACGGGCTATGCGAGGCGTAGCATTTTGATTGTTGGTATTACGTAGAATAGCCACCAAAGGTTTATGATCAGTTTGTAATGTGAATTTCCGTCCCCAGAGATAATTCTTGAATTTCTCAATGCCCTACCAGCATGCAAGAAGTTCTTTTTCAATAACAGAATAGTGTGTTTCAGCCTCCCTCAGTACCCTGGATGCAAAACCAATAGTGTGTTCTTGATGACCAACATCTTGTGTCAAAACTGTGCCTAATCCATAGCTACTAGCACCTACAGTCAATGTGCATGGTACATCAGGCACAAGCGGTTTCAAAGCTTTGACAGTGCTCGTTGTTCTTTGAGCCTGGTAAAGGCTTGTTTGCAGTCATTGTCCCATGCAAATTCGCTTTTATCCTTCAACAATTTCAAAATAGGTCGTACTTTGGTGGCGTAGTCTTGAATAAAGCGAGCATAAAACTCCGTCAGACCAAGCAGAGATTTGACTCCTGCCTTGTCTTTTGGGGCGGAGGCATCCAAAATTGCCTGAACAAGACTAGGCTTGGGTGAAACCCCCGCACTTGAGATGGTGTGACCCAGATATTCCACCTTGTCTTTTGAAAACACACATTTGTCACGTTTAAGAACCACACCGTGCTCCTGAAAAATGGAGAGAATCTTGTTAAGAACAACATCATGTTCTTTTTGATCCTTAGCAAATAAAAGGACATCATCCTGAAATATCGCTACATTTTTTACGCCTTTAAGTAAGTTGACCATAACCCTTTGGAAGACAGAAGCTACCGATGCCAGGCCAAACGGCAGGCGACAGAACTGGAACATCCCGGAGGGAGAGTTGAATGCAGTGTAGTGGCGTGATTCTTTATCAAGTTCAATCTGGTGGTACGCAGAGGCCAGATCTAGTTTAGAGAAAACGTTGGCCCCTGCTTCCACCCCCAGCATTTCTGTTATATTGGGTAAGGGGTGCGAATCTACCCAAATCACCTTATTTAGGCTGCGTAAGTCAATGCAAATTCTCAGTTCATTATTTTTTTTCCGGGCAACCACTAAGGACGAAGACCAGTCCGAGGACTCAATTGGTTCAATGACCCCTCTTTTATGCATGGCCAAAAGTTCTTTTTCCAGGTCCTCTCTTATACTAAAGGGTATACTTCTTATCTTTTGTTTGACTGGCACAGCATCTTCTCTTACCTTTATTTTATGCCTGAACCCTTTAATTCGTCCTAACTCTCCTGAAAATACTCTGGGGTATTTGTTGAGCAGATCTTCAACATGTGTGTGATCGCGAATTGCCAATACCTGTTCACTTGCACCTGGGCATAACATCATCCTTGATGGAACCATCCCAATATGTTCAGGCCATGGACTGGCACATATATTTTCCCATGTATATGCCTGTTCTTGAAAACCATAACATCTTCAAAATAGCCAAGAAGCTCAATTGTTCGCCCTTCATAGGATACAGGCTCACGATCTGGTGGTTGAAGAGGTCTCTCCCCCCATTTTTCTCTGAAAAGTGATTCTGTAATCATTGTGATCTGCGCACCTGAATCCACAAGTAGTTTCAAATTTTTGTCGTTGGGGTCATCGCTTTTCACTCCTCCATCGTTCACAACAAGCACCATGTCTTTTAATTCACTCCGGGGAATCCTCATTGTCACTGTCGCTTGAGTCTTTAACACATCCTACACGTACATTGTTTTTTTTATAAGTCTGACACACCTTGTCAAAGTGACCAATTTTGCCACATTTGCGACATACAGCGTTCCTAGCAGGACATGGTCTCCCACTTTTTGTGTGAGAGGGATACCCACACCTGAAACAAATGTCAGTTCTTTTAAAAAAAATTATTTTGTTGTGAATCTTTTTTTTTCATGTAATTCGTGAGGCATACCGGAGTAACCATTTAATTGTTTTTACCTTCCAGTTCTTTAATAGAAGTTTGAGAGGTTTCTATGCTCTTGGCTATACGAATGGATTCATCAAGTGACGGATTTTCTAAAGAAAGTAGTTTTTGTCTGATGGTTTTGTCAAGACATTTACTTATGAATTGGTCACGAACCAACTGTTCACTGAAATTCTCAAATTCACATTCAGCAACCATTTTCCTTAGAGCCGTGATATACGTGTCTACATCCTCCTCTATCTTTTGTGCCCTTTTGAGAAACTTGTGCCTCAACACTACACCACTGGGTTGCTTATCATATCTTTTTTTCAGTTTTCTAACTGTGCGTTGGTATTCATCGGTCTCCTCACCTGCTTCATCATCAACCTCTGGTAAGTGTTTGAGGGTGTCCCTACCTTCAAATCCTAGTGTGTGAATCAGCAAAAATCTTTTTCTTTCTGGTCTAAATCTGTGCGCTCCTATTGCTCCCCAATAGTTTTCAAAAGCGTCAAACCATTTTCTCCACGCCACAGGTGGTTCCCCAGGAGTGTCAAGAAAAGGTGGAGGAGGGTGAACAGACTGCATTATGTGAAACGAAAACCAGTATCCAAAACTGTACTATATTAGTTTTGTTTATCTAGTAAATGAGGAAGGGACGGTTGAAAAGAATAACTTTTTTTTCGATTAAATGCAAATTGTGATGTCCAAAAACCACCTTAGTACAGTTTCATCAACATCAAAAACATTCCATCCAAGCTGCCAAGTTGTAATTTTTATTTTCCTTTTGCCAGTGTGCGTTCCACAGTGTAGATCTGCACGCAGTCGTTTACGCTTAATTGTAAAATAAACTCCACATTAATCACTTTCGAACGTTGTTACTTCAAGCAGAATATTTTCCCTTTCACCGTGTGTCTCTTTATTCCTTTTGTTCCGATCAGCACGGAATTCGCCTCCTATCCCTTTAAGGAATGCCTCCAATTTTACTTCAGGCAGGAAGGGGTTGGCACGTTGCGAGCACACTCGGAGGCGGAGCCGGGACGTGCTAAAACCTGGCGAGACAGACAGCTTCCGCTTAAGCGTCTCACCTCCGTTCCTTTGCTGGTTCCACCGCAACACTACTTCGTCATGCCGGAAGCCTTCCGACGACAGGATCAGTTCACCTCGTCGTGTAGAGATCCCACTAAGGTAAGACAAAGCACAAAGCACTTCAACCCCTCATTGTCGTGAACTCCGTTTTGCTGTGGGTTCACTGTGGGAACTCAGATATCCCACCCTCGTCGCCAAAATCGAGTGTACACACAAAATCTTCTGTATCTCGCTTCATCAATTCCTTCATTTGATGATTACAAATCCTGAATACTTTGAACGATTTGTAAATCATCACCAAAAACCCCTGACCACCCATATATCCCACTAAATTTTATTCGATCAGACACTTCTTCTCAATAATTTTTGTTAGTTCTAGTTCAGCAAATTCTTTCTCATTTCCCTTGTTCTCGACAAAAATGTTATCTTTAGTTCTAAATCTAAAATGTACTTATCCTTATGAAGTGCAATTCTATCCACTGGTGACAACTATTGGTACATTGTTGACAGTCTCATTAGAGAAAAAATGATACAACATAAACACATCTTATACCTAAAGCAAAACATGTTATATTTACTATGGTATCTAAGTTATCCTATAAATCTAATCTACTAAATATGTACTGTCTGTACAAAGTGTGTTTCCACACTTGAATGACTTTCAATCCTATTGCCCCTTCTTTTATTTTAACTACTTGGAAATTGTTCATCAAAAATCATCTTTGCCTTGTGTGCTAAACCCAAAAATGTTTCTGTCACTTCAAGTAATCCCTGAATTCATGTATAAATCATCCCTATCTATAGGTTCACAGTTTTTGTTTTGATTTTCCTGATCATCCTTGCCTCCTCTAGTGTCAGATAAGATCACTCTCAGTATTTCTGAATTTTCTTCTTCCTTGACCACCTCTCGTACAGTCACTCCCAGACTTTCCAGGCTATCCGCTTCCTCTTGTAATCAGGAAGTGCCATATATGTCCATCTCAGTGACTTGTACTTCAGATTTGGTCTCTGTGTCTGTTGTTCTAGTCCTGTTAAATCGTTGTCAGGTGAAAAATCATTAAGTCTTACACCATGCTGTACACTCTCACAGTCTGTTGGTCTTAAATCACCAGTTTTACAGTCTGTTTCTCTTGTGTTACGAGCTTCTGGTTGCTTAGCCCCTGATTCTGAACATTTATCCAAAATCTGCAGTCTATTCCTCAGTGGTCTGTCTTGTTGATCAGGTATATGTGCTTTTCTCATTCCCTGTCCCATTAGTACTTTGCACAGATTTAAATCTGTCCTTCTATCATTTGTATTTCTCATGGTCACTAGAACTAGGGGCAAAATATCTAGCCAGTTCAAGACAGTGGAATCACACATTTTTGCTAATTTGATTTTCATTGTGCCAATCACCTGTTCACAATTACAGAAGCTTTTGGACAACAGGCACAATACAGTTCCTTTTTAGTGCTCAGTATTTCAATATCAGACAGATAACTTTGTTGGCAAAATCAGTTTCCCTATCTGTGTGTGCCTGACCATGATACATGTGTGCAAAATGGGCAAACATACTGTTGGGCATAACAGCTCTTTCAACTTGGTAGGCCCAAAAATAATTTTCTTCTTTTTGTGTGCAACCTTCTCTTACCCATGTTACATTTTCCTCATCACTTGCCTGATCCTGCACTTTCCTCACTTCTTCCCATGTTTCTACTGTGTTAGTACGCATGTGATATTGGGAAAAAGTGTCTTTCTTCACCCAGGTCTGATTCAAAGAACAATCTTGTTTTGTGCAATATTTTGCCAATTCATCTGCAAACCAATTCCCTCTGATAATGCAGTCAGTTTCACGTTTGTGAGCAGCAGGAACTGCTAATGATCCCCTATCAACTATTCATTTTTTCTTCTTTCTCCACCTGCTTCTCCATTTTTCAACTTTCTTTTCCTCAGCAATTCTTTAATTTTAGCTTTTCTTCCTGCTTTGTTTACATTTTCTATGCCCTTCTCTGTAAAGTTTGATCTATATGGATTTTGCAAATCTCTACATTTGGAAATTTCTACTCCTGTCTCGCTGCCAACTTCTTCCAGTTTTTCATGCAAATCCTTACTTTTCAAAGCATTGCTTTTACTCATAAGGAGTATCTCTTTATCTTGGTGACATTTTAATCTGTTCATACTTACCTTTCCAGAATGTAATTCCTCCATGTCTACCTTTAATTCTGCAATATCTTTCTGCTGGCATTCTGCATCTTTTCTATAGCCACTTTGTACCCACTCTCCCAACTCCTCATTTGTCAGATCCAAATAAACTTCATTTACTCTTTCTCTATGTTTCGCTCCCTGCAACCATCCAGTCTGTTTTTCAGCTAGTATTTCAGTACTATTCGCGTAAGTCAGAGCTTTTGTTAGATCTGTTTTTTTATCTAATTCATTCACACTAGACAGTTCATTCCGACACTTTCAGATAATAACTCTCTTTTAAGATCTGGTTTTACCTCATTTAACGATATGATCAGTGAATGTTCTTCCTCTACCTCACTTTTGCAAACAGAAATTTCAGAATCTATATTCATTGCGACTGTTAAAGCTTCGATATTCATAGGCATTTCTTTTAAGTTTCCAGACAATTCTCGTGTTTTGACTGCTAATTCATTTTCTTCTTCTTCATTATTTGACCTATTTATCACTTGTCTTTCTTGCCAACTACTCCTTGGAAGGAGATCTTGCTTTGTTACTGTATTATTAATTTGAACAGGTTGCTGTCTATTTATTGCATTACTTTCTATGGGGACTGGAACAGTTTGGAAAACTTTTGTAATTTCTGCTGGCGGTACCTTTGGCACAACTGTTGCAGACTTCCCTAGATATGGAGGTGATCTGTTATCCAGAATGTCATCTAGCAATTCATCTTTTGTGTCACTATATTTACAGTCTAAAATTTGAACATGCTTCTCTTCCTCTTTCTTTTTATCTCCTGTAGATCCTCCCATACTCCTGACAGAAGACAAATCATTTGGTACATTTGCCTGTTTCCATCTACATATGTTATCCTCAATATTCTTATTCTGATATTTATTCAAACAAAAATCATAACCTTTTTCTGATCTGTGTTTTTCTTTCTCATATGCCTCATCTTCCCAATCCATTAACGCTTCAAATTGCGTAGGTCTAGGTGTACGTCTAAGTTTGATCATTGTTTCTCTCAAATTTCGCAAAACCTCTATGTTAAAGGAACCTTCTTGAGGAAATGCAAGCTCACCGCCACCTTTCGTATATTGCACCCAATTCTCGATCCACACACAAGTGTGAAGGCCATACTTTCCTAGCATATGAGATACAGGCGTTCCCAGGGAAAACTCAAATCTAAATTGCGTTTTTTCTACAGACTTGTCTTTCGCAAACAATCTTTTTACCTTTCCAAACAGTGAAACTTTCCTCTCTTTACCGATATAATACATTTTTGCGTTAATTTCTTGTCTTTCAAAAGATCGCGCACTCTTCTGGTGGCAGCGCGGATCACACTATCGTACCAATTAGAACACGATACGTTTTTCTAAGTGCTTAACCAATCGCTTTGCTGCTTTTTCGTGATGAACCTATCAGCTCCGACACTTTTGACGCCACCAGCGCTCTGGCTTCTGCAGCGCCGACTGACCACTCCTTTACAGGGTTTTTTCAAGAAGCCATATTTACTAGATATTTTACAAAATCAGTTAGTAACTTTACACAAAACAAATCCACTAATCTGTTTCGATAATAAATTGATAGATTTTTCAATCACACAAGTATTCTGTAACCAGAGTAGACGACGCTTATCTCCTCAGAATTTTTTAGACTCGCCGATAAAGCAACACTGCTGGCTTTACCCTTCTATCTGGCAATAACGATCTCACTTTTCTAGGAAAGCACATACAGAGATCCTTTTCACCTCCTTAGAGACAATACAGAGATCCTTTTCACCTCCTTAGAGACAGTCCTAGAGTTTCGATTGAACGCGTATTGCAATATCATTTACACACGTTTATACGGAAAACCCTATTCATATGTACATGAACTCTGTGTTACCAGTAGGCAGCGCGTCCACTAACCCACCACAGAATTCCTCTTTTGTTAGCACAAGAGAGAAGCCACTCTCTTTACCCTTCAAACAAGCTCGGGTTAAGACCTATTACTCTCCCAGCAGTAAGTTTTAGTTGGGAAGCACGGAATGATCCCTATACTTGAAGGCTGAAATTTCATAGACTGTCCTCACTATACATTTATCCTTTCACACCTAAAGTCCCTAAACAGTGATATACGCCGATACCACCGCAGTATTTGGCAATACTCCTTTTTTGAAACAGACTAATTCACTGTGCGACTACCTTGCCACACTTCTTCCACCTGCAGACGGAGTCACTGGCTTCACCCTACTCTTTGAAGCCTTTCCAGGACTACATGTAACGTAATACAAACTCAATAGATGTTAGTCATAATTCTGTACATCAAACTCTATATAGTACTTTATACATAACCCTAGCTAATTTCCTTAGCAACCACTACTCTGCTACCAAGTATATAACTGCTACAGCGCGGCTCCAGAAATCATTTCTAATCAATACTCACCATTTCCCTGAAACCTTAAAACACACAAATCATGCATCAGTGGGGCCCATAACACTGCGCATTTACCCTGTTCACTTACACTTGGCTTCAAGGATTCTGGTGAATCACACTGGAGAAACGCTGTAACATTTTGGTGGAGCGTCTAAACCTATTTAACTAATTATTATTTACACCTGCAGATTATTTACATTTTACCATGGTTTTATTCAGACATTTAATTATTCAGACACACCACCATAGTGGCAATGGATCTACTAGAATGAAAATTAGGCGTAGGAAGAATCAAAGACCAGCTTTTACGTAATTAATTTGCATAAAAGAAAATTAGCATTTATTCTATCAGTGTTAATTCTCACTGAGCATTGCTATTTATTTAGGCAATAAATCAAGTAAAACTGTTTAATCATAAAGAGAAAATTCAAGTTCACATTAATTTCATTATTCTCTAAAATAAAACATCAAACCTTGGTCAATGCAACTGAAAGTGAAATTCTGCATGAAAAGATCAGAGAAACCATAATTAAAACATGCATTTCATTCTAAAGATTTTTACACTAAAAACCTGCCTACCCAGCACTAAACCCAAAGCTATACTCACTTAACTCAAAGTCTCCTCAGACGCAGTCTCTCACCCAGGCTAGTATCCCGCAACGAAATCGCCAACCTACAGGGGTTATCAGCAAGCAGTCTGGCATAGTTTCAGGCTCCCAGCATCTCTTTAAAACAGCTGCAGTGCAAAAAGCATCTCTCTCTGCGTTCAGCTCCAATGACATTAAACCCCAATTTTGCTCTGATATTTATACTGAATTTACTAGCTCACTACTCTCAAATGTTTCAACATTTTCCGGTTTTCATGCTCTGATTGGTCATGACATTGCAATTATTAGCTTCCAGGATGTTCGTTAATCCACAATGTATTTGTTAATTTTTAGGATGTCCATGAATAACTTGCTGATTAAAAGCTGACAGATACGAATTCGACTGTTCATACATTTCTCAAACTTCCAGGATGTACGTGAATAACTTTGTTTGCAAACTGATAAATAAACGTTCAACAGTTCCTGTTCGACATTAGGCCTTTTTGTTTAAATGTTCATTTTCAGTGATTCAGCTGTTTCCATGTGGTCATTTTTGAAAGGCACTATGCTTTTGTCCCTGGCAGACATTCAACTGTTCTCATGGTTATCACATTGGCCTGCAGCCACTTCCTCAGCATTCATTATCAAGTGGCCTCGAATCATAGTTAGCTAAAGCTCCAAAATGTTTTTCAGTGAAGACAGCATAAACGAGCTTTCTCTCCGCAAAATGATGTAAGCCTTTCTACTGCGCAGAACCGGGAAAAGCGAAGCCATATTGGAATTGGCAACCCACCAAAACTACGATAAACAGAAAAAGAAAATGTGAATACATAAAATATATGTGTTTTCTGTCCCCCCAACCACCAATGCTAATATTTACCCTTAAAACTGTTACCTAGCAGAAAAGCATCACACTGCAAGCCATCCATTAAAATAAAGCAGAAAAGCAATATGCACATACACAATGCACATTATACCACAGACATGCATTTTACACCACTTAAATGCACAAAATAGATTAAACATGCGTTTTACATCACCAATTAATATGTTATTTAAACCTGTTAGTGCAAAGCATTTCCCACATGTAATGTTTGTGTTTTGGTTAATACACAGCAATCAAAATGAATATATTACTTTATTATGGAGGTGATTGATCTGAATGAGGTACACACAAAAATCTCCTGTATCTCGCTTCATCAGACCATTCACCAGGTTACAGTTAGATTTCATTGAGTTACCACCATGCAACAGATTGAAAGATGTATTGGTCATAGTGTGCTTGTTTTCAAGATGGTTGGAGACATACTCCACTAGAAGAAATGCCAGTTTGACAGTTGCAAAATTATTGCTGAGGGAATTGATACGAGATTCGGTTTTCCAGTGACTTTGGAATCAGATTGAGAACCTCATTTCAATAATAAGATAATCCAGTTAATCTGTGATGCATTTAACATTGAACAAAAACTGCACTGTGCTTATCGCCCAGAGGCTTCTGGAGTAGTTGAACAGCTTAATGGCACAATTAAATCAAGATTACGGAAGGTGTGTGCATCCACAATGCTGAAATGGCCAGATGCACTACCACTTGTACACATGGGTCTCAGGAGCATCCCTGACAGAAAAACAGGATTGAGTCCACACAGAATCCTGATGGGAAGGGCAATGAGACAAGCATTCATTCCTGGAAATAAATTGATGAATATAACTGATGATCTGGTATTGGACTATTGCAAAGGATTGGCTGATCTGGTCCGTTCTGTCTGTCATCAGGTTGGAGAAGACGCAGTTGCAAGACAGCCAAATCATGCACATGATTTGAATCCTGGGGATTGGGTGTTAGTGAAGAAGCACACCAGAAAATCATGTCTATCACCCAGGTGGGATAAACCACGACAGTTCATACTGGTCACTACATTAGCAGTGAAGTGTGCAAGTTTACCCAATTGGATTCACGCTAGTCATACCAGAAGAGTACCAAGTCCACCTGAACAGCAAGAGCAACAACTGACTGAACAAGCTGAAACGTCAGAAGCTGAAGGTGGTGAAGCTGAAGAATCTAGAGGGCTAGATTCCGACAGACAAATAGATGAAGAGCAACCAAGTACAAGTCAAGAAGAGTGGATATCAGTGATTCAAATACCTGAAGTTGTTATCAAAACAAGAAAAATAAATAATTTAGAGAGACAGAAAAGTATAAAGGAAAAGACAGGGAAAGAAGAACACACTCAGGAAGAAATAAACAAGGCTATCCCGAACCCTGAGCAGGGACAGAAAGGGAGTAGAAGAACAAGTTCAGGCAGAAGAAGAGCAAATTGAAATAAGAGGTATATAAAGGGTATAAGAACAGGTTCAGGCAGAACAAGATCAAATTACAGAAAGACCTGAACAGGACCAGTTAGAGGTACAAGGACAAGTACAAGAACAAGTAGAAGAGGAACAAAACACAAAAAAATACGGAACAAAGACAATCAGAAAGTGAGGGAGAACAAGAGCAAATTGTACCCAGGCAAAGTGACAGTAAAAGGACCTTAGAGAAGGAGGGAGAAGGTGAAAGTGCAGTTCAGGTCAAAAGAGTTAGAAAAGGTGACAATTGGCCAAGTGGAGTTAAAAGACTAACCCCCAGATTCATCAATGTCCCGATTTGCGAGTCCTTAATAGCGATTATTAAGGAATCGCTATTAAGGACTCGCAAAACGGAATTCATGTAGAAATCGCAATATTATTTGCGATTTCTACAGCTTCCTTATTTGCGAATCTCAAATAAGGATGCGATTTCAAGGGTGCCAGGGGTGTCCAAAGGACACCCTGTAGCACCCCTGAAATGTCAATGTAGACTGATGTTGCGCACACACATGTCCAAAGGACATGTGTGTGTGTAACATACAACTTAGAAAAATGGACTAAAGTGCATTTTTCTAAGTTTTCGCTATTTATCACGAAGTCAGACTTCGCAGTAAATAGCGGCAAAAAATAGCGAATTCGCAATTTTTAAAAGGTTTATGAATAGCATTTAAGGAATCTCTAATTGAGATTCCTTAAATGCGATCGCAATTTGAGAAATCGCAATTATTTGCGATTTTTCAAATTGCGAGTTCATGAACCATTGATGAAACTCAAATGCAATTTTTGCGGGCGCAAACAGGCGAATTTTGCGATTCGCACTGTTTGCGCTCGCAAAAATGCTTGATGAATCTACCTGTAAAATATTATTTAAGAAAAACAAGGAAGAACCCAGAGCAAGTAAATAAGGTTTCACGTCAAACTGAACCAAAGAAGTCCTTAGCAAAATCCACACGAAGAAGCCCAAGATTGAGAATTTGGAACAGAAAATATAAGGCTCCTGAGTGGACCTACATCATACTTGAAGAATTTGAAAATTTAGATTCATGTGAAGAATCAGAGAGGGCCTCTGTTTATCAGATTGATGAAAGCAAATTAAGGCCACCCTAAAATAAAGATCTAGGGCCAGATGTAGGTAGGCTTTTACCGGTCGGTAACGGCCGAATTCGGCCGTTACCGACCGGTAAAAGGCATTTGAGATGTAGGGGGCAGAATCGGTAAATTTACCGTTCTGTAAATTTACCGATAGGTAATTTTACAGAATCTGTAAATATACCGGTCGGTAAATTTACTGACCGGTATATTTACAGAATCTGTAAAATCGATATGTAGGTGGGACTCTTATGAGTCCCACAAGGCCTTAGAAATCGGTATTTTACCATCAAATTCAATTTGATGGTGAAATACCGATTCAGGTGTGCATGCAAATGTGCGCATGCACACCTGTGCCATATGACAGGCAGACCTGCCCTTAGGGCAGGTATGCCTGCCATATGGCCCCCGAACCTTTTTTGGGGGTGCTAGAGGGTGTCAAAGTGACACCCCCTGCACCCTTGCCAAAAATCTGTATTTACCGATCGGTAAATACCGACCTGTAATGCCCCATTCATTCCTATGGGCTTCATAGCCCATAGGAATGAATGGAGCATTACAGGTCGGTATTTACAGAATCGGTAAATACCGACTTTTACCGATTCGGTAAATAAACATCTGGATTTCCCTACATCTCCCCCCTTCATATTTACCGACTTTTAAATACCGAATCGGTAAAATTCGGTATTTAAGGGTCGGTAAATATGCTTTACCTACATCTAGCCCCAGATTCTTCCTTTAAACTGATTAAAAAAATAAAAGAGGAAAAGGATATTTCATTAGATTGAAAATGGCAGAAGTTAAAGTCACTGAATAACCGAAACGAGATTGGAAACAAAAAAGTTTTAGAGTTTGTCTATGTAGTATTTCATTATTAATGTTAACATGGTTGTTTCTAACAATGGTGGTACCTTTATTAATGGTAGCTAATAATAGAAATAATACAATCACTAATGAGAGAATAGATACCAATACAGAAAGTACTAAAACAGGATTAAAACAAGTAGATTATTTATGTATCTTCATGATGGATCTAATAATGATTCATCCTTAAATGTGTTAACCAAATTGTTGTTTCGGTATGTAGGTACAATGGAGATTAGTGATGGTTACGTCTGTATGAAATTACCCACATCCATATCAGAAAGGAGAACTTATCACCATATTCCTTTAACATATGGTGTGTCATGCAGTGTATTATCAAGTTTATTTTATGCAATTGGAATGTTGCAGTATTTCTATTCAAATATGGATGTAGTATTTCCAGAATTACCTGTTCAAAAGAATATGAATCAAGTACTTAGTAGTAAAGACGCACAGTTCATGGGTGAATTTTTTTTAACAATGAGCCCAATAGATATAGTACAGGCACCCAAGAATAATTTAACATGTATATTACGTGAAGAAGAAAAGGAGTTTCTTAATTTAGTGGAAGAAAGGAGACAGGATTTAACAAAGAAAGCTGCTGAACAGAAAACAAATATACCTCCATGAGTTGGGAAAGAGGGAATTTATGCAAAGAGCGAGGATCAAGCTGCGATGTCCCTAGATTTTGTGAAGAAGGGGAAATTTTATCTTCATAGGTTGAGGACAGAGTATAATAATCACTATACTGAGGAGCTGTTGCGGTAAGTGGAGGGTCCAACCGGGGTCAGGGAGCATTGCGGCCTACGAGGAGGAGAGGAACTACACAAGAGCCTGGAAGCGGATCCCTGAGTGGACTGGCTGCACCGGAAGGTTGGGAGCCATCATAGACAGCCTGGGGATTGCGGATTGGGTCTCAGGGACCAGCTGGGGACTGTAGCGGTGAGCTCCAACCCCACCGGGCTATATCGAGGAGCCAGGAGCTAGATGAAAGACACCGTTCTCTCCCCTGGAAGGGAGAGGTGACAGGGAGGCATGAATGAGCCAGCAAATACCCCCCTGGGTGACTGACCAACGCACTTTGTGACGCCCCATGCATCGCGGTCAATAAGGTTGCTACCTTGGGGATTGGAGGTGAAGGAGGCACCAGTGGAGGAAACGCTTGATGGTCCACAAAGGGCTATGCGCAGGAGGCACTGAGAAACGGCTGGGGGAGCTTGCCATCACTGGCGTAGAGACTACGGTGACGCCTAGGTCAAGAGAACTCTACCAGGGCAGGGCCCACATAGCTACCCTGCTTTGTCCGGGCTGGATCACGGTCCGCTGAGAGGCGAGCTGAAAAACCGACCTAGATACTGAGGTGAGATTGGGCGTGACCCTACCAGCGCGGAACTTTGAAAGACCTTCGTGTTGGAAACGGGGGGCTCTTCTCCCTGCGGCATCCCACCACGGGGAAACCTAAAGGCAAGAAAGAAGAGGCTCAGCAGCAATAGGACACTGAACTAACGGGCCAAGGCGAGCAAGAAGAGCAGGAACAACCACTCCAGGGCGGCGCTGCAGCAGGATATAGCGCAGGTAGCCACGGGCCTGGGTCTCTTGTGAGCGGACCATGGAAAACTGGTGGACTGAGTTAAAGCAGTGGAGGGAGCACTACAGGCCATCGAACCGCTGCAAAGCGACCTCAAGGCCACAGTGACTGATGTCCTGGATCGTGTTGGAGCACTGGAGAAAAGGGCAGAGGAGGCGGAGGGGCGCAATCGCCGGAACAATATCCGCATAGTGGGATTGCCGAAAAAAACGGAGGGAAACGATATGGTGCAGAATCTGGAGTCATGGCTCAAGACAGTGGTGGCTCCCGAGGGCCTATTGACCTTCTACACGTTAGAAAGAGCACACAGGGTGCCCGCCAGAACACCACAACAAGGACGACCCCCGCGACCGGTGGTAGCGAGGCTGTTACACTATCGCGACAGAGATCTCCTGCTCCAGAGAGCGCGCGTGGACGGCCCCTATCAAGTGGGGAACAGTAAGGTGCACCTATTCCCGGATTACACTTATGAAACCCAACGGCGCCGGACCTCCTTCTTGGCTATCAAGAGAGAATTGAGGGAGGAGGGACTCCAGTACTCACTGTTGTTTCCGGCCAAGCTGCGAGTCATTTTGGATGGCACATCGAACTTTTATGACACCCCGGAGGACGCCTGTGCTTGGCTAGAATTGTACAGAGCAGGGAAAGATGGCACGGGGCAAAGAGCGCGGGTTCCTGTAGACCTTCATCTTCAAGGAAAATCAAGGAGGCTTCGGCGTAGGCAGAGAAGACTGAGGAGGCCATTGTCGCAGCAGTCGGAGGCAGAACGGCGGGATGTACTGGATGCGGTGGTAGCACTGTCAAGAGCGCAGTGACGACTATCTCCAGGAGGAACAGATTCCGAAAAAGATAAAGATGGGTCTGATACTGAACACTCGGAAGCGGACAATGCGCACCTGCCGAAGGTCACGCCGGCAACGGCAGAAGGGATGCTAGACGAAGGCTGAGGCAGCTGTCGAGTCGATCATGGCGAGACATAACGGACTCGAAGGACTCACTATTACAGGTTTTGGAATGGGAGTGGGGAGGAGGGAGGAGGGAGGAGGGATCGTTTAAAATATTTTTGATATTTATCCAGGGCTCAGTCTGACATGCAAGGCACGCAGAAGTTGGGAGGAGATCCGTTAGCACCTAGTCCCCTCTCATCGCCCTTAAGGCGTGCCCTCAGCGACTGCTGTTGGGATTAGTAGAGTGTGTGAGTGTGTCTTGGTTTGGATGGGAACTAAAGGTGAGTCACTAGGTCCTGTTCTGGGGGGGGTGGCTTGGGGGTTAGTTAGGGAGTTAGTTGGGGGGGGGGGGGCACACCGGTGTGATAGCAAAAGCCAGATGGGGAATGCAGGTTTTACTCATGGGGAATGGGAGATACCGCTGATTTGTGTTGCATTACCTGGAATGTGAGGAGCCTACACACCATGACGCGATGACTTAAGGTACACGCATACTTGGTTCGCAGGGGAGTGCACATAGCGTTGCTCCAGGAGACTCATTTAACTAAGGTGGAGGGTTTGGCTCTGCAAAGACACTGTAGGGGGCAAGTTTTCAATACCACTTATTCGGCGTTTGCGCGGGGAACCTTGATTTGGAGCGGGGGTCCCCTTTCAGGTCACGAGGCAGACGATTGACCCAGCAGGCAGGTATGTGGCCATAGATGGTAGACTAAGAGGCAGAGATATAGCCTTCTGTAGTGTGTATACACCTAATGTAGATCAGGTGGGTTTTCTGACGCAGCTCTCTGGGTCGCTAGCACATTATCTCGCGAGCTCGTTAGTGATGGGGGGAGATTTTAACTCTGTGACGGACATATCGCTCGATAGATCTCACCCCCGCTGGCTGATTCCCCGGTGCACAGGCTGACTAAAGGCAGACTCGCATGGCAGAATAGCTGGGGGTTGGTAGACGCGTGGCGATTTCAACATCCGCGCGACTGAGATTACTCCTACTTCTCCGGAATGCACAACCTACATGTCCGGCTGGACACGGTGGTCTGCTCACCAATAATGCTGCCCGCCATGATACAGACGGAGTACCTCACTAGGACGATCTCCGATCATAACCCGTTACGTTTCACCTTACAGTGGATGCCTGGGGTGTCTAGCATTCCCACATGGAGGCTACGCCCTGACACATTAGAGGATCCGATCTTCCAGAAAGAGGTGGGCGAGGGAATCGCTCATTACTTTGCGGAGAAGGCGGGCTCGGCATCAACGAGGGCAATAGAATGGGATGCTTTCAAAGTGGTAATCAGAAGGCTATGTATAGGAAAATATGAAGGAGTGCGAAAGGTGCTCCTACAAGACTTGAATAGAGCTGAGGAAGAGCTACTTAAGGCGGAATTAGCTAGGCCTAATCACCCTGAGCTTCAGACTGAACTCATGGCAGCGAAGGAAGGGGTAGCAGCAGAGGTGGAGTGATTGCGATGCTTCGATTATAAGGCATACACAGCGAGGGCTCATGCAGAGGGAGACAAAGCAGGGACCTTGCTAGCTTGGTTGGCCAACCCGGAGAAGAGAGGGTCTGCTATCTTGGCCCTAGAATCGGAAGATGGGGAGACGGTGTACACCCAAAACGAGATCTTGCACTGTTTTCAGAGATATTATAACGGGCTATATGAGAGCTCACTAGTGGCAGGGGACCCAGAAATAGGTTCCTTCTTGGAGGAAATCCCACTTCCAGAGTTGGAGCACGAGCAAGCAACATGCTTGGGCCGGGCGATAGAGCTAGGCGAAATTAGGAGCGCCATTAAACGTATGGCCAAGAATAAGACGGATTGCCGATAGAGTTCTATGGGACGTTTATAGACTTGTTAGCACCGAGACTACTGGAAGTCTACACGGAAGCAAAAGATCTGGGTCAATTACCCACCTCCATGCGGGAGGCATTGGTGATCCCACTTATGAAGCCGGGTCGGGAGGGGACGAACCCGGCCTCATACCGCCCGTTGTCAATGTTGACTACGGACTAGAAGATACTGAGCAGCATCTTGCCGACCCGTCTCTTAAACCATATGACCACACTGATCCATGCAGACCAGGCTGGTTTCATACCAACGAGGAATACATCCACAAACGTTAGAAGATTAGTGAGGCTGCTTAAGGAAGATCAACGGGAGGCCCAGCAACCTATGATCTTGTCAGTGGATACAGAGAAGGCTTTCGACAGCTTGGAATGGCGGTACCTCTATGGGACAATGGGTCGCTTTGGCCTGGGATCGGACTTCGTGCAGTGTACAACAGTGTTGTATACGTCCGCTGTGGCCAGGGTGCGAGTCGGAACACTGATATCCACACACTACCCGGTAGCCTGTGGTACCAGACAGGGTTGTTCGCTTTCCCCTTTATTGTTCGCACTAGCCGTAGAACCACTGGCGGCAAAGATTAGACTGGGGGTTCACTATGATGGGCTGCAGTGTAGAGGAGATCGACAGTTTATATCATTATACGCTGATGATTTGCTGTTATTTCTAGAAGATGCAGGGAGAGCGTTGACGAGAGCGGGTGCCCTGCTGTCAGACTTTGGAGATATATCGGGATTGAGAGTAAACTGGGGGAAAACATGCATGTTCCCGGTGAGACAGGGAGAGCACCGGCCAACTACGGATAGAGAAGTGAGATGGGAACCCACATGCTTGAAATATTTGGGGGTACATATCTACCACACCGCGGCCGACATGTTAGAAGGAAACGTGGGCCGGGCTATAAGAGCCTTGAAGGGTAATATGGCCTTTTGGTCCACTCTTCTGTTGTTGGTGATGGGACGGATAGCTTTACTGAAAATGGTAGCGCTTCCTCGGCTATTATATTCGGCTATTATATTTTTTTAGAACTCTCCCAATATGGATCCCATGCTCCATTTTCAAATTGTTGAAATCACTCATAGTGAGTTTTCTATGGGGAACGGGGAGACGCCGGGTAGCGCAGGCAACGCTCGACCGGCCCAAAGCTGAAGGAGGATAAGCAGTCCCAGATTTCGAGCTGTATTACCTGGCGGCCCAGCTTCAGATATTAACACAGGCAATAGCACAAGAATTTAGGGGCCCTATACAGCAGAGAGATAGGGGAATACCACGTTTTGTCCTGTCCTTCATAGTGATGCAGCAGAAATTAGACAATAGAGTACTTCGATCGGAAGAAAAGACGCTAAGGTTATGCTGGAACCGCTCTCAAGGCAGGGCAGGAGTATCCCATCCGTATGCGCCTGAGATCCCTCTGGGAATGGTGACGGCACTCCCGCATGGAGGAGATTGGACGTCATTACAGGACTGGGAGAACGCAGGAATACAAGTGCTAGGAGACCTATTCGAGGATGGGGCATTGTTATTCCAGACACTGCAGGAGAGATATGACCTACCAAGAGGGGGTTTCCTAATACATGCAGCATTGACTAGGGCAATACAGGCACACTGGCGGGTGGGACTGGCGGAACCTAAAACGACCATGACATGCTAATACACCATGATGGCCGCCGGGACTTTTAAGGCGATAACATGTCTTTATGCCAGAATGCTAACTGAAGGACTAACACCCCTAGAGACACTGAGGGAGAAATGGGAGGTGGATATAGGAAGAGCTATCCCCGAAACTGCCTGGTCACAGATTGTACGCAGGGCTTGGAAGAGCACAAGAAATGCGAGGTTCCAACTAGTGCACTTCTATATTCTCCATAAAGCATATTTGACAAGGGGGAAAATCCGGAAATATTTTGCAGTTGTGGAGGCGGCATGTCCTAGATGCACACAAATAGGAGCAGACTTAATACATATGTTGTGGTTGTGCCCTGCGTTAGGGGAATACTGGGAGGAGGTCGGGGAGACCCTAAACACAATTACGGAGAGACAGATGACTTTTGACGTGGCCACTAGTGTCTTGCATTGGTTTCCCCATACATCAAAGACCAAAATATCAAGCAAGTTTGTGGACATGGGGCTGCTGCTGGCAAAGCGGGAAATTACGAGGCGTTGGAAGGCGACGGTAGGGCCTAGCGGCAGAAGATGGAGGGCTGAGTTTGTGAAATGGTCAAGCAGCGAAAGCACATTTAGATACCAGCAGGCTAGACGACTAAATAATGAGAAAGGGTTAGAGGCAGCGACGGCGTGGGAAACATTAGTGCAAGCATTACGAGATCACCAGATGGAGGGCGACAAAGAGGAGGAGGCACCAGTAGTAGCCGGCCCCGAATCTGACCAGGTACACTGACTGACTAAAGGGGAGGTGACTCCTGGACCCACAAGACGGAGCAGCCCATAACGAAACACACCGGTGGGTAGAAGGGAGGGGGGATGCATTACTTGTTGGGGAGGAGTTGGGGGTATATATATCATTGGGATATAGTTATTACTATTAACCGCACATGGCGCCACAGAGTATGTTTAGCCGAAAATATTAGGGGTGTTAGGGATCGAAGGTAGCTAACATCTGTGGGGAATGATCTTTTCTGAGTTGATTGATGGAGATTGTGATTATGTAATGCGGATGCTATAAAACCCAATAAAAATTGTTTAATTTTTTTTTTTTAATTATCTTGATAATTATCATTTGACACACACTGCAAGAGGGAGAACCACAGATACCATGACAATGCTTTCTGAATCTGTGAATCAAAACATACCTTTATGTCCGGACAACAAAATGACACATGTGCACAATAGTGCAGTGGTGGATGATTGTTTTGCCAGTACACACCATGATGTCATGAATTGAACATAGAACAACATGGATGTGGTGTATGTCAAAGGAATGCACATATCACCTCTTTGCTTTGGATGCAGGTTAGCTCAGCATTTGCCACACTCATCGATGTATATTGGCAGAAAAACAACATGAGGACCTATGTGCACATCCAATTATTTTCTAAGACACTCATCAATACATCGTAATGATCAGGTACAAATAGACAATGAGAAAGCCAGGCATTCCTTATGTTAAGTATTTGTTCCACAATTCCCATGGGCAAGAGGAGAGAAGACCTAACACAATTATGTGAGATTGCGAAACATGGCCATACATAAATACTGCAAAAGCCTCAACAATGCAGCATCACATCACAAATCAAAGACATACATCACATCCAATATGCACAACATGTAAATAATTGGGTTGACTGAACACCACAGCTCTCATCCAAGGGCCCAGACTGTGCAGCAAGGTACCCTCTCATGCACACACCACATCCCCTATGACAGCTAACAACAATGTTTCCAAGGGCATATCATGAGTGTCATGGAGAAAAGCTGCAATGCTCCGTCCATCACCACCCCCTTTTGTACCGCTTTTGGCCGCCATAAGTGTGGCAGGGTATGCTCAGACGTGAGTCCCTTGCTCACTTTGCCACTGAATTCAAGCAAGCCGGGCTGAAGACGGCTGTAATGCCAGAAACCGGTCCTCGGAAGCTTGTTTCCGGTCCAGGGAAGGCATGGCTTGGCAGTTCGGGCTGGACTGTTGCCATGAGGCACAGGGTCAGACTGATTTGCATATAGCCATGTCTGAACTGGGGTGGCAGAGTGGGCTAAAGAACGGTGATGGATTAAACCCAGATCTTTTGACTGGGTGTGAGTGTTTGATTGGTTCAGATGCTCCGTCCATCACCACCCCCTTTTGTACCGCTTTTGGCCGCCATAAGTGTGGCAGGGTATGCTCAGACGTGAGTCCCTTGCTCACTTTGCCACTGGATTTAAGCAAGCCGGGCTGAAGACGGCTGTAATGCCAGAAACCGGTCCTCGGAAGCTTGTTTCCGGTCCAGGGAAGGCATGGCTTGGCAGTTCGGGCTGGACTGTTCCCATGAGGCACAGGGTCAGACTGATTTGCATATAGCCATGTCTGAACTGGGGTGGCAGAGTGGGCTAAAGACGGTGATGGATTAAACCCAGATCTTTTGACTGGGTGTGAGTGTTTGATTGGTTCGGATGCTCCGTCCATCACCACCCCTTTTTGTACCACCAGCGCAAAAACACAATGAACGGATACCAATTATTGTCAAAGCTATGGCCTACACTATCCCCAAGGTGTCTTGCATTGCAGTGTATGCAGTCTACTTGTTCAAATGTTCTGTTCAACTTCACAACACCTACTAACTTCTGTATAGTGTCCCCCCACTGGACACTGTGCACCACCATGTGTAGATAAACGTCACATACATCCACATTCATTTCAATGCCTGACACATCAAAACATGTAGATGCACCAACAATTGTACTAAAGATGTGTGCCAGAAGGAAGATACTCAACCAGCTACTGCCATGTGTCATGTCATTATAAGGATGAGGGTTCACATTTTGGAAAAGTACACATATATATACACAATCTAAGCTTGTTAGACAATTGTCTAAGAAATCTTAAAGTACCCATTGTCATTGGTGACTAATCAAATCCTACACACCATTGCCACTCAGCTGAATGTCAAAATATGGAGGCATCACAGAGAACCCCACATTTGACTATGTAGTAATGTATAAGCTATTACCAATTGACACTTGTATGTATTTGATGCAGTTTCGTGGCATGTACATGACCTTGTGCAAGGTGAACACCTTTTTATGACGTGAAGCCGTGGGTAATGACACCAGTGAAGAATCCACAAACCCAGCACCGATGACCTACAATCAAGCTCTCTGCCGCACCAGGTCTATGTGGAGCGGACTTTTGGTCTCCCACCCACGGTCTGCAAGATCATCCTGGTATGTTGCATCCTGCACAACATATGTGTCCGGACAAATATGCCTTTGCCAGAGGACAATGTAGAATCGTAAATTCCAGATGATGGACATGAAGGGGAAGAGGAGCCTAGGCAACCTGCAACTACATCTACAGCAAAAAGGTGGAGGGATAACATCATCACCAATTTCTTCTCTGAGTAACATGTAAAATAGATCATAAATAAAAAAATGTGGTATAGTGAGAAATGTTAATATGTATATAAATAAACTTCACAACACTAACACCTGGTGAGCATTTTTATCCTATTAGCACATACACTTCTGGAATACAGTTTTTGATCCATCCATGTCTGTCGCACAGACTAGTCATCTAGCAGAGTATATGATACTAACTATAACATAATCCGGTACCAGAAAATATTTACTGTCTGCCAACTACAAAAAGCAGACGGGGCACCATTGGGATCAACTATTATCTTTGTGTCATCACATAGATGGTGGGCCCCAACTGTGTGTGTGCCACTCCTGATGCTAGCCATGTGTTTGGTCTCATACTTGTGATTACCAGTAGAGGCCAATTTTACTTGGAGTACATTGCAGTATTTCACATAGGTTGTGCACAGAAACACACTCACACAACTACAGTCAACATATGCCATTCATGAAACATTATTTTACATGTCACAATCAGATATTTAGCTCCATTGATGTTGACGAATGGTAACTATCTAACATTACCTAGGCCACAGTGTTGCATCTGTACTCCTTATGCCATGCACATGATACACAGTCTTGTTGCATAATGGAGATATGGAACATGTAAGTTGACATATGGGCATCTAAAAGTACGCAAACTTATAAATGAATTTATTATGGTGACAAATCATACCACTATCGCAATTGTTCATGATCTTTGTGCCCACAAATGTCCACACGGTCACTGTTGTGTGTGATATGGCCTTTAGATGCATATGGTACTCATGCAATAACTCACATAGGCTCATCCATACACCCCCTGCCATGTGTATGCGAAAAAAGTTCTGCAATTACCCCTCAGGACTATTACCTAGGGACTCCAATGTGCTACATGAGCCATTGTGCCAGTGTACAGAGTTTTAGCACATGTATGACATAGTCACGGGGAGGCTTGAGATAACAGCCACACACACCATCCGTGGAAAAGTGCACAAACGTTTTATTATTGTGTTTGATCATGTCTCAAAATTGGAACCATGACACAAGTGATCACACACATTACACATATGAGATAACAGTGGCAACAGTAAAACAACACATCACACAGAACACAACATACACTGTCATTAGGAACATGAATGACACATCAGACTGAAATTTTACTATAAAATTTTGCCCTAGCATTGAAAACAAATCACTCTAGACACATCTGCGGGAACTTTTATCCCATCACATACACAAAAAAAGTTTCTATGTGGCATAGGCGGATTTTTTACTGTAAAAATCATAGCAAGCTCCTAAGTACAGTAGAGGTAAAGTGTGCTAGCAGGAGGAAAAAAATCATGCATAGCCTTAAAACGCTCCGCATCCACACAGGAATTGATGTAAAGGAAGTGCACTGTTACTTTCACACTTACTCTCAGTTTATCTGTCTGTGCTTGGGAGTGGTGGTGTGTGTGGAACAAGAGAATCTATATTGGAGTTTGTGCAGTTGCTGTGTTGTGTCTGCTGTCCTAGTTGTGTGTATTGTCTCCAGTTGTGTGTGTACCTTGTGTAGTTTCTGGTCAAGTGTACTGTGGTATCTGTCTTTTGGGGTAGTTTGTACTTGGTACTTTAGGGGTTTAGTTAGAGTTAAATAGTTATAAGTGTGTGGAATAATGCCAGGCCCAAAGCCCACCAGGTCCATGAACTCCAATGAGTTGGGCACTTTCCTGTGGCTGGTAATACACTCAACAAAATAGGGGGAGAGAAGGAGGTTAAACCAGACTAGGTCGGCCTCCAGTCAGAATCAAAAATCCAGGAACCCCCTATCAAGGGTTCAGAGACCTAGTTGGTGTGTATGGTTACTGTCAATTATGTCAGTGTGTACCCATTATGAGAAAGAAAAATTTCTTTCTAGAGTCCCCTCACTCACCGGGGTTTCCCCACAGTGACATGCTTCATCATTGGGGCCATCCCAGTTCTCTACGAAAAGGGGCGTGCTGCGACTAGCGAACATGTCGACCATACGCCAGCTGCGTATCGTCTGCATATGAGGTCATTGTCAAACCCCATTGTTTGACGATCGCAGCTAGCGGTTTCACGTAGAGGTTAAATAAGGTCGGGCTCAAAGAGGATCAGAGAGGAAGGAACAGAACCACTGTAAAGCAGTCTCCGCTATTCCCGCCTCCTCCAGGCGCTGAATTAAAACTCGGTGGGACACAGTATCGAATGCGGCGCTCAGATCTAATAAAAGGAGCGCCGCCGATCGCCCAGAGTCGAGCACCCCTCGTAGGTGCTCGCTCATAAAGAGCAAAGCGGTCTCGGAACTGTGTCCCGGCCGGAAGCCATTCTGACTGGGGTCCAGAATATTGTTACTGGCAAGATGGTCGGATAAAATGGAATTAACATAGGCCTCCGTGACTTTGGCGATCCAAGGAAGAAGGGATATGGGGCGGTAGTTCTCAGGCAGTAGCGGGTCTGCATTCGCCTTCTTCAAGACAGGGGTGACTACCGCCTGCTTCCATGATAAGGAGACCGTTCCAGAGGATAACGACGCGTTAACCAATGAAAGAAGTCGGGGCACGGCACCAAGGGGAGAATAGCCTGATTTGTTCAGGCTTCAACGAATCCAAAGGAGAGCCCAATTTGATCCTGAGGCTCAGCATGTCAAAGGCCTCCGTAGACATAGCCGGCCAGGAGGTCAAGGTCTCACAAGCCCGGGAGCTAGAGCCAACTGGCTCAGAAACGAGCAGAGAAGTGTCAAATCCCCGGTAGATAGTCTGCACTTTCTCTAAAAAGAAAGACGCAAGGCTTTCACAATGTGCGTCGGTGCGGATTTCAGCCGACGAGGCCCTTTTATTCAGAAGGTCTTTGAGGACTTTAAAAATTAGCTTTGAGGGGTTGGTACTGGTTTGGAATTCCTGGGCGTAGAATGCGGCACGAGTTCTGCAAATTGCCCTATGATAGGTCTTAAGTTTGGCAAAATAAAAGGACTTCATACCAGAATCATAAGACTTCCTCCATTCTCTCTCCGCTTTCCGGCAAGTTTTTTTAAGCTCGGCAAGAGAGTCGTTATACCACGGGCTCGGTTCTTTAGAATGACATTTTGACCAGCGCATTGGTATGAGGGAGTCAAGGGCACCCGAAATCCAATTGCAGAACAGTTCGTAACCTTGCTCCACATTCTCGATAGAGCCCAGGGGTTCCATCTCCAGTATCCTATTAAACTCCTCTAATTTAAGCTTATGCCACTGCCTTTTAAAAATCAATCTATCCACCGATTTGAATGGTAAGTCATCGATGGGGCAGAGCACTTCCACCAACAAATGGTCCGACCAACCCATCGGAATCGGGTTAGACACCTTCGCCCTCTCAAGGGTGGTAAAGAAGGGGTCAAGAATGTGTCCCCCCACATGAGTGGGAAGTGTAACGAGTTGAACCAGTTGCAGTGCTTCAAGGTCCGCGAGCAGTGTGTCTATAGCCGTGGACACCCTACAATCAAAATGGATATTGAGATCGCCTGTGATGCTAAAATTCGCACAGCTAGGCGCAACAGAACTTACCATGTCGGCAAGAGCGGCCTTAAAAGCTGTGTCGTTGCCTGGAGGGCGGTAGATGAGGATACCGCTGAACGTAAAATGATGACTAAAGGCCACTTTGAAAAGGGCACTCTCACAGGCTGGCAGGTCAAGAGATTTCCATTCCGAGGGGAAGCACGATTTTACTGCCATGGCGATGCCACCTCCTCTCGTGGGACGATTCAGCGTGAACACCGTATAGTCCGATGGAAAAGTAAGATTGAGGATAGCGGTATCCGAATCCTGAAGCCATGTTTCTGTGAGGAAGAGTAAATCGGGCGAATCCTTTTCAATGAGGTCATGCACAGATTGGTGATGCTTGACCAGTGACCTCACATTGAGGTTCCAAATCCGAAGCACACGACCCGCGGTGTTATTGCGCGTGGTCGGGACTGTCTCTTCTAGAGAGCGAATCATGGCCGGTTTGTCTAGGGACCAGCCTTTACAGGCACAGATATATGGGCCGGATAAGGGGTCCACCGGATGGTACTGACAGACATCTATTCTGTCACCAATAGACAGCAGCTCAACTCGAGAATACCTGAGTAACGGTAGGGCCTGCATGCTGGTGATCGAGCTATGTGGCCAGAGCCCTGCCGCCCCTCGCGCTTCCTCGTCGCTGACGGGCGCAGACGGGCAGGACTCTGGCACGACTCCGGCAACGCGACGGCGTCCCTGCTGCGCGTTCCCGCTGCGCGGGGGAAGCGACTTTAAATAGGCGTCCCGCGATGTTTCCAGAGCGCTACAACGCTCAAAATGGCGCTTGCCGATGTAAGACCCTAATCCTGATCCAAGATGGCGCCCACAGAACACCAGCCCCGGGAACCGGACCCGCCCAAATGGCGGTGAGGCAACAGAATTATATGCGGTAAGTGGACTCCAATAGAAGCAGGGTGAAAACCACAAAATAAAGAAAAGCAAATAGCAAAACAGGGAATCTTAAAATATGCGCGAGCGCGGCAGCGATCAGCGCAGCCGCGTGGTACCTTGTCCAGGCTACCGATGAAAGTGAGACCGCCTTAAGTAGGCGTCCCGCGATGTTTCCAGAGCGCTACAACGCTCAAAATGGCGCTCGCCGATGTAAGACCCTAATCCTGATCCAAGATGGCGCCCACAGAACACCAGCCCCGGGAACCGGACCCGCCCAAATGGCGGTGAGGCAACAGAATTATATGCGGTAAGTGGACTCCAATAAAAGCAGGGTGAAAACCACAAAATAAAGAAAAGCAAATAGCAAAACAGGGAATCTTAAAATATGCGCGAGCGCGGCAGCGATCAGCGCAGCCGCGTGGTACCTTGTCCAGGCTACCGATGAAAGTGAGACCGCCTTAAGTAGGCGTCCCGCGATGTTTCCAGAGCGCTACAACGCTCAAAATGGCGCTCGCCGATGTAAGACCCTAATCCTGATCCAAGATGGCGCCCACAGAACACCAGCCCCGGGAACCGGACCCGCCCAAATGGCGGTGAGGCAACAGAATTATATGCGGTAAGTGGACTCCAATAAAAGCAGGGTGAAAACCACAAAATAAAGAAAAGCAAATAGCAAAACAGGGAATCTTAAAATATGCGCGAGCGCGGCAGCGATCAGCGCAGCCGCGTGGTACCTTGTCCAGGCTACCGATGAAAGTGAGACCGCCTTAAGTAGGCATCCCGCGATGTTTCCAGAGCGCTACAACGCTCAAAATGGCGCTCGCCGATGTAAGACCCTAATCCTGATCCAAGATGGCACCCACAGAACACCAGCCCCGGGAACCGGACCCGTCCAAATGGCGATGAGGCAACAGAATTATATGCGGTAAGTGGACTCCAATAGAAGCAGGGTGAAAACCACAAAATAAAGAAAAGCAAATAGCAAAACAGGGAATCTTAAAATATGCGCGAGCGAGGCAGCGATCAGGGCA
The DNA here is from genome assembly GCF_964261635.1 of Lissotriton helveticus. Taxonomy (NCBI): domain Eukaryota; kingdom Metazoa; phylum Chordata; class Amphibia; order Caudata; family Salamandridae; genus Lissotriton; species Lissotriton helveticus. The sequence continues at coordinate 2,030,386,182 of NC_136065.1, read as the reverse complement.
GCCGCGTGGTACCTTGTCCAGCGTCTATAGTGTCGAAATATGGAGATATTTACATGCCCTTGTCTGATGTGGTGTACATTTCATGCATCCAGTATTACATTTCATTCTTTCCAGGTTATCGGCATAGGAAGGAATGAATCCTCAAAAGGCTCTTTATCCCATCTATTGTAAAATATTGTGACAAAAGTAACGTGCTGTCAAGACATGGCACATCTGATCTTGTACTGAGCCTGTGGCATGACAGCAATTGAATGATGGCCAAGGTTTACCACTTTACATACATTGTAAACTTGTTGACCAATCCATGGGTACAGACACAATTATGTACCTATATATGGCCTGTATGGAGATGATCATCATACTTCTGCCTATGGAGTAGGTATAGCACAGTCTATTCAATCTTACCTTTGCTAATAGACCCATGTACAGCTGATAACCTAGATGTAGGTATGTGTGTATTCAATCAAAGCTGGTAGATATATGTTGGCTATTGGAGCAAGTGACATAGCTGTGATTGTAATTGTAACTAATTATTATCTTGTTATGTGTACTGAGTCAGCCTATGACTGAGATTTGTTGTTAACTTTTTCAACAGACTACATGACACCAGCTGAGCTGCAAAAGTTCACTTGAGAAGGGTTGCCAACTCATACAGAGCCATGGAACGTCAGTTCCTGGCCCAAAAAAGTAAAGGGGCAGTGGCCAATGTGCCCCAGGGGACTACTAATGACCAGCCACGCAAGTGTTACCAGTCACAGCAATATCGCAACTGGACCATCCCATGCATCAAACCATAGGTCACCATGCCACCCGCACAACAGTCAACAGTGGCTCAAAGCTCTTTTGAACAGGACATGAGGAGGGAGCATTCAGACGTTGTTAGAACTGGCTATTTCTGGTAGGCTAAGGCTGACGCCAAAGCCAGGCAGAAACCACCATTCTAGTCAGGGCAAGGGAGTCAACGCCAAGATAACCCCTGCTCACCCCCTTGGTAGCTTGACACGAGCAGTAAGGCTAAACTCGGAGGCAATGTGTAAAGCATTTGCGCCAGCACACAACAGCAACAACATCCTAGCCACACCACAAAAGGAACTCCACACAATGTTATATAAAAATAACTTCTGTATTGTCAAAATCACATCAGATAGAAATCACACATGTACATTGTGCCAACTGGCACGGGCAATATTCACAAGGGATTATTCACAAGACAGGGCCACATGGGCCACTGTCAGAATCAACACTTTTATATAGAAATAGAAATACTGTCAGAAATTAGAATAAAAGGATATAAAATCACTGTAGCACAAATTAGCAAGAATAGCACACAACCAGTAACTACTGGTAACAGGTAGGTACCACCTACGCAACCCTAACCACCTTAGGAGAATGTCACGCAGGGGACCAGGACCTCACTAGGACCACCTGTACTGGAAAGAACAACCACCTAAGAATAAAATACATTTAGGGGTATAAGCAAGAACACTTACACATGATGCATAAAAGCATTCAGAGGTGCAACACAGGAAAAACACATGATGAATAAAAACACATTCAGAGGTGTAAGGAAAGAAAACACATGATGCATAAAAACATTCAGGGGTGAAATAACACAACTCAATAGCGCAAAAACACATGATGCATGAAAACACATTCAGAGGTGAAATAAAACCACACAATTGCGCAAAAATTACATAAGCCACCACCAGTGGCAGTCCCTAGGCCAGCTGGCCTTGATGGGGCTAGGACGCCCTGTGTCCCAAAGTCAGGGGCCTAAACGTGGCAGCTGCCCACGAAGTGCTGGGCAGCTGTGATGATGGGGCCAACGTGGGAGCCTCTCAGGGCTCTAAACAACAGAATGGCCCTCTGAGCCTCTCTCAGGGCTCTAGACATCATGTGGGCGGTGAGCCCTTCTGGACTCTAAATATCAAATGCCCCCAAGAGCCTCACTGGGCTCCAAATAATGTAAATGTGGCCACGAGCCTCTCTGGGCTCCTATGTGAAGCAATGCGTCCACGAGCCTCTCTCAGTAAATAAAACTGCCCACGAGCCTCTCTCAGGCTCTCAGTAAATACAACTGCCCATGAGCCTCTCTCAGGCTCTCAGTAAATAAAAATGCCCCCGGAGCCTCTGAGCAAATGTCCCCAGGAGCCCTCTGAGCCTCGCTGGGCTCGCAATGGCCAAATGCTCCCCAGAGCCTCTCTGGCTCTCCAACAAAAATGCCCAGGTGAGCCTCGTGGACTCTGATTCACCGAACTGCCCCTGTGGGTGTTGTAGCCGTGTGAGAACCTCGCAGGTTCTAACAAAACAAATCCCTCAGGCACTCACGGAGCTCCCCCAGCCCTTTGCACTCACCGGGCTGCTCTGGGGACTCCGCTTCTCCTCTCAGCCTTCCTCGAGTGTGATGGGGGCTGGTGCCGGTCGCGCTGGCACCGCGGGCGGGGCTCCTCTCCTCAGGGGCCTCGCTGGCGGCCGCTCCTCTGCTGGGGCACTCCGGGGCTCTCCTCGCAGGCCGGAGTCTTCTCTGCTGGGCTCTCTCCTCGGTGCGGGGCTCTTCCCTCCTCATGGGAGCCCTGCAAGCACCGGTAGCCCTCCTCCTCTCGTCCACACGTCCCCGGGCGTCTTCTCTGCTTTTGCCTGGCTTCCTGCCTCGGGTGTCCGCCAATGACAGCGCGGCCCCGAGCAGGGAGGCGGGCACTTCCGGGTCACACTAGGCAGCGGCCCGGCAACGTTTCAAAATACTCCGGGGCTGCGGCGGTGAACTCGGTGCTCCCTCTAATTTAAATATAAGGCGAGGTGGGCACTCGCTCAAGCCAAAAACAGCGCACGGTCCCTGGCAGGGTGGGCACCTGCCAGGGGACATTAAAATCGGCATGGGCAGCCGAAAAAGGGAAAGTAAAGCGCTCCCAGCGCTGGGGTGAAGGCATAGCGCTCCCAAGCGCTATAAGACAAATACAGCGCTCCCAACGCTAGAAGGATAATAAAGCGCTCTCTCAGCGCTAGATGCAAATAAAGCGCTCCCTCAGCGCTACAGGAACAACCAGTCCAGCAAAGTCCTTCAGGAGTCCACGACCTCAGCAGTCCAGGACATAAGGTGGAGCACAGCAGCTCCCAGAGAAGGAAAGTCCAGCAGGTGTCCAGGGGCTGAGCAGGGCCCAGGGATTCCCCTGGGCCCAAGCAGCAGCACGCCCTGGAAGGATTCAAGTTAGAAACAAGAACATTTTTAGAGTGTCACAGCACCCTTTTCATACCCAAAATCCTTTGTCTAGCAGGGTGCAGGCAGTGTGAGAACCAGCTAGAACTGGTTATAGGGAATTCCTTTCACTGGCCAGGCTAGGGACATCAGACGCACCCCAGGGGGTGGAGCCAGCATTGTGTGGGGAAAACCCAGCCTCACTCAGGACCCTCAAACCAGACGGTCAATCCACAAGCAGGCCCAGGCTCCCTCCTCCCCTCACATCAGCATGCTAAACACTCAATTCACCACCGGGTAGACCCTCCCAGACTCTTGGAGCCAGGCTCACCAGCCAGCCTCAGTCATTCACACGCCAGACACAAATTACACAAATATGCCAACTTCTAAAAGTGGCACTTCTACACTAGACACAATCATGCCGCATATACCATTGCGCAGCATTCAATCTCACGAGTTCGTACATACCAAACTCAACCCTGCACTCCCTACACATCAGGAACTACCATGGGCATACATATTCCCCATTCATTCCTATGGGAGGGCAGGTCACTCACCACACATACACAGAGAGCTCACGCACTTTACACTGTACCACAGTGAAAAAGTGCGCAAAGGCCTAAAATCACCAACACCAGGTTCCAGAAACAAGCTAGGAAAAAGCAAAACGTTTCGTGGGTGAACCTGCCAAAAGGGCCAGGTCCAACACAACCCCCTTCCAGCCAAAACGCAGGGTAGACCAATCACTCCACTGATGGGCTTCCCTGCTTTGGACGACAAAACACGGACACAGGCCCGCACGGCAGAGACACCCTCCGGTTTTTCGCCACTCTGAACCCACATGTACTTCTCTCAGCAAGGCTCTCTGCCACAACTAGGATACCCCACTGGTACTCTCTAATCATCCACGGCCAGGACCAGGCCCTAGGCCATCCAAATGTCACAGGTCCTAACCAACCCACAGAGTGGGGGGCAGTAACCCCTGGCACACAATAGCCGTTCTCCACTCTTCCTCTAAGTGTAGCTACAACTATCACTGATCCTTCAACCCAGGGACCACACCCTCAGGCTGACCAGAGGTCACGGGCAAGAATGCCCCACCCTACCTCTACTTCTGGGGTTTCCGCACCCTCACAGGGAAGCACTCACCAGAACACAACTCTCCTACCAGATCGGACCTCACTCCATCACTGGCCTACCACCTGGAAACTATTTCACTCCTGAGGTACAAAGCACACAGCACAGTCCCTCTTCAAGCAGGTGGGGGGACACAGCACACAGCAAAATCCCCTTTCCTCCACCTTAGCGGAAACAATGAACTGCAGGTGAGCCCCAGATCACACAGCAAGGGCAGCCCCCTCAGTCTCTTCAGCTGATCCACTTTGGTAGAGATTCCTCTTGACCTGGAAGCTTCCTAATCTCCCAACCTAGGATCTAAACCTTGAGGTTCTACCAGGGTCAGAAGTACACCGTCCCTCTGCACCCCCTTCCAGAGTTCTGCACCCTCCACTTAGGAGCGGTACTACCCAACACCAGGTCCGCCGGAGTTCTGGTTACAGACACTCCCTGTCCTCTAGACACAGGAAGATCCTCCTCAAATGACCTGTAAGTACAGCCTAGTCCCCTGACCTGGCGCTCCCTTAGGGAACCCTCCAGGCCCTGAGATAGGGTTTCGGGCCAACGTGGGACATACCGTCCCAAACTCACTCCGCCTCCACTGAGACAGGGCGTGAGCCCCTACACCCCTACCATCCTACTGGGACCTAGCTGGGCTACACATGAATCTCGTCACCTACACAGGATCATCAGATACACAAGCCACCACTTTTAGAATCACTCCCTAATGTATCTGCAAGACATCTAGCACACCGCCAGAAATCCACCTTCTTATCCAGTGCCTCAACAGGACCTCCTGCACACCACCAGAGGTACACCTCCTGTGCAAGCTCCTTTAAAAAAACTCACACCAACTCCTCCAGTTCAACACACCACTCATCCACACACTCCCCCTCCAGACTGGTGAGACAGTTCCTCACTGCCCCTGACTCTCAACCTGTACCCCTCTTACTGAGCACCAGGCACCATACTCTGGAACTGGGAATGGGACTTCAAGCACTGGACACATTTAAGCTGCCACCACTGGATCCTACCATGCTGGGGAATCCAGACACACACACTACACTCAGGCGATAGCCACCCTCCTGAGCTAGTCATTTCTCCTCCACACTCCCTCTCTTCCATCTACCCACACAGGGATTGGGCACTGGACCCAGCAAGGGATTCCTAATCTATGGGAACCTCCCCCTCTACTGGCGTCCCGCCCTGTCATTTTCTCTCATCTGCCACTAAACATAAAGCGCAGATACACCATCTGAAAATGACACTCTTGAGGAAAAACAAAATCAATAACAATAATCCCAAACATGTGACTATCTAAAAAAAAATTGCATAGTTTTGTAATGTAGCCAGCTGTCGCTGTGGCACTGCGCAAACACAAGTCCTAATCCGCACCGCTGACCACCAATGTTAGAACTGGCTATTTCTGGTAGGCTAAGGCTGACGCCAAAGCCAGGCAGAAACCACCATTCTAGTCAGGGCAAGAGAGTCACACGCCAAGATAACTCCTGCTCACCCCCTTGGTAGCTTGGCACGAGCAGTAAGGCTAAACTCGGAGGCAATGTGTAAAGCATTTGCGCCGGCACACAACAGCAACAACATCCTAGGCACACCACAAAAGGAACTCCACAAGGTTATATAAAAATAACTTCTGTATTGTCAAAATCACATCAGATAGAAATCACACATGTACATTGTGCCAACTGGCACGGGCAATATTCACAAGGGATTATTCACAAGACAGGGCCACATGGGCCACTGTCAGAATCAACACTTTTAAATAGAAATAGAAATACTGTCAGAAATTAGAATAAAAGAATATAAAATCACTGTAGCACAAATTAGCAAGAATAGCACACAACCAGTAACTACTGGTAACCTACGCAACCCTAACCACCTTAGGAGAATGTCACGCAGGGGACCAGGACCTCACTAGGACCACCTGTACTGGAAAGAACAACCACCTAAGAATAAAATACATTTAGGGGTATAAGCAAGAACACTTACACATGATGCATAAAAACATTCAGAGGTGCAACACAGGAAAAACACATGATGAATAAAAACACATTCAGAGGTGTAAGGAAAGAAAACACATGATGCATAAAACATTCAGAGCTGTAAGAACAAGGGAGACACATGATGCATAAAAACATTCAGAGGTGCCAGAACACAACTCAATAGCGCAAAAACACATGATGCATGAAAACACATTCAGAGGTGAAATAAAACCAAACAATTGCGCAAAAATTACATAAGCCACCACCTGTGGCAGTCCCTTGGCCAGCTGGCCTTGATGGGGCTAGGACGCCCTGTGTCCCAAAGTCAGGGGCCTAAACGTGGCAGCTGCCCACGCAGTGCTGGGCAGCTGTGATGATGGGGCCAACGTGGGAGCCTCTCAGGGCTCTAAACAACAGAATGGCCCTCTGAGCCTCTCTCAGGGCTCTAAACATCATGTGGGCAGTGAGCCCTTCTGGACTCTAAATATCAAATGCCCCCAAGAGCTTCACTGGGCTCCAAATAATGTAAATGTGGCCACGAGCCTCTCTGGGCTCCTATGTGAAGCAATGCGTCCACGAGCCTCTCTCAGTAAATAAAACTGCCCACGAGCCTCTCTCAGTAAATAAAACTGCCCATGAGCCTCTCTCAGGCTCTCAGTAAATAAAAATGCCCCCGGAGCCTCTGACCAAATGTCCCTAGGAGCCCTCTGAGCCTCGCTGGGCTCGCAATGGCCAAATGCTCCCAAGAGCCTCTCTGGCTCTCCAACAAAAATGCCCGGGTGAGCCTCGTGGACTCTGATTCACCGAACTGCCGCCGTGGGTGTTGTAGCCATGTGAGAACCTCGCAGGTTCTAACAAAACAAATCCCTCAAGGCACTCACGGAGCTCCCTCAGCCCTTTGCACTCACCGGGCTGCTTGGGGACTCCGCTTCTCCTCTCAACCTTCCTCGAGTGTGGTGGGGGCTGGCACCGGTCACGCTGGTACCGCGGGCGGGGCTCCTCTCCTCCGGGGCCTTGCTGGCGGCCGCTCCTCTGCTGGGGCACTCCGGGGCTCTCCTCGCAGGCCGGAGTCTTCTCTGCTGGGCTCTCTCCTCGGTGCAGGGCTCTCCCCTCCTCATGGGAGCCCTGCAAGCACCGGTAGCCCTCCTCCTCTCGTCCACACGTCCCCGGGCGTCTTCTCTGCTTTTGCCTGGCTTCCTGCCTCAGGTGTCCGCCAATGACAGCGCGGCCCCGAGCAGGGAGGCGGGCACTTCCGGGTCGCACTAAGCAGCGGCCCGGCAACGTTTCAAAATACTCCGGGGCTGCGGCGGTGAACTCGGTGCTCCCTCTAATTTAAATATAAGGCGAGGTGGGCAGTCGCTCGAGCAAAAACAGCGCAAGGTCCCTGGCAGGGTGGGCACCTGCCAGGGGACGTTAAAATCTGCGTGGGCAGCCGAAAAAGGGAAAGTAAAGCGCTCCCAGCGCTGGGGTGAAGGCACAGCGCTCCCAAGCGCTATAAGACAAATACACCGCTCCCAACGCTAGAAGGATAATAAAGCGCTCTCAGCGCTAGATGCAAATAAAGCGCTCCCTCAGCGCTACAGGAATAACCAGTCCAGCAAAGTCCTTCAGGAGTCCAGGACCTCAGCAGTCCAGGACATAAGGTGGAGCACAGCAGCTCCCAGAGAAGGAAAGTCCAGCAGGTGTCCAGGGGCAAGCAGCAGCACGCCCCTGGCAGGATTCAAGTTAGAAACATGAACATTTTCAGAGTGTCACAGCACCCTTTTTATACCCAAAATCCTTTGTCTAGCAGGGTGCAGGCAGTGTGAGAATCAGCTAGAACTGGTTATAGGGAATTCCTTTCACTGGCCAGGCTAGGGACATCAGACGCACCCCAGGGGGTGGAGCCAGCATTGTGTGGGGAAAACCCAGCCTCACTCAGGACCCTCAAACCAGACGGTCAATCCACAAGCAGGCCCAGGCTCACTCCTCCCCTCACATAAGCATGCTAAACACTCCATTCACCACCGGGGCAGACCCTCCCAGACTCTTGGAGCCAGGCTCACCAGCCAGCCTCAGTCAATCACACGCCAGACACAAATTACACAAATATGCCAACTTCTAAAAGTGGCACTTCTACACTAGACACAATCATGCCGCATATACCATTGCGCAGCATTCAATCTCACGAGTTCGTACATACCAAACTCGACCCTGCACTCCCCACACATCAGGAACTACCATGGGCATACATATTCCCCATTCATCCATCCCTCACCACACATACACAGAGAGCTCACGCACTTTACACTGTACCACAGTGAAAAAGTGCGCAAAGGCCTAAAATCACCAACACCAGGTTCCAGAAACAGGCTAGGAAAAAGCAAAAAGTTTCGGGGTGAACCTGCCAAAAGGCCCAGGTCCAACAGACGTACATTTAAGATTGGCTGTCCTGGAAAAGAAATGGACAAGACCCTTTCCCTTCTTCAGGACATTAAACAAGCAGTGGAGCAGGGCAAACGATAGGGGACACCATGTCCCAAACACCGATTTCAAGCTTGTGGCGAGGCACCCTTACTTTTAATGTAGTGTGTAGGATAGTCCAGCTTAGTATTCGTTAAGGATAGAGTTAAGTTAGTGTATATGGGGGGTGGGGGGTTCATAAGGGTGGGTTTTATTACTTTTCATTTTATACTTATCTGGAGGGTTGATTTGTATTTCATGCATAAAACAAATCAAAACAATCATAAAAATATAAAATACAATAAAATATATATTTGTTTAGCTTACATGTTTAGGTAGTATTTGTTACGGTATAGTCATATTAGTCCTGTTTTCTGATGTGCCTTAAGGGGAGTGGAGGGTTGATGTGTTGTGTTAAGTATGTAGATTAAGTTAAACTAGATTAGATTTAGATTTAGATTAGGTTAGATAGGATAAAGTAGTGTAGAGTAAGTTAGGATAGTTCCTTAGAATGGGTTAGATAAGTATAGGTTGAGTATTTTTTAAGTTTTCAATAAGACTTCTACGTTTGAACATTGTGGTGTAAGTATTCTTCACTTCAAACAGCTTTATTCAATCTTTGTAAACAGACCATAAAAGCACAAAGATACATTTAAAATGTTCAAGTCAATAAATATTCGTATATACATTGGTTAAAACAAGTATTAAACAGATTTGCTGTGATCCAGATAAAACCTTTAAAATCAGTTATATAAAAGATGAACAGTTCATAATTAAAGTTACAGAGTGCTACTGAGATCTGTGCCCACCTTTTTCCTCTTCCTAAAGCAGGCCCATAGATATGAGGCGACACAGAAGCAAACAAATGGGTCTTGTAGGGCTTTTAAAAAATGCATTGCGACCCGACATTGCCTAAATTTGTGATACCTCAAAATTGATAGTATAAACAATTTCCTTCCCTCAGAATAATTTTGACAAAATAATAGGATATGCAGATCTGTCTGCGCAACAAGGTTATTACAGGGGCAGGGGTCAAGGTCTGCTAACCTATGTTTATTTTGTGGGTATCCCAGGAATAACGGGATCATGTTTAATGTGAAGTGTAATAATATAAAGCTGTGCTGTGCATTGTTTATACATGCTAAATAATGGAAACCACCTCCTGGTCTTAATGGGGCCAGGTCAAACGCAATGGTAGAATGATGGATCCGTTTTTTTTTGCCTTACGGGCCTATTCTACTCTTTGGGAATATAGATCTATTAACCGTTTCTTCGTAATCTCCTTAGAGAAAACCGGGTCCTGAAAGAGTTTTACCATCCCTATAGCTTTTATTACAATTTATACATGATTTAGCCACCCAATTATTTTATAATTATCTAAATTACAGCATTCCCTTATAATGGTTTGTGTCAAGTCGACTGTAGTTCTCTGCCATATTGATAGCCACAAGAGGACCGGGGTAATGCTTATGGTGTCACTCAAAAGAGGAAGCACTAGTTCAAGATATAAGATATGATTTGGAGCCGATTCAGGTAAAGACACACGATTTTTAAAAACGGAGTCTTCCGTTTGCTGTAACAGGCCAACGTTGGCCATGCCCCAAACACCTTCTCCGTATGTTACTGCTGATTTTATTTTAGCTTGGTAAATGTTTTTAATTACATCCAATTAGCTTTCCCCCAACTTTTTGTGAATGTCGTTTCTTGTTTCTTACCTTCATTCTCTCCTGCCACAATTATGAATGATTTTGCTTCATTGACTTTTAAGTCAAGGGAAGCCATAAAATGGCCTAAGCTTTAAGGAGGATCCCTTTTTTTTGGCACTATAACTTGAGGAGGACGTAGCACCTCTTCTGCTCTTTTGAGCATTACCTCTTCACTCCCTTGTGTTACTTTGATACAACGACAGCGTGCAGCTGTGGGAACGATCCAGTATTTCTGGCTATTAAGTATCGGAAATATTATCAATACTATAGGAAGTAATTGAACCCTTTAGAATCTCAGACACAATCATAACACACACTTCTATTACCTTTATTTTTCAAGTACCAGAGTCCCAATAGTTTGTCCTGGCTTCCATTAACCCCTTTGAGGGGTTAAATAACCTTGAACCCGGTCCAAATAATGGGGATTGGGATGAGTTGGCAACTTTAAGGAGAACTCAGATCAAAACAGCACTCCATGGTTTGCTGATGACATGGTATTTCAGGGCGAACGCAACACCACGGGGCCTAATCGTCGGCAATGAACCCTTCATATTCCAGCACAATAAGATGTTCAAGAAGGATTGGTCATTGATATCATGGCATTGTACCCATGACTGGCTCATCCTAATCATCAAAACGGCAACACGGTTGACCCAGGAACTCAAGATTTAGATCCAGGCTTTGGAAGTACAAATGAAGAGTTACCAGTTCCCAAATGTTCTCAAAAAACGCCTGGAAGAATTAAACGAGCAAATGAACGAATTTGAGATAACACTAAAACAAAGCAAATACAACAAGCTGAAGAAAGACACAGCGCGTTTCAATCACAAAAAAGTGTACCCATACATTTGTGATGACTACGTATCTAGGAACTCAAACCAAGATCAGAGCTCAGAAGGAGATGCATCGGACTCCGGGTCGAATAGTTACAGTTCCAGCAGAAGTAGAGGCCCAAGATACCAACGAGGGGGAGGACAACACCAAAGACCCCTCAACAGAGGACTAAGAGGATGGGGGAACTATCAAGGGCCACCAGCATCACGGCCATATCCCTACCCAAATTTTTCCCCCACGACAGGAGTATGACTATAATTATTATGGACCACTGCCTTTTTTTAGAGGCATGCCCTGGACCACGAAGGGGTCGGAACCGGAGGGGCAGCAATGTCCACTGGTCAACCACAGAAGACGAGGCATCACATTTCTCCACCAGGAGCATGACAGGCGCACTGCCCAACCATCAACGAGCCGGAAGATAACCTAGTGGTCAACCTAACAGACCATGAATTGACACAAGCACAGAGGATTATCCTAGAACAATGTTTGGGTTTTGTTCCAACCAACAACCTGGACAGATTCAAACTCTGTGCCGAAATGAAGGAATTCATTCGAAAACTCAAGTTACGCACTTTCTTTAAATAAAAAGAACCATCTGAGGAAGATCGAGAGGACACAGGACTACGAGTAAAATCCTCCTTGACCCCTCCTGATTCAAGACTCCCTATCAAACTACTAACTTTCAAGAAAGTGGTGATGAAGGAAGTGGAGAACATCAACACCATGAATAACCATACCTTCCATAACACAACCAAGAAAGAAAAAGAAGCAATATGACAACTCTCATTCAACAGTGACATAGTGATCAAGCCAGCAGACAAAGGCGGGGCAATTGTCATACAAACCACCAGTGCCTATGACAACGAATGCAGAAGACTGCTTGAAGACCGCAGGAACCATGAAGATCTACGAGAAGACCCCACATAATCCATCAGGATTCGGGTAGCCTCCACGGTGTGTTGATCAAAGCAGATTTTCCCCAGATATCCTCAAACACTGCTTTGGCGTTAGTCGCCTCTAATTCAATCGTAACTATCAAATAAAGAGGCGGGCGCTGGAAATTGGAAAGCAGGAAACTGATTTATTCTTCGAAGGAAAGCGCATCAGATCAGACAAGCAGGGCGTCGTCTCAAGGTGCTCCAACTGCATCTCTGTGGCCTGGCCTTTTATACATGGGTTTATTTCTTTATTACAGTGTAACACATTCCTGACGTTTCTTTGATGCATTATAAAGCATCTTTGGAATCCCCGCTTCAGGCCCGTTCCCACACATATCAACAGTACTGTACCCCCACCCCCGGTCTCAGTAGGTGATTGCTATCGCGCAGCTGGGCATTCCAGCAGGAGCTGAAATACACGCAATCGGTCGGATCTCATGGGGCTGTGGCATGGATTAATTCCGGCTCCTTTGATGAGAGGCAGAATCCTACTGTATGGGGCAATAAACTGTATCCGCAAGGGTTGGTTATGGCCTGGGATCGGATCGAGCAGCCAGGTGCAGGGGAGGAGATTGTCGAAGGGCCTGTTCGTGCGCAAGGGATGAAAGAGTATGGGGGCTCGGCACGGGAAGTAGCTCCGGGGCAGGGTCGCGCTGAGGATGCTTTAATGACTCTAGCATGTGTGCTTGGGGGCTGCCAGCGCGTGGGGGATGATTGCGAGGTCGGGGAGACGTGCAGGCGATCGGCAATGGTACGAACTGGCCATAGTGTCTAAAATGGCTGCCGCTTACGCGCTCGCAAAGGCCTAAGCTGGACAATATGACGCCGGTAATGTTCACATCGTAATCTAATATCTAACAGTCCTTCCTTTGAACATGCCTAGTCATCTTGTCAATGTATGTCAATGTTCATCATATTCTGTATCTCTTTGTCATACAATGCTTTCATGTTTTCAAATTTTGTGTCCAAAGTCTTAGGGCATATCGAGTTCATAAAAAGAGAGCATAAGGGCGGTATGCTTTGTATTCCTAAGCAGCAACCACATATTACAAAAACTGGCACCAATATTATTATCAACAGTTTCCAGCCCCAGTCTTTCAAAATGCTCCAAAACCAGCTTCCAAGTGTCCAATCTTCTTGTTCCCGATGGATCTCTGATGCCAGTCTATGAAGGTGTTCGATTGCCTTGTAGACGGAAGGTGAGTAGTCTGGGACGAAGGTGCAACAGCTGGCACCGATGATGCGGCATGCTCCTCCACGATCTCCCAGTACCACATCAAGCACAAGGCGGTTCTGCAAAGCCACAAGGCGGACCGCCTGCAGTTCAGCTGTGTTGTTGGTGAGGATGCCAGCCGTGATGTTCAGAGCTGTTTCGACTGCTTGGGTCAGATGCCGGATGGCTCGACTGTTTGCCATCGGACCCCCGCGGTGGAGATCTGCTTGCTCTATGTCTTTCGAGCGTTTCTGTCTGTGATAGGCTGCTGGTGCCACGTACGTTGGAGGAAGGACAAAAGCGATGTAGCATGTGCCCCCCCCAGCTTTTTGGAAGCCAGGTGTAAGCCTTTTTACCGTAGACAAAGTACATATTTGGTGATGCCACAAATGAAGGAGGGTCGATAGTGTTCAGAGTCCTTTTTATGGGGCAGGAGCTGTGGCCTACGATTTTCGTCCCATGGCCCTCAATGCAAACAAGGCCTGAGACGTTCCCCACAGATAGGGCCACAATCAGAGTTGCTGCAGTCCGCTTTCGTAGATATGAGAAGGTGGGTCGGGCTGGGTTGTTGAACACTTGCATTTCGATTCGTTCTTTTTTGGAATGTTCATTTGAAAGGTAGCGTTTGAGGTCAGAGGGCAAAAGGGAGCAGGGGTTTTTCCAGTTTTGTTCAGCCAGAACTCGTTGTAGAACTGTGTCATTGTCCTGTCGGATGTGGCATTGTCTTTGTAGCTCTCTTGCAGGAGCATTAGCCAGGCAAGGCAGGACGCACGAACAGAGAAGGGTGAAGGGATAAAGGGAATGGAGTGTTCAGTTGCATGTGGTAGCAGCCCACAGATCCAACAGTTTGTGGTATTAGCAGCAAGGTTGTGTTGATGCAGCAGTTGTACAAAGGAGTTGTTCCAAAATTCTTTGCATCGTTCTCGGAGATGGGGCGATAGTGAGACAAGATAATGTTCTTTCTTGGTGGTGGGCTGCATAGTGGGTGAAATTGTCTGGTGAGCAGGAGTGCTCTCTTCTATGATCCAGACTGTGGCCATCAGCAAGAGGCAGAGGAGGGATACGATGAAAAGTACAATTGTCTTTGTGCTATGCCGTTTGGCAGTCTTGGGGTCTTTACGATGGGTCTTCGGTCGTGCGGGATCTTCCATCACCTTCAAGAGGCTCGGTGACTGGTAGGACCACATACTTTGTCTGGCGTCTCTCCTGTTAGCCTTTGTAGTGTTAGCTACCGCTCTGAGATTTTTTACTTAGTTAGTGGTCTGCTTTGTCGAGGCACTCTCCTTTCGTCGCAAGTTGTACCCTTTCCTGGATGGCACAGTGGGATCGGGAAATTCTGCCAATTAGAGTGTCTCTGATCCTGCTTAACAAGTCAGGGTGGTCTGTCTTTGTTCAGGAGTTCTTCTTGGGTGTCCATGTCTTCATTCGTTGCCAGTGTTGGGGGTATTCTCTTGCAGTGATGTGCATGCAGCCAATTCTTCTTCCCTTCCACTCGAAGTGCAGTTCGGGTGGTGATCAAGACTTGCCAGGGGCCCGTCCACCTGGGTTCCAAACTCTTCGATCTCTGAAAGTTCTTGATCAGGATGAACTCACCAGGTTTGATGTCGTTTCCGGGGCCCCTGGATGCGCCTGGTATGGCTTGCTGCACCTGTTGGTGGATAACAGTTAGTTCTTTGGTAAGGTTATGCAAATAATCAGACATTAGGATGTCTGGGACATCGTGGATGGAAGTCGGCTTTGGCGTGGCCCAAATGTTCATTGGCCGGCCAAAGACAACCTCGTACGGAGTGAAGTGGTGTCTGGTTGGGGTGGTGCGTATTGATAGCAATGCCAGTGGGAGGGTGTCAGGCCATTTCAGTCCTGTGGTGGCAACTATCTTTGCTAGTTTTAGATTTAGTGTGGCGTTGTGCCTTTCTACAAGGCCTGCAGATTGGGGGTGGAAAACTGCGTGGAACCTTTGTTTTACTCCCAACCCTTTCAATATGAGTTGGATAACCTCGGCTACGAAGTGGGGGCCATTGTCGCTCCATAAAATTCAGCAAAGGCCATAGCGTGGGAAAAACTCTTTTAACAACACCTTTGCAGTAGTGGTGCCGGTGTTGTCGCGGGTGGGGTAAGCATCTACCCATTTGCTGAATGCACATACAATAACTAGGGCGTATTTCAGACCATGGCACCTTTCTACTAACTGTATGTAATCCATTTGGAGGACTTCAAATGGATGGTCGGGGACTCCAAATCCTCCCCGTGGTACTACTGTCCCTTTCCCTGGATTGTGTTGTAGGCATACCATGCATTGCTGAACTAGGCGTTTCGCTGAATCTGCTATCCTGTCATTATGCCATACTCTAGTGATTAGTTCGGTCATGGGGGCGGAACCTATGTGTGCCGGTAAGTGTGCCATGGTCAATATGGGGATCAAATATGCATTGGGTAACAGCCATTTGTCTTTGTCCTTCGTCCTCCAACAGCCTTCATCGTCTTTTAGTCCCACCCGAGCCCATTCAGTCAGTTCGTGTGGTGTACTCGTCAGTTGGATATCCCTAATAGTGGTCCTAGCATCTGTCCATTTCTCTGCTTGTGACCTGGTTACATACATTCGTGTCGTCGTTCTGTTTTCAGCTGTGGCTCGGGCAGTAACGTCAGCTAGTGCGTTTCCCTGTCCTATAATGTCCGTTACTTTCTTATGTGCTTGGCATTTGATTACTGCTAGTAGCTTGGGGAGGAGGACTGCTTCGGTCAAGGCGGAGACTAGATCTCCATGCAAGATCGGTGTGCCGTGTGAGGTCAGGAATCCTCTTTCCTTCTGAAGAAGTCCGAAGTGATGAACTACCCAATAGGCATACTGGCTGTCCGTGTAAATGTTTACTGTCGTCCCTGCTGCTAAGATACATGCTCGTTTGAGGGCAATCAGTTCTGCCGCCTGTGCGGATCGCTGAGCAATTCGGGCTGTTTCAATAATGGTTTGGGCTGTGGTGACGGCATATGCGGCGGAGGTGGTGCCATCGGGGAGTTTGATGCATGAGCCATCAACCCATAATTCTCCGTCAGGTTCTGGGAAAGCAGTGTCTCGGAGGTCTACTCCACTCTTTGTCTGTTCGTCGAGTAGCAACGAAGGCTAAATGAACCAATAAATATATGTAATACTAGTATTTTCCAAACAATCAATCAAAACAGTCGTGCTGCACGACCTTACCCGGACCGTATGGACTGTTTCTCGTCTTCCACTTCCAGCGCCCGATCATCCTCTATTCTCCGTTGTTGCCACGGCACTCCTGTGGGATCCCAGTCAGGACCGTAGATCACTCGAGAGAGGTCCGTTCAGAACCAGTGAAGGTTGGATGATCGGCTGCCAGACGAGGGTCTATCGGGCAGGAGCTCTTTCCCGATCATTGCAGGTGTTCACTCCGTCGTTAGGACCTCTCTAACTGGACCCAAATGTCGCTGATGGGCCCCGCGTTGGGACACCAATTGTTGATCAAAGCAGATTTTCCGGCAGGAGCAGAAATACGCGCAATCGATCGGATCTCATGGGGTTGTGGCATTGATTAATTCCGGCTCCTTTGATGAGAGGCGGAATCCTACTGTATGGGGCAATAAACTGTATCCGTAGGGGTTGGTTATGGCCTGGGATCGGATCGAGCAGCCAGGTGCAGGGGAGGAGATTGTCGAAGGGCCTGTTCGTGCGCAAGGGATGAAAGGGTATGTGGGCTCGGCACGGGTAGTGGCTCCAGGGCAGGGTCGCGCTGAGGATGCTTTTATGACTCTAGCATGTGTGCTTGGGGGCTGCCAGAATGTGGGGGATGATTGCGAGGTCGGGGAGACGTGCAGGCGATCGGCAATGTTACGAACTGGCCATAGTGTCTAAAATAGCTGCCGCTTACGCGCTCGCAAAGGCCTAAGCGGGACAAGATGGCGCCGGTAATGTTCACATCGTAATCTAATATCTAACCCCTTACTTCTACACCATTCCCAAGATCCACAAGGACCTTGTGCAACCTCCAGACCGCCCCAAAGTATCAGGCATTGATTCCATACTAGAACCACTATCTAAGTTTGTGGACGCTTTCCTTCGCCTACTGGTTCAAAAAACTGACACATACCTGAAGGATACAAAGGAAGTCCTACAGCTACTCCAAGGAATTGACTTTGACCCCAACAGACACCTCCTGATGGGACTGGATATGGAGAGTCTGTATACCAGTCTCCCACATGATGAGACACTATCATTGAGGAGGTACTCTTTACCACCGATTGGGGATACCACACACCACATAACGTGGTTATGAAATGCGTGGTCCTGGCACTTACAAAAAACGTATTTGTCTACCAGGATACCTTCTACCTACAGAAGCATGGGACCAGCATGGGGAGCACATTTGCTACCAGTATAGCTAGCCTGTACGTCTACCACCTAGAAGTGAGAAAGATTCTACACCCCAGTAACCCGTTTGTGAACAACATAAAAGCATGGAAATGTTACACAGACGATGTGAAGGAGACATTACATCAATTGAAAACTTTATGACCTGGCTGAACCAACAAAACAAGTATCTGAAATTCACCAGCACAACCTCACGGACCAACTTGGTCTTCCTGGATTTGAATAGCTACCCAGATGAGGGCACTTTAAAGACTACCACTCACTTTAAAATTACAGCAAAGAACTTTCTACTGTTATATAACAGCTTCCTTCCCTGCCACCTTCGGGGCAATCTCCCATACAGACAGTTCCTCCGCTACTGATCTACAAGAGAAACTAAAGAAATGCAACTACCCCACACAAATCATTGACAGAGCCATGAAGAGGGCACGTAACAACAATAGGGAAGCACTGCTGGAACCAAGAGTACCTAAGGACCCAGAAGAGAGACCAATATGTGTCACTACTTACAATACCAACTCCAATCAAGTGACAAAAATTGTAACAAACATTGGAGATTCCTGGCATGCGGAAACCTCATCCTTCCCAAACCGATGTTTGCACGCAAAAGGGAAAGGAGCATGAGGGACATGCTGGTCCACACAAGTCCACGACACACCTTAGCAACTGAGGCAGAAAATACCCTTCTACCCCCAGTGAAGGTCCCTTATCCTTGTGGTAATTGCAACACTTGCCACCTGACGAAGAAAAGCAAAAGTATAAAATTCAGTAATGGTACTGAATGGGAGCAGAGGAGATTTTCGAACTGCAACAGCAAGAATGTGGTTTATATCATCACTTGCCCATGCGGAATGCAATATGTCAGAATGACAACTAGACCTGTCAAGACACCCATGGGAGAGCACAGGAGCAACGTACATTGCAAAAGAAGCACTACAAAAATGGCTACCCGCTACTTGACAATCCAACACACAATGGAAGACCTACAGTAGACCATTATTGAACAACTGAACAGTGAACATGGCCTTCTCAAGAAGGAACAGTAGTGGGTGTTCAACTTAGAGGCACACAATACAGGTCTGAACAACGCCATTCCTGGGGACAATTAAGCTGATTTGTATCTCCCTGTGACTTTTGTCACATTCTCTGGGAAGAAAAAACTACAGCAAATACACTGCATAGAAACTCTTGAAAAGACTGGGCAGAACCCTTATGTTAGCCAACCTTCTATTAAACACTTGGGGTCAGCAGGAAAACACCCCACTAATGTGGCCTGTACATTACACTGTTGAATGTAATGTCCTGCCACACGTTTTTCCACTCCTATTCACTTTTACCATCTTGAGCTTACCCTTCTGCAGAGAGGTGTCATTACCACTATATGCCCTCTACATAAAAATCTTTTGAAGCAACTGGGCAGAAACCCGGTTTTGTTTGTGTCTTTTTAATTAGCGCACTAGTCCTTTTCGCTCCTAGGGCTATACAACAGGCACCCTTGAGCAACAGGAAGTGAGGAACAAACACCCTTGAGCAACAGGAAGTGAGGAACAAACATTCAGCTGGAGGTGCCATTCTAGGTCACCATCTTGGATTTTCCGACGGTCTAGTGTTTGTACCAATTAGTGCAGTTTTTTGGCGGCATAATTACCAATTATGCTCAGTATTTAAGGACACCCCCCACACTGGTTCAATGTTCCACGAAGCCGCGGCGAAGCAGTGTCCTGGTGAGGAGGTAACCTTGCTATTGTAAGTACGACACAGCCGATTTGCAAAAGTGAAACGCTGCTCAATTAGGAAGGATCTCAAAACCAACATTTTTTTTTTCCTTTTTCAATTTCTTTTAACAGTGTGTGACCAAAGGTACCCCTTCCCTCCCGTTTTGAAGGCTCATGGGGCATTATCTGGGGGATATAAAAGTATGTGAATAGCCTAAACTTTGGAGGCTTCTTTATCTGTCACTAAACTGTTTTTTGAAGGAGAGATATATTTAACAGATACTCTCAGTTACACTTATCGTATGAATACGCATACCATGCGGTCATTAGATATAGAGTGTGTGTTTTATGTTTTGTGTGTTTATGTTTTTGTATTGTCCCATCTCACCGGCATAACACTGCACTGATTACCAATTATAACGGATAAAGATAAGAAAAATATATCACAGAAATATATCACTTTTCTTTACAGGTCAACACCACATATGTTGCAGTTTAGATGTGTTATATCATTTTAACTCTGTTTTTATTCTTCCAGAATCCATTCAGCAATATACGTACTGGGGTATAGTATATTGTGCATGTTAAATTTACGTGCACCACTTAGTTAGGATTATATGTAAACACATAGTTGTTTTGATTTGAGTGTAGAAGAGATCTCTTCTAGGTCCTGATGAGAAGCAAGGGGAGGGCTTCGAAAGATGTTGACACAGGAAACACAGCTCATTAAAGCATAGTATCTCAATCTCATTCCCCACTTTTAACAATACCAGCTCAAAGGAACATTAAAAAAAAAAAATTCCACTGAGCCAGGTATTTTTTAATTTTTCACCATTCGCTCACTTCTGACCCTTCCACTCACACTCCTACACCACACATAGTATTGTTTTTCATAACCAGTCGCAGCAGGCCCCATCCCGCAGCGGGGCAGGAACACCCCGATAATGAAGCATGCCACCAAGGGTCCTTTTGGTGGGTGAGGGGTATTTAAACAAATCTGTGTGCTTTCCACCATTGTAGGAGGCACACATACTCTGGAGGAACACTTCTATACTTTCCAATAAGGGTGGATCCCTTTGTTTTTTTGACAATATTACTTGAGGAGGATGTATCCATCTCTTCTGCTCTTTTGAGCATTACCTCTTCACTCCCTTCTTGTGTTACTTTGATGGATCTGCATTTTCTCTTTCCCTGGGACTCTGGCTGGTCATCCTGGCTGTTGGTGGGGTTGGTGTCCTGGCCAGAGCACGTTCCTGGATGCTTTTTTCTGCATCAAGGTTTGTTTGTTGTTTTTTTTCGCCTTAGCAACGTTTTTGTAAAAAAAAAAATCTACTGTAGATGCTGAAATGTGATGCTCGGCCGACGAGCGCATTTTTTCTTGCCGCTAATTGGCCGTCCGTCACTTTTTTCACACAAACACGTGTATTTTTCTTACCACTTGATACTAGCGTTAGAGTAATTTTTTCTGGCCCCTAGCTGTTCCTAATGCCACACACCGCCATATTGTAAATACAGCGCAAGCATGGCGTTAGGAATGGGCATACGGCAGCGGTTAAAGAAATTACGCTAAGCAGCATCAAAACAATTTACCCACACCTCTATTCATTTGGGATCGGAAATCCGATCAAGGAACCAGGTAGACTAAATTAATCGTGTCTATCTTGGCAATAATAATTTGCCTCTTTTATTTTAATTTATTTCATAGAGAAAAGATTATTTTTCACAAGGCTAGATTAGGAACACATTATCAACCAAACAAAGTATCACATTAACAAACACCTACACAAAAATCAATTATTACATATTATGCACGAATTACCACACAATTTGACAATACATTTTAAACACGACAAAATTCTCAAAAATTAAATGCGTGAATACATTCATCAAGCATGTCAAAAAGAGCTGATTCTATATACACTATTTACATATATATTCAATTCTATTGCTTTACGCATTGAGTCAAACAAAATGTAAGAAAAAGATTCCTGATTTCTAACAGGCAACAAATCCTCGTGTTTTGAAAGGGTGAAGCAAGAATCTTCACGTAGCCGACGCGTTTCGAGTTCTGGCCTTATAATTACCAAACTCTCATCAGGGCAGCATTAATCCTGTCTTTGACAACTATTTTTGCCAAGAAGAAAAAGAATAAAATCGTTTTTTTAATGAAATAGCTTCTGGAAAGCCCCTATATTCTCACTTGACCACCACTCCAAAATGTAATCACATACCTGTTCATTAACAGTATGGAGTTCTGGCGTTCTATTAATCTCCTACGGAGTACTTTCCAGTCTGCAACAAAGTATCAATCTCTATTTAGAGTCATGCCGTGAGGCTTTTAAACAAGCCAACGTCTAACGTAAAAGAATGGGGATTATCTTACGTGAATGACACTGAAATAACACTGGAATCATTCACGTTCTGGCACAGGTCTGTATTCCTGCAAAAGTCGAAAGCTATTTTTACTGCCCAGTTCAGTTAGTATGCGAAAAAGATTAAATAATGAAAATGAGCGGGACCATTACTCACTCGACGTTCGTTGTTCGTTTGCGAATTATTGTCGGGCTCTATTTGTCCTCGATCTTTTGGACAGGAAACTGTAAAGGGAGAGAACGGGCTAAGCTTAGATCCGTTACCCAAAAGATATATCACGAAGCTCACTTTCTCTAAAAGGCTTCAGTGTTTCACTTACCAAATTCCTCTGTAAGCGCATGGCATTAGTGGGAGTCTGTTGCTCGCTGAAGCGTTAGCAAACCAGCGTGCCTGAGCAGTTCGGAAATATAGTTCCAGGTCAAAGAAGTCACGTGGCATCTCTATGCGTCAGATGGGGAGGGGCCACATGTCGATTGAATTCTGGACCTTGTGGTTCCCAGAGGGAATTGGCACGCCACTGTATCTGAAGTGGACCTTTTAATAACAGTTTACCAATCAGAGTTAGATTCTATTCACTTCGCTCATACAGTTGAGCCCATTGTTAATACTGTCAAACTTCATAATTAGATACGCTTCCTTGCGTAGTAGCGCACTTTCAATATTGGGGGACCGATGTTTGGGGTCTATTACAGCCAATACTGTCCACTCAAAATCATTTTCGGAATGGTTGGCAGATATAAAATGCTCCACCATAGGGGCAGTCAAAACTCTGCGCCTTATGCGCGATCTGTGTTGTGTGATTCGCATGTTGACTTGTTGGCATGTTTTGCCGATATATACCTTGTTGCATCGGCAAAGCACTGCGTAAACAACATTTTTTGTTTTGCAGTTAGTAAAACTAACATGTCTCCATTTGATGTTGTTGTATTCAAATACATTTCCCTCCAAAGTTGACGAGCAAGCTACGCAGCACCCACATTTGTGGTGCCCGTCTATTGGTTTCAAATTCCACTGTGTGATTAAATCACTTTTTGGTTTTGGAACATAGCTGTCAGCTCTTATCAGCTGTTGTCCAATACTGAGGTTTTTCTTCATAGCGAAAATAGGTTTGGGCATAGGGTATTCCAGATTCTCCAGCAGATGCCAATTTTTTAAAATGATTTGCCTAAACTTGTTTGTATGAGAACCGAAGGTCGTCACACAAACAAGTTTATCCAACCCCAACTTGTCTTTCTTCTGTAACAGGCTTTCTCTGGGAGTGAATCTCGCTCTCTTCTTGGAGTGCCTAAGCAATTTTTTGGGGTATCCCCTCTTTATCATTTCCTCACAGAATGAATTAGCGTGAGTGTCGAATTCGGCCAGTTCAGTACAGTTCCTTCTTATTCTTAACAGTTGCCCGTACGGAAGATTTTCCTTCAGGCACTGAGGATGTGAACTCCTGTAATGGAGGATAGTGTTTCTGTCCATCTCTTTTTTGTACAATGTTGTATTCAATATTCCTGTCACCGGGATTATTGATACGTCCAAAAATGTCATCTTTAATTTACTAGACTGCATTGAGAACTTAATATCAATGTGTCTTGAGTTGATCCAATCGACAAAGCAGTCCAACTCTGTCTGGCTCCCCTGCCACAGGAGCCAGACATCGTCGATGTACCTCAACCATTGGAGCATGTTGTTAGTAAAAGGATTATTGCTCATCCGAAAATGCAAGGCAATTCATTACAATTCAACAGTTGACTGATCAACCCGTGATTCAATAATCACTGCGGTGTGTTTTTTAAGAATTCAGTTTCCAAGTATCAGTTACTGCTGGTTCCTAAATAAAAACACACTCAGCTTATATAACTCTCACGGCTAAGCTGCCGTAAAACAAAACAACCTTTGCAGGAATACAGACCTGTGCCAGAACGTGAATGATTCCAGTGTCATTTCAGTGTCATTCACGTAAGATAATCCCCATTCTTTTACGTTAGACGTTGGCATGTTTAAAAGCCTCACGGCATGACTCTAAATAGAGATTGATACTTTGTTGCAGACTGGAAAGTACTCCGTAGGAGATTAATAGAACGCCAGAACTCCATACTGTTAATGAACAGGTATGTGATTACATTTTGGAGTGGTGGTCAAGTGAGAATATAGGGGCTTTCCAGAAGCTATTTCATTAAAAAAACGATTTTATTCTTTTTCTTCTTGTCAAAAATAGTTGTCAAAGACAGGATTAATGCTGCCCTGATGAGAGTTTGGTAATTATAAGGCCAGAACTCGAAACGCGTCGGCTACGTGAAGATTCTTGCTTCACCCTTTCAAAACACGAGGATTTGTTGCCTGTTAGAAATCAGGAATCTTTTTCTTACATTTTGTTTGACTCAATGCGTAAAGCAATAGAATTGAATATATATGTAAATAGTGTATATAGAATCAGCTCTTTTTGACATGCTTGATGAATGTATTCACGCATTTAATTTTTGAGAATTTTGTCGTGTTTAAAATGTATTGTCAAATTGTGTGGTAATTCGTGAATAATATGTAATAATTGATTTTTGTGTAGGTGTTTATGTCAATGTGATACTTTGTTTGGTTGATAATGTGTTCTTAATCTAGCCTTGTGAAAAATAATCTTTTCTCTATGAAATAAATTAAAATAAAAGAGGCAAATTATTATTGCCAAGATAGACACGATTAATTTAGTCTACCTGGTTCCTTGATCAGATTTCCGATCCCAAATGAATGGAGGTGTGGGTAAATTGTTCTTTGTACAAATTTAGTGGTCCAACCCCCCTCCTTCCCAACTGGACGAAACCCCTCCATTTTTTCTGCAAAAGCAGCATCAAAACAGCATAGCAACAATCCTTGTTAATATGCCCCTAAGTGTGGTACTGCTTTTATACATTCCATACAGCAAGCATCAGATAACCTTCATTTCCCGAGGAACCAGGAATTTGACACAAGGCTGGCACAAGTAAAGGACAACTTGTATCGAACTAAGTTGCTCCGTTTTACCGCTTGGCTATGCTAATAACACCAGCGAATATTTTAAATGTTTAATTGCTAGTCTTGAATGTGGCAGGTATCATGGGGAAAACTGGGAACCACATATGGTCTGACTTTGTGTGTTATTTTGTGATGCTGTTTTCAGGAGACGTGCACATCAATGGTTTTAAAACATTCTATCTGGCAGCTATTTCAACTCCTAATAGCTGCCTGTGGGCGTGGGCACAGGGATGACCGTGACACCAGGATTTGGATTTAAGGAAGGTTTTATTTTGAGAGTTCTTTTAGGGTAGGACATAAGCGTCTTTCTGTTTCTAAATGTCAGTCTCTCTCGGGCAAAGGTGTTGGGGTCCGTGGCGAGGGTCTTCTTTCTCCTCTGATGTCGGGGTGTCTCCTTCACTCCGGATACCGCAGACTCAGGGCCATGGAACAGACCAACAAGAGAGGGAAGCCGTTAGTTCACCGTCCTCTGTATGAGGTGCACCAGGGGGACCCAGGGGAAGTGAGGGGGAACCCAGTGAGGTCTGTCTCAAGGTATGTACAGTGCTCCGTGAAACATAAAGGGAAGGGAAAGACATAGGATTGGGGAACACAGAATGGTAGGGAAATGACAGGGGGTAGGAACGCACAGGGTATTTACAACGCTACTCTCTAGCGCTTAGTTTCCCGACCCAAGCCGCCCAACGCCGCCGTACCTGTGGTAGCCACACTCCTCCCTTGGGAGCGTGGCACGGCGGTTCGCGGGGTCGTTGGCCTCCTGGCTCTCCTCTGGTCTCGGACCCTCCGTCCCTTCCGCGTTCTTCCTCCAGGTAGTCGTTTTCCTCTTCTCCTCCTCCTCGGTTTCTCCTCTCCGCTCCGCCGCCTTCCGCCTTCTCCTCCGGGGTGATAACACACCCCGTGTACATCACTTCCTGCCCTTTACCCAATCCGGTGGGGCTGACGTCATTCAGGGCTGTCTCTCCTTCCGTAGTTGTAAACGCCCAATTAAAGGCGCCGCTCTCTTCTCCCTCGTCGGTCCGTCTGCTGTAATCGTCCTCCCAGTCGTTGGTCTGCGGAGAAGGGGGAGACGCACTTTCAGCAAGGTATGGATTCCACCATTCACTCGTGCATGCCCCTACCCCTTTACACTGCCCCATGGGGTTGGTGGGCTGGCGATATACATCTCGGCCATGGCCTTTACAAAGCCGATACACCATTTTACCAGATTCTTGGTCTTGAATTTGTGAACGCCTTACTGTTGGGCATTGTGAATTTTTACAACATTCCTAAAGCAGACAGACGTTATGTTTTGTCAACCCTGGATTTTGACCTGCCCGCCGCCCCCATACTAAAACGTGAGCTGGGTCTGTTGTGTAGGGGTGACTTTAATGCTCAAACTTTGCAGAGTGTATCAGGATGCCTGTGGTTTTATGGATGCAGATAGTAATCCTATTTTTCTCTTTTCTCATGATTTGTTCGGCAATAATATTAATCATCTGATGATGAAATTGAATATGTGTTTTGCCAACGAATATATCAATATCAATGTTTTTCCCCAAATACCTTTGTGGTTAAGGGTGAGGGCTCTGGGATGGACTTTATTTTACTGTCTGCCAACCTAGTCAATATGATAGATGATCATCTGCTACACCGCCTCGCTATGAGTCACCACCATGGCCTAATTTTAGACATTTCCCACTGGCATGTGGTGAATTGTCCCATCAGGTAAGTCAACAGTATTTCTGCTCAAAAGAAAAAAGATACTCGCATTAAGCTGGTGAAGGGAAATCACAGTTTGACGTTTGATAAGATACAGAGGATAACATGGCTATTACAAAGAGTGCATTTATTAACTTTTCGGAGGAAGTTAGGGGAGAATTATGCAGGTCTACATACAGGAGTTCAGAGAAAATAAGGGTATGGTTTGATGCAACATGCTTCAGATCACATAAAGAGTAAATAGCCTCTCTCCATAAAAAGCCAGGTCTGACCCCAAAGTTACTCGTTGCAGGACGGCCTATAAGAGGGCAAATGCAAAAAGGAAAATGTCCTCAAATTAAAGATATACAGGCTTTTTGGCATATAATAAACCAAACGTTATTTAAAATTATCGAAGAACCCATGATCGAATCTGCTATATCTGTTCACGAATGGCCACTTTCTTTTGGGGTGGGGTCCATTCCATCAGGGAATGAGTGGGAGGTGTGGCTAGCAGAATAAAGTTCAAAGCTCTAACCTTGGCGTTTAGAGCATTAAAGGGGACCTGTCCCAACTACTTAAAACTCAGACTCCCCCGGTATTACCAGGAGAGGTGCCTGCGATCCAACTCTCGGCTTCAGCTATTCATCCCACGTGCCAGAAAAGCTAGACTTGGAGGCAGGTCCTTTTCTGCTGGCACGGCGATACTTTGGAACGCCCTGCCTGCCACCATCCAATCTGCCACGACAGAAGCCAGCTTTAAGAAACAACTAAAGACTTGGCTCTATGCCCAGAAAAGCTAAGCACTCCCCCCTTCTTGCTCGGCCTAACAAGAAACGTTCATTCAGCGCCGGGACACCTCCTTGTGAGGTAGCTGTTTGCGCTCTACAAATATCAGTATTATTATTATTATTATATTAAAGGATTTATCTTGTCCTGCAAAGGACTATTTCCTCCCCAAGTACTACCCTTCCCTGGAAGAAGTGACAGAGGCTATAAGATCCAGCTCTAGTGGGAAATATCCCGGCCCGATGGGTCCCTCTAGATTTATTCAAGAGTAATCTCGATTAGCAGGCCCCTTTGTTAACCAACATCTTTAGGGCAGTAAGTTCCTCTGCCATAATTCAATCATGAAGAACAAAAAGGGGTTTGGCTTTAGCGCAGTAAGGCTACGCCACGTTAGCAAACAACAAAACAAGTGCCAATACTGCTCAATTCTTTTCTCTGACACAACTCAAGATGAGTATCACGTCCTCATCTTAATAGACCACTTTTTCAGTCCTGAAATGTATCACAAAACATGTATGTTTATTTTTACATTTATTTTTGAATTATTAGTCTTTCTTTTTATATTTTATACATCAGACAATAAAGTTTTTGATTCTCTATTTGAAGCAACTACTTACTTCCTAGAATTGGAAGGAGTGAAGAGCTCCTGCTACTAAAAACCATGTGTGAATATATACATTGGGGTGTTGGAAGGCAAGTGCAGACGGTGCAAAAAGGGCTTCAAAAACGAACAGCTTCACTTCAAAACTCATTCATCAAAATCATACAACCAACATAGTTACACTATACGAACAACACAAGAGACAAACAGTGAGGGATAGTGATAGTTGTGTGTGAAAAGATATCCCTAGGCTTGTATCATTTCTTAAGCTAAGGATACAACGATAATTCATAACGGCTTTTTCTATTCTTTAATCACAATGAGTAAATTAGGCCACCATAAACTCAATCCATTCAGGCTAATTACAACAATGGTATCCATTCAAGCTATTTACAATAATGATTGGCCTAAAAGGGGACAAGAAAAATCAAGAAAAGCAAGGTCAACTAAGAAAGGGGGTCGACGCATTTCGAATCCCTTAGGTTCGTGGGATTCTCTTCAGGACCAAGACAGAAACATATCTGTTGGGCTTGCTTGAGGTCTTGTCAGTGGAGACATTTTTTGTGACCAGTGCGCTGGTTCTCCTGTCGATAAATCCAAATGCCAGTTTCATTTGAAAATCAAACAATCATTATTCTGTTAAGTTCTTCGGTTCTTAGTTTTCAGAGTTCCATTAGGCTCGCGTTTCAGGCATTGTGGGCATTGTGAATTTTTACAACATTCCTAAAGCAGATAGACGTTATGTTTTGTCAACCCTGGATTTTGACCTGCCCGCCGCCCCCATACTAAAACATGAGCTAGGTCTGTTGTGTAGGGGTGACTTTAATGCTCAAACTTTGCCGAGTGTATCAGGATGCCTGTGGTTTTATGGATGCAGATAGTAATCCTATTTTTCTCTTTTCTCATGATTTGTTCGGCAATAATATTAATCATCTGATGATGAAATTGAATATGTGTTTTGGCAACGAATATATCAATATCAATGTTTTTCCACAAATACCTTTGTGGTTAAGGGTGAGGGCTCTGGGATGGACTTTATTTTACTGTCTGCCATCCTAGTCAATATGATAGATGATCATCTGCTACACCGCCTCGCTATGAGTCACCACCATGGCCTAATTTTAGACATTTCCCACTGGCATGTGGTGATTTGTCCCATCAGGTAAGTCAACAGTATTTCTGCTCAAAAGAAAAAAGGTACTTGCATTAAGCTGGTGAAATGAAATCACAGTTTGACGTTTGATAAGATACAGAGGATAACATGGCTATTACAAAGAGTGCATTTATTAACTTTTCGGAGGAAGTTAGGGGAGAATCATGCAGGTCTACATACAGGAGTTCAGAGAAGATAAGGTTATGGTTTGATGCAACATGCTTCAGATCCCATAAAGAGTAAATAGCCTCTCTCCATAAAAAGCCAGGTCTGACCCCAAAGTTACTCGTTGCAGGACGGCCTATAAGAGGGCAAATGCAAAAAGGAAAATGTCCTCAAATTAAAGATATACAGGCTTTTTGGCATATAATAAACCAAACGTTATTTAAAATTATCGAAGAACCCATGATCGAATCTGCTATATCTGTTCACGAATGGCCACTTTCTTTTGGGGTGGGGTCCATTCCATCAGGGAATGAGTGGGAGGTGTAAAGGATTTATCTTGTCCTGCAAAGGACTATTTCCTCCCCAAGTACTACCCTTCCCTGGAAGAAGTGACAGAGTGTTTTGCCATATTAAGGATGTTAAGAAAGT
The DNA here is from genome assembly GCF_964261635.1 of Lissotriton helveticus. Classification (NCBI taxonomy): domain Eukaryota; kingdom Metazoa; phylum Chordata; class Amphibia; order Caudata; family Salamandridae; genus Lissotriton; species Lissotriton helveticus. The sequence continues at coordinate 2,030,356,457 of NC_136065.1, read as the reverse complement.
TTTTGCCCTATCTATCTTTGGAGCACAAGAAGATCACGGTCCAGGCCCTGATAGGATCACGCCTGGACTATGCTAACATCCTTTACCTGGGTCTTCCTGAATATCTGTTGACCCGTCTGCAGATAGTCCAAAATTCAGCAGCCAGGGCAATCTTTGGCCTCACTAGACGAGCCAGGGCGAGCAATCTTCTTGTGACTCTGCACTGGCTGCCGATCCGAAAGCGCATCGCTTTTAAGGCTTTAACTATAGCCTTTAAGGCGCTCCACAATTTCGGCGCTGGTTACTTGCAGAAAAGGGTCAACTTCTATCTACCATCTAGACCCTTGAGGTCGGCTGCCCAGGCCAATGCCATCGTGCTGTCAGTGCGACGTGTGCGCTGTGGAGGCCGCTCCTTTAGCTACCTTGCCCCTCGTCTCTGGAACACTCTGCCCCTGACGCTGCGAACGTGCTCCAGTTTGTTTGCTTTTAGAAAGGGACTTAAAACCTATCTCTTTGCTCTGTAGGCTGTCTCTGGTTTTTGGTGCCGCTTGGCTGTATGTTGTTAGTTGCTGGTGTTTGTGTGAGGATCTATAGCGCCGGGACGCTCTTTGAGCAGCTGAGCGCTTTACAAAACCCCCAGTAACATAACATAACATAACAGAGGCTATAAGATCCAGCTCTAGTGGGAAATAACCCGGCCCGATGGGGTCCCTCTAGATTTATCCAAGAGTAATCTCGATTAGCAGGCCCCTTTGTTAACCAACATCTTTAGGGCAGTAAGTTCCTCTGCCATAATTCAATCATGGTCCGACTCGTTCATTGAACAGATCTTTATGAAAGAGAATTATGAGGACCCTAGCTGTTACAGCTCAATTTCTCTCCTGGACTCCATGGTACACACTGCACCACCTAATGATAGAGAGTGTTCAGTAAAGTCCTATTTTGAAAAAGAAAGTGTGGCAGCACCTGCACTGGGCACTCCCATAAGCTCTTCATCCATATTTTCATCCCTGTTGTGTCCTTAAGTATGCAGAAAACTCAGGGTCTGCTGCCTACTCGCATCAGTAACACCAGTAACTTACCTCAGATGAACAAGGTGCGCGGGAATGTGCAGGAGTCCATTCATCTACGTTCACATTTTCACCATCTCCCCTCCCAAATATGCACACAGCATGTTCTCTGCCCAGGGACAACCGACATAGATAAACTCAAATCACTTCCTGGACATCAGTGGAATTTACACTCTCGATGGCTGTGGAAGCCAACTCTCTGTCACTTCCATGGTCCCACCTTTCACGGCCTCCTCCTCAAAAGCAGTGAAGTTTGCTGCAGCAGGAAGCCTCTAGCCACACCACATCATAGGAGAAGAGCTACAGTTCAGAGAAAATAAATATTAGACTAGAACACCAACCACTGAGCCTCAGAGCCAAGCCCCTCTTTGGGCTTTTTATACAAGCACAGGTCTGGAGTGAAAAACACATGTATGAGACTGGTGCCCGAGGACTGTACATCAAACCAATAAGGTGCGAGAGCAGCAAAGCCAACCTAGGGTGAGACAAGGCTCATCACATGCAAATTCCTCAACAGCTGCCACGGAGCAGAACATGCAACAGCAGAATAAGAGTTAATGCAATGAAGACTAGAGTTCAATGCCAGACGCACTCCGCTGACCACATAAACAGGAGTGCAGGTGGGAAGGACATCATTTGTTGGACATCATAGGTCCTGGATCTGGGATTCATTAGGCAGTTTTACAACCTATCACAGGCATAATTCAGGCCCCTGTGGTGCAGAGGAGCCCAAAGCCATAAGGGGGGGGCATAACCCTACAAGGAGCTCCTATTTAGCTTATTGGCAATGTATATCTGTGAGATATGGACCCCTCATCATATTCTGCGGGGCCCATCATTCTGCTTTACGCCACTGCAACCTATTTGAGTAGTGTGGTAAGAGAGTAAGCAGCATTATCTACCTATGCATGTAGTGTATCCTACCATAATATTACACATTAAATATTGACCTGCACTTATGTCAACTCCGCTTTACGAGCTACCAACATACTGTCAAAGTAGCAGATGTGAAGTTAGGAGTAGTAAACCTGCACTTACCTAGGTAGGCCTCTCTAGTCTATGTTAGTTACTGTGAGGTCCATATACACGCAGATGACATTCGTGACCTTGATATTGTAACGAACAACACCATAAAATGGGAACCGAACTGTAAAGAAATGTGAGTGTTTTTCAAGAGTCAAAACTAGAACAGCGAGGAAGGGTGGTGAGGGACAGAAGAGGGGACGTGGTGAGAGAATACCCACAGCCAGAGCGGTGGGGGAGGAGTGGCGAGGTAGAAAGGTGTAACACCGGTGTAACAACGGGTAAAATGTGAGGAGAGAGTTGGAGTAAAAGCAAACACAGGTGGGAGAAGAAAGGAAACACACTGTATAAGAAAGTAAAGGGAGATAAATGACGGCGAGATGCACAGGAATGGAGACCGAGGCAGTGAGAGTCAAAATGTAACCTTTTTGGGTCATTCCTAGGGGGGGAGGGGGGCTATGCTCCTCTAAAAAATAAAAGGAGTCTCACTTAAGCTGAAGGTGATAAAGTCACGATTGAACACATTTTTCCATATGGAGTCACTAAACAAATGATAACCAGTCGACACTTACAGTTTTTGATGGAATAACTGCTGGTCTTTATTAAATTGATAAAGGAAACAAACGGGCAACTGGTTCCATTCTACTGAGATGTTTAGTCAGTATCAAGGCATTTTCCAAATCACAAAGACAGACATGATAGGGTTAAAGTTTTATTTTTCTGCGGTCCCTGATACTGGAGAGGACTATGGAGGGTGGGCTTCACCGAACAAGGAACCTGAGAAGTGTGGTCGGCATCCTCACTCCCAGCAGTGTCCATGACTGGGGGAGAGGAGGGGTGGGCTGGGGGGTTAGGGGGAGGCGGCAGGAAGCCATGCTCTGCACTTATTGGCCAATGCTCAGCAACACTCAAGTAAACAAGCATTTACAATGCAATGGTTTTGCCTTTGTGAAAGTTAGAGCTATTGGCATTGCTCTTGACATTATTTTTCTTTATGTTTTTTTTAACCTAAATAAATGGTATTGTCATTTACAATAGCAGGGCAGGCACAGGGAAGGGGGGGCGAGGAGAGACGAAGGAGAGCTGCGGGCTCAGGGAAGGGGGGGCGAGGAGAGACGAAGGGGGGGCGAGGAGAGACGAAGGAGAGCTGCGGGCTCTTGTAATGCTTGAATGGATGAGTTGGTGAATGCATGGATGGGTGCATGCATGGATGGGTGCATGCATGGATGGGTGTATGGATGGATTAAAACTGTGAGCACTTTACCGTGCACGTGTTTGAGGCCTAATAAGAAGTGCCGGTCTGCATTATTCATGCACTGCGGCCCTGTTGAGAAGTACACACCTTCCCAAGCTCCTAAGTGGCTCTGTTTAGAAGTGCTACCAATGTCCACTAAATGCTGTTACATCTTAGGTTTAGTGGCCCTGTTCCGAAGTGCCGGGACTGTCTCATTAATGTCAATGAACGCTGTTGAGAAGTGCACGCACTGAGAGCCGTCAGGTGATAAAGTCACGATTGAACACATTTTTCCATATGGAGTCACTAAACAAATGATAACCAGTCGACACTTACAGTTTTTGATGGAATAACTGCTGGTCTTTATTAAATTGATAAAGGAAACAAACGGGCAACTGGTTCCATTCTACTGAGATGTTTAGTCAGTATCAAGGCATTTTCCAAATCACAAAGACAGACATGATAGGGTTAAAGTTTTATTTTTCTGCGGTCCCTGATACTGGAGAGGAATATGGAGGGTGGGCTTCACCGAACAAGGAACCTGAGAAGTGTGGTCGGCATCCTCACTCCCAGCAGTGTCCATGACTGGGGGAGAGGAGGGGTGGGCTGGGGGGTTAGGGGGAGGCGGCAGGAAGCCATGCTCTGCACTTATTGGCCAATGCTCAGCAACACTCAAGTAAACAAGCATTTACAATGCAATGGTTTTGCCTTAGTGAAAGTTAGAGCTATTGGCATTGCTCTTGACATTATTTTTCTTTATGTTTTTTTTTAACCTAAATAAATGGTATTGTCATTTACAATAGCAGGGCAGGGCACAGGGAAGGGGGGGCGAGGAGAGACGAAGGAGAGCTGCGGGCTCAGGGAAGGGGGGGCGAGGAGAGACGAAGGGGGGCGAGGAGAGACGAAGGAGAGCTGCGGGCTCTTGTTGTAATGCTTGAATGGATGAGTTGGTGAATGCATGGATGGGTGCATGCATGGATGGGTGCATGCATGGATGGGTGTATGGATGGATTAAAACTGTGAGCACTTTACCGTGCACGTATTTGAGGCCTAATAAGAAGTGCCGGTCTGCATTATTCATGCACTGCGGCCCTGTTGAGAAGTACACACCTTCCCAAGCTCCTAAGTGGCTCTGTTTAGAAGTGCTACCAATGTCCACTAAATGCTGTTACATCTTAGGTTTAGTGGCCCTGTTCCGAAGTGCCGGGACTGTCTCATTAATGTCAATGAACGCTGTTGAGAAGTGCACGCACTGAGAGCCGTCAGGACCTGCTCATATAAAGTGCTGCTTTCAAAGATACGTCTACCTCCCCCTCCATACTCCTTAAAATACGAAGATCAGAAAAGTTCCTTTTCTTATTTGTGTTTCCTTTAAATACGCTTCATAGGTCCGGCTTACAGGAAAGGAAACGCGGGAGACCTTGTAGCAGTAATGTTGACTCTGTCAGTGGTAATTGTAAGTCTGCGGTTCAGAGGCAGAGCTGGCAGCGACCTTGCATCAGTATTAAGCGTGCAGTCGGTAGAGCCAGCGTCCCACATGGTATCGAGGCTCGGGGATGCAGAGAGAGAAGGGATACACGCAATGCCATGTGAGCTAGAGACCGTTGCGCGTCAGGGGCACAGAATGCAAGAACACCACTAACAACCACTGGCAAAGCCAATAGCCCTGACTCGTTGAAGGTATGATGTTACTTGTTGTATCATATATCTGAATGCAATGACAGAAACAGCAAAATACAAGTCGGGTGGCACACTAGGCTACACACAGATTATTAGCTTAAGTATTTTTAAGACGCCCTTCATTACATTGGCCACGGCCGTTTGAGAGACCCCCCAGTTTTTACATCCCACTTAAAGCCCTGTTGATTGTATAAGCCTCAGGAGTATGAATGGCTGAATGCACCCGCCAGGATTGCAGCTTCTATCCTGCAGTTTGCATCGCTACGGATGCGTTACTCCACTGAGCGTAACTACAAGTGGCGTCAATGAGAGCCACCTGAGAGGGCTGGAGACCACGTAGCAACCATTTGCTGTTATCAAACTGGACAGGCGCTAGAAAGTACATTGAGAGTCGGGGAACAGGGTGATACCAAGCAGCGTGTGTCACTTTGCAACTATAAATTGTGAAGCGAACGTAAATCTGGAGACCTTTGAGGGCGGGGGGGGGCGGCTAGGAGCAGGCAGGGGAGCCCCGCGGTGAGACTGAGCTCCTCCGCCCGCTCGCCTGAGCGCACAGGGGTCGGGTGGCGGCTCTTACATCACCTGCCGCCCGCCCGCCCGCCCTTCCCGCTCCGCCACCTCCGTGTTTTGCAGCGGACCTCTCTGTCGAGCGCACTCCTGCAGACGAGCGCCCCGGGCTGTGGAGAAGCGGCCGGGACGGCGTGGCTCCAGCTCGCCACAGCGCTGCCTGCCCAGGCCTGCCCTGTCCGGGCGGGGGTGCAGCGGAAGCATTTACAGGCCGGAAACACGGGGGCGGGAACGGGGCACACACGGACAGCGAGGGGGGGGCGGGAACGGGGCACACACGGACAGCGGGAGGGGGGCGGGATATCAAATCAAAATGCTGAGCACTCACCTGGACTTCTTGGAGCAACGAGAAGTCGACGGGCCCCGGCGCCATCTTCGGCGGAATGAAAAAACAGGCCCTGACAGCAAAAAAAAAAAAAACACGCCCACCGCCGCATGACTACACAGAGGGAACGCCCATGGAAAAAATCTCGGGAACGCCCCCGGGATTGACGGACAGAGCCTTCTCCCAATGGCTAGCCTCCATTTATGGAGCTAGCCAATGGGAGGAGGGGGCGGATACCCGACCCCACAGAGAAAAACATAAGATTTTGCTAGCGCATGCATACTTCGTACGCATTGGCTAGGCAAAACCTAAAAAAGGGGCAGCACCGGCCCTGCACCGCAGGGCTCCTGAAACCAGTTACTTGCCGGTTTCCAGTGAAGGATTGAAATGTAAACAGATGGGAATATAGAATATATACTGCTGTTCTAATGTGAATAGAAACAATATGTGGTGGGGCACTGGACTGCACGCAATCAGAGGTAGTTAGTGCCATGATATATTTTTACCAGGCTGTGCTGAGAGCTGCTCTCACCCTTGTGTTACAGGCAGGACCCGCAGCGCCCCCGCATTCCTCCCTCCATTGTTGAGTCCTGGATAGAAGAAGGCCCGCAGGGTGGGGGGGAAGGGGGCCCCGGAGAAGGTGAAGAGCAGAGACCGGTCATCCACATTGTACACCGAGAGACGGCCCGCCTCATAGTCTAGGAAGAGACCCACAGCCCTGGGGGGCACATGGGGGATCAGGAGGGTGCGGGGGGAGGTGAGAGCTTCGTAATTATCATCTCTGAGCCACACTGTCCAGAATCCATCCTCAGGCGCCAGTGTGATCCTCCCCTTCCTGTTCACAGACTCGTCGCACACCCCCAGGATCCAGTCCGTCTTGTCCCCCACCTCCACCTCCCAGTAATGCCTCCCTGAGGTTAGCCTCTGTGTCCCTAGCACAACAACATATATAGTAAATCTCTGAGGTGTGTTGGGGAGATAACGTGCTCTGTCTCCGCGCCACACGCGCCTCACGCTCCTCCCGTCCTCGGATAGGATAAGCTTCCCATGAGCAGTGTCCGGATCCAGGGTCACCACAGCTGCAAGAGAGAGAAGCAGAGATGAGAGCTCAGAAATCTCCCGTCCACAATAAACACATTACTGATATTCAGCCGGTCGCTGCAGTAGCATCAGCGCTTCATTCAATCTTGATGCACCACCTCCCGCTGAACCATACCCATGTCAGCAGCACCCCGTTTAAGTGAAGTAATCAATAGTGTATAGTCGTCACAGCTTTTTTTCAAAACGCACTTCATGGTGCAGTATTGTTGTCTGTAAGTAACAGTATTACAGTTCTAAGGTTGTAATAGCTCAGATGTGAATTAGGAGGGGGGCTTAGGAAGCCGCCCCTAGAGCTGCAGAGTTTGGAAACGGAGAACTGACTTACTGGCTTTCACCAAATGTTTAACACTTGAAGCAGGAAACCATCTCACAGATGCGGTGTGTGATCCCATGAAAGGCTCAGTAATCCTCATTTCATCCAAACATTTTTTTTTCTGTTGTCAGATTTTGTTTCTGTTGTCAATGTCCACAATAAGTGTGCATTTAAGGCAAACCACTCACTGATGTAATTGACTCCAGACCTACCAATTTACATGGTGCCCCCGTGTGTCACACCTTATCAGCATCTTCCACAAAGGTATACAGCTTAGAACCTTTCATACACAGGGAGCACAAAAATGTGACTAAACTCTTGTTTGTCCGTTAGGAAGAGTAGGGGCTGAAAGCTCGAGCTAATCCTTCTGACATGTCCACCAGGGATTTCCCAGAGGTAGAACAGGTGGTGGCTCCGTCATCAGGAAAACCATCTCTTGACCTGTAATGATGCAGGGAATGTGAAAGGCTATCCAACAGTGCCTGGTAGATGTCCCATTATCGCTCATCTAGACATAGGGACCATGTTGTATTGTGATGCAAGGCAATGTGTTTTCCTTTGAAGGATCCTCGTATATTTCTGCACGCCTTATCTCTTTTGTGTTCCACTGTTGTCCAGTACAGCATTCTGACTTGGACTCCGGATAGGGCAAAAGCGACTCCCTGCCTCTCCTTGTTGCTGCTTCGTGAGCTTATTAATCTGGTTTCTTCATGATTTTGGATCTTACTATAAACCTTACGTGATTTGCTACACTGGTATTGCTGCCTTTTTAGGTCTCGCCTAGGTAACGGATGCACTGTCTCGTTGAGACATGCCGTATATGTTTTACTATGTGCGTCACCGCCTGTTTTCAAATCATTGTTTCCATTTATTATCGAGTGTGCTTTTCAAAATGTTGTACTTGGCATTGGTTAATAGTATTCCAAGTCCCTCCTTTTTGAATGTTGGGCACGCCTATGGCTATCGGCCCTTTTACTTGTATTATTTAGGCTTTTTTTTTTAGACTTCTTATTTAATGTGCTTTGTTTAGTTTTCTGTTTCAGGCAAGCACGTGATGTTGATTGGATTTAAAGGATTTCAGCCCCTGCTGATCGTGTGCCTCCCAGGCACAGACACACATATAGTTTTTGAGCTGCTTCATGGTCTGGCATCCGTCTTTTTACAGATGCACTTGAATACTTTTTTTTCGTTCTGCGTTGTTTTTTGTATGCTGTGTTTTTTCGTACTTGTTATTTAATGTGCCTCGCTTTGTATTAAAGATCTGTACCAGAGTACTTTACTTTAGTTCGGTGTTGTTTTTGTGTCGTGCTTATTATTTCATGTGCCTGCTTTGGGTTTCTGTTTGAGGCAAGTGCGTGACGCATTTAGGTTTCAAAGGGCTTCAGCTCCTTCTTATTTTCAGCGCGGTCCGCTTTCACTTTAGCGGTTGCGCTTGCTTATTTAATTAATTTGCCCCGTGGGCCGAAAGGGAGCGTTTCTCCTCACTAATCAAACAAGCATTTGCAATGCAATAGGTCTCGCATTTATGCGAGTTTGAGCTATTGACATTGCAAATAACAATGCCTTTTATTTTAGTTTTAGTTTTTAAGACATAAATAAAAGGTATTGTCATTTACAATTCCAATCGCTTAAACTTGAGTAATGCGAGACCTATTGCATTGCAAATGATTGTGTTTTTTTAAGCAGCATGGCCGCCCCGTAACACAGGCGCCTGCTTTCAATCACTTTAACCAACTTGTTTTATTAACAATAACACCACCACCAATACCTCCAGCACAACCAGTACAACCACCACCAATACTTCCACCACTACCACCAGTACCAGCACTACCACCACCAGTACCACTACCCCCAATACCACCACCACCAGTACCACCACCACTACCCGTACCAACACCACCACTACCAGTACCACCACCAACACCACCACCACCACCAGTATCACCACCACCAACAACACCAGTACCACTATCACCACCAGCAACACCACCAGTACCACCACCACCACCAGCACCACCAGTACCATTGCCAGTACCACCACCACCACCACCAGTACCAACCACCACCACAACCACCAGTACCACCACCAATACCGCCAGTACCACCACCAGCATCACCACCAGTACCGCCACCACCAATACCAGTACCACCACCTCCACCAGTACCAATAACACCACTATCACTATTTCCAGATTCACCACCACCACCACCACCACCAATACCACCACCAGCATTACCACCAGTACCACTATTGCCACCACCAGTACTACCAGTACCACCACCACCACCAGTACCACCACCACCACCTCCAGTACAACCACCACCAGTACAACCACCACCAGTACCACAACAAGTACCACAACCACCACCACCAGTACCAGCTATTAGTATTGTAAATGACAATGACTTTTATTCATGTTTTAAAAACCAAAACATAAAAAAAGGTATTGTCATTTACAGTGGCAATAGCTCAAACGCGCGTGAATGTGAGACCTATTGCATTGCGAATGCTTGTTTATTTATGGATACCACAATAGATGGCAACATGGAAGAAAGTATACCCATTGTTGGCCCACTGAAGGATTCTCCTTTTAATCGGCTTGCCACTATTTCAACATTGCTTCGACAAAGGTACGATCTGTTATTATTATCATTATCACCGAGCACCGCTGTGTGTTTACCTGGTTGCGCCTTTTAAATTTTCACAGTCGGCGGATCCACGCAAGGAGTTCTGTGCGGCATTTCTTTTGGAAGCTCTCTGATGGCAGAACTCAGGCTACATCACCTACTGGGGCATTCTCGGATTGCCTTTGTGCGCGTCACACCCAGGGGCACATGGTTTTGTCTCCAGGAATAAATGCTACAAAACCGACGCACGCTTTGCATAATGGGATTTCAGGAAGTACTGTACTACGTGGAGTAAATAAATCTTACGCGCTGCAGCAGTTACTTTTACGAAATGAAACATTTCCTAGAGAACGAGAAGGAACGTTTCAATTCTATTAAAGACAAGGAGGCAAAGATTATGCATTTCTTTCTTCACTTTATAAAATCAGCGGCCTTTAGTGAACATATTAAAGCAAAAACAACGCAGACTACATATCCAATGAATCATAGAGGAATGTGCCTCCATAGTAACCATAGTCCAATCCGGTGTATATCACAGTATGACATCCCTTCCCGTTCCTCTTCTTCACTGGAGGAAGTTAAACTTGAATGCTTTTCCTAGACGAATTTGATCAACAACCGTTATCCAATTCCTTGTAACATTACCTGATTTTCATTTATAGCCAGGATTGCCACATCTCCATTTCGATTTATTTTTGAGAGAACATGCACATCACATTTATGAATCTTCAGTTAGCTAGATATAGGATATTAACTTAACCTAACCATAATGAAGTATTATCGGGTGGGTCCAGAGATCATTCCAAGATGTCCCCGGGTGGGATAATCCTCACTTCCTTGTCCTTAATAGAACTGAAACTTTCCTTCTTGTTATCTAGGACATTGTTCATTCTTTGTCAGGATCAGAGGCAAGGATTATGCATGTTCAAAGCTTACTTACTACCAGAGTGGCAGCATCCAGAATGGGCTTGAAGTAAAACTTCTTGAAGGTTGTCTCGGATGACCAATCCACTGAACTCATGATGTCCTCAAGCCTGCAACCTACCTGAATGGCCTTAGACGCCATGGCCCCTCTGGTGGAGTGGGCCACGAATTTATACACATCCACACCAGCCTTGCCCATAATCCATCTTACCCACCTGGCAACAGAAGGTGATGATACCACCTAGAACTGTTTATTGCATGGCAATTAGAAGTGCTTTCTCACCTGCTGGTCTGATGTCCGCTGTCATTTCTTCATATGCCTTAATATATCTGACTACACATAGTTTAAGGTGTGCTGGAAATGAAGGATAAGATACTAACCTGCTATTAGTCTTAGTCCTGCTAGATATGGTAAATGTGGCTCCTTCTGACTTGGAAACTCTAGCAGAGATATCCAAGACCCTCACATCAGAAACCTTTTCACATGAAATGAAGTATAATAATATGGCAAGTTTTGCTGACAGTTCCTTTCGTGACAAATACTGGTTATCTTACCAGCTAAGGATTACTCGTAGGACATCATTAAGGTCCTACAGGCCTGAGTATGTAGGGCTCTAGGGGTCTAGAGAGTCTGATGCCCCTTTTCAGTTTACAGATCCAAGGGTGTTCCCCAACTGGTTTGTTATCAATAGTATTATGTCCGGCTGATATGGCCGACCTAAAGGAATTGGTATGGTATGCCAGCCCTGATTGTACCAATTCTGCAAAAAAATGTAGGATGTGCGTAACTTCTGCCCACAAGGGATTCAGATGTCTCTCCACACATCAACTATTCCATAGTCTCCAAGCCGAGCAATATCTCTTGATGGTGCCTGAAGCCAACGCCTGCTGGATAAAGGTTGCAACGTCCACTGAAAGCTGGTTGTCTTCCCAGCGTCCCTGGAAATCCTCCAACCAATGAGGGAGATATGTCCCTGAAGGACCAGCAGGTGCAGGCAACCCTGCGAGTCGCAGAGTATCAAATGGAATGAGGGCAGTTTTATCAGTAGCTCCCAGGACAATTCCAACAGCGTCGCAAACCATGACTGTGACTTCCAGATCGGTGTGATCAACACTAGAGATACTGACTGTCGTCTGACTTATGCCGCTACCCTGTGAATCATAATGAATGGTGGGAAGGCTTTTAGGGGAGATCCTTCGCCCAGTCTTGGAGGAAGGAATCCAAAGCTATGCTTCTGGATCTGGTCTCCAGCTCACATATCGTGGAAGTTGATGGTTCAACCATAATGCAAAGAGGTCCAAGTCATAAGTACCTCATCTGTCTATTAGTGCCAGGAAGATCTTGCGATCCAGCTGCCAGTTCCTGCTGTCTGAAAAGTTCATGATATTCCAGTCTGCTACCGTATTCTATACACATGGGAGATCCTCTGCTGTTACCAAAATCTGTTTCTGAAGGCATTAATGCCTGAAATCCTTCCCCAAATTCGAAAGTTTTTTTGAGCTGGTGCCTCCCAATTGATTGATGTACTGGACTGCTGAGATGTTGTTCATCCGCAGTAGGATGCAACAGGATAATGGTGTCTCTGGTGAGGGATTTGACTGCAAAGGGCCTGGCCAGGAGTCTAAGCAGTTGATGTGTAACTGTAGTTCCTCCCTCGACCATCGTCCACCCATCGACACATCTCCACATCTGGCTCCCCAGCCCAAGCGGCTGGCATCTGACCCCAACGTTAGAACTGTTTTGAGTTCCTTCTGTATGTCTAAGACTTTTGAGAGTGGTAGGTTCAGGGAAGCCGAGGTAGTCAGTGACAAACCCCAGGAATGTCATCTGTTCCACAGGAAGCATTTCGGACTTCCGTCCATTGATGATGAAGTTTAGGCCATGGAGTAGCGCAATAGTCATGTTCAGATTGCGCCTGAGTTTTACCGGAGACTGATCCATGGGGAGGATGTCATCCTGGTAAATATTCATTCATACTCTTCTCATGCGTAGAGTCTCTGCCACTGGGCGTAGTAAAATGCTGAGGCACCAAGGGGCTGATGAGGAAAGGCTGAAGGGGAGAGCTCTAAAACCCGTAAATTTGCCTCCTCCAGGCAATTTGTAGGAATCTTCGATGCAGAGGGTAAATTGGAGGTGTCCTTGAGATCCAGCCCGACCATACAGTCCCCCATAAGAAGAATATCCAGGAGTAGATGAATATGTTGATATGGCGATATACTAACCACTCATTGATCTCTTTTAGGTTTACAGCGGGTCTGAAACCCTTTCGGGTGAAGTACTGACCTGTAAATGGCACCTTTTTACAGAAGCTCTGTTACCTCGGATCTATTAGGTGCATGTTCTTGGTTGCGGAAACCAGATGTCTTGTGCATATGTCCCGCACGGGGATTCTTAAAACTACGTGAAACCTTCTCACTGTTTGTAGGACCCATGGGTCTGCTGTGATCCTTCTCCAATTGTGAGCAAACCGCAGGAGTCTCCCCCTAGATCTAGTGGGTAAGAAGGGATAATCCTTACCAGAGTTCCTTCCCGGGGCGTTGTTGCCTTCTCTACTGGCTCGGTTGCCCTTTCCTCTGCCGGAGCCCCTCCTGGGGTAGAATGTTCCCTTTTGGCCGTCATTCCAGCCATTGTTTCTTCTGAACTGGCCTCTAGAAGGACTTTGCTGATATGGCCGGCCGGAGGAATGTCTCCTGCGTCTTCAGGGCCCTGCATAAACCTTCCCAGGAAAAGTCTTTTTTATGGAGGTTTGTGCCTTGTCAAGGGTGGAGAACTTATGTAGTTCCTTGACAAATAGGTTGCCCTGTGCTATGATTCCTGCTTTGGATGTAGCCAGTTCCCCAGATTGGGATCAATTTTGATGAGGAGAGATTTCCTCCTTTCCACTGCCAGTGCGCTGATTGCATTGCTGAGCAGGCAGATAGCTCTCTGTGCCCAGCCAGCCACTATCTCATTGGGCATGGAAACCTGTTTTTATGGAACACTCTGCCCTACGAATTATTTGAGTGACAGGTCCCACTACATCTAGAAGCTTATTCTGGCAGGCCCTTCAGGACAGATCAATGCCTTTCTTGGGGTCCCACATATACTTGCTAACCAAAGGGCAAAGCTTATTTGTGTTAGGAGTGGCCGCCACCTTTCCTTTCAGTGATGGTCTTGGACATCCTACCCCCCACCCCGAGTTTTGCACAGACCTCTTTTTTCAAAGGTTGCCAGATTTTGCTGACAACGTACATGGCAACTTTCTGATCTGGGGTCCACTCGGCTGATCTAGGATGGTATATGTCAGTTGATTCAAACATGTCAGAGTGTCCGCTGTCGATTCAGAGGAATTAGATCCTGGGCTCCATGGTTTGCGCGAGTCCTGATCCTCATTAGAGGAGATGTCCCCGTCCAGTTCACCCTCCCCTCTATAGGAATCCCACTGTCTAGGTCTATATTTTGGGCGACCGAGTGACAGTTTTCTCCGGGTTCGTCTTCCTACCAGTAGGGTAAATTTGTAAGAGTTCACAAACTGTTAAGGAAGGTGTCTGTAAACATATTAAAACCTTCCACGTGCCTCGCGTCACGCTTAGAGGCCTTTTTCCCCCCAGTCGCACTACCACTAGGTCCTGCTTCCAGAGAGGCAGGGTCACTGAAAACCTCGGGGATACATTTGGCCAGTTTGTCTACCTTATCCCTAAGGGGGGCTAGTGCCCTAGAAATAACATGGAACAGTGCCATGTCCACAGCTGCAAGAAGGTGTTGGGGAGGCCAATCTTCCTTGGCCTCCTTAAAAGAATATTCATGATCTCTGGCAGAATTCATAATTAATGAGGATGAGCGCACACAGTAATATATAAAACCCCCTTAAAATCTCATCAAGTGCTCAATCTGTTGTGCAAGTGGCTGCGGTACTTCAGGGGAGGGCTTCGAAAGATGTCGACACAGGAAACACAGCTCATTAAAGCATAGTATCTCAATCTCATTCCCCACTTTTAACGATACCAGCTCAAAGGAACATTAAAATTTATTTTTTCCACTGAGCCAGGTATTTTTTAATTTTTCACCATTCGCTCACTTCTGACCCTTCCACTCACACTCCTACACCACACATAGTATTGTTTTTCATAACCAGTCGCAGCAGGCCCCATCCCGCAGCGGGGCAGGAACACCCCGATAATGAAGCATGCCACCAAGGGTCCTTTTGGTGGGTGAGGGGTATTTAAACAAATCTGTGTGCTTTCCACCATTGTAGGAGGCACACATACTCTGGAGGAACACTTCTATACTTTCCAATAAGGGTGGATCCCTTTGTTTTTTTGACAATATTACTTGAGGAGGATGTATCCATCTCTTCTGCTCTTTTGAGCATTACCTCTTCACTCCCTTCTTGTGTTACTTTGATGGATCTGCATTTCCTCTTTCCCTGGGACTCTGGCTGGTCATCCTGGCTGTTGGTGGGGTTGGTGTCCTGGCCAGAGCACGTTCCTGGATGCTTTTTTCTGCATCAAGGTTTGTTTGTTGTTTTTTCGCCTTAGCAACGTTTTTGTAAAAAAAAAAATCTACTGTAGATGCTGAAATGTGATGCTCGGCCGACGAGCGCATTTTTTCTTGCCGCTAATTGGCCGTCCGTCACTTTTTTCACACAAACGTGTATTTTTCTTACCACTTGATACTAGCGTTAGAGTAATTTTTTCTAGCCCCTAGCTGTTCCTAATGCCACACACCGCCATATTGTAAATACAGCGCAAGCATGGCGTTAGGAATGGGCATACGGCAGCGGTTAAAGAAATGACGCTAAGCAGCATCAAAACAATTTACCCACACCTCTATTCATTTGGGATCGGAAATCCGATCAAGGAACCAGGTAGACTAAATTAATCGTGTCTATCTTGGCAATAATAATTTGCCTCTTTTATTTTAATTTATTTCATAGAGAAAAGATTATTTTTCACAAGGCTAGATTAGGAACACATTATCAACCAAACAAAGTATCACATTGACAAACACCTACACAAAAATCAATTATTATATTATGCACGAATTACCACACAATTTGACAATACATTTTAAACACGACAAAATTCTCAAAAATTAAATGCGTGAATACATTCATCAAGCATGTCAAAAAGAGCTGATTCTATATACACTATTTACATATATATTCAATTCTATTGCTTTACGCATTGAGTCAAACAAAATGTAAGAAAAAGATTCCTGATTTCTAAGAGGCAACAAATCCTCGTGTTTTGAAAGGGTGAAGCAAGAATCTTCACGTAGCCGACGCGTTTCGAGTTCTGGCCTTATAATTACCAAACTCTCATCAGGGCAGCATTAATCCTGTCTTTGACAACTATTTTTGCCAAGAAGAAAAAGAATAAAATCGTTTTTTTAATGAAATAGCTTCTGGAAAGCCCCTATATTCTCACTTGACCACCACTCCAAAATGTAATCACATACCTGTTCATTAACAGTATGGAGTTCTGGCGTTCTATTAATCTCCTACGGAGTACTTTCCAGTCTGCAACAAAGTATCAATCTCTATTTAGAGTCATGCCGTGAGGCTTTTAAACAAGCCAACGTCTAACGTAAAAGAATGGGGATTATCTTACGTGAATGACACTGAAATGACACTGGAATCATTCACGTTCTGGCACATGTCTGTATTCCTGCAAAAGTCGAAAGCTATTTTTACTGCCCAGTTCAGTTAGTATGCGAAAAAGATTAAATAATGAAAATGAGCGGGACCATTACTCACTCGACGTTCGTTGTTCGTTTGCGAATTATTGTCGGGCTCTATTTGTCCTCGATCTTTTGGACAGGAAACTGTAAAGGGAGAGAACGGGCTAAGCTTAGATCCGTTACCCAAAAGATATATCACGAAGCTCACTTTCTCTAAAAGGCTTTAGTATTTCACTTACCAAATTCCTCTGTAAGCGCATGGCATTAGTGGGAGTCTGTTGCTCGCTGAAGCGTTAGCAAACCAGCGTGCCTGAGCAGTTCGGAAATATAGTTCCAGGTCAAAGAAGTCACGTGGCATCTCTATGCGTCAGATGGGGAGGGGCCACATGTCGATTGAATTCTGGACCTTGTGGTTCCCAGAGGGAATTGGCACGCCACTGTATCTGAAGTGGACCTTTTAATAACAGTTTACCAATCAGAGTTAGATTCTATTCACTTCGCTCATACAGTTGAGCCCATTGTTAATACTGTCAAACTTCATAATTAGATACGCTTCCTTGCGTAGTAGCGCACTTTCAATATTGGGGGACCGATGTTTGGGGTCTATTACAGCCAATACTGTCCACTCAAAATCATTTTCGGAATGGTTGGCAGATATAAAATGCTCCACCATAGGGGCAGTCAAAACTCTGCGCCTTATGCGCGATCTGTGTTGTGTGATTCGCATGTTGACTTGTTGGCATGTTTTGCCGATATATACCTTGTTGCATCTGCAAAGCACTGCGTAAACAACATTTTTTGTTTTGCAGTTAGTAAAACTAACATGTCTCCATTTGATGTTGTTGTATTCAAATACATTTCCCTCCAAAGTTGACGAGCAAGCTACGCAGCACCCACATTTGTGGTGCCCGTCTATTGGTTTCAAATTCCACTGTGTGATTAAATCACTTTTTGGTTTTGGAACATAGCTGTCAGCTCTTATCAGCTGTTGTCCAATACTGAGGTTTTTCTTCATAGCGAAAATAGGTTTGGGCATAGGGTATTCCAGATTCTCCAGCAGATGCCAATTTTTTTAAATGATTTGCCTAAACTTGTTTGTATGAGAACTGAAGGTCGTCACACAAACAAGTTTATCCAACCCCAACTTGTCTTTCTTCTGTAACAGGCTTTCTCTGGGAGTGAATCTTGCTCTCTTCTTGGAGTGCCTAAGCAATTTTTTGGGGTATCCCCTCTTTATCATTTCCTCACAGAATGAATTAGCGTGAGTGTCGAATTCGGCCAGTTCAGTACAGTTCCTTCTTATTCTTAACAGTTGCCCGTACGGAAGATTTTCCTTCAGGCACTGAGGATGTGAACTCCTGTAATGGAGGATAGTGTTTCTGTCCATCTCTTTTTTGTACAATGTTGTATTCAATATTCCTGTCACCGGGATTATTGATACGTCCACAAATGTCATCTTTAATTTACTAGACTGCATTGAGAACTTAATATCAATGTGTCTTGAGTTGATCCAATCGACAAAGCAGTCCAACTCTGTCTGGCTCCCCTGCCACAGGAGCCAGACATCGTCGATTTACCTCAACCATTGGAGCATGTTGTTAGTAAAAGGACTATTGCTCATCCGAAAATGCAAGGCAATTCATTACAATTCAACAGTTGACTGATCAACCCGTGATTCAATAATCACTGCGGTGTGTTTTTTAAGAATTCAGTTTCCAAGTATCAGTTACTGCTGGTTCCTAAATAAAAACACACTCAGCTAATATAACTCTCACGGCTAAGCTGCCGTAAAACAAAACAACCTTTGCAGGAATACAGACCTGTGCCAGAACGTGAATGATTCCAGTGTCATTTCAGTGTCATTCACGTAAGATAATCCCCATTCTTTTACGTTAGACGTTGGCATGTTTAAAAGCCTCACGGCATGACTCTAAATAGAGATTGATACTTTGTTGCAGACTGGAAAGTACTCCGTAGGAGATTAATAGAACGCCAGAACTCCATACTGTTAATGAACAGGTATGTGATTACATTTTGGAGTGGTGGTCAAGTGAGAATATAGGGGCTTTCCAGAAGCTATTTCATTAAAAAAACGATTTTATTCTTTTTCTTCTTGTCAAAAATAGTTGTCAAAGACAGGATTAATGCTGCCCTGATGAGAGTTTGGTAATTATAAGGCCAGAACTCGAAACGCGTCGGCTATGTGAAGATTCTTGCTTCACCCTTTCAAAACACGAGGATTTGTTGCCTGTTAGAAATCAGGAATCTTTTTCTTACATTTTGTTTGACTCAATGCGTAAAGCAATAGAATTGAATATATATGTAAATAGTGTATATAGAATCAGCTCTTTTTGACATGCTTGATGAATGTATTCACGCATTTAATTTTTGAGAATTTTGTCGTGTTTAAAATGTATTGTCAAATTGTGTGGTAATTCGTGCATAATATGTAATAATTGATTTTTGTGTAGGTGTTTATGTCAATGTGATACTTTGTTTGGTTGATAATGTGTTCCTAATCTAGCCTTGTGAAAAATAATCTTTTCTCTATGAAATAAATTAAAATAAAAGAGGCAAATTATTATTGCCAAGATAGACACGATTAATTTAGTCTACCTGGTTCCTTGATCGGATTTCCGATCCCAAATGAATGGAGGTGTGGGTAAATTGTTCTTTGTACAAATTTAGTGGTCCAACCCCCCTCCTTCCCAACTGGACGAAACCCCTCCAT
Source organism: Lissotriton helveticus (assembly GCF_964261635.1). Classification (NCBI taxonomy): domain Eukaryota; kingdom Metazoa; phylum Chordata; class Amphibia; order Caudata; family Salamandridae; genus Lissotriton; species Lissotriton helveticus. Next base: position 2,030,337,220 of record NC_136065.1, on the reverse strand, counting down.
TTTTTCTACAAAAGCAGCATCAAAACAGCATAGCAACAATCCTTGTTAATATGCCCCTAAGTGTGGTACTGCTTTTATACATTCCATACAGCAAGCATCAGATAACCTTCATTTCCCGAGGAACCAGGAATTTGACACAAGGCTGGCACAAGTAAAGGACAACTTGTATCGAACTAAGTTGCTCCGATTTACCGCTTGGCTATGCTAATAACACCAGCGAATATTTTAAATGTTTAATTGCTAGTCTTGAATGTGGCAGGTATCATGGGGAAAACTGGGAACCACATATGGTCTGACTTTGTGTGTTATTTTGTGATGCTGTTTTCAGGAGACGTGCACATCAATGGTTTTAAAACATTCTATCTGGCAGCTATTTCAACTCCTAATAGCTGCCCCATGGGGTTGGTGGGCTGGCGATATACATCTCGGCCATGGCCAACGCCAGGCACTTCCTTTACAAAGCCGATACACCATTTTACCAGATTCTTGGTCTTGAATTTGTGAACGCCTTACTGTTGGGCATTGTGAATTTTTACAACATTCCTAAAGCAGACAGACGTTATGTTTTGTCAACCCTGGATTTTGACCTGCCCGCCGCCCCCATACTAAAACATGAGCTGGGTCTGTTGTGTAGGGGTGACTTTAATGCTCAAACTTTGCAGAGTGTATCAGGATGCCTGTGGTTTTATGGATGCAGATAGTAATCCTATTTTTCTCTTTTCTCATGATTTGTTCGGCAATAATATTAATCATCTGATGATGAAATTGAATATGTGTTTTGCCAACGAATATATCAATATCAATGTTTTTCCCCAAATACCTTTGTGGTTAAGGGTGAGGGCTCTAGGATGGACTTTATTTTACTGTCTGCCAACCTAGTCAATATGATAGATGATCATCTGCTACACCGCCTCGCTATGAGTCACCACCATGGCCTAATTTTAGACATTTCCCACTGGCATGTGGTGAATTGTCCATTCTGGTAAGTCAACAGTATTTCTGCTCAAAAGAAAAAAGGTACTCGCATTAAGCTGGTGAAGGGAAATCACAGTTTGACGTTTGATAAGATACAGAGGATAACATGGCTATTACAAAGAGTGCATTTATTAACTTTTCGGAGGAAGTTAGGGGAGAATTATGCAGGTCTACATACAGGAGTTCAGAGAAGATAAGGGTATGGTTTGATGCAACATGCTTCAGATCCCATAAAGAGTAAATAGCCTCTCTCCATAAAAAGCCAGGTCTGACCCCAAAGTTACTCGTTGCAGGACGGCCTATAAGAGGGCAAATGCAAAAAGGAAAATGTCCTCAAATTAAAGATATACAGGCTTTTCGGCATATAATAAACCAAACGTTATTTAAAATTATCGAAGAACCCATGATCGAATCTGCTATATCTGTTCACGAATGGCCACTTTATTTTGGGGTGGGGTCCATTCCATCAGGGAATGAGTGGGAGGTGTGGCTAGCAGAATAAAGTTCAAAGCTCTAACCTTGGCGTTTAGAGCATTAAAGGGGACCTGTCCCAACTACTTAAAACTCAGACTCCCCCGGTATTACCAGGAGAGGTGCCTGCAATCCAACTCTTGGCTTCAGCTATTCGTCCCACGTGCCAGAAAAGCTAGACTTGGAGGCAGGTCCTTTTCTGCTGGCACGGCGATACTTTGGAACGCCCTGCCTGCCACCATCCAATCTGCCATGACAGAAGCCAGCTTTAAGAAACAACTAAAGACTTGGCTCTATACCCAGAAAAGCTAAGCACTCCCCCCTTCTTGCTCGGCCTAACAAGAAACGTTCATTCAGCGCCGGGACACCTCCTTGTGAGGTAGCTGTTCGCGCTCTACAAATATCAGTATTATTATTATTATTATATTAAAGGATTTATCTTGTCCTGCAAAGGACTATTTCCTCCCCAAGTACTACCCTTCCTTGGAAGAAGTGACAGAGGCTATAAGATCCAGCTCTAGTGGGAAATATCCCGGCCCGATGGGGTCCCTCTAGATTTATTCAAGAGTAATCTCGATTAGCAGGCCCCTTTGTTAACCAACATCTTTAGGGCAGTAAGTTCCTCTGCCATAATTCAATCATGAAGAACAAAAAGGGGTTTGGCTTTAGCGCAGTAAGGCTACGCCACGTTAGCAAACAACAAAACAAGTGCCAATACTGCTCAATTCTTTTTTCTCTGACACAACTCAAGATGAGTATCACGTCCTCATCTTAATTTACCACTTTTTCAGTCCTGAAATGTATCACAAAACATGTATGTTTATTTTTACATTTATTTTTGAATTATTAGTCTTTCTTTTTATATTTTATACATCAGACAATAAAGTTTTTGATTCTCTATTTGAAGCAACTACTTACTTCCTAGAATTGGGAGGAGTGAAGAGCTCCTGCTACTAAAAACCATGTGTGAATATATACATTGGGGTGTTGGAAGGCAAGTGCAGACGGTGCAAAAAGGGCTTCAAAAACTAACAGCTTCACTTCAAAACTCATTCATCAAAATCATACAACCAACATAGTTTTTTTTTTTTGTTTGTTTGTTAAGACCTTTATTGTAGGCACAGAGGTAAACCACAGCTTTTGTGCCTACAACCCAACGCGTCGGGCCGGCAGCGATAGTACATAGATCGAGCATAATTCCCGACCATGGGCCCAGTGCCAGTTACGTACACAGCATGTCGCCTACAACCCACTTGGGCCGGCCGCGATATCTGTAATATAAAGCTGTAGAATGAAGCGTAGTATTACAAGCAACCTATTCGTCAATATCAATTCGTACTTGCTTGAGGTCTAATTTCAACTTTTTTGTTGCACTTTAAACATTAACAACAACTCGTAACAGTACCCAGGAGGTCAGTCCCAGTCCCTTGTGAGTACCCCGGCAGGGGTGTGTGGTAGTCAGGTGCACCGGACTCCAATTCCGGCGTGATGTGGCTCTGAGCAGTAGAGTGGGTGTGTGTGTGGTTGCATACTTTGGCGTACGGTCAGGCATGTGTATCCCACTGGGGGAGGGGGCGTGGGGGGGGGCTATGTGTATAGTCTGTGCCTGTCTCCTGGTATGGGGGCGATGCTCCCCCCTAAATGCCAAGACCTGTGCAATGCGCGGGGGAGGATTGGAGGAGGGGGGAGGGGGGGGAAGGGGGTGGGGGAGGGAAGAGGAAGGAGGGGGAGGGGGGGGAGGAGATTTGCCGGGCCAAATTACTCCGTCAGCGGTTTATAGCTCCGACATCCGCGCGCTCCAGGAATGGACTGAGGGCCACCCCATACATCCCCCCCGTTGGCTCTAGGAATAGCGCGTAGAGGAGCATTGCAGGCAAAAAATCCCAGCTAGGTGTCCTCTAGCAGGCGGGTGGCAGGAGTGCCGTGTCTCGTCCTCACGACTGAGAGGGAGCGTCGTGCAGTCCACCAGCCTGCTCACCGTGCCCCGTTCCCTCCTGGTCTTCAGTACCCGCTTCAGCAGTAGATTGGGCACGGAGGAGATAGGCGGTGAGCGGGCCCCATAGGTCATTGGGTCGCGATTTATGTGGCAGCAGGTCGGCATAACTGTGTAGCTGGTCCTGCCAGGTTGACATTGTCGCCAGCCATAATTTGAATTTGGGGGCACGGCCCCGGCCCCATCTGCACGCCACATGGCGCTTCGCAAGTAGGAAGCCCATTGCGGTGAATTTCCGGAATCTGTTATTTGCTGCAGCGGCGAGTCCCAGTAATGCAACCTTAGGACAGGTTTCTAATTCTATCCCTATCATTGTGGACATGGCCTCGGTCACCTGCGTCCAGTACAGCGCGACTTCTGGGCATGACCACGCTAAGTGCATAAAGTCAGCTCCCACTTGTCTGCACCTGGCGCAACGATCATCCTCTCGAAGACCAAATCTGCGGAGCATGGCGGGAGTGTAATAGAGGCGGTGGAGGAATTTATAGTGAATCAGTCTAAGGCGAGCATTTCCCGTCACCGATACTGTATGGGAGCAGCTGTCTTCCCATTGCTCGTCTGAAAGGGGAGGATCTAAGTCCGCGGCCCAGTCTCGTCTGGCACGCAGTTC